>NC_089141.1:26312648-26947092 GCF_009819655.1 Sylvia atricapilla | reverse complement strand
TCTATATTTTCCCCCTTTCAATTTGTACCCATTACTCCTTGTCCCCACCACTACATCTCCTGACGAAGAGTCCCTCTCCGGCTTCCCTGTAGGTCCCTTCGGATACTGGATACTACTCCATCCAAGGGGGCACAGACTGCAGCCGGGGCGGGTGGCTATCTGCCCTTTGTTACCAGGCGAAAGCAGCGCACACCATCCTCCGGAGCAGCAGCAAGTCCGGCGGGAGCAGCCCCTGACCGGCAATCAGCCGGGGGTCCCTCCCCGCCTCCTCGGGCAGGGGCGCAGCTGCCCATCCCCGCCCTGGGGACAACTCCCCGCAAGGACCGGTGCATCTTTCACCACCGCCACCAGCATCACCAACCCCCTTGGGGTGGCTCGACGGGAGGGTAATCGCTACGGACCCTCCGTTCCCGGCGCGGGGCCTTTGTTAACGGGGGGCGGCGGGGCGGGGGAAACGGGGGGGGGTCTTCGGCATCCGCACCCGCAGCACGGGCGCACGTAGCCCGGTCCGGCCCCCGCGCTGCCATTCGACAGCGTCGCGGCGGGGCGGGCCTGCGCCCTACCCACACGCGGCTATAAAGGGCGGCGGAGAGGCGTTGCGCCACCTCCTCACTGCGCGCCGGGCGGTTCGGAGGCAGCAGGTAACGGCGGGGCGGGGGAGATGCGCGGGGGGAGAGCCGGGCGGCGGGCGGTGGGCGTGTGAGAGCCCTCTCCCCACACACGCACGCCGCCCACCGGCAGGGGGTGCGGCAGCTCCCGGGCGGAGCGGGGCCGCGTGGCGGCGGGGCCCACGGGCACAAAGGCGGCGCGGCGCAAAATGGCGGGGGCGGCGTGAGGGGGGCGGTGAGGCGAGGACGGAGGGGTGTGTGAAGGGGGGATGGTCGCCGGAGGAGGAGGGGGCGGATGGTTGTTGTGGCGGGGGGGAGGCGGGTTAATCGCCCGGGGCGGGGGAGCGATCGCCCGGGGGGGTGGGGCTTGCTCCGAGCCCGGGTCTCCCCTCGCCCCTTCCCCAGTCCGCTCCCCGCTCGCCCCTCGGCGCCGGCGAGGCGTTAACGGCGGCGGTGCGGGCGCGGCTGCCGGGGGCGGCTGGTGCCGGTTCTCCTCATGCCCCTACTGGTGGTTTCTGCCCGCAGGAACATCCCGAAGCGGTCAAGATGGTGAAAGTCGGAGTCAATGGGTGAGTGCCGGGGCCGGCAGGGATTTTGGGGTGGGGGGGCAAGGACGCCTCAAGGGCGCGGGGGAAGATTTGGGGGAGGGAGAGGTGGAATCCCGCCGGTCCCGCTCCGCCGGCGCCCCCCGGGGCAGAGCGGTGCTGCTGACTCATTTCTCTTCGGATTCGGGGTGACTCACTCCGGAAGGGGCTGCCGTTGCCCGGCTGCCTTAGTTGCCCTCTCCATTCCCGGGGATCCCTGCAGCCCCCCACCAAAAGGTCTCCTGGTGGATCGTGTGTCGATGGCGGCCCCGGGGATGTGACCTTCTGGTGCCGGGCCGAGGAGTAACCGGATCCCCGGGGCTCTCAGTAAATTTAGCGATTGACCTTTCCGGGGCGGGGGTCGCTCTTAATCTTTAACCGGGGTGCCTTGGCCTTTGGACGAGCTGCAGGGCTCCCTCCCGCCCTACCGGCCAGGGAGCAGTGGATGATCCCGAGGGAAGGCTGCCAAGGACTGCCTCCCATGCCCAGCTGGGCTGGTTCCCTGTTCCGCCTCCTCACGCATGTCTTTCTCTCTCCAGATTTGGCCGCATCGGCCGCCTGGTCACCCGGGCTGCCGTCCTCTCTGGCAAAGTCCAAGTGGTGGCCATCAACGATCCTTTCATTGACCTGAACTACATGGTGAGTTGCTTTGCAGTGCCCCCTCTGGGCCTTTCTGAGTACGGCTTCTCTGGATCTGTTCTAGTAACTTCCCAGTGTGTTAGAGGATGATGGCAGCCTGGGTCCCTGACCTTCTCCTCCTCTCTTGATTAGGTTTACATGTTCAAATATGACTCTACTCATGGCCACTTCCGGGGCACTGTCAAGGCTGAGAATGGGAAACTTGTCATCAATGGGAATGCTATCACCATCTTCCAGGAGTAAGTATCTTTTTCCCCATTGCTCTTCTGGAGATTGAAAGCAAGTGTCTCATGAAGCAGCTCTTAAAATTTTGTCCCTCCTTAGGCGTGACCCCAGCAACATCAAGTGGGCAGATGCTGGTGCTGAATATGTTGTGGAGTCCACTGGTGTCTTCACCACCATGGAGAAGGCCGGGGTGAGTATGCTACAGAGGCACAGGGGAGAAGTGATAGTGCTGCTTCTGCCTGTGGGGCACTTCACGATCTACAGAGATGCTCAAGATGGGGCTGTGAAGGAGAAGAGATCTGAAGAAGCAAGCTTGGAAGCATCCTGAGTTATGTAATCTCTTACCTCTCTCTCTCCAGGCTCACCTGAAGGGTGGTGCCAAGCGTGTGATCATCTCTGCCCCCTCTGCTGATGCTCCCATGTTCGTGATGGGCGTCAACCATGAGAAGTATGACAAGTCTCTGAAAATTGTCAGGTAAGGAGAGAGGAGCATGGCTTCTAGCCTGGAGCTCTGACCAGCTGCCAGGGGTCTCACTTCACCTCAGTGGAAGTGTTGCCTCTGGCTGATGTGCCTTTATCTCTCTCTACCCCAGCAATGCTTCCTGCACTACTAACTGTTTGGCGCCCTTGGCCAAGGTCATCCATGACAACTTCGGCATCGTGGAGGGTCTCATGGTAGGTCTGCAGCTTGGTGCTGAGGGGATGACCTCGTGTGAGAGGGAAAGCATGTGTACTTCCTGTGTCACCTGGGATGCTCCTTCTGGAGAGTATTGGCTGTGTTCTTACTCCCGTGCTCTTCCTTCAGACCACTGTCCATGCCATCACAGCCACACAGAAGACAGTGGATGGGCCCTCTGGGAAGCTCTGGAGAGATGGCAGAGGTGCTGCTCAGAACATTATCCCAGCGTCTACTGGAGCTGCTAAGGCTGTGGGAAAAGTCATTCCTGAGCTCAATGGGTGAGTGTTGCCCCTTCTTAGAGGTGTCACGAGGAGGCAGAACGTTCCTAGGCTGGCAGGGGAGTGCCAGATGCTGCTCCTTGCTGACTCACATCTCTCACAGGAAACTTACTGGAATGGCTTTCCGTGTGCCAACCCCTAATGTCTCTGTTGTGGACCTGACTTGCCGTCTGGAAAAACCAGTAAGTGTTACGGATGAGGTCCCAACAACTTCCAGATGTGCCCTAGCTTCCTCTAAGCTCTGTATTGCACCTGGAATTGTCCTCTGCATCCATCTTGTCCTGAAGATGTGATCTCTGAGAAGAGCACCTGCTGGGGTGTTCCCATGTGTGTCTCCTCCTTCCCCTGCCCCTGGTGGACATTTTGTGTGAGTTGGGATCTGAGCATCTTGGATCTGTCTCTCCTCAGGCCAAGTACGATGACATCAAGCGGGTAGTGAAGGCTGCTGCTGATGGGCCCCTGAAGGGCATCCTGGCATACACAGAGGACCAGGTGAGGAACGCCTGCTCGCTCGGCTGCTGGTTATTGGCACTGCCTCATTTTTCTAAAGGACTGTTGGCAGCAGCTTTGCCAGGATCCTGGTTTGGGCACTTTGAGTACACACTGGGCAATCATATGCATTACAATTCCATGTGTTCCAGGTTGTCTCCTGTGACTTCAATGGTGACAGCCATTCCTCCACCTTTGATGCGGGTGCTGGCATTGCACTGAACGACCATTTTGTCAAGCTGGTTTCCTGGTAGGTGCAGCCCTGTGGAATGTGGGGGTTGGCACAGACAGGTTACAGACTTGGGTTGGTTACTGCTGGTGATCCAGGTGGATACACAGACCTCCATCCTCACTGTGGAGTGGGATTGCTTCTTACCTGAAATTACTATAGCTGCCTCCTTCCCCTCAGAGGATAGATGGGAGTTCAGTTGTGTGGGATGGGGCAGAGGAGCAGAAAAATAAAAGAAGGGGTGCAAGAAATGGGTCAGCCATTGACAGTGCTTGTTTTCTGTCCCTAGGTATGATAATGAATATGGATACAGCAACCGTGTTGTGGACTTGATGGTCCACATGGCATCCAAGGAGTAAGCTGAACACACAGCCCCCCCTGCTGCCTAGGGAAGCAGGACTCTCCTTTGTTGGAGCCCCTGCCCTTGTTCACCACCGCTTAGCTCTGCATCCTGCAGTGAGAGGCCAGTTCTGTTCCCTTGTCTCCCCCACTCCTCCAACTTCTCCCCGAACCTGGGGGAGGTGGAGAGGCTGATAGAAACTGATCTGTTTGTGTACCACCTTACATCAATAAAAGTGATCACCATCTGAAAAGCCTTGTCTGTCTGTCTGTCAGGGGGAGATGGGAGGAGCGGGGCATGTATGTAATGAACAGCTACATGCCACAGTCTCAGCAAGCTGCAGTGAGGAGCTGGGAAGTGCAGCGTGCCGAGCTGCTTGTTCCACATGGGAGAGCCCAGACTCCAGCCCGTGAGCCAGGATGAGGTGTGGTGCAGGTATGGTAGGGTGGAAAACAGCTCTGTGGCTCCATCCACCTAGCTCTGGATTTGCTTGTCTGATGGGCGTATGCAGAATAAAAGTGCTGAGCAGATCACGCTTGCGTTTGGTTTGGTAAAGGGGTGCACAAGGAACAATTCTCTTTCCCCTGCCTCGGTGAGGGACAAGGAAGATACTTGCTGGTGTTACAAGGAGGGTATTTCACTTGCTTTTTTACCTTTTGAAATGAATTGGCTTTGCCCCAGAGGAAATGGCTGCCCAGGGACGTGTCGGAGGCCAGCATCGGCATGGTGGTGGCCAGTCTTAATTCTGGCTTAATTCTGTGCGTAAGGAGGGGCAGTTGCAGTTAAGCTGCTGAGCAGCAAATCTCTGCAAGGTGAGTGTCAGTCCTCTGCCTCCCTGCATTAGTTCAGGAAGCATGAATGCTGCTGGGCAGGGACGGAGCCTTCCATGACCTGTGAGCACTAGGACAGATAAGCAAAGCACTGCACAAAATCACGTGGCCCTCCATTTTTAGCAGCTTAATTTAGCATCTCAGGGCTGATGTGTTCTCTCCCTGGCAGGCACGGTTGGAGCTGTTGTCCGGACCCCAACTGCTTTAGACCCAGATCTGGATGCTGCAAGGACGTAAGCTGGAGGACTTAAACTCTCAGGATCAAGGTATGCTGGACATGGTTTCCCAGAGCCGCTTATCTCCAGCAGTTGGGCTGCGTAAGAATTAAATGTTTGCTGGACTAAAGGGTGATGACTCAAAGTTGCATTGTAAAGAGAAGGTTGACTAACGTGCCTCTGGATAGGAACTGGGATTCTGAGCAACTTGTTAGCCCTGGGATAGCAGAAATACTTAGATTACACCACAAATGGCCCTGTCACTGTGGCTTTAGGTGACTGGCATTAAGTGGGAGCTGCCTGGTGCTGGAGCTCACTGGAGGCAGCCTGCCTGTGGAGCTGGGTTTCTGCTGGGGGCACTGTGTAGCCTGGAGACCTGTCAAGATTACAAATGAGTCTTGGGTTGGTCCCATCCTGTCCTTGACTGCTGTGCCTGGGTGCTTTGAATGGCTGTGTGCTCTGTGCTGCTACCTGCATATTTGTGTGTGTGCCAGTCAACGCCTCACTTGATAATCTGGAAGTGCAGAGAGGCTACCGAAACTCCTCAAGGGGGAGAGGGATGGATATCCTGTTTTCCCATGTAAAATATATTTTGAACTCGGTTAAAAGCTGGAACATTTCTACAAGTCAACTTTTTCTCCTAGAAAGCCTTATGTTTCCTAAGCGAGATAAGGTTACCTGAAAATTGGTAGAGCAAAGAATTCTTGTTACTTACAAGCATGAGCTGTATCCAGCCTGAGATCAAATTGCTCTGGGAATGAGCAAAGTCATACAACCTCGGGGTGGAGGGAAGAGTATGTGCTCTCAGACCACCAGCTGCTGGGAATATTCTGAATAAAAGTTCACTTTGTTTTAAAATACAATTTCAACTGATTTACAATCTCATCTCTCCTAGAAAAATTATATTATATTGAGACGAGGAAAGCCAGGAATCACAGCCTTTAAAACATGTTGGTCCTGTATGGAAACAGGGAGAGTGAGTGTGGTAAACTAGTCATGCAGCTTTTGGACAGCGCTGGAGGGCTTGGTTTCCTCTCTCTAATATAACCTTCCTAAAATGCACAGCTCTTCCAAATCCTTATTTTGCATCCAGACACTGTGCCTGCAGATGGCACCACAGCAAGGCCCCTCCGGACAGATGGAAAAACTAGCTCAGTGGCCAGTCTGTCTGAGAACTGCAACCCTGACCTAAAAAAACCTGATGTAATTTTTTTTCCATCAGTTTGCAAAATCGGCATATATGACTCTGGATGGCATTGAGATAAAGATGGGAGATCAGCTGTGGCAGCTGCTTCTGTCTCTGGAGAGGAGTTTTTCCCCAGGTAGGGGAGCTCTAGGTTTGTTCTGACAGCGTTTCTAAGGAAAGCAGAATACTTGGTCAGGCAAGGCAGATGCTCAGGCAGACATAAAGAGCTCTCATTCAGCAAGGGAGTGAAAAGCGATTGTGCCACTTTGCTGGGACAAACCAACTCCAAGGGCAGCTGCCACAGGCCAGAATCCAACCTGGTTTGTGAGCACCTTGCAAGGGGAAGGTACAGAAAGACACTGATCCTGGCTAAAGGGTTGAATCTGCCTTCCTTGGCTGGCCGGGTACCAGGGCTCACTGCACAGAGCCACGGTAGGAGAGGGATGCACCTGGGAAAGCTCTCTGGGTGACCCAAGAGACAACTTCTCTGATGGGCAGCCACCCATTTCTAGGGGTGGTAAGCTGTATGCTTTAGTCTCCTTTTTTAAAGACAGCTAAGGGTAATTAGCAGTGGTGTTACAGAAAAATTTTGGTTTATGGTAACTTTGAACATTTAGAGAAATTATTTTATACTTCCTTGGCATTTGCACAGACTAGTACACATGCATTGCTTCCCCAAGAAAGGTCCTCAGACCACCTTCATGTTGAGATGTCAGCATGAAACCTCAGCATTAATGATGATGCCACGTAGTGAAAACCAGCTTGGGCAGATATGGCAAATAATTAAGTTCACTTGAAAAATCACTCCAAAATGATGATTGTGTAAGCACAGCGAAATAAGGTCTTGGACATTCAAAACAAAAGTAAATCAGTCTTTGAGCAAAGCAATTGACAGGAGCAGGGCAAGGCAGAGGACATACACATCTCTGAAAGACTCAGGACACAGTTAAAAAAGACAAACATCTTAAAGGATAATGTTTCAACCTCCTTCATAACTGATGCCATTCTCAAAATGCAGGTTCATGACTTAGGGTATGCAAATAACCCTGGAGGCTCCAGCAGTACTCACATTTCATCAAAACCAAGCTGCCTACCTTTGGGCACTCACAGTGTGTGCACGCTGCAAAAACAAGTAATTTGTTACTTACTCTTCTGAGGTGAATGTAATCTCTTACTCTAGGACAGCTGACTTACCTCCATATATTACCTTACTAACAGAAGTATCATCTTCTTGAGGGAGTTAATTAAGTGTTCCCTAGAAGGAACAGTAGTGCTGGGTTATACTTCACAGCGTAAGATTTGGAAAGGCAGATGTCAAAAAGCAGACGCTGTAGTCAAATGAAAATAAAAGAAAAACTCATAAATACTAATAAATGAAACTTAGTAACCTCAAGGGGAAAAAAAAAAAGAGATTCCGTGACAAATAGAAAAGGAAGGCTGAAAACCTCTTTCGAATGCATATTGGAGATAAGAAAGCTGCCAAAGAGCCGTAAGATGGTGTGGGAGTGATTAGGCAAGCTTAAGTCCATGAATGAAAAGTAAAGTTGATGTTTTTCAGTCAGAGGAGCTTTGGGACGTTGCCAGACAGGAACTTTTCCCTGGCAGCAATGCGATGAAGCCACCACTGCAAACTGAAGCATCAGGACTTGCTAACATGTCTGTGACACGAAGAGCAGCATACCACGTGAGACTCGGGTGGTCTCCAGCAAGAAATGGATGAACAGGTAACTGTGCAGCAAATAATTCACCACTCACCTCAAACCCCCCACCCCCCATGATGAAAAGCAATGGAATTTAGGAAAAAACAGCCTGGGAAAGCCTTTCAAAGAACTATCTGAGGACAGGGAAGACCACCCTCTCCAGGTTGAAAACTTGTGGCAAGGCTGGTGGCAACTGAGAGATGTGAGTGGCCAACATCTGAGGCCATCTGCCCCACCAATCAACACTTGCAGAACAATTTGGAGCACGGGATGCCAAGGTGTGTGTTGATTATGCAAAATGACCCAAAACATTAAGCCCTGAATGAAGCTGTGGAAAGGTGCAGAAGGATCTTGTGACCAAGTGACTGGGTTTTTAAAATGCTGGATGAAATTCAAGGTTGCTAAGTGAGAAATACTACATGTGGTGGGGGATACAGCTCTGACATTGCAGGCCTCAAAGCCGTCTTTTGACATTGCCCAAACCTCCAACAAACAAGTGAGCAATTTCTGTTGACCTTGGTCTGAGTCCTGTGACAGGGGGGAAAAAAAAAAAAAAAAAAAAAAAAAAAAGGGGGGGGCTTGTAATCTCTGCGATCTCCAGTATTTCAGTTGCCAAATTGGATACTGGTTTAGGTGCTGGACACCAAGTACCAAATCTCACATGGCCTTCAGCTTCCCCATTTCCTCAGAATCCTCATATGCCTTTATCAGCCTAACTAAACTGCCATCTAGAACAACATCATGCAGTGACTTGAGGCACTGCACAGAAATGCTCACTTGTTTTTCTTTTTAGGAGCAAAGTAACTAAACTTTCCACTTTCAAAACATTTTTTTTTTCCAGCCTGGAATCATGGTTAGAAGTCTTTGGGCCATCTGTTCCAATTTCTGATGCAAAGCAGGACAAAGGACACCAATGTCACATGTGGGTAAAAGATGTTTAAAGACATCTTCAGTGTCTGGCTGAGAACTTCCACAGAATTGCAAGCTCCTTTCTGTTTCCTTTCCAACCCTTCTGTTCTCCCAGGCAAGGTCAGTCACTATTTCTGTGTCTGTGCATTACTATATATGTATGGCAACAGAACCTCTCTTTCAACCCTATTCAGAAGTATTCTGTAATGCCTCTGGGCACTTTTGACTGAGATATTTAGCCCTTTTTAGAGTCTGTATAATTTCTAGGTATCAAAAATGGTATCAGTTTTGTCTGTCAATTCTTTGTCCTTCTATAAATATTACTAAAAGTGCAGATTTTTTTCCTGTTCCTTCATGATTTCTCTCCTCCTCCCCCCTCCACTGGTTTCTCATTGGCTTTTGTCCATGCCCTGTCAGACTAAGCACTGACGTCATTTGCTTGCCCATCCACCCAGGCTTTTCTTTAAATGTCTTCCCTGATGCTTTTAAAAACTGACCTCGGCGAACCATGGATTTCAGCAGCCAGTGCTTTTCTCTCAGCACAGAGGTTACTGTGCTTTGCAAAACACTGTTTGCAGGAACGCAGCGACCGCGCTGTGCTTTAATTCAGCATTGCTCATTCCAACTCCCCAGGAAGCCTCAGGCTTTGTGTGGGGGCTTGTTCATCCCTACAGCACCCCATGCACCCCACATATTTGTGTGCTCCAAGTCATCTGTGCCTGGAACTGCAACAGTGCTCAGCTGGAGATCCTGTCAAGGATCCTCCTTATTGCTAACTGCATGGAAAAAAGTGCTTCATCATTCCCTTTTGATCACATTCTGCATTTTCCACATACAGAACAGACTTGTCTGGTGAGTACTTCTCTTTTTTTGCTTTGTTTTTATTATTTTCCCAATTTCAGTTAATAAAAATTAAATATTACTGTTAGGATTGATTTTTCCTTAAATATACCTAGAATAGTATGTTAGTTCCTCAGACATTCAAGTATTGTTTTTTCTCTGAGGTGACATGAGCAGCTGAAGACCTTTTTTCATATAAGTGAATTATTCTGTTGTCCCTCTATTCTTTTTCTCCTAACCACAGTTGCTGGAGTTGTTACAAGGATTATTTTTGTTACTGTAGGTCAAGCTTTATTTTTATTTCTGTTAGTTATTCTTATTTCTAAGTACTTTTGTCACATGGCCACTTACTCAAGGAAGTTCACTCACTGAAAGTTATCTTACATTACTAAATCACAGCTTTTTGAAAACCTGGGAAAACACTGCTCTTTTCATGATCTGCAAGTTCACTTATTTGACTCTAAGGAAAAGCTACAGAACACCACACAGTTCTCAGCTGTGACATTTTGTCCTGGCTGATGTCTCAATTTTTTTCTCAGCTGATTCCTTGTCCTTAGGCAACCATCAATCCTAGCCCAATCTTCATCTGTCGTAAGGACATTTAAAATCATTGCCTTACTTGGGCATGCCATCACTTGTAAATTGATGAGAAATTCCCCCTGGCACAGTATATTCTTTGGTATCCCAAGCCAAGGTCTCCCACTGACAACACAATTTTCCTTGTTAAGCAAAGCAGGGAGGTACTTACAGAATAAATCAATGTGGTTTTGGGGGGGATTCAGGAGTATATAAAAGACCCTTCAATGCCTTGATGAAACTGCGTGTCAGAGCATGTTTGGCTATCAGCTCTAGAGTGAGTATGACTTTTAACATAGCTTGTAAACCAAATTCACAATGGCTCTTGTCTATTTGTTAATCCAACACGTTAGATTGATCTAGCAGTTCTACCATATGGCTGTGACCCTTAAAAACATCAGGTAACTACATTTCTTACTATTCTGATCATTTTTATTTCCTCTTGCATTTCGCCCAGGGTCTGCCCTTGAAGCTGAAAATGCTGCCTCTTCCCATCTGTTGTGACATTTGTCCAGCTTGATCCTGATGGCTTTACCATCACTCCTAGCATTAATCACTAAGTGAGGCGGCTTGCCAGATGTTTTCCGGAGTCTGTCCATGTATCATCCAGGTGCATTTCCAGTGAGACAGCACTCCACCGTGTTCTGCATTAATTCTGACCTCTCCTCTTGAAAGGAGGTTTCTTCCCTGTAGCCAGCGTACTTGACCTACTTGATCATCATGTGTGAGTTCTGGGACACCCTGTGTCACAGGTACCTGAGACACAACTACCATAAATGTATAAAGAGTATGGCCAAAAGGTAAAAGGCTTAGGAGAGTCAAGCTCCCAGCTCAAACTGAGAAACACGAACAGTGTTCTACGCAGCTTTGTCCTCTAGTAATTCTTGTCTAAAAAACATAATAAATAAAATAATAGAACGGGCTAACGGGGAATCCAAGGGTGTTCTAGGGAAGGCTGTCAGCATCGCATTTAGGTCCATCCAAGGAATCCTGATATGGGGAAAGCTAACTCACACAATCGCAAGTCATGCAGGATGAGTGACAAAGTGCCTCCAGCAGAAGGGTGCTGGGTGGAAAATACAGGACCTTGACTGACTTGACAGACAAGTCAGATTCTTTCAGTGATATGATCTAAAAGAGATGGGATCCAGGAATGAGTGAAGGGAGGGTGCAAGTTCACTTAACACAAGGAAAAAGATGTGGGCTACTTAGTGGTTAGGTTTCCTGAACCCTCTGAAGCTAGTAAGCACCATCCCACACTCATGTGGTCAGGTGCAAGGAAAGTGATGGTCCCCACCCACTCTGGGAATATCTGCTAGTATCCATCAAGAAATTCAGTGGGCCTGGTCAGAATCCCAGAATGGGTAAGGCTGGACGGGACTACCAGTGGAGTGATTTGGTGTCAACCCCTCTCCTCAAGCAGAGTCATCCCAGAGCACATGGCACATGATTGCCTCCAGACAGTTCTGGAATATCTGCAGTGAGAGAGACTCCACAACATCTCTGAGCAATCTGCTCCAGTGCTCAGGCACCTGCACAGCACAGAAGTTCTTCCTTTGTTCAGGTGGACCTTCCTGTGTTCCAGTTTCTGTCTGTTGTCCCATGTCTTCTTGACACCAAGAAAAGAAGCCTGGCTCCCTCCTCTGACACCCAGCCTGCAGATACTTATAGACATTGATGAGGTCCCCTCTCAGATATCTTTTCTCAAGGCTGAACAGGCCCAGCTCCCTCAGCCTTTCCTCATGAGGCACTTCATCACCTAATGATCTTCATTCTCCTTTGCTAGACCTGCTTCTGGAACTTCATGTCTCTCTTGTACTGAAGAGCCCAGAACAGGACACTGCACTCCAGATTTGCCTCCCCAGGGCTGAGTGGAGCTTCACCTCCCTTGCCCTGCTGGCTATGCTCTTCCTAATGCACACCAGGACACACTGCTGCTCCATGGGGAGCTTCTTGTCCATGGGGATTCTCAGGTCCTTCTCTGAAAAGCTGCTTCCCAGCAGGTCAGCCGCAACCTGTGCTGGTACATGAGGTTATTTTTCCACATAGGTAGAACTTTGCTGAATTTCAGAAGGTTCCTCTCTGTCCATCTCTCCAATGTGCTGAGGTCACTCTGAAGGGCTGCACAGACTTCTGAGGTATTGGCCACTCCTCCCAGCTTGGCATCATCAACAGACTTAATGAGGAAGCATCTACCCTTTATCCAAGTCATTGATGAGTAAGGTAAACAAGGATGGGCCTGGTACTGAACCATGTGGGACACTGCTAGCGACAGGCCTCCAACTAGACCCTGTGCCACTGACTATGACCCTCTGGGATCTGCTGTTCAGCCAGTTCTCAATCCACCTCACTGCCCACTCATCCAGTCCACACTTCCTAAATTTGTCGACGAGGATCTTGTGAGAGACAGTGTTGGAAGCCTTGCTGAAGTCGAGGTAGACAATATCCACTGCTCTGCCCTCATTCATCCAGGTAGTTGTCTTGTGGTAGAAGGCAATCATGTTGGTCAAGCATTGCTTTTAGTGAATTCAAACTGATTTTACTGCTCACTTTCTTGTATTCCACATGCTTAGAGAAAACTTCCAGAATGAGGTGCTCCAACACCTTGCTGGGATTGGGGTGAGGCTGACTGGTTTCCTGGGTCCTTCTTCTTGCCCTCTTTGAAGAGTGGGGTGACATTTGCTTTCTTCCAGGCCCCTCTCCTGATCACCAGACCTTTCAAAGATGACCGCTGTGGTGTTCACCAGCTCCTCAGCACTTGTGGATGCATCCTGACAGGGACCACGGATTTGTGGATATCCCCTTTCCCTAGGTGATCTCTAACCCAATTCTCCCTGCCCAAAGGAGAATCTTCCTTCCAACGTTCCTTTTCCCTCATCTCCTGGGTCAGAGATTCTTGAGGGCTGGTTTTGTCAGCGAAGACTGATAAAAGGAGGCTTTCAGTATGCCCGCCTTTTTTGTGTCCTCTGTCACCAGGGTCCCAGCTTTATTTAGTAGCAGGCCCACATTTACCTTAGTTTTCCTTTTGTTTTTATACATTTGAAACAAAGCCCTTCTTGCTGTCCTTGATATCTCCTTGGCCACACGAAGTTCCAGATGGGCCTGACTCTGACAACAACACTGTATTTTTTCCAAGTAGCCTGGATTCTACCTCTGGTGTATCTCCTTGTGTTTGACACTTCCTTGTTGATCCACAGAGTTTTCTCCTTGATCCACGGAGTTCTCCTGTCCCCTTCACTCAATTTCTTGCTCATAGGGAGAAGAATTTTGAGCCTGGAGGAAGTGGTGCTTGAATACTGACCAGCTCTCTTGGAACCCTCTTGCCTGCAGGGCCTGTTCCCATAGGACAGGGTTTCTGAGGATGAGAGCTCATCTTTCAGATGAATCCTAGGGAACATCACCAGGGAGGGGGTAGAAGAAGTGACTGCATGCCACAGGATAAGAAATACATTAAGTGGGGAGCCAGTACTCACTTAAGGAGCATGTCTGGCACTGCCTGCTGAAGTCCTTTGCCAGGAGGCTGATGTCAGCACGGGGAGCATGGAGTGCAGAGCCATAGCAGAGACCTGTGTGTCTCACTCCAGCTCAAAGGCTGATCGTGTCTCTCCGTGCCTCATGGAGCCCCTCATGCTCTCAAATGGGCCTGTCCCAGCCCAGGGACAGCTTTTGCTTCAAGGGAGGGATTCTGTGCCACTCCTGTGGCTGACAGTAAAAGTTGTGCCTGTCCTCATCTGGGTACAACAGCCTAAATGCTGGGGAAGGAGAAGGCAGAACAATCAGCAGCACCTTTCCAGACTGCCCAAGGAACTCTCTGCCAATGTGGACTACTGAGGAGTAAGAAGCTAGACGAACCAGTCTGCCTAAATATTCACTGGGAAGACCTTATTGCCAATCCAGAGATACGATCCTAAAATGATGGTCTTGGACAAATGTTCAAGATGTCAGCACTCAGCAGCCACAGTCCTGAGCTGAATGCTGACAGGGGGACTGCCCAGATGCATCCTGCCATGGAACCCCATTCAGCCAGTGCCTGGACTGTTCTTGGGCATTAAACATTCACATTAACGCACTGACACTGAGATAGACAGGACTTGATTGCTTCCTGAGCAGGCGCTGCCGAGAGGTGTCCTGAAAAAGAAGTACCATTAGGGACTCAAGAAGCAACACAGCACTGAGTAGTTCCTAGACATCACAGTTCCCAACAGGGAGCATGGTGGAGAGAAGCAGGCTCAATACTCCCCAAAGAATGAAAAGGAGCCCACAGAGAAGAAGTCAATAGATAAGAAGGACCACATCTCATTTCAGCATCAAAGGTGTGAGGTCACTGCCAGACAGGTGGGTGGCCCAGCTAACACTGGAGGCCTTGGGCTGTGCTTCCCACACTGAGAAATTGCTGAGGCAAAGGATCCATGTCACGTATCCTGCCAGAGAGATCTTGGAGGCTGTCAGACTGGTGGGGGAACAGAGCCTGTTGCTGGTGAAACAATTCACCAGGGAACAGCATCTTGCACACGTGGGTGGCAGAGATTTTGGTTTCACTGCAGAGTCCTGGCAGGCAGTGTGGGACCAGGGTCACCATGTGTCCTGGGACACGGGTGTCTAGCAGCACCTGCTGCTCCTCTGGGCAATGACTGCTTGAGGCAGAGATGTCAGTCTTTCTGTGCTTCATGCCTGAAATCTCTCAGGGTATGTACTCTGCAGTCTTGGGGGTTGCTTAAGCAGTACTAAGGCAAAGGTATGCGCATCCTGGATTATGCACAGGGGAAGCCAGAAGTTGTCAGCTACTCACAGATCTCTCCACAGGAGAGAAAGAGCCAAAAACACTGCAAAGACACCTACAGGAAAGATGATTTGCATGAAAATAAAGTGCCTCCAGGCAGGATAGGAACTGATCCCCGATCTACTCTATGTGAGGCATCATCACTTGAAAATATAAAACTGAAATAGTAAAATACTTCCTCTGGCTTAAGCTCTTTTAGGTAGAAAAATAAAGAGGGAAGAGGGAAAGAAATGGGAACAGTTGAACGAGGTGGCATGGAGGTGGGGGCTAATGGCAGGCACTGAGGCACACACCTCCCATCTACCTGCACACCCACAGAAATCCAAGGCTTCTGCTGCTTCCCAGCACCCTGCTGCTCCCGTGAAACACTTTCCCAGCTTCCTGCAAGTGAAGATGGCAGTCAGGAGTCACAGCCCAGCCACAGTAGACCACAGGCTGAGGAACTGCCATTCCCCAGCACCATCAGTGCTCCACCTGCACCCTGATTTCCTGCTCAATTCTTCTGCCATTTGCAGGGACTTGCCTCCCTGCCAGCTCAGCCCCTGCTGCAATGCCAACACATGCCTCTCAACACATCGTGCAGGCACGGGCAGAGCACCTCACCCTGTCCAAACACAGACACTGTGCTGGGGTGCACGGATGCCACCGCGCTCCCAGCTGAAGCACCCAGCAGCAGCACCACCCAGGGCACATCTACAGAGAGAAACTCTTGCATCCATCAGCCCCTATTTTATCTTCCATACCTAATCTTAGCAATGATCCAAATCTACTGCCATGTATTTTCTCTTCCCTTCAGTACCTTTAGTGGGAAGCATTTTTTCTCCAGAGCTTCAGCTGCATTGGCTGTGCAGGTTATGTCCAGTTCTCAGTGATCACACTGCCTCTCAGGAGGCTGCTCACTCCCTCCTGACATCCTGCCAGGCCCCAGCCTCCTGTTTCCACCACCGGAGGAGCAGGTGCTGCAGCCAGCCAGGAAAATGCTACAAGAGATGGTGGGACAAGGGATCTCCTACTGTGGTTACACTGAGGTGGGATGGAACTGAGGGCAGACAGGAAGGTGCTCTGGGATGTCCCGGTGTGGCAGAGGAGGCCAGGAAACAGGAAGTCACAAGCCAGGATCAGTTTCATTTTCAATCCCTCAACCTCTGCATTGATGATGCTCCAGGTTAAAAACAAGGCAGCCCACAGAGCACCAGTGCCTGTTGAGGGCCAGTGGCTCTCAGAACAGGGATCTCAGCACTGTCCCATCTGCCAGTCCCACCTGGAACGCCCAAAGGGCTGGGACTGTCCTGTGGGGAGACCCATTGATGTGGCCTTGGGATCTGATGGACGACAGCCCCACGCCAAGCCGCGCATCGCCCGCGGCAGCACAGGGAGAGCCCACACCCAGCGAAGCTGTAGAAAAGGAAATTGTCCCATTTAATGACCTCGCCCCCGTAACACAGACGTGAGCGCGTCGCCGACGGGCGGCAAAGCAAAGTGCACAGTGAGCGGGACTCGGTCCCCGCCCGGGAGAAGGGCAGGGCTCGGGGTGCCCGGCACGGCGTGCGGACCACCGGGCGCCCGGCCAGCAGCAAGGACAGCGAGAGCCCCGGGCTCCGTCCAGTTGGCACCAGTGTCAGGTCCAGTTTGCAGGGAGGTACGGCTCTCGTTCGGCTCCGTGTAGCGCAGGGAGGGCGGGGGCAGGTCAAGTGTACCAGGACGGAGGCCAGAGGAGGTGGGTCTGGGGGCGCCTGGGAACGCATCCTGCAGAACGCCACCGTGGCAGGTTTGGAGCCTCCCTGCCCGAACCACGGTTTAACCAAAGCAGGGAAAAGGGAATAGAGAAGGGGCTGAAGGCAGAGCAGCCCGGGCAAGGGCCCTCAGGTCTATCTAACTATTCCCATTTGCAACGTATCCGGCGAGGGGGTGTGTGGGATCTGCCAAGCACCCCAAAACGAGAGTGAGCCTGGGTGACAGACGTTTACCAGCAGTTCCACGTCCCTGACAATCTCTCCCAGGTGTGACTCAGGCAACCCCGTGCCAGGAAGGGGGTCCAAGGGAGCCGGGCCTCCCCTCATTATCTGATGGAAGCATCGCTGGGGGGATCACGGTCAGATTCCTCGCTCTCCTCATTCGGGGCTGACTCGCTGTTGGAGGTTGGGGTGAAGGCAGGAGACTTTCTGCAGAGAACAATAAAGGGCAGCAGTCACAGCATCACCCAGGTGTGGGCAGGGGTCACCAGAGCAAGAAGGAGAGAAGCTCCAGTGTCCCTTTGGGCATGTGCGGGTCTGCAGGAATCCCTGGGTGCTGGGAGGGTGTCCAAGGGGACACCAATCAAAAGCATAAAGTGGAGCTGTAGGAGATGCTGAAGGGCCCTGCCCAGATCAGGACTCTGACAAGGTATGTAAGGCTAGGGGTCTGTGAAAGTTCACCACAGGGGTCCCCAGCCTGGAGCCACCCTGGCACAGGACTTACACAATGTCCCTGCACAATGGCAGCTCCTCTCTCCATCAGAGGGGTCTGACTTCATGTGTCAAAAGTGACTCCTGTGTGTCTCCTACCTTCTGCAGAGGTGGCACCATGACCTGTGTGGAGGCCAGCCAGGAGCCCAACAGCCTCTGGGAACTGCCCTCTCTCCATGCCACATGAGGGCAGGGCAGGAGTACCACCCAGTCTTTCAGCTCCCTCTCACTACCACCCTGGCTTCAGGCCCAGAGCACGGGTGTCCCAGCTCTCCTGCTGAAGCTCACCTGTCCCCAGACTGGGTGATGAGCCGCCGGCAAGTCTCCATCTGCACATCCAGGCCTCGCTTCATGCTGCACATTTCCATGTACTCGTGCAGGTGCCGGTTCATGTCATTCTTGGCTGTGGCCAGTTCCAGCTGCTCAAGGGAAACGGTGCCGAGATGATGCCAGGGCAGTGGGCATGGCCAGAGTGAGGGCTGTCACCCACATGACCAGTGACCTGCTCCAGCATTGTGTCTCCCTCCCCTAGGGACCCACTCCCCCATTTCACACCCTTCTGTGCCATGGCCTCCCCATTTCCTCCTTCTCCCACCTCTATTTGGTCGATGGTTTCCTGGTACTCCTTCTCACGGCTCTTGAACAGCGACTCAGTGTCCTTGATCACCTTCTCCAGGCTGTCATCCTGCTGCTGAGGAGAGCAGACAGCAGGTTTAGAGGTAGGCAAGTGTCCAACATGAGGAACCAAAGGCAAGAGAGAGACAAATCAGAGAAAGAACTGGCAGCATTGGGAAAAGAGGAAGAAATATATACAATGTAGTACAAATAAGATAGGAGTCAGTCCTACCAACATGGACTTGAGAGACTCAGGACTCGCCACATTGGGCAGTGACCACATCAACCCGAACAAGCCCGGCATTGCACTGAAGATTTGGAGAGCACAGACCATTCCCGAGCACGACACATCCCCAGGGGACTGCCAAGGGCCAAGGATTTGGGATGACAAGGGCGTTGGCCAGACACCAAGGCCTCTGTTTGGGCAGTTTTGCTGCACAGTGGGTAGGTGGGCTGGAGAACACGAGCAAGGATCACCACAGACCACTCAAGCCAGAGAAGTCTTCTCTTCTCAATGGGCTCTGGCTCTCCACACGTGTGTGCACCCCACCCTCAGCACACCCCTCTGGCGACAGGTCCCTAGCCTGTCTCTAAAAAGGAGACTTCGACAGGGATGCTGTAATGTATTCATGCAGAAAAGGCCAGAAAGCATCTGTACAGGCCTGCAAAGGGAAAGGGGCTGAAATCTGGTCTTTGAGACAGCATCTTCCCAGGCTCAGGCAGGATCGAGTGTCCCAACCCAAGGAGACCTCAGGGCCCTGACACCACCGTTACCTCCCCCTGCACCTCTGCGGCTGCAATGGCATATCCGGAGAAGTCCTCCCAGAGGAGCAGCGTTTCTTCTGTCTCCTCCCACGTGAGGCTGTCACAGTCATCCTCAAAGTCATATTCCCTCCTGGGCACAAGGGAACAGCATATCAGCACCCAGCGGGAGAGCCACAGCAGGCAGTGGGCTGTGTCGGTGCCAAAGCCTTGCACCTGCTCATGGGCAGGGCTGCAGCTCTTGGGGGTCTGGCCAGGGTAAACTCAGGGGTGCCCAAACCCAACAGCTGATGGGGAAGGGGCTGGCTTTTCGGCCAGGAGCCCCAGCAAATTCAGGCAGAGATTCCCAAAAGGCGGGAAGGGGGGCAAGAGGAGGGGAGCAGGACCAGCTCCCACTCTCGGCATAGATGGGCTCAGGTCTCCCAGGGGGTCAGTCCCACTGTGCCACAGACCACAGGGTGAATGAACATTCTCCACAGCAGCATCTCTCATCTTGCCCCCTCCGGGAAGGGAAGCCACAGACCATCCCTACCCTCCCCATCCCAGGACCAGCAGGGAGCCTGGTGCTGGAGCCTGGCTCGACACCGTGGGCAGAGGTGCACAGCAGCCGCACTCACAGCTGGTTCAGCATCCTCTGCATTTCCTCATTGATACTCATGGCCGTGGTCTCGTCCTCCTCCTCCTCGTCAGGTTTCCGGGAGGCATCGCTCTCTGACAGCGAGGTGTCCTCGTCGCTGACCTGCTTGCGCTCCCGCTTCCGCCCCACCGAGGCTGGGACCTTAACGGGAGACAAGTGCAGAGACTACAGAAACGAGGCCGGGTCCGAGGTCAGGAGCAGGTAGTTGGGAGGAGATGGAGGGGAAAGGAATGGTGGAGGGACAGAAAGGAAGGGAAAGAGAGAAAGACAGAAAGAAAGGAAGGAAGGAAGAAAAGAGAAAAAGAGAGAGAGAAAGAGAGATGGGCTCATTATGATCAGGTTAAAGATGGGTGCAATGGATAAAACATGGTTTTAGCATTTTCTAAAATTAAAACTAAGCAACTAAAGATGGAATTTATGAATCTGATGAAAAAACAATGTGGTTTTACTGCAGAAAAACTCAAATCACCCACCACCCCAGTCCAGAGACAGGGAAACACAGTGACAGAAACAGGAAAAAAGAGACAGTCTGAAAAAGGTGAAATATGTCAATATTTAGAGTCCGACCTTTTTTAAAGAAAGTTTAAAATTTGTAAAATTTCTCAACTGAATGGAACTAACCAATTGCTTCTGTAGGGACAAAGAGCGAGACAGAAGGGCAGCAACATCCAGAAAGAGAAAAGAGACAGAGACAGAGAAGAGAGACAGAGAGAAGATGACGGAGAGGGGAAGGGAAAGGAAAGAGATGGAATTAGAGACAGACGCTCAAGCAACTTGTCTCCCTCCTGCAGCTGTTCCCCTAGCACTGTGGGGTCCCCGGGCCCAACACAACAGGTCAGCAAGAGGTTGAGGGGACTCTTGATGTCCAAAGCAACATCTGGAGCTTTCTACCTCCACTCTGTGCCCCTTCTGCCTGGTCCTCCCGAGAGAGACAGAAAGCAAGGGACTGCAAGGACCAAGGGTGAGGGTGACCGAGTGTCTCCCCTAGCAGGGGGCTGGTGTTGTCTCTTCTACCTCCTTTGGGATCTCTCCTCCCCACAGCTGGTGGCTGAATCTGGAGCAGCAGCAGGCGCTTCTCACCTGAAACATCTTGATCATGTCCTCGCAGTTCCGCTGCTGTGCCACATCACACAGCTTGGCAGTGATGTCGATGCGACGGCAGATGTCCATGTCCACCTTCATGGCCTTCTCCTGGATCTTGGTGTCCAGCTCCGTGATGTTCTGAACCCACAGCACCACAGGAAGGGGACAAAGGAGGAATATTAGGCAAAACAGATGGCAATAGGTGCCTGCCTTCCCCCCTCATGCAGGACTGCTCCAACATCCCTGCTTTGCTCACTGTGCCCTGGACCAACCCTGCCAGTGCTGGATGGGCCCCACCAAGGAACTGCTTTTCTACACAGCCAGACCATTTGTAGAGGACACTGCTGTGGGGTTGGAGAGGCATTAGGGACTCACATTGCTCATCAGTCCCTTGAAGACAACAAGCTCTGCCTTGAGCTGCTCCACCTTCATGGCCAGCTCCTCCTGGCAAGCTTCAGCCTCCTGGGCTTCCTGCACCAGGGAGAGAGAGATGTGCAAATATGCACCAGTGTGGGGCAGCTGGGGTGCAGGGGAAGGGGGAACAGCAGTGCTCACCTCCTGCAGCTCAGTCACCCGGTCCTGAAGCTGGACACGCACCGTGTACTCCTCTTCCCATCTAGGGAGACAAACGCTGGTCAGATCCCATCGGCCTCGCCTCGCTGGCTGCCAAAGGGAGAGGACGGAGCGGCAGCTGCTCACCCCAAAGCTATCCGAGAGGGGGGGATGACAGCACTGGGCCGGGAAGGAGAACGTGCCCAGGAATGCATGGCCTCTTGTTTTCAGGCAATGGCAGCTGCCAAGCCCACTGACCCCCCCGGCCACGAAACCTGCCCCACCACAGCCACCCGCCTGCGATGGGGGGAGCTGGGGACACTGACCGCAGGCTCTGCACGGCAGCTGGGCTGCACGCCCTGCCACACCGGGGCTGGCCCATCGCCCGTCACAGCCCACGGCCTCTCCATCCCCCTGAGCCCCACAGCCCCGGGCACAGCGGCTCCAACACTCAGCAACAGGTCTGCAGACGTACTGCAGAGTTGCCGTCATCTGCATCACTTTTGCGACCATGTTTGTGTGTCTGCAGTGTTGCAGTTCAGGCTGTCCAGAAACACCAAACCCCGATCTCGACACCAAACCACCTCACAGTGTGAGTGACCACGACGTGCATGAAGGGCTGCTCTTCTGCCTGTCCCAATGCAGAGGGCTGCCCTGTGCCAGGCCACACTGCCTGGGCAGGGGGCACAAGACTTCTTGGCTCTGCTACTGCGTAACAGGTCGGATTGAAGAATGCTGTTTCATCCCACAAGGAAGCAGGATGGATTGTGCCACTTTATGCCGGGCTGTCCAGTGGGTATTGGGCTCTGCAGCTTTGCAAAAAGCAGAGCTGCAAGGCGCCCAGCCTTGCTGTACAAAGACACATCCCCTAGCAATTATTATATTATATTTCACTGCATGAGATCAAGCTCTTGGGTCACGCTGCAGTGTTGGCCCAGCCCACGGTCTGTTGGGAGGCCATCAAGCCATACTGCTCTTGGCTAAATGACGATCCCATAGAGCAGGGGGGTTGGCATGTGCTGCGGTGCGGCATGGGGCAGGGCTGCTGCAGTCTTACCCAGCTCCTGGCTCTTTTGGGAGAGTCAGATTTTTCCAAGAAAGTGAGATCGCTCTGGGATAGCGACCAGAGCTGGGTCCTTCCTGGTGCTGTGAGGTCTGGTTTCTATTTAGTGCCTGCAAGCACCGACACAGGCACTGTGACTCTGCACAAGGATGTGAAAAATCTCTCCTCTCACTTAATCACACCAAGTTTGAACAATAAATCCTAAAGTCTAGGAGGCCAGAAAACATATGAAAAACCCTCACATTTGTTATCTGAGGGTATCTGGACAATCTGATGATGTGGGAGAGCCCTGGCTTGTGAATTTCTAAGCTCTTAACACTGATCCTTACTCAAACGAGGACAAAAGTGTGCACTCCTTGTGTAGGTGTTGGATCCATACCACAGCTCCAGAAGGGTAATCAAAGAGTGTTCCCATCCCTTTGGAGAAAGAGAGATGAAGGGAAAAGAAACGAGAAAGTTAAAAGGTAGAACTGCCCTTATATGGGAACTGCTCAAACAAAGCCTTCCTCCCCAGGGACAAAAACGTCTTCCACCAAAAGAAAAAAATTTCAGCATCTTTCTCAGTGTGGCACTGCCTCTTTTTCGGTCCCCGCCTCCCTCTGGGTCTCTATATAGCCCAGACTCACTGGGGACATAGAGCATAGCTGCAAATCCTGAGTTCATTTCACACCAACGTTATGGAAGATGAGCGCAGGTCACACACACACCAGCTAAAAAGGCAGGAGAAAACAGCTCTGCACCCCACCGGGGACAAACCCAAGCACCCATCCCTTGCAAACCTCTCTCCTGCTCTTCTCCTGCCTGGCTCCTTCTGCCCTGCTCCCTCCTGCAATGCACCACTCCTAATAATAACCTGCCTGCAGCACTGCGCCCACAGCCCCGCACGGCCGCCGGCCGCTGCCAGGGTGCTGCCAGCTGGAAGTGAGACCACCTCACACAACCCCACGGCCACCAGCACAAGCCAAGGGGAGAGGGGAGGCCCCTCCTGCACTGCTGCAAAGCAACAACCTGCCCAAAGGCACACAGCGAGGGCAGGGGGGTCCCAGCTGCACGCAGACCTGACCAGCTCCTCTCCAGCGACGGGAAAGCTCTCCCAAAGCCAGGGACGAGAAAAGATGCAGTGCTGTCTGTGCCAGACGTGTCCCTTCAACGAGTTCACTTAGAAAAATCAACAGTTCTCCCATCTTTAAAAATCCTGCCCACTGCAACAGGCACTGGGGTGCTTTACCCCATCCTGCAAGGTCAGTGCACACTGGGGCTTTGGGCTGCTCGGGGCCTGAAGCTCCATTTATCCCCTCTTGCCACATCTGAACTATGTTTGAGCTCACCTTAATGGGGATGGCCCTGCAGCCTGGCACAGCTCCTCGCCAATTACAACAACAAAAGACCTTCTTGAAGCATTTTAATAAACAAGGGGGCTTATAAGAATGATTGAGAGACTTTGTACCAGACCTTTTGCCTGCAGTGACAAGAGGCGAAGGTTTTAAACTGAAAGAAGGCAGGTTTAGACTGGTCATAAGGAACAATTTTTTATGATGGTGGTGAGACACTGGAGCAGGTTGCCCAGAGAAGCTGTGGATGGCCTATTACTGCAAATGTTCAAGGCCAGCACTTTGAGCAACATGATCTAGTGAAACCTCACAGCAGTGAGACTAGACTAGGTCACCCCTAAAGGTCTTCAACCCAAACCATTCTGTGGCTCCAACACAATGACTCCACACCCCCAGCGTGTCCTTGCAACATTCAAGATAAGAACTACTTGTGATTACAGGTAGCAGGTGTAGGAGACAGCACAAACCTGATGAGAGTCCCAGATCCCATACAGCACTTAGCAGGTCTGTATGACAGTCACAGGCACCCTTTGCCTCCATCCAGGCCACCTAATTTCAGTCTGCTCCTCCCAAGCGCAGCTCCTGTGAGCCTCTCTCCTGCTGCTGCAACTATCCTCATCCCTCCCTATATCCCTCACAGCCCTCCTGGACCCCTGACTTGAATTCCAGGTCCTGTGTATCCAGAGAGAAGTTCCTGCTGCACTGCTCCAAGTGCTGTCCTGAAAAAAGCACAAGCTCCAGCATCCAAGCCACTGGGTAAGAGAACTGGGAAGTCCTGTGTTAATATGGCCTCTTCCATCTGTCCCCAGGCAGGTGGCAAAGGCATGACACCAGCTGCACTGTCCCCATGGCAGATCACAACCCACTGTGGCAGGGAACTCTCAGCTCCCAAGGGATGTTGGTCTCAGCCCCTAGGATGGAGAAGGGGGTGGAAATGGGATCCCTCTGTCCCATTCCCCTGTTTGGGACCTGACTGTACCAGTCACAAAGTTCCCAGTGCTGGATAGGGTCTGGGGGTGGGGTCTGCTTTCCCCCAGCTCCTGGTAACACACTCCAAAAATAGATCCCACCAATAACATTGGCTCATAGCAGCTTGTGGTGCCCCCCCATCTCACCCTCAGCAGTCCCCCTGTCACCCCCTCTGCAGCCTTCCCTGAAGCTCACTTGCCAGAGCAGGACAACCCTGAAAAGCTTTCCATTCTCCCAAAGTTTCAGCAGCACCAACAAACCCAACTTGGTCCTGTCTGGCTGACTCACTTTGAGGCTCGAGCTTTTCTGGCCAAAAAACTGGCTCCACCTTCCCACTCTCTGATCTGAAAATCCTTCTCTGGATTTTCCTCTCTCTGACCTCTGGCTTAATACTAAAAGGCCTTAGGTACATGCAGCAGTTGGTGGGTAAGAAGAGATGCCAACTCTTCCTTTCCACGTGCCTCGCTCAGTGCCTTTGGAGCATCTGACAGGCAAGTTTGCTCAACCTAAGCCTTATAAAGCCAAAAGCATAAGGTGTCATCTTGGCACCCCAGCCTTGATCCTTGCACCGGAGCCCACGGCTGTGCAGAACCGGTCAGTGGCACGGCTCCCGTGGGGAGTTGGGTGTGGAATCACAAACTTTCTAACTGCTTCTAAAGCATCATAACGTGACTTCTGCAAAAACCCCGACCCAGTCACTGCGCTGGTGTCAGTCGGCAGTGACGCTCCCACCGGCCCCGCGCTCTGACCCCGCGACGCCGGCCCAGCCTGATCTCATCCTACGTGCGGATCCGGGAGCAGCCTCGGACACGGCCTGACACAAAAGGACGGCCGGCAAGAGGCGAGAGCAGCGCCCAGCCTGCACGGGAAAGAAGAACCGGCCAAGAGATTAGCTTTGCATTCTGCTTCGCCCTTCTCCAAGGCACGTGCCAAGCCACAGCTATTTTGGGTGGAGAGGAAAGCCCCCGAGGAGTGGGGTGTCCTGCCTCGGCTCTCTGCTGCTGAGGGGGCAGCTGGAGAGCACTGGCGAGGGAAAGGGCCCAGGAGAGGCAGCCACCCTGCTGAGGGGCTTCTCAACACCTTCCGACACATCCAGAAAACTCTTCCCGGCGGCCTTCTCCAATCCGAACCCGCTCACTGCTGCATGTCCGCCTTCCTCACCTACTTTCAGACTGCTCCTCCTTCCTGAGCATTTCCAGATCCCCTCGGCTTTAAAACACAGCTCCCGGAACCATTCCTGGAGTTATTCCTTCCCTGCCTGGAGAAGCATTTCTAGTCCCTCGTGCCAGGTTGGTAAGATGGAAAAAGGCTCAACGAACATCCCGAGAGGGTTCACACACCAGGCGGCAAGGGAGGAGACCCGTACACAAACAAATGCTTTCAGGGCTCCACAGTTTTCCTCACGCTGCCTGCAGCCCGTGCTCCCGAGAAGTCTGGCCAGGACTGCCGCCTTCCCTCCGTGCTTCTCCCGCACATCGCCCACCGGGCAGAGCCCTGCAGCCTCCCCGGCCGTAGTGTCGGTGGCCCGGGGACCGCCGCTGGTGGCCCTCGCTCCCGCCGCCCCTTCTCACCTGCGCTTGTACTCGTCGCGCTCCCTCTTCACCTTGGCCAGCACGTTGTAGAGCGCTCGGATCTCGGGGGTGATGGTGTCGATCTGCACACCCACCCCGTCGGGGTGGACCCAGGAGACGCCGGGTCCCTGCACCAGGGTGGTCTCGGGCCCCGGGCCCAGGCGCCGGGCTTGCGAGAAGGACCAGATGGTGCCGGGCATGAAGCGGGAGCCGGCGGAGAAGGCGGAGGGCTGGCCGGGACCACCGGGGCGGGAGCCGGGGGACCCCAGCGCCCGGGCCGAGCCCAGCCCCAGCCCCGGGCCCAGCCCCAGCCCCAGCGTGCGGATGGGCCCCACGAAGCCGGTCTGCACCGCCTGGTCCCGGCGCGGGGGGCCGCGGCCGCGGCCGCCCGCCCCCTCCTCCAGCGCCTGCTGCAGCTGCTTCTCCAGCTGCCGGTTGCGCCGCTCGAGCTCGTGGACCTTGGCCAGGAAGCAGCGGAACCGCAGGTTCAGCGTCTTGAGGACGCTGATGTTGGAGCCCAGGTCGTTGCGGAGGGCCATGGCGGCGGGCGGCGCGGGGAAGGGGCCGGCGGGCGGCTCCCCGGCCAGGGGCTCGGCGGCGGGCGGCGGCGGCAGCTCGGGGCCCGCCAGCCCCTGCTGCTCCTGCGGCAGGAGGAAGAGGTTGGGGCCGAAGAGCGGGTTCATGGCGGCGGCGGGACGGGGCGGGGAGCGCCGGGCGGGGGGGATGCGCCCGGCCGGCCCCGGCGGCGGGGGCGCGGCTTCCGCTGCGGCGGGGATGCGGCGGCGGCGGCGGCGGGCTCCGAGAGCCGCCCCCCGCTCCCCGCCGCCGGCCCCGGGCGGAGCGAGCGGAGCAGGGGACACGGCAGAGCCTCCCTTTCTTCTGCCGGCCCCCCGGCTCTCCCCCCGCCCAGGGGCGGCCTCCCCGCAGGGTTTCGGGGCGCCCCGGGGCGAAGGGACGCGCCCCGCTCCAGCAGGATTCCCCGCAGGGAGGTCCCTCTCCGGCACCGCTAGCTGAAGCCCCGCCTGGTACCGATTTCCGTAACTAGCTCAGCCGCAGCACAGTGTGCCTCTGCCTCCTTTTTAATATTTTATTCTTTTTTTGCATAGAATTCAGCGCTTTCCCAGTTATGCCCTTAAAGAGGGCATAACTTTGCCTCTGCACCCCAAACCTTCGCGTTGTCCTCTGTGGAGGCCTCAAGACAGCCGTGTCCTTGCTGTGCCAGCAGCCCTCCTACGGGGAGCTGCCGCTGGACAATGGCGAGCCGGCGGGCAGAGGAGGCTGTGTGGAGGCAGCCTCTCAGATATCATGCTCGGCTTGCAACTGGCCTCCTCCTTCCTTGTTCACAAAGCAGCCTCGGGTCTTGTTTCATGTCCCTTATTTTAGCCTCCTTTAAGTCATTCTCTCTTACCCCCTGACCCCGACCCCAGGTGAGTTTTGCCGAAAGCGCTGCCATCGCCCCTCACCCCATTATCCGGTGGGTGGAGACTGCGCACAAACCGATCACGACATAAATATTTTATGGATGCGGACACCTGTGTTCCATCGCTGTCTGTGTGCTCCCAGCCTGTTCCCCCAGGACTTCCACTGAGGAGCTGTGCCACGCGTGACACTTGTGCAAAGCGGCTTCTTCTGATGTCTCAGCTGAGCCATCAGCAAGGGGTTTGAATTCAAAGGGACACCCAGCGACACACTACTCTGTGGAAGGGGCTGGGCATGCTCCAGCGGGGGGACTGTGCTACAGCCCTTCCCGTGGGACCAAAGGTAAGGCTCAATCCACACTGCCAGGAACTTCCCAGCTCCACTGAGGACGGCCAGCTTTGTGAGTCTTGACCGGGAGTCTGCCTATTGTGTGTTCCCTGATGCTTCTCTTCCAGGGCTACAGGTCTCCTCCATTGCTCTTCTGCCATCCTGGCCTGAGAGTGGGCCAAATCAAATTTGTTCCCCTCTCCTGCCTTGCTGTGTCCAGCATCAGTTATATCCTGTGGCCTGCCTATCTCCCCTGCCCACAGCTCAAGGCTCCCCGCAGTAGCCCCCAACTGCATTTATAATACTTTCCTCCCCTCCAGAAACCATCTGCATCCTCTCTGGCACACCCATGACCACCGGAACTCGGCTGGATTTCAGTCCCTCTAAGATGGGCTAAGACTGGAAAAGAAGTGAGCCTTTATCTTCTGTCACCTCCTTTTTAATGCTTTTCCTTTTCTCAACGAGATGTTCCCTTGCGCTGCCTCTGACTAGAGAGGCTGAGTGGTGGCAAGCAGTGCTTTTGTCCAGGAAGAGGAGGGCAGGAAGGCTTTCCTCGTGGACAGGCAGAAGAGATCCCCATCTTCCAAAAACCAGCACTGCAACAGCAGCTGGTAGGGAGCAATGTGCCTGGCAGCAACGCTACCAAATAAACAGCCAGGGAAAAGAGAAGGACAGATGGACAAGAGGGATCCTGGTCACAAAGCTTGTTTTGAAGCAGCAGTGACAGCTCCAGCTCAGAAACCTCCCAGCATGTGACCTTTAGCCACCGCTGACTCCCTCCTTCCTGCTGCCCCGTCCTGTCACCCGCCCCCCACGCTGCCACAGCCTGCCTGTGTGCCTGGCAGCCCGTGCTTTCTGCCAGCATCCTCCCCCCTCACATGCTCCTGGTGTTACCCCTCCACACCCTTGCATCTGGGCGAGCAGGGTCAGACAGGGGGGATCTGCTGCTGTGTGCAGCCAGCGAGGAGCACAGGCAAGAGCAAGGCCACAAACTGTGCAGCAAGTGCTTTCCCAAGCTCTGCTTGGGCTGCTCCTGTCCGGCTGGGGAAACCCAGCAAGTGGAGCTGATTAATGGAATGCCAGTGGAGGAAGGCATTGCCATCCATCACGAAAAGTTTTTTTTTTTTTCCAGGAGGCCAGCACAGCACTGGAGCAGGTGGTGGAATCTCTGTCTGTGGTGGTTCTTGGGGCTCGGCTATGCAAATCCAGTGATGTGACCTGGTGCCGGAACAGCCCTGGTTACGGCAGGAACTGGGCTCCAGCACCTCTTCCCACCAACACTCCTGCTGTCTCCTGGACAGGAGGCAGTGTGGAGCCTCCTTTTATCTCTAACTTCCCTTGCTTAGGATACTTGCTGGAGTAAAGGATTCTTACTAATGCTGAAGATGACTGGGGAAAAGGGCCAGCCTATTCTAGTTACTCCTGCAGAAGCCCAGAAACTAGCGACAATCCTGCTACCCAGGGGACCAGAGCACTCCTCTGGGCTTAAATCTCACTGCAGCACACCTCCTTCTTATCTTCTCTTGGTTCACCTGGCACTTCTCCAGACCTTCTGACTACTCCTGCCCCCAGTTTATCAGCTCAGGGTCAACAGTGGCACTGCTGGACCACAGGTGCTGACATGCAGAGCTGCTCATTACATCTCTTAAAATCGTACCTGTAGCCAATGTGGAAAAAGACGCTTATTCACAAACATGGTGGTATATATCTTCTTTCTATAGATTTTAACGCCAAGAAAGAAACACTGCATTTTCTGACCCTGTGCAAAATAGACGGTGCAAATTCCTGTAGTTCAGATCAGGTACTTGTGTAGGAGTCTGTCTCTAATTGCTGACAGCACAGTAAAAAGAGATTAGGCCTCTACCACTATCCTCCATGGGCAAATCAAGGCAGGTTCCCCAGGCAGCAACCCCCTATTAAAATCACCTGTCTCCTTTGCATTTCCCCAGCTTGTGACATCCATTACCAGGCTGAGATGCTCCTCCTCTCCCAGATCTCAGAAGTTCTTGGTAGCTAACACATCCTCCTTGCAAAGGTATTTCATAGGTGAAACCTGTCCAAATGGGCTCCACAGCTTTCACAGAGGCTCTTTTCGTAAGGCATAGGTCTCCTTGGTGTGTCTGTACCCCATCTCCTTGCTCCCTCCAAGTACCTCAGTGTTACCTTCTCTCTTGCACAGCATAGCTGAAATATTTCTGTGTAAACTCTCCAAGTCTTCCAGCTTCCAAGATCCTTCACTAAAACTGACCCATGAAATTGCTTCTATCCACAACCAGAGGGAGGTGTTGCAATGAACACACAACTTTTGGGCCTGGCAAAGTCATCAGCCCAGTCAGCTGCCTGGATTTGGAAATGTGGAGAAATTGGTGCAGAGGAGCAGCTGCCACCAGTGGCTGGGTGGTCGCCACACTTGACAACACACAGAAATGTTCCCGTCTAACAGCAAAGGAGGGAATAAAATTTCTTCTAAAAATACAGAAACACCAGTCCAGGAGGGAGTTTTGGAGCCAGGTCCTCATAAGAAGGCAGCTCTAGGAAGTACCGAAGCCTGGGACCTAACTGACCTTACCTTCTCAGCAGTTCCCAACTGACTCCATCAGGCAGATGGGACTTGCAGACATCCTCCTCAGGAGCTCTCCACATCCTCCCTAGCAGGGATGGGCAGCCTGGAGGAACAAGGCCCACTGATGGGACTTGGGCCATTTGTGGATTCTGCCCCTACAAAAGTGCCTGTATCTCTGGGTGTTAGGTGCAATGTAATGTGTGCACGAAGATCCAAATTTCATACCCAAGTCCCTGAGGTGTGCAGTGCAGGATTTCAGCCCCTTCCTCGGGATACAGCCAGACATGAGACAATGCAACCAGAGGCAGCACGCCCGGCCCAGAACAGACATTACAGCACATGACATCACTGGAGCCAGTGACCGACCCCCATCGCTGCTGGAGTCTCTTCTCTTTCCATTACGCACTCTTGTCCCCAGAAGTCTGCGTTTTCCTTCCTGCCCCACCCCAAGGGTGCAGCAGTGCAGGCCCTGGCTCTCCCTGCTGGCCTGCAGAGGGGAGCTGGCAGCACTTTGCAGCCTGCAAGGCAGGAGCTGCCAGCTGGCTGTCTTCATTGTGCCCTGATAAGGCTTCTCCAACAGACTCCCAGTTTGGGGAGAAGGACTGCACACAGCACAGTGGAACAGATATCACGACTTCTCTCAACAAGCTTTTAATCTGTGACAGCATTTTTACCCCTCAGATCTGCTTTCAATCCTTGCTCTGCCTCGGTTCTTGCTTTGCTCTGTCTCAGCTCTCACAAGCCACGTTATCAGCAGCTTTCAGATATTAAAACACATTAAAGGAAGGTACTGAAAGATGATCCAGCAGTCACATTTTCCAGAAATCTCAGCTTGCAGGTAACAAAAGATTTCCAGAGAAGGAAGGCAGCTGCAAGCACAAGCCTAATGTGTCACAGCCTTGTACCAGAATGCAGGAGAAACCACCAAGCTTTGTCCCCAGCTGCTGCACCCCCAGGACTGCCTCTGAAGCTCGATGGCGGCATTTCAATGTCTCACTCAACATTCCCTCTCTGAGCAGCAGTAACTGCAATGGCTGAAATCAAGAGCAGGAGATCAAACCACCAAAGAGAGATGAAAATTCCTCCCATCTCTTCCCAGCTGTAACAAAAGGCTTGCAGGCATACCAAGTGATTGGAACAATGCTCAGCAAGAGAGAAGTTTTATTGACAACAGTTAAAACACCATTTTTGCATTTCATAAAGCATAATCCTGCATTCCAGGGCTGAAATTCCATCATAATTTGGACATTGCTGGAAACCAGACAGTTACCTCGGGATCCCAACCAGGAAAACTCTATCCCTGCTGCTGGGATTATTAGGATAAACTGGTTCTCAAGCTGAGGCTGCACACTCACATAGTTACCTCAGCAGGCAGCAGCAACAACATGGGACAGCTCAGCATCACTCCCGAAAGGACAGGCCCAGGGCTTAAAGAGGCTCTTGCTGCTTCTCTCACCAAAACTTGGAATCCATTTGTCCTCTCTGAACATTTCCCAGTTTTACAGTCTTTATGCAGATGGGGCTACCAGAAATGCAGTACTGAAGCAGTAATTCCTTCCCTTGGGTGCTATTGCACCCAGCATTTATTTAATTATACTGAAAGACACCAAAAATCTTCCCTTGGGTCCTCTGTATTCAACAATCCAGACCTCATCACACAAGCCCGAAGTGGGACAGTTGCATTCAGAGGCTCCTCCCTGACCTATTTCACTGGGGAAACATGGGGAAAAGGTTAATTTTCAGCTATGAAGATATTTGTTTAATGGCTATTCAACACAAAATGATAAAGTCAGCCCCCCCAATCCTTCCCCACTCTAAACAGAGTTATAATAAATAAATCACACAGATAGATAAGCTCTAAAAAGCATAAGATAACAAGGTCTGTAACAAAGACCAGGACTCCTGAGACACTGAGAGATCGAACCATTACAGGAATCACTCAGCTGTAACCTTAAAGAGCTCCAGCCAGAAACTTCACAAGTGGTAAAAAAGCAGCATTATCATGGGCTTTGTGGGAAAGAGCAGATCTGTGATGGGATGTTTGAGGGTAACTGCAGGACCGTGTAAAGTTTATCATGGAATGTTTCAAGATTATGGGAGCAAAACCTACTATGGGATGTTGAGGGTAGGGATAGAAGGAGGTGAAAGGGAGGCATCAAGCTAAATCAGGGAGAATTGAGCATGGGAAATGGAGAGAGGAATAAAAAGGAGCCAGTCACATGGGTACTGGCTGCTGGTCAGTGTGCCTGTGTGGCTGAGCCCTGCTCCCAGTTACCACGGTCTGTCCTGGCCTCGCATTAAGCTAATCCCAGCCATTTTCCCTGCACGCACACACGCTGCCAGTCCCATAGCTAACTGCAAGCTGTGCTAGCCTGCAAACAGGAAAGGAGGTCTGAGAGCCAGGCAGCAGACAGACCACAAGCCTGAGAACCAGCTGCCAGTGACCCACCAAAGTGTGGGCAGACAATCTACCAGCACAGCCCAGCTTTGATGGGTCAGGGAGCAAGACAAGGATTAGGCCTTTTTCGTTGCTCATGTTTTTTTAAGTGCTGTTTTGTGTTTCCCTGGGCACCCATCACAGCAGGTTCCCTCAGTTTCTGCTGATCACTCTGTGCCTGGTGGCATTGGTAGTGAGTGGGAAAGCTGCAGCCTCACATGTAGCAGACCAGGACATTTAAAGAGCAACAGTCCAGACAAAAAAGCTTGCTATGTCTTAAGGAGAAGCAGTTGCATCTGGGTGAACATAAAGGCAAAAAGAACTTCAGTGCACAACTCCACAAACCCAAAGCAATCTCTGCTCAAGTCTGGGAGGCCAAGAACTGAGACTGCCAGGGACCAGAAAAATGATGAAATGGGGACAGTCACAAGAGTGAACTAAGTGACAACAGGGAACTAGGGAACCACTGGGCTAGAGCCTTGCCCAGACAAAGCACTCAGCTGACAGCTCCACACAATACAGCCTTCATGCAGGCAGCAAGGATTTCAGCTCCCACTGCTTCTTCACAAACATCCCTGTTGTAGGGAATAAGGACAGACACCAGAAATGCCAGAGCATCAGCTTGGAGTAAGAGCGGTTTCTGATGCAAAGGAATAAGGAGATGCAGTAGAATTCCGCATTCTGTGTTCCAAGGAAAAAGAACAAGACTTGAGCAAGAATATAAAACTTTTAATGGGTCAGTGCATCAGTCCTTGATGCAAAGGGAAAGGAGCAAAGGGGGCTATCATTGTCCCAGGTGCTCAGAGCTGCAGAGATAATCTGCACAGAGCAGCAAAGTGGGGGTACACACAGAGCTGCAGCAGCCTTTGCCCTCCAAGGAAGGGACCAACACGTGGAAAAGCAGTTCCTCTCACTGTCCATTCGCTTTCACTCTATGCTTCTTCTTCCTGGTAGGGACTTTAGGCCGCATCATTCTGGGAAAAGGCCGGGCAGCCTTCAAGGGTCTCCTCTGTGCTTGCAAGGAACGTTTCTTCTTCAAAGCAGGCTGGGGCAGCTTCTGCTCTTCTTCAGCTTTTGATCCATCACGTTTCTTCTTTTTTGGCGAAGGCTCCGTGATGATGGTATCGGGGACAGCGGGCGGAGCTTCCACAGCAGGCCCTTCATCTGAAACTGAGAGGAGGGCGCTGTGAGAAGAACCCGCGTGGCTCCTGCAGGGGAGGCAGCCGGCCAGGGCAGGCTCAGCCAAGTGCCAGCACCACGTTACCTTTCTGTGCCTGCGGGATGGCATTGGAGAACTTCTTGAACTTGGCAATGAAGAACCCATCCATGTTGTGCGTGTGGGGGTAGAAGCGCCGCGTAGACTTGAGGGACGGGTGGAAGCGACGGTCTTTGAACCTGCAGGAGGAAGTGGGGTGAGGAGTGATAGAACACCTCTGCTCAAACCTGGCTCCCAAGGAGCAGTCACACGTGCAGCTTGTGATCTGGCACGCACCTGGTGAAACCTTCCTTGCCAAAGTCCAGGCCTGTGGCCACCAAACGGACATTGCGTTTCTTCAGGGCATAATCCACAACCCACTCGTTCTCCTCCACCTGCCAGAGGCTGAGAATTAGGATCCAAAACTAACCATCTCCTGAGGAGGAGGTGACCACAGCAGATCATGGTAGAAGGCACTTACCATGATGGAGCAAGTGCAGTAGACAATGTAGCCCCCTGTCTCTGAGGCAGCGTTGACTGAATCTATGGCGCTAAGAATCAGCTCCTTCTGCAGGTGGGCACAACGCAGGATATCCATCTCATCCTGAGAGAGAAAGAAAGGTTAGGATGCCACAGGCACAGGGAAGCACCCCAGGCCTCTGCTATGGATTAGGTAATGACAGGAGAGTAAAGCACATATAATAAATATACAAGAGTCTGGAGTCTTCTACAGAAGCAATCTCAAAAAACTAGCCCTGGTACAACACACAGAATAAGAAAGGAAAAATATACTGTTTTCAAGAACTCTGAGAACTTTGTTCTCGAGAACAAAGCTGCCCCAAAGGCCCTTCTCTCATGACTCATACTTGAGTCTGCACTGGTCACCCACCTTGTTGGTTTTGACAGCAGGATCCTTGGAAATGACACCTGTTCCGCTACAAGGAGCATCAAGCAGGACACGGTCAAACCCTCCAAGAACCTACAGGCAGATGTAGATTTAGATTTGGAGGCAGATGTAGATTTGGAATTATGCTTACAGGTGGGGACTCAAAACAAGGCCCAGAGTAGAAGGGGAGCCAGAAGACTGTGAAGGCAGGAAACACTCATTCTCCCTCCTCCCCGTCCACCCTCCTGCCTCTGTATCAAATAACCAACACACTCCCCAGCAGCTCTGCTCATCCTCCTGTGACAGGTGACTTGGGAGAGCACTGCTTCACTAAAGGGACGGCACAGCAGCTCTGGGTAAGCACTGTAAACACGAGCATACCTTGGGGAACTGGCGTCCATCGCAGTTACTCACAACAGCATTGGTGACTCCCAGCCGGTGCAAATTCCCTACCACACTACGCAGCCGCTCGGCACTGCTGTCATTAGCCAGGATCATCCCTGTGTTCTTCATAAGCTGAGCTGCCAGATGGCAAAACACACCAGGCAAGAGGCTGAAAACTTCTCGTGCCTTTGTCTCCAGTGACAGCCACCCCCTCCTTTCCTCGAATTCAGTCCCTCTCTATTCCCCCTTTCTGTGCAGACCTGTGGAAACTCCTCACTGGACAGAGCACCCCTCCCAAGGCTCCAGGGTGGTACCTATGTAGCTGGTCTTGCCTCCAGGGGCACAGCACATATCCAGGATGCGCTCATTCTCCTGCGGAGCCAGCGCCATCACAGGGAGAAGACTAGAGGCTCCTTGCAGCATGTAGTGTCCAGCCAGATACTCTGGGGTGGCACCTGGGCAGGGAAGGCAGAACAGAAGATGATGACACATGCAAGAAAGGGAAGCAGGAGCGGGTGAGCTCAGCCCTGTACGGAAAAGACAATCTCACCGATGGGCACAGTGGAGTCATAAATAACAAGTCCTGTCTTTGACCACTTCCCCAAGGGGTCAAGATTCACACCACGGTTGATCAGAGCCTGCAAGGCAAGGAGAAGGGACTGAGACACCGCTCTGTGGGACAGGCAGTTCAGGACACAGCCACTGGCTCCTGCTCACCTGTGCCAGGTCCCGCCGCCGCGTCTTCAGCGTGTTGGTGCGAATGGTGACAGGGCGGGGAACCTCGTTAGCCTCCAGGAAGTTTACCAGCTGGATGGACAAAGGGACAGAGAACAGAGATAAAAATGAATTCTCAGGGAGGCAGCCAAACCTCCCCATGGGTGAGCACAGCTACGAGCAGGGCAGGATCCCACCTCAGGGAGCGGGAAGATGTCCATGAGCTTGGTGAGCAGGAAGTCACTGTAGGAGTAGTAGGCAGCCATGTCCCGGCGCAGCAGCGCCAGGTATTCCTTCCGGGAGCGCCCCTCCTCTCGCTTCACCCCAAAGTCCTGCAGCACCTCCATGTTGCCCTGGATGCGTTGGTGGATGACGTGCAGGTCAGGAGGCTCAGCAGGTGGGAACACCGTCAAGGAATCACCAACAGCCAAGGAACTCGCACAGGGGCTCTTTACAGGTACAACCAACCATGCCAGACTCGCGCGCCACAACAGTGCCCGCGCCAAAGGCTCTGCTGGAATACTGCTCCCATCAGAGCTCAGCAGATGCAGGACTCAAGGCATGAAACCAGACAAAAAACGGTTCCCAAGGCAGAACTAGAGGGTTCTCTAGTTAAAGCATTAAACATTACTCTAGATAAACAGAGAAAAATAGACACCCCCCCCCCCCAAACAATAAAAGAAATGTCTTAATACTGAAAGCATTACCTGCAGCAGAAAAGAGACTAGAAGTTCCCCAAGGGCAACCGAGGGGTACAGAGGAGAGTAAGAAGGCAGGCAGGAAATTAAAATCACCAAAGTCCAGCAGCAAGCACTTTAGATGCTAGAATTGCTGTCATCAGAAACTCTGGGAACAGGGCACATGAACACCCACCAGGAAAATCAGGGTAGAGAGGAACAAACCACATAATAAGACATCTGTATGTATTTAGGACTAGAAAGGAAATTAGGGCAGGTTCCAAGCCCCATACAGGGCATCACTGATTTCCTAAACTGTGCTATACAGAAGCACAGCATTATACAGTATCTATTAGGACAGCTCAGCTAAAAATACCTTGTCATGCACAGACACTTTTGCTAAGCAATATGCATGATAAAGTCCAAGTGAAGCTCTTTGGTTGAAATCCAGGCCCCGTGCTGCATCATGCACATGGCTTATGGATGTCACAGATGAAAAGGATATCTTCCTTCTCAATGTCTTCACTAGTTGGCAGTTTAAATTGTTCATCTATATCCAGGTTGAGCTGCAGATCTGGGCCCTCTTCTTCCTTCTGTCCCATTTTCTGCTTGCTTGCCTCTTCTGCTTCTTCTTCCTCCTCCTCTTCGCTGTCATCTTCACTGAGGCCCTCCCTAAGGACAAAGAACAGGATCACACAGACACTTCTCAACTACCATTTCTTAGATGTCAGGAAAGGCAGAAGAATAAGAACACGGACTCATCTGTCCGGGAAAGGCTCTACACACTCACCTCTCAGACTTCTGCTTCAGGGCAGCTTTTTCAATAGGCAGCAGCTAAATAGAAACAAAAGATTAATCAAAAAACATCCACAGTCTCCCCTTATTTCCCACCATCTGTGAAATTTACTTGTCCTGTTTAAAAGGGAAAACAAAAGCACTGAAGGTTATGCTGGAATCAGTTGTTAAACTTGAAATCATTCTTGTGAAGGAAACAAGGGGAAAGTTCTCCACCACCTCACCATCTCCTGCCATTAAAGGCATCCTTTCCCCTCAAGCCCAAGGGGTCCTTTCAGCCAGCAACACCAAGTACTTTTTGTGTAATTAAGGGCAGGAAGTTCCTACCTCTTCTTCCTCTGATGATGAGGCACCATAATCATCCACCATTTCATCGCTGCTCCCATCCTCCTCCTCCATCTCCCAGCTGCCCTCTTCTACCTCACCATCACTGGATAATTCCACGTGGTTTCCTTTAGGCTGGGTTTTCTTTGCTTTGGCTGGAGCCAGCCACTTGGCATTGCCATCACTGAAGCCAGACCGGCCACGGGCAGTTTGTCCTGCTGCCTTTACAGCACTTTTCTCCTTCTGTGGAGACAGCTGCTCTTCAACTAGAAGCAGAAGTGGTTAAAAGTTAGGCATTATTCCCAAAATCAGCCGTTTTGCTTTCTCAGCAGTTACACAAAAAGGCCTTAGTCTGAGTCCTGAGCTGCCTGTCCAGAGGGAGGGACTGCTTGCTCTCTACATCCTATAAAGTACTGGGCATATTCTCACCTCTCCCTCAAGGAACCTTTCTGGAGATCTAACTAGAATTACCAAAATAAAATACTGCCACAAAATTCTTATGGTATTTGCTCTGACATATTAGGGTACTCTGTGTCCAGAATCTTTGTCTACGATTCGTTCTTTCTATTTGAAGAGTTTCCTGGGCTACACAAGATGCAACACAAAGATTTTAAAGCCTCAGCTACAAAAACAGCCAACAACCTTGCTGTGAATAGAGGATAAGCAAAAAACGGATTTAACATACAGAAGAGAGACCTTTGACTAGTTCTTCAGACAACACTGCCTCCTGGCATGGCAGACAGAGATCAGACAGAATTCACTGTAATTATCTATTAGAGAGAACCCAAAAGAGGGCCAAGATGATGAAGGGTCTTGAGGGGAAGACTTGTGGAGCAGCTGAGATCACTTGGTCTGTTCAGCCCGGAGAAGAGGACAGAGGGGAGAGCTCACTGCGGGCTACAACTTCCTCAGGAGGGGAAGAGGAGGGGCAGGCACGGATCTCTTCTCTGTGGTGACCAGTGACAGGACCCGAGGGAACAGCAAAGTTATGTCTGGGGAGGTTCAGGTTGGATAGCAGAAAAAGGTTCTTCACCCAGAGGGTTGCTGGGCACTGGAACAAGTTCCCAAGGAAGTGATCACAGCACCAAGTCCATCTGAGTTCAAGAAGTGTTTGGATAACACTTCCAGGAATATGGTGTGACTCTTGGAGTGATCTTGCGCAGGGCCAGGACCTGGACTCCATTATCCTTGTGGGTCCGTTCCGCCTCAGGATACACTAGGATTCCGTGATTTAAAATAATCGAATTCCACACGTCCCTTGCCTTGAAAACGACGCCAGAGAAGGACAGTGGCGGCAGCGCCCGGGGGGAAGCAGGACGGGGCCCGTCAGCCCGGTTCGGACCCGCTCCCACTCACTCACCTGTCGGCTCCGGCTCTCCTCCTCCGGCTCCTGCGAGCGGCCTCCTCCCCGCCGGGCCGCTGCCCGCTGCCAGGCGCCTCTTCGCAGCCCTGCACCGCGAGGGGAAGCGGCGATCAGCCCCGGCCCGGCCCGCACACCCCGGCCCGCCGAACCGCCCCCCTCACCTCTTTCTGCCATGACTGGAGAGCTTCTTCCTGCCGGTCTCCGGCTCTGCGGGAAGACACGCGGCGGTCAGACGGCCGCGGGCGCCGCGGGGCGGCCGCGGGCCGGTCCGGGCCGCACTTACCTGGCGGCAGGAAGCGGGCAAGCTCCACCTCGGCCCCGCGCTGCTTGCGGGCCTTGCGCCCGGGGCCGCGCTTCTCCTTCTTGGTGGGGTCGAGCTTGCGCCCCATGGCCGCGCCGCGGGACCCCCGCCACACGTGCCGCGCTCACCGCCGCCCCTGCGCAGGCGCCCGCCGCGGGCCCGCCCCCCGCGCCGCCCATTGGCCAGCGCCGCCGAGCGTGACCGCTGATTGGCCCTGTCCGCAACGTCAGCCGCGCGGGTCGCACGGCCCCGGGAGGCGGGGGGCCGCGGGCCCGCCCCGCCGCAGGAGCCCCGGGAGCGGGAATGCTGCCGCGGGCATTCCAGGAGGGGCCCGCAGCCCACGGCAGGGGCTGGACGGCCCAAGGCAGGCAGCAGAGGCAAGGGGGAAAGGAGCTGTAGAATCACACAGTGTTAAGGTGCGGGTGAAGAGGTTTAAAGATCATTTAACCCAACAGCCATGCCAGAAGTAGGGACACCACTCCTGAGACCCGGTTCCTCAAGACCTTATCGAACCCGGCCTTGAATACGGCCAGGGCTGGGCCATCTACTACTCTTCTCAGAGGCGTAGGAGATCCCAAAAGCTGCTCTGATACAGCAGAAGAACATGACTACCTCTTCTTTCAATGTTGAGACCACATACCCAGTACACTCATGACAATAGAGACATCAAAATAAAATACAAGGAAACTTTATTTTTCAGTTTTATCAACATTTTGCTCTGTTTTTTGTTGGTTTTTCATTGTTGTTTTCTTTTGTCTTCAAGCTGCTTATTAGTTGACAAGTCCGGTCAGTTTTTTGTATTAAAAAGGATTTTGATGGAGGTAGCTTTGTCTCTGTCCTGGCTTTTGCTTGGTCTTGCCTGCACACTTGTCTCAGTAAACAAACTCAAAATAAAATTAAGAACTGGAATTCCAGGCGGAGGCAAGGAGCAATGCAGCCAGGTTCTCCATGTAACAGACATGGCGCTGGGGCCTCCAGTCACTATATACAAAGTCCATCATACATCCATCCCCCTGTTTCCTAAACACACTCCTTGCTCCAACGGGCTGGCTGCAGAGGAAGGAGTTTCTTCTCCTTCCAAGAGACCTGAGCAGCAGCTTCCATGGAGGGAAACAGCACCCAGTCAGGAATGTCAGGCAGAGGGGCAGAGTGTGAAGGGGTGGGCTAAGGGGGTCATCACTTCAGCTTGGCTGAAAGGTCAACAGCACTGGGCCAGGAACTCACTGCTGCTGGGCGACCTGCAGGGCGAGAGAGGAGCACCTGAGACTCACGGGCTGGTCCCCAGAGCCCAGCCTGGCCCACGGAGGCCCCCACCCCCCAGAGCTCCCTTACTGACCAGAGAGGGTACGTACTTGTTGGGGCGGGGGCGGCGGCGGGGGCTCACTGCTGCGGTTGGCCAGGCGGCTGAGGATGTTGCGCTCCGACATCTGGAGGCGCACTGCCACAGGGGGGATGCGGGCAATCGTGGCAGGCAGGCGAGTCACATCTGCCTTCATGTCACTCAAAAGCTCCTCCAGCTGCTTCAGAACTACAAGAGAAAGGGACATCTGTTCGGACGGGGAAGGGACAGCACTGCTAAACACCTCTCCCACCCTTGTTTAACACACTGCATTACCTTTGTGCAGCACAGCATTGGCTGGTTTATTCCCAGCCATTGACTCCTTGGATAGGTGCTGGTGGCTCTCAGCCAGGCATTCCACCTCTGCAAAACGTGTGTTCAGAGCCATGGATGGGTGAGATGGGTCTTCAGACATGTTCAGATAGGCAGCTCGCCTCAACTGTTCCTCGATCACCAGCGCTTGCTCCAGGAGCTGCAAGGTGGGGCAGGAATGAGTCTTTCAGCAGCTGCCTGAGGAGGAGCCTTGTTTGCACCTCCACTCCCTCCTAATCCAATACCCCACCATCTCATAAAACGAGATTGTGCCACTGAATCCCCTCTCACCAAGCGGTTTTACTGAGTAGCCCAAACCATTAAGTGCTTTATGAGGCAAAATCACACACACAAGAAAACCAGGGTACATTGGGTCTAATAGATTACTGCAACTCCTCTAGTATTTTCATTCCTCCTCTGATTCTTTTTACACATTCTTTATGAGGTAAATGCGATGGAAATTATTCTTTGAACCCAAGGGAAAAGTATTCCATCCTATTTATAGAAAGAGTCTAAAATTGTAAGCATTTGGAGAAATCAACCTGTCAGTGTAGAGTTCATCAGTCAGTCTATAGTCAATCAATGTTTTGCCCCAAGACCAAGACCTACATGGCTTTCACTTGATCTTAAATCACTCCCACAACTAAGTTACGTTCACTCCTAAAGAGGATGAAGTAGAGACTGAAGGCAGCAGCCTTTCCAGCAACCCAGAGTTCTGTTCAGGCACACGGAGTGGGTTGTAGCAGACCAAGCAGAAGCTGTGACAAGAACAGCGACTTGAACCTCAAGCCTCTTTCTTATCAGTTATTCAATGAAAATTTGGATAGAGAGCACTGAACCAAGCTCCCCAATATAATTTCCAGAAAAAAGGAAGCTCCTATCATGGAGCAACTGCATGATCCTGAGATACATTGCTTTTTTTATTACCCCAAAAGAAAACAGCACTGCATTCATCTTTCCCTTTCTTGGTGGAAACTCGGAACCACAAGAACTTGTTCTTAGAGATCCAGGCAGTTATCATACTGAATAGGAATCCTTACCTTAAATCTCCTTGCCAAGAATTTATTCTTTATTTCCAGGAAGTTACCCCTGTTCATCTCACCCTTGAAGGGTTCATTGAGGATGGCGTAACGTGGATCATTCTGAATATCCTGCCAACGGGCATAGCCATGACTGAGATGGGATGAGCTCAGGCAAACAAAGGCAGTGAAAACAAGGGAATACACAGCCCAGGCAGTACTGTTCTCCAGAGGGAGTGGGGAAAGGGGGTACAGAGAGGGGATGAACAGCAGCCAAGGAAAAGGAATGAGATCTGTGACCTGCTAAGTCTTAACTATGCTTCAGGAAGCTCCCCCTCCCACCATCCCTATCACTCCTGTGAAGATAAAGCACCCTCTCACATAACCTACTCCAGTCAGATCCAGAACAGTCACTTTCACTGTGACAAATCATGTACAAGGTGGAAGAATGTGTCTGTCATGACAAGGATACTTGATAATCCCAGCTAGGAGCCAGTAGTCGTGACGCCGATGCCAGATCTCATAGGTCTTCTTGGTGACAGTTGCAGCCCGCTCTTCATTCTGCCAGAGGGAGTGTAGTTCTGGAAAGCCAAGAGACACCAGAACAGTTGGAAATTATTTCACAAACACAAGCAGGAGCTTATAAACACGTTCAAGCCGATAAAGATCTCATACCAGTGAAACCACCATCTGCTATGTTGAACATGAAGCGTTGCTTTACTGCCTTCTTATGCCTTTCATCTACTGACTCCTTCAGCATCTCTCCGTTCTGCAGCATCACCACGTCTCTCTTATCATCGTCCTTTTTCTCGTCTGTACACACAGGAAATTATTACAACAAACATGGCAGATACCACAACAAGTTGGACCCACAAGGAATCCTTGCAGAAGAAGGGTTAAGGAAGAGAAGGGAGTCATCGTGCCTCACCTTTCTCATCCAGAGTGATTACAGGAGGGTCAGGGGGATTTTCAGCAGCTGCTCTGTCTTCCACTTTCTCCACATCAGCTGCAGAAAAGACTAGGAACGTGAGATGTACAGGAACATAGCAAGTCCACAGTTTTGTTTTTCAACCAGTGAAACCCAATACTATTCCGTAACTTCCCACTGATTTTCTACATTCAAGCATATTTCTTTAGGATCAAGTGCTCTGTACCTTTGTTTTCTACTTCCATTGGTTCATCTGGTCTTTCCTTCACTTCTGTTTCCTCTACTTTTTTTTCATCTGCTTCTGTGGAGTTCACCGGGGATTTTGCTTCCTGTGGTGGTGCCTCCACAGACTGAGCACACTGCTGAGGATAAAGACCAGTGAGACACAAAGTATAGCAGTGCATGACAACAGAACACAATCGCAATTGCTTGAAAAGCAGAGACACACAAAACTCTGAGGTCAATTCTGAGGACCAGAGAGTTATCTTGAATATTGCTCTAAAAACTCATCCCTGCCTCAGCTGAAATTAAGAGGGGGCAGCAGTAGAGAAATTCACAAGAGAAATTACAAGGCAAAAAAGCCAAAACTCACCTCCATAGGGGCCTCTGTTTCAGCAGCAGAGGCACTGAGCTCCTTCTCTGGTTCAGCTGGTTCTCCTTGCTCCTTAGCACTAGCTCCTTCTTCTACTTTTACTCCATCTTCTGTATATTCCCCACACCAGGGCAGCAGAGCAGACAAAGCAGAAGCAAATCAGTAAGGTCTTCCCTGTTACAAAACCCCCTTCCTGGGCGCTCCCAGAGATCAGGCCCCACAAAATGGAACTAACATGACCCCTCCCCACCCTTTTCCTGCCCACTATAAATGCTGGGCTTCTCACTGGTGCCAGTTCATCCCAGAAAAGCCAGTGTCCTCTCTTGCCTTTAAGGGCTTGCACATGTCTTTGGCAGCCCTCCTAACATGAGAGTAAGCTGATCTGCGTCCACCCCCAGACCCCACCACCACAGTTCCGGTGAGGGGAACAGCCAGGGTAAGGTCAGGACGCAGGGTTGAACAAGAGGGGAGCCCTCACCAGGTGGAGGAACAGGGGCAGGTGTATTCGGCTGCGTATCCCCTGGTGTCGAAGGAGTTGGAGTTTTGGGAGAGGGTGAGCTGGGCTGTGAAAGTTTCTTGTTCTCCTCTATCTCTGCCAGTTCTGGCATACTCCAGCGGCCGTTCACATGCTCAAATTCCTGCACCTGCACAAGAGGGAGAGAAAGAGGAGTCATACACTAGAGGAGTCATACAAAGCTCATCCTTACACCTGTAGAGGCAGACCACTGAGGATAGAACGAAAGCAGGTGTGAAAGGAGAGGTAAGTCTCTAACACAAGACCCCAGTAACTACAGTTGTATGGCCAGCAAAGACCACACTGCTCTGCTAGGCACCCACCTTTTTGCGTATAAGTGACATGACCCCAATGCGAGTAAGGACATGCTGCCGAGAAAGACCTTCCCGTGGGACCCCATCTGCAAAGGTCTCTGCACCATCAGCTCCAGGTTCACACAAATGGCGCATGAACAGTGAGACATAGGCCCTGCAGGGATTGAGAGACAAGCAATTAGTCCACAAACTGCATTATCTGGAGACATGCATTGACAGACTCCTTCCAGCACATAAGGGAAATTACCCTGAGACTCTTAACCCATGGTAAGAGGTTGTGGGCCCCAGGCTCCTTCAAGGGAGAATTTCCTAACAGAATCACTATGTACATAGAGGGGACACAGCTAACTTAAGAGTCTTGAAGCAGAAACAATCATAAACCCAAGAAAGACTCTGGGGAGAGAGTAGAGCCTTGCTACTCCTATAAAAGCTTTTCTTTTTTTTTTGTGACTGAAGAGTCAGATCCAAGTAACAGAGTTAGCAACAATCCCAGCTTATACTTCATTCTCCCACAAAGAGTCAACCAATTAATTGAGGAAATACAGTCTCTAAGAAAAGGTCCAATTCCCATTCTTCCCCAAAAAGACTATTTGATGTCAGTCTTCCATTCCTGTCTAATGCAGACTCACTTGAACTCTTTCTCTGACTTGCCACGGAGGTCCCGAACAAGCCACTGAGTGGTGAAGGCATCCTGAGGTGGCATTCCATAGCGCATGATGGCATTGAGGAAGGCTTTCCGCTGGCGAGCATTGAAACCCAACACCTAGGATGAAGGAGCAGATAGACAGATATGGCAAGAGGAATACAGGAGCAGTGGGATCCAAATGCCTTCCTTGGTACAACTTACCTCAATGTTCCCTCCCACACGGGCCAATAAGGGAGGCAGAGGCTTATCCTTATCATTTCTCAGGCCCTTGCGGCTAGGCCGACGAGCTGCTGAAGAGAGAAACGCAGCTAAGTAAAGAGACAATACACAGCATACTGTTGTGTGAATACTGCCCCAGCAGGAAAGCACAACAAAACGTATAAATCGCCCAAATCAAGTCCCAATTACTTCCACACTCCAAACCAGCTAGGATCTCTTGCTCCAGTAGAACTTACCTTCAGACCTCTCATCAAAGTCCTCATCTCCTTCTTCAGAAGCAACTGAATAGTCTGACTGATTATCTGACTGGTCATCCTGCCAGTCTGAAAGAAAAACAGTACGTGAGCCTGAGACGCTACTCCGTTACTTCCCAGCAACATATACTTACACCTGTTTTTCCCTCAGGGTCCTATGGATTTGTACCTCTATCCTCCTGTGAGCCATCGTTGTAGTTAACTTGCTTGCGAATACGTTTGCCCTTGCCCAAGTTCCTGGCCAGATCCTCCTGTTGTTGCTCATAATGGTGACGGAGAAGTTTCTCCCAGTAATCAGGATCCACTGATTCCTCCTGCTTAATAATTTCCCGTTCAACTTCCTCTTCCTCCTGCCAGACAGGTAACAAATTCAGGGCTCTGTGCTCTAAGTCCTAGCTTGTCATAGCAGCTATATTCCTGCCTGCTTGGCCTTAAAAGCTTCAAAGCTCAATTAACTTAATTGATTCTCCTGATTCTCCTGATCACTCAGGAGAACATATCAGCTGACATCCACCTCATACTCACCCCCATCTCCTCCTCACGAACCACATACTGGGCCACCTTGAAGGAGCTGAGATATTCATTCATGCCCTGAAGTTCTGTATCTTCTGTTTCATCCTGGTTTCGATCCAACAGACGCTCAATTGCTTTGTCATCATAGTGGATGACACTACTGTCCTCACCTTCTTTGTTATCCCCTGAAGGAAGAGTACAAGACAGTGTTGCTGTATGGCTCTCAACAGACTATGAAAGGGAATGCCACCCTAGACCTTCTTTGTAGAGCTATCATCAGCACTGTGTCTACAGTCTCTCACTAAATAAGGAACCAGATCTCCCCACCCCTTTCAGTTCTACTCCCAGGCACTCACCCCCCTCAGTAGCCTCATCCTTGAAGAGCTCTTCAGTGCCAAATTTCAGAATGTCATCAAGTTCTTGTTTAGACATGGAGCCCGTCTTGGAGCCCAACCCTGGTCTCACTACCAGATGAGTTAGCATCATCTTCTTCTTGGCCACCTGAGTGATTCGCTCCTCCACAGAGGCCCTTGTCACAAAGCGGTATATCATCACTTTCTTGTTCTGTCCAATTCTGTGTGCACGGCTGAAGGCCTAGAAAAGAGATGGGCTCAGAACAATCTAGAGCTGCACAAGCAGCAATCTGATATACCCCACCTACCTCCACAAGCTTCCCACCTGCCTTCACATCAGCTCTTAGCATTAGTGAAGGCTGTGCCCTAGAAGAGCCCTCTACTATTTCACTTCCCATCTCTACCCACGCTCACTGCTCTAATTTTGCATATTTCTAGAGGGGAAGCTTCACACTCCTTCACTCTTTCTGACAATTTAATTTCTCCTCTTCCTCAAGGTTACTTCATAGTAAGCAATCTCATTCAGACTCACCTGGATATCATTGTGGGGGTTCCAGTCTGAATCGTAGATTATCACAGTATCTGCTGTGGCCAAGTTAATACCAAGACCCCCAGCTCGAGTCGAAAGCAGAAAGCAGAACTGCTGAGCTCCAGGAGCTTAGATGAAAAAAAAAAAAGAGAACAAAAGTAATCAAGGGAGTGCACAGTACTCAAATAAGGATTTTAACTGACCCACATCACCTGACAGGGAATTGCTACTAATTTAAGATTCCAGGAAAGCAATAGAAGACTCAGGGCACAACAATCCTATGATGAGCATTAAGCACATACAAGCCAAGCTTTCATTTTACAGAAAAAGTAGGAAAATCCATACCATTGAAGCGATCAATAGCCTCCTGACGCATGTTCCCTGTGATTCCTCCATCAATCCGCTCATATTTGTACCCTTCGTGTTCCAAAAAATCTTCTAGAAGGTCCAACATTTTAGTCATCTGCATATCAGAAAAACACCACACCAGAAGAGTGAGGGACAAATGGATATCAGATCAAGAGACTTGTTTCTAAGAAAAAGTATTCCAGGCCTAAAGGTTTTCTTCCATATACCTGAGAGAATATGAGCACTCTGTGACCTCCCTCCTTCAGGTTCTTTAACATCTTCTGGAGCAGCAACAGCTTTCCAGAGGCTCGAATGAGTGCACTGCCATCATACATGCCATTTGGCATTTTTGGAGCTTCCTAAAAAGAAAAAGAGAAAGAGGGAATAAGGGGCAAGGAACAAAAACAGCTTGAAGGGATTTAACTTGGTCTTAGTCCCTCCCCAGCTGATGCTGACTCACACCTGGTCACTTAGTTTGGCACAACCACAAGGTACAGAACTGCCTGTATGGAACACCTGTGCCTGTTCTCTTGCAATTTGACTCCTACATACCCTCCTCTTTTCTTACTTAGTCCCTACTCTTACAGTCTTCACCACCTCATGTGAGTCAAAAGACAGCTCCTACTTGTCATATAAATGTGCTGGAAAACAAAGGTCTTAAAGCATGTTTGGCCTAAATAAAGACAAGATGAAAGAAATATAGAAGCAGAAAGAAAGAAATGGGAACCCCATCCATGCCTTGCCTAGGGAGCTAGCTGGCCTCCTGATAACAGCCAGCAGGGAATTTGCCTATACAGAATAAGTGACTGGACGTACCATAGCAGCCACAGGAAAGAGGTAGGGGTGGTTACAGCACTTCTTCAGATCCATAACAACATTGAGCAATGAGACTTGGTTACCACCACCCCGTGCATTCAGTGCCTCAAAGTTTCTCGTCAAAATGTATTTATAATATTTCCTGAAAACAAAAAAGAAAATAACTCAGACAGTTGTCATGAAAATGACTAACCCACTCTTCTCTTGCTAAACTCTGTGCAGCTTCTGGCATTACCTGCCAGCTACCTAGGCTCTGCCAGGGGCACTCACTATCTCTTTATCCCTTAAACCAGAGCACAGGATTAGTCCTTCATCTGCTCTAGTGGCAGCCCACTGTGCAGAAAATCCTGTAGAATAAGGATAAGGCTGTTGCAGCACCCTCTTTGAAACTGCAGAGCAGAGAAACAGTAGCTCAACAGCAGGTGCTCTCTTCACCCCCACACTCACTTCTGCATGGGACTCAGCTCCACTCTGACAATGAGTTCAGTCTTAGATGGCATATTCTTGAAAACATCAGCCTTGAGACGCCTCAGCATATGTGGGCCCAGCATGTCGTGCAGCTTCTTGATCTGATCTTCCTTGGCAATATCCGCAAACTCCTCTAGGAAGCCCTCCAAGTTACTGCAGGGAAACAGACACTCAGCAAACCGCACAAAGGAAAAAGAGCAAAAGAGCAAGTGAGGGGAAAGGAATGACAAGACAGGCACAGGCTGACTGGCACTGCAAGACATACTGGAATCTCTCGGGCGTCAGGAAGTTCAGCAGGTGGAACAGCTCTTCCAGGTTGTTCTGCAGGGGAGTTCCTGTAAGCAGCAGCTTGTGCTGGAGGGAGTAACCATTCAGCACACGGAAGAACTGGAAAAGAGAGAGCAAGGAAGAAAGTGGGAAAATAAACCAAAACAAGCACACACAAATACATCAAAGGTTTATTAAGTCATAGGCTTACAAAAAAAATTCTAGAAAGTTGACACCAATCTAGGGTTCAATTTAGATCACATCAGCTGTTTGGACAAGAGTTCCAAGTAGTTCACATTCCAGTCAGGGTTACTAGACTGATCTTATTTGGATCATTGTTCTGCATAGCTAAACCATGACTGCAGCAAATCCTCTGAGCCATCAGGTGCTAGTTGGTCTCCTTTGCTCTTACAAGTTACAAATCTTTCAGATCACAAATCACTTCTAGACTGCTGTACTATGTATTTTTTTTTGCTAAATTACCATTCCACATTCCTACAACTACTCTGCCTTGAGAATTCTAGAAATAACTAAGTCACTCTTCCTATTCATATTACTCCTGGCAGCGTTCCAGAGCTCTGAACAAGCAGAGGAGAAAAAGAGCTAAGGGTTTGCCAATGTGTCTTGGAGGTAAATTACACTGGTTTTCACAACAACGAAGTAATTCCAGCCAGATGTGGTGAGCAGTTAAGCACAAGTGTACCATGTTCACCTGCACAAACTGACAGTAAAGCAGTAATTTATCTATGAGCTTGGCCATTTCTTTGCTTATCTTACACTTAGCATGATACAAGGTCAAACTTAATGAAAGCAGCTGTACTAGATGGCAAACAAAAAACAAATCACTTATGTTTTGGTTACTGCACCAGAAGAGTACTTCTAGTGGCCTCCACAGGGATTTATCTTTCTATGTAGTTATAGTTAAAAATATTCTTATTTTGGAATCAAATGTGGAAGTTGCTAATTATATCTGCAAAACTTTAGGAGATAACCCAGATTTGTCAAGAAGCATCTGACCTATCTTACAGCCAAACACCTATAAGCTACTCTTACAGGACAGGAAACTGCTGTAGAAAAAGGTTTAATGGCTCTGCATAGTGTCAATGTGTAATCTTGAGACTTTACATCCTCCTTCAATTAATTAATATTAATAGTAAGCATTTTTTCCTGCTTCCAATGGTTTCAATGCTAAGCATAGAACAGCATCCAGTCTTGCTAACTACAACAAAATAAGATCTAGAAACTGAACTGCAAGCACAGCTGTGATGTCTCGGGAAGATGCCCCACGCCAAGATCCAAAACACTAAAGCCATTTGAACAAAACAAACCAACAAAGAAATCAAGCAGCAATTTTGTCTACAGTCTCCAAGAACCTCTAAAACCAGCTTTCCAATAATAATTGTCTTTGGCATTCTGAGCACTAGAACCCAGCTGTAGACAGACAAATCAATACCAGAACTAAGGCACAAGGCCTAGGGAGGGGCTGGATTAAGAAAGTACAGTCACGTCTACTCAATTCAAACAAACTTAGTTAAGGTGCAGCCTCATATTAAAGCAACTATATGGCTTTCAGCACCTATCCAGGCATTTCTGAACACGTCTGGCCACCTTCAATCTCTGTAACACCCAATTAGTTCTGCTACAAAGCCAGATGAATGCAGAGAGCAAGCGTACTCTGGAAGCAGGGTAATTCTGCTCACAGAGCATGTTTTATGCTCAGCATGGTAAACCTTTTCAGAACTGAGGTGGTGCAGGTATGTGATCTGTTTTCAGAGAAGTCATTTTGTATTTGAGAACAACAACCACATCCAGGTTTTTCTGTTTTTCAGTCTACACCAGTTGCCCATTCATGTGGAAAGAAAGATATTTTAACCAGTGATCTGTATAAGCAGACTTGTTGCCAATGATGATTGATCTCCAAATGCAGTCTGTTGATTTTCCTTTTTAGTAACACATCAGATTTACTACTGAACAAATGACTAAGAGCTGTCTCTCTCCCCTGCAACATATGCCATGCCCATGAACCACCTATGCTTCTCTGTACCTTAGACTGATTGTTCTTCAGTCTGTGAGCTTCATCCACAATGAGACAGGCCCAGTCAATAGAGCCCAGTATGGCCATATCAATTGTGATCAATTCATAGGAGGTGAGAAGCACATGGAACTTGACAGCAGCCTCCTTCTGCAAATGAAAAGAATGAACATGTTATGGGATAGTGGATGCAGTGTTCCTCCACCAAGTTATCCTGACGAGCTCTGGTCAACAGCACATCAAAAACTTTCATACCTCCAGTCTCCTGTTACAAGATTTGAAATGCTGCCCAAACCATTTCAGCCTTTTAATTCCCTATTGCTCTCAACGCACAAGTCTACCCAACCCTCTCAGTACCTGCTACTTTTGGACAGATGCCAAATATTCTAACAGAGATGCTTAACAAGTTGAAGTATGTTAAGAGAACTGAGATTTGGAGAAAAGAGGCTCATGATAAAGCTAAGACTTCAAAAGATAAGTAGTTTACCATGGAATTTCAAATTACTACTAGTACTTAAGGTTGTTGACTTCAAAAGGAAGGAAATGAGTCTATCTGCCTCTGCCACTGAAAATGCTTTAGCTTCCATCTTGGTTCTACAAAAAGCAGCACCTAGGTCAGGCTCTTCCTTCCTGTCTGGGCACAAAATGCAATTTCTCATATGTCTGGGTATGGCCTGTCAGCCAATTCCTCAGGATGAAAAAAAATTCATGCTTCTTTTGTATATTTTTCTTTTACGACAGTGGCAATTCTGATATCAACTTAGGTCTGTAGCAAAGATGCACAACTTCACAGGTTAAGTAGGGAAGATAGAGGGACTTGCCTAGGGTCAACATTACCATAGTCAACTATCTTTCTCCAGGACTTCATCAGTTCAGACTAGTAGGAGTGTTTAAACAGTCTACAGCAGGAGTCTAAACACCCACTTGTCATCAATTTGCAGTTATTTCCCCTTAGAAACTACAAGCACAATCATGTCCCAGGGATAGCAGAGAGTCTGAATCTCAACAGCTGAAAGTCAGTGGAGTGCATCTCTATTCAGGCTTGTGTTACAGCAGAGTTCTGTACCTTCATTCTGGATGCTTTTTTGCCTCCACGTATGGCATTATCCTCAAAAGTGAACTCATTCTCACGGATGATGGCCCGGCTGTCTTTGTCCCCGACATAGGTCACTACATACATATCTGGGGCCCACATCTCAAATTCTCTTTCCCAGTTGATGATTGTGGACAGTGGTGCACTCACCAAGAACGGACCCTTTGAGTGGCCCTGTAAGTAAGAGCCAGTAAGAGCATTAGATGACTGCAATCACTAATACAGGCAGAATCTCCCTGGGCAGTGACCTCCTAGCTCTCACCTCTTTGTACAGGGAATACAGGAACACTGCTGTCTGCACAGTCTTTCCCAGACCCATCTCATCAGCCAAGATTGTATCTGTGCCCTGGGCCCACGAGAAGCGCAGCCAATTCAGCCCTTCCAGCTGGTAGGGATGCAAGGTCCCCCCTGTTACATCGAGGTACTCTGGTTGCCGGTCATATTTCACTGTTGGCTGTAGTGGAAAGAAGGAAGAGTTGGAATCCTTTTATTCACTTAGACAACTAACAAGAGTTCTTTCTTAGCCATCACTATGTTCACTAGCACAGATGAGGCTTCACAGATGACAACCAGACTAGCACCAAACCCAACTTCCAAATGGCCAAAGGCATCTAACAAGAAGCCTTTTCTTTTGTAAAACCCTTTCACCAAGAGCTAGGGAGTCTGACCCAATGGACATGGTGGACCTTTGTATGAAGGCTCCCTAATATCACTTATTCTTTGAGCTACAAGGGAGCTCTAAACCATATGCTGTTCACTTTTTGGTTTCCTATTTACCTGCAGGCACCCCAAAATAAGCAGCTCTATCAGATGGCTCCAAAGCAAAGAACAGTAACTTACATCTACTGTGGGAGTCTCAGGGGGTCTTTCCAGTTTCCGCATCTTCACTTTCTTTAACTTCTTACCAGGCCTGCCCTCTTCACCTCGCATCAGCTCCCTATGCAGACACAGTCCCCAGGACACAAGTTTAATGGCTTTTTATTAACAGATTAGGAGAAAACTCTTGCAGAGAATAGGAGGACAATCACCCAACTCAAACAGGCTCAAGAGAACAGGGCTGGAACCTTCCTGAACTGATAGAGTGGCACAAGGTCCCTGCCCAAAGGCATAAGGAGTCAGCAACAAGAGGATGTTCTTGCCCATTTCCGTCTATTAATCCAGCCAGTGCTAGAGCTTGACATACTGCAATACTTTCTCTTGAGTGAAGGGAAAGGAAAACAATCTCTAGTCTCCTACCTATGATTCCAGTAGGCTTGCTTGTACAGGTCATAATCTTGAATATCCACATCTTCACTTTCCCAGGATGCCTGGTCATAGGGTAGGTCTCTCCATTTAATCAAATAGTGGACATTCCCCTTCTTATCCACACTGCAGAAGAAACCAGTAAGTCTCAAGCACAGTGATATGGCAGTATTCCCCCCATCCATGCAAATGGAAGGGATGGACTCAGTGAAGCAGCAGAAACAGAGCAACAATGTATGTCATACCAACAAAGAACTCACACTGCTTCTCCCAGTCATACTGCAGTTTAGCTCATCCCCTCTCCCTTAGCCTTGCTTAAGGTCTTTGTTGAAAATCCTCTTTGTTACACCCCCTACCTATGATTAAGGATCCTGTGGATCATCATCCACTCTGGCTTGATCCCATATCGATAGAAACGCTCCTCCATCTCAGCATATTTGGGGTCCTTGTTTTTTCTCTTCCGGCTTTTTTCTTCTTCCCCTCCAAAGTCTCCTGAGGGTGGCTCATCCATGTCATTTTTGCGTTGGTAGTTACGAAACATGACCTGGCAGTGCAACTCCAGCTGCAGTCAGGACACAAGCAGTCAGTAGTTGTTTAAGCCTCAACTGTCCACCCTTACACCATTGTTAGTTCCTCCACTCACCTGTAACTCTGACACCCAGGAGCAGTGCCAGTAGGACATGCCCTGCCATTTAACAAAGAACTGCCTTTCAGGCCGACCCTCCAGAGGCTTCGGGGGCGGAGCATTAGGGTCTGCATCAGGTGGACGTGGTGGCGCGGGGCCAACTGGGGGCTGACCCCATTTCCAGATCAAGATCTTCTGCACCTTTCCTTTCAAAGCTGGGCACTGGGAAGTTAAACAGAGCTTGATGTATCACAGTGTATGTACTCTAATAACATGGAAGCAACGAGGAGCAGAAACGGAGTCACTTCTATGGTTTCACTACACAGACAGAATATATGCTAGGCTTGATGAGCCCAGTAGTCTGCCTAACTACAACTTTACTGAAAGTTTGTGCAAAAAATATTTGGCTGTAGAACTAAGGGCCCAACATAAGCAGTTTTTTTCTTTATCACCAAGTGAAAGCAATTAACACCATTTATACTACCTATTCCAAGAACTTTCTGGAAAAGCATGGCATTTTTCTCCTAACCATCTACTAAGAAAGGTCTTAGCATTACAAAGCTTATGACAGTGCAAAACCAGTTTGTCTCAGCATCAGTTCAAATTACTTTAAGCACTGAATTTGCTTGCACTTGTTCTCCTGCTTCTACACACATACAGGAGCCCAAAAAAGTGATCCCTGGCATGCTGGATAAAGAAAAACAAAACAAAACAAAACAAAACCAAAACAAAAAAAAAAAAAAAAAAAAAAAAAAAAACACAAACAAAACTGTCCAACTACCCTGCATGTGAACAAATCTCATGAGACTCAAGAGGCTGTAGCCTGGTTCTTTCCACTGTCAGGAGAAAGCAATCAATCAAGGCACAATACCACTACAAAAAGTCAGGCTTTTAAGCTTTTTGACAAAAGTGTATGAGGAGACAGTCTTCAAAGGACCATCTATTTCCATAGAAATATGATGATCCAAAGGGATAAGATCAATCACCTCTTGTAGCAATAGGAGAATGGTACCAGCGGAAACTCACAGTGCAGCGAGGACACAGCCATTCTCCATTGGGAATCTCAGGCAGTGGGGGATTCAGACAGTGGATGTGATAGGACGAAGGACAGGCATCACAGCACAGCAGCTCTCCTCCATCCTTGCAGACTCTACAGAACTCCATATGGTGGTCATCCTCTTCCTCAGCATCCCCCACCACATCTTCCAGGATTTCCTCACCTTCAGAATTATCCTCCTTCGCCTCCCACTGAATGCCCTCTTTTTCCTATGGAAGACGAAATAAAAACAAAGTGATTATTTCATTACCACAGAAACAGCCCCAAGTCACTTGACATGCCCCTCATACATGACCTCTTGCACCATTTGGGGAAACCAATACTCACACAGTGCGGGCAGCTCCATTTGCCCTCTGGCGCTTTCTCCATATCAGGGTCCAGGCAAACCATGTGGTAGGCACGAGGGCAGGTATCACACAATATAATTTCTCCTCCCTGCTGGCACACCTCACAGTAGTCCTGGTGATCAGTCTCATAGCCATCCACGGCCACTGTAGAGTCCTCCTCACCTGCAGAGGGTGATGAGGAGTGACTGTAGTACAAGCCACAGCTACAGGTTTCCTATAGCCAGGCAGGATATACTCCCAACAGCCTACACGGCCATCTAGAGATCCAGAATACAAAACTCTTACTCTATATAAACAAAAAGGCTGAGAAGGAAGACCTGGAAACAGGAGCCAAATAAGTCCCTTTGTGCTCCCTTTCACCCGTGAAATAAAAGATACAGTCAAGGCCAGGAAAACTCAGCACTGCATCTGCTCCCCTAACAAAGAACTCCTGGAAGAACTTCCAAAAACCTTTTTCTTATTCAAAATAGTATCAGGTTTTTCCACAATCAATTCTCCCTCAAGTATGCTGTTAAACATCACTCCACACAGACATCCCTCTAATCTTTCTACACACTTAGCTATGCTTATTTCCAACTGTTGGCAGGTATCTATACCTTTCTTTTTCTTCTTCCCAGCCTTGAGTTTTTTGCGACTGCGGCTACTACGGCTTGTAGAGCCATCTGAAACAGAGTAGCTGTTGATGCTGGCATCATCAAAGTCTGACTCCACATCCAGATCATCATCTTCACTCTGAGGTAGGAAAGAGAAAAGCTTTTTTTTCAGACACACATGCTGGGGGGCAGCAATCAGACACACACCCCAGCATCACTATTGCATCATGACTTCTTCCTCCCGAGGTCAAGAAAGGAGCATCACTTACTGATGATCTTTTACGCTTGGAACCAAATCCTCCCAGTTTGATTTTCAGTGGTGCCACCTTCTTTGTTTTAGGTTTCTTGATATCAGGAATACGAGGACTGGCCTTTGGCTTCCGCCGGGCATTGGGTCCTGGGAACACAGGAGGCAGAGTCAGAAGGGCTATTGCCTTGACACCACTCACATTCTATCCTCCTGCCAGACTCTGCTTCTCACCTTTGCCCTCCTTTGTCTTGGCTTTCCTGAGTGGCACATCTACGGGGGGCTGCGGCAGGACAGCATCCACGTTTGTCACCATACTCTCGACTACTGCAACAGCTGCTGCTGCAGCAGCTGCCACAGATGCACCTGAACTTCCCTTGAAGGGGTTGTTTGTGCTGAACTCCCTCCATTTGGCTCCCAGTACCATCATCATCTTTGATACTGCTATTTTAGGGTTCTTGGCTGCAATAAGTGGCCTGTGTACAGTTAAGGAAGGAAGGAAGGAAAGGTTACTGAACCACCCTGAAATTTAGATTATTCCTTCCCACTGCCACCCCCATTAGCACCTTTATCTCAAACTACATTCCGTTCTAATCTCTGATCTCAACAGCCAAAGATTCTCCCTACTCTCACCCTTCATTCCATGTGAAAGATGCAAATGTTTGGGGGTCTGGAAAAAAGAAATTAATTTAGCAGAGTTGAGAAGAAAGGGGACTGGGAGAACCTACATCATCACAATTACTGAAAACAAAAAAGCTGGGGATCAAATATTTTACTGTTGTTTCAGTTTGCACTCTAGGTACTACACTAGCATGCACTGAGGTTCCAAAATCAAGGAATCTAGTTTTAGTCCCCGAGCCATTTCACGTGTAGGCTTGTAGCTCACCTGACAAACTGGCTGAAAGCTTTGTAGTTGGTGAGTGTGCGATAATCCTCCTCTGTGAAGATGTGATCAATATCCTCCATGCCCCAATCTTCCAGGAGCTGAGCAGATGACTTGGGCTCCTATGAAAAGAGAATCATGGCAACTCTGAGCAGAACTTCCACACTCCACAGATGACCTAGGGAATTTTTTCCCCCCACATTTGCTTATCACTACCATAGGACACAGCCACAGTAGCGGATCAGTGGAAACAGAAAGTATTTGGATTCGATATAAGTTCCATGTGTGCTTAAAGCAGTAGAGGGAAGAATGCAAGGTGGGAAGAAGGTCAAGTCAGGAGGGTCTAGTGGAAGAAGAGACTACACAGTCCCAACTCCCTGTGCAATCCCAAAGGGACAGCACAATGATCCCCCAAATCAGATACACGAAATAAGAAGCAAGCAGTCAGCAGGGTAGCTTGTTACCTTTGAGTCATCATCTTCTTCCTCCTCTTCCTCCTCCTCCTTGCGCTTGGCTTTGTTTTTCTTTTCCTTCTTGGGTCCTAATTTCTTCTTTTTCTTCTTCCCAGGGGTATAATCACTGCCCTCACTGTCAGAGCGCAGAACCTCCTCTTCTTCCTCCACAAACTCATTCCCCTCACCAGAGCTGTCCCCTAGCTGAGGAGGGAGGGAGAGACCAGGCATGAGAAAATACCCTGGGATAAACACTAAGCACTGCTCTCTCCCCAAGTTCTACAGGATTCATTCAAAAGATTGCTGCTACTGGCCAACAACAACAGTAAGCACCCTCGCCCTACATATCCATATTTTAAAGTGTGACCTTAGGCATCCTTCTTCTTACCTCCTTCTTCTGACGCTTGCTGAGCTTGGGCACTTTGGGTTCCTTCAGTTTCTTGGGCTTCTTCTTCTTCTTGATTTTGGGAGTGTCAGCCTCTGACAGAAGCTCTTCTTCTGGCTCTTCTTCGGGTTCTGGATGTGAAGAGGTGAGGAGTCTTATTTAACCCCCATCTGTGCACTCCAATACAGCCCCCCTTCACAGAGATCAGCTTGTCTGCTTCTTGCTACACACTTACAAACAGAGGTGGTTACAACTCTAACTGTCCATAACAGATACTCAAAGATTGTATCCTAAGGTACCATCAACATGGTTTCCCCCTTCCCAACACCACCTATTTGCACAATCTTGCTTCTCCAAGTAGAATTGCACTCAGAACTCAGGGATAAGAAGTTTGCCATAACCCAACAAGAAGAGGAAAGAGCATAAAACAGATGGCCACATCTAAAGGGGGGCAAAACAGCTAATGCATTTGAGAACCCGAGCAAGATACTGTTTCAGTCCATGGATCTCCAGAAAAGAAACCATCTAGCCCTCTTCAGCAGTACAGAACATCCTACAGCTACATGCAAATACAGGCTAGTAAGCCACTACTTTTCCTCCTCTATAGGGAAGTTGTTACTCAGCAACTCTATTCTGATCCAAATTAGAACCTTCCCCCAGCCCCAGCAGCTAGCAAGCTGATTGCCTGGCCAGAATACATGCCAATTCCCCAGCATCAGTGCACACTTCCATCTGTGTGCCCCCGTTCCCTGGCTGTCCTTGGCCCGAGGGGCAGGGGCAGCCAGACAGCCCTTCCTTCTCTTTGTGGCAGGCTGCAGGAGCAGCGCGGCCACCCGCCCTCGCCTGCTGCCCCGCCCACTGCACACAGCCAGAGTCACTCCTTCTCCCTCCAAGGGAAAATGGCCTCCTGACCACCCGAGCTGGGCAGGATGGAGGAAGTCACAGGTCAGAGGAGGTACCGCAGCCGGGGTTGAAACAGCAGAGATAGAGGTCTCAGAACCTGGAGTCCCGTGCCTGGCTGCTGCCATATTCCCAACCAATGGATGTCTCTTTGCTCCCATGGTGCTGCAACACCAGGTCCTTCACGGATCATGCATCTTCTCCCCCAAGTTCTGATTTAGAGCCTCTAATGACCTACCCTTTCCAAAGTATCACCTAAACCTCTCCATTTCGCAGTGATTTTAGAGTTTTTTCATAAAGATTTGCATTATTGATGATCCCATTCTGCCCAAGATCTCAGAGGCACCAGAAAACTCCAGAGACAAGGTTTAAGAAAAAAAATGCCAAACAAATAAAAATCCAAAACCCCACAACACCATCTTCTCTTCTCCAGTTACACTTCTCTTATACGACACTACAACACTCCAGCATGAGTTAGTAGGAAATCCCACACTCGTACTACAATTAAGTATATACATCACTCCTTTTTCACAAGGGAGTGAAGAATCCAGATGCTTGTCCACAGAGCAGGTCATCAACAGCAGCAGCAACAAGAAAAAAAACCAAACCAGAAGAATTCCCTGGGCTATAACTCAAGCCTCATGTTGATGATGAGGATGCAAACACAAGGGAAAAAGCAAGACACAAGGACAAAAAAAAAAAAAAAAAGCAAAGGTGAGCAACCAGCACGGAGCAAGAATCACAAGAAACCTCAATAATTGGGTGTGGTGATGAAGGAAAGTGGGTCACGCAACAGCCCAGGGCAGTTTTCTCTGGACGTCAGCCGGCCTGAGTTCCCAGATGAAAGCAAGCCAGGCAACCTGCCCTTTCACATACTACCCCCCTCTTCCCCCTCCCCATTCATGAAAATTGAAATTTGCAAGCATTTTGGTACCCAGCCAGAATTGGACACTCCGCCTCCATCCTCTACACCTCCTCCAAGCACAGGCCCTGACAACCTGCAATGGCTTGGAACAAAGTCAGCTCCACCTGACACAAAGCCGCAAGCCTCTCACTTCGAAGTAACCCTGGGACTCGGATTTTAAAAACGTACGCGTGATTTCCAGTGGGAAAAAAAATTACAATCCCCAACACATCATGCATTTCACATACTCAGCTTGAGACCAACATTATCCCCACTCCACCTGCATACCTGGATGCTGGGGGATAGCGTTGTTCAACAGGATCTCCATCTCATCATCATCACTGCCCCCTGAGCACGGTGATGGAGATCCAATGCCCGAAGCCATGTCCTCCACACTGGGGGAGGCCTGGGCTTACACAGGTTGTCGTCTTCTTGCCAGTCTGGCCAGGACTTCATTGAAAAGAAAAAGAGAAAGTTACAGCGAACCTGAACTCCGTTCTCCCAAGCAATAGTGCTACTAAGAGATCTGCGAGAAAGCTTAGACAGCAACTTTACTGGCTTTGGAGCCTATGGATAATAGAAACACTGGCAGCAAGTGTCAGTTTAGAGTTGCGATAAAGCAGGCTTTGAAGACACCAGATATTAAACTGAGTCAGCAACTCATCTCTGGCGAGCAAGCCAAAACAGCTGTCCTAAAGGAAAACTCTCCCGTCCTCTGCAGCCGGGTACCCTCGGTTATGTCTGCCTTGGGTCGGGAGAAGGCGGCGGGGCAAGCTAGGCAGCCGGGCTTCCAAGGAGCCCTGGGGCCAGCGGGGCGGCTGTCAGCGCGGTGCCCTGGCCAGCAGCCCCAACCCGCCCCGGGCTGGCACTGCAGCGCCGGCCCTGCCCCTGCCCGGCCGCCGGCCGCACACAAAAGGCCGGGCGGTCTCGGCAGCCCCGCTCCGCCGCCCCCGCCCGGAGCGGGGCTGCGCGGCGCAGGGCGGGGGCGGGGGGCACCGTCTCCCGGGCGGGGGCGCGGGGCGGGGCCGGGGAAGTCCGGCGGGCGGGCGGGCGGCGAGGGGCCGCCGTTCCCCGGGGACCGGCGCAGGCCTGGGCTGCGGGCAGCGGCGAGGCGGTTGCGGGGCGGGGGAGGAGGGGCCGAACCCGTCCTGCGGCCGCCCGGGCAGGGGGACGGCGCTTTCCCGGAGGAGCTGCGGCCGCGGCCGACGGGGCGTCCCGCGGAGAGACGCGTCTGCTGGCCTAGACGCCCCGGGAGGCCGCCGATGGCCCTGCCCGCCCTCGTTCCCTCCCGGCTCCTCACCCGGCTCCGGACCCCGGCTCCCCTCTCGCCGCTGCCGCCGCTGAAGGGAAAATGGCTCCGGCCGCGGCACCGCCTCTTAAAGGGGAAAAAAAACCCGGGTAGGCCCCGCCCCCTCCCGCCTACATCCCATAATATGCCCTGGGACCCCGGCAACGAGCCCCGCCCCCGTCTCCCCGGCGAACACACACCCCCTTCCCCCCCCCCCCGCCCCCCCCGACATCCCATAATATTCACCCTCCCCTCAGAACTTCCCACTCACTGCCCGGCCCGGCATCCCATAATAATAACCTCCCCTCCCGCCGGTAACATCCCATAATACTGCCCCCCCCCCCCCCCCCCGCACCTTCACCCCGAGAAACATCCCATAATACTCCCTCACGCTCGCACCCCTTCGCTCCGGCATCCCATAATACTGACCCCCACCAAGAAACATCCCATAATACTGCCCCCGCGCGGGACCTCGCGCGCCGGGGCAGGGCGCCCCCCTGCGCCTCCCGGGGCTGCCATCCCATAATAGACACGTCCCCCTCCCGCGAGCAGAGAGCGGTGGGGGGGGAGGGCGCACTGTGAGGACCCCCCGGAACATCCCATAATAGTCACACCCCGAGCGCGCACATCCCATAATAGTCACACCTCCCCCCCCCGCGCGCCCAGGCAGGCATCCCATAATAGTCGCCCGGAGCCACCGTCCAGCCCGGCATCCCATAATACTCGCGGCCGCCCGCCCCGCACCCGCGGGGCTCCGCCGCCGCCCCCACCCGCCCTGCCCGGGGGCACGGGGCCCGCTCCGGCCCGGGGCACGGGGCCGACCCCTGGCACCGCGCGGCCTCCGCGCACCTCCCGCCTTCCTGCGCGCTGGCACCGGCCCCGAGCACAGGCTCCGGGCACCGCCCTCCCACCGCCGACCGCCCCCGGCCTCGGGGCTGAGCGCCCCGCTCTCCCTGCCCCGTCCTGCCGTGCCCCGTCCCGCACGCTCCGCCCGCGGGGCCGCAGGACCCATGCAAAGCTATCCGTGCCACCGCCAGCCCGTGTGTGGGGAGCCCGCAGTGACTTTGGTGCTTGCCCTGCACCTCGAGGCTTCCTGGCTGCTGGTACCTGCAGAACTACCGACCCCAGGGATACGCCTTCTCCCGGGCAACTAGCAACAGGATGAGAGCATGTAGTCTCAAGCAGTGCCAGGAGAGACTTAGGCTGGACATCAAGAGGAATTTCTTCATGGAAAGGGTGATCGGACCTTGGAATGGACTGCCAGTCACCATCCCCAGAGTTGTTTAAAGAAAGGCTGGATGTGGCACTCAGTGCCATGGTCTAGTTGCCATGGTGGTGTTTGGTCAAAGGTTAGACTTGATGATCTCAGAGGTCTTTTCCAACCTCATTGATTCTGTGATTCTGTTATACACGGCGTGTCCACGTACTCCATTCCTCCCTGTCACCCAGCACCCTGCTCCCTGTGGCAGCCTCCAGCAGGAAACTCATCACTGATTTACACAGACGGGAACGGTCCGTAGGTATAAGTATACTTCAATTATGCACATACAACTGTATCATTAATTTCCCATTAAACAAAATCACATGCCATAATGCTGCCTTATCCTCTGTTGAGCATTTTCATAACACTATTAATCTCAACAAAGTGGTGCAGTCCTGTCCATCTCTCCCAGTGAATGTGTGGGCGTCAACAACTGCATTTGTTGCCTCCACTGTCCCACGCCTGTGGTCCAAGTGCACGTTTCATCCCGCCACAGTGAAACACGCCGCAACACAAGTGGAGGATTGGCTGTTTATGGACTGCAACAAGTCGCTTACAGATCCTGTAACACAAGCCAGGCTTTGTCTGCTGGAGCCCAGTGACAATACGTCCACGCACACAGCAGGCATGCGGGTGTTCCATAACTCCATCCCATCACCTTGGCCGTGTGCTGAAGTGGCTCTGGCTTATTGGCAAGCTCTCCCTTACCTGTGCATGCAGGCTCCGACCGCCTCCTCGCACCGGCAACTCTGCTGAGATACCACCAGGCTCCACCACCACATCCGTGTGCCCATCTCCACTGCGTGCTCCCACACAGTTCCACAACGCACAGTACGTTGCACCTCTCATACCCTGGTTCCCACCTTGCCATCAAAGACTAGACCAATGCATCCCAACAGGCTGTTGTGTAATCCATGTTCCTGCACACATAAAAATCCCACGTACCTCTCCAGCCATCAGCAGCATGCGCCCTGTCCTGTCCCTGTACATACCTGTGCCCACATGATGGTGATGCTCTCATTTATCTCAGCTCCATGGAGGAAAAGTGGTAGTAAAGAGTACACTACTCTTCCATAGATGCTATCCATCCTCTGCATGGATTAAGCAGACCATCCAGTGCTACAGAAACATGTGGTGGATCACACCACCAGCAAACTCACATGGACCTTTGCAGGACTTCTCATTTCCTCTTTTTTGTGCTGACAGCCATAATCCCCTTTTAACAGGAGCCAGGCAGACAGCCACACCAAATTCCTGAGCTGAGTAGCCCAGCCCCAACCAGTGTCCACCAACTCCACATTTGCCTCTTTCCCCCAGTGGCTTGGTCACAAGGGGAGAGGTGTGATGGAGATGAAGATCCTGCAAAGGGAGTTAGGTGCTGAGGCTCTCTCTGCAGGTGATTCCCAATGCTCCTGCCAGCACAGTTACAGTCTGAAGAAGGCTGTTTGCTATTGGTTAGGCAACGCGTGCCCCAGTGCCTCCAATGCTACAGCATGAAGCTTCCCAATGAGCCATCACCTCCCTGAAATCCTTCTCTGCATGACAAATAAACACATTTTTATCATGAATGTGCCTAAGGTTCCCCACCTCAGCTAAAACTCCTTTTTCTCTTTATAACTTGAAGTTCCTTCATCAGTCGAAATCTTAATTTTCCCTCAAAACAAAAACTCCATATGGGATTATGATTTAAGCGTTTTTACTGTTTGTGAGGGCCAAGTAAATGAAATTGATTTTAAAAAATAGATTTCTAAATATTTTCCTTTGATGAGGAAAGGATAGATTTCCAGTCATTTGGCTGCTTTAAACTTGGAAGTTGCTGTATCTTACTGTGGTTCAATTACTTACCCAGTTTAATTGAATCTTTTGAGTTTATAGCACTTGACTTGGAAACAATTACAGCAAGATCTGTGTAAGACAATCTTCTCTACCTGCGCTGATGCGTGTCACCACCCTGAACAACCCCACAGCACACCTCCCATGGGGGAAATGCTTGCAACATCTTGCTTTGGTGCTGCGCCCTTGTTGGGAAATCCAAACTGGCCAGAGGACCTTCCACGCATCCCTGCCCAGCTCTACTTCCAAGAACAACCAAGTGAAGTGGGCTCTGTACTCCCACAGCAACATGTTGGGGTGACTTCTGAATAAATTTCTGTAATTTTGTGTGTAGCCTAAGTTAGTCAGGGCTCAGGAGAGTGAGTCCTGTCCCATCTCCCACCACCTCGTGGGCAGCTGCCTCTGTCCAGGCTTTTATCAGGCCCACAGGCCTTTTTAACTTTCACTTTTAATTTATGTTCACTTTTAAACATATTTCCCCAAGGTAACAAGAAGAACAAAGCTTTTGACATTGTTTCACCCTGGAACTCAGGGTTGTAGGCTGGAAACCTCCATCCTGTGTGTTTCAGTGCTGCCCAGTGTGGGAGGCAAGGGTGGGAGGAAGGAAGTCCAGAGCATTTTGGAAAGAAGGGGAGACTCTCCAGCCTAGCATGAACCGTTCATATGTGGGACAGAGATAACAGACTACAAGCTTGACATGCTGGTGCTGCAGACAGTGTGATCTGAAAGATCGGTTTATGGTCTTTCAGGCTATTTTTTGTCAGCTCCTCTTGCATTCCATAACAATGCAGAAGGGCTTATGGGTTTGGACGCTGGGCACTGCAATGCTGCCACTGTATTGCTTCATTTGTGTTCTGGGACACAGCTATACTTCCGTTCTCCTCATTTTTGCTGTTTCCCAGACTGAGGGTTGCTCCAGCCAGTATGTAATATCTGCTCTGTCAGGTTGCATACAACCGGTAACATGAAAAATATATTTCAGTATCTGCGTAAAACTGGCAGCCCCTGATGTACCCATGAATGTGACATTGTTCTGCAAAGGCTGCAGCTACATTCCACCTCTTCCCTTAACCTAGTTTGGACCATTTGTAACTAATGTGGATGGACGTACTCCTCATGTTTACCACTCAGCAGCCCTGTAGGCTCTCCAGATCATACTGATGCTTGCCATGACTGAACTAAGGTTTTACCACTTCTTCCAAGGAACCCTCAAGATCCCTGGATTTCTGAGAAGCCTTGCCCTTTTGTTTTTCCTTTGGTAAAGCAGAGAATTTTGCCCTAGATAATTTTTTGAGCGGAGAGGGAGCATCAAACCCTGAGACAGGTAATTTTGACTTTGAAATTAGCAAGAAAATGGTTCAAACTTTCACTTAATATGTGGTTATTGTCCCAGAGTCTGTGTCTCTTCAACACTCAAGTCCCCCTGCCCCCATTTTAAACTATCTTGTGAGAATCCTGTGTCCTCAGCTCTAGCCAAAGTAACTGTTCTGAATTCTGCAAGACTCCCCCAACACGACAAAGCTTCTCCACTCCCAGCTTTCTACGAAGTCTCCATGGCAAGCTAAGGAAATCTAAATGACCAAATTTCATTGTTTCCTTTATCACGCACACACCTTTTTCTAATTTTTTTCCTTATTTTGTTTGAGTGGGGTTTTTTCAAAGAAAAGCATGAGCTTATTTGTTTAGCCCTATGGAAGCATCTTTACTTTGGTGTCAGACATGGCCGATAAATGACACAGGAAAGTCTCCTCGTCTTGCGGAGAAAAGACAAGAGCCCTTTCTGTCATGTCCAAAAGCTGTTCCTGCAGCAAACAAATGCCACTGGAACAAGAGGCAGACAGAGACTTGCACTCAGAGGATTTTGGAGCGTACAACCAGAATAAGATCAAGAATCACTCAAGAGACCACGTGTGCTTCTTTTTTGAGAACATTCTACTGTCAATGGAGGATCGAGTCTCTCTCGTAATAGCCACCTAGGTGAGGGCTGCCCATATGCCAGCGTGACTCTGCATCTACTTCCCGTTAGGGGAAGAGCATTTCAGACTTCGCTCAGCACTCGTCATGAGCCTCGTCGCCTGTTTTGCCAGAAGGAGGGGGCAGGGAGAGCAGCGTGGCCGTGCAGCCGGAGCCGCACCGTGTCAGCCAGACGTGCACGGTGCAGGAGGCAGTGCTGGCGGCACAGAACTGAGGCGGGGGAGAGATAGAGAAGATTGGGGGTTGCTCAGCCCCCTGGAAATCAGAACGGCTGATCTCTATCTCTGTGTGCTTCGCTGGTTTGTTTGCTTTAAAAAACATCACATACTTGGTACTGACACCTATGGCTAAGGTTACTCGATATTTTCCATCACAAGTCTGTTTTCAGTTACTCAGAACTTTGCCAGATATCAGATAGTCAGATTCGAATTTTCCATGTTTATTTTCACTTTTTAATTTTTTTTTCTGAAGATGGAGGCACTTGGTAAGGCGTAAAAAACAAATACTATTTTGCAATTACAAAAATTTGACTTTGACACCAGTCTTTTCACATAACGTATATAATGAATAACAAAAGCTGCAAGCAATACACAAAAGTTAAGAATGCTTATTAGTTACCATTTTTAGGTTCCCATTTCAATAGTGAATTAGAGATGCCCCGATCCCCTCCCCTCTTCATGGAACAAATAGTTGGATCCAGCCAGGGATGGAGCCAGTGGTCTCAGAGGGGCTGCAAGAACAACCCACCGGTTTGAGCTGCCTGTTCTGCCGTTCTGCCATACCTATTTTTACCTCCTGTATCAAAGCTGGTGCATGCTGGCAAAAATCACTAACACCGACACACATCTCTTGAGTGTATTTAGCAGAAATACTGAAAAAACAGGCTGGGACAGAGCTCTCTTTCATCTCCTACCTCCAGCTGGATCTGGGAGAGGTGTTTCCAGTGCTGCACCCAGCAACAACTGTGCTCCAGGGAACAGTGCTAATTAGCCCGGAGGTTGCATTCCTCATTTGGCTGGGTGAGAACACCACTGCTCCAGAGCACAGCTGATGGACTCGGGGTGCATGGAGAGGAGGAAAGTCAAATCTCAATGGTGATACCTACTAAGTCACCACAGGCTCCAAACCAGGCAGAGGTTTGCAGAACTGCCACAGCCACACAGGTCTGGAGGAGACTTTTTCTCATCTCGGGCAAGACCCAGACCAGGTACTTTGGGCCTGTGTCCCCGGTGCAGAAAGCATGATCACACATCAGCCTCTGCTCTGGGATGGACCGTGCAGGGACATGTCTTGCTTAGTGCCATCGTTGTGCACGTTTCTTCAACTTAGAAGTCAGAGCTTTGTGACACTTGGACTTAGACGGCAAGTTTCTTCCTAGAAACTATATGGACTAATGTACAGGTGAGATGCTGAGATGCTTCACAGCCCCAGTTTGAACGGCTGTGGGCTTTTTCCCTTCCTACGTGGGGTCAGAATTTGCTTGCGAGGGCAGGCGGGAGCCCGCAGGCTCGCCATGCTAGGGGCCCGGCCGAGGGGTTCCTACGGAGCCCACGTGCAGCTGGCAGCCAGGAGTCCGCCCCGGCTCGTGTCCCATCCTCCCGCCGCGCTGCCCCGGGGGGCGGCGGGGCCCGCTCGGCCCCACCCCGCATCCCATAATAGTCCACAAAGGCGACTCCATCCCATAATAGCCACCCACGGGAAACACGCCATGGCAACCGCCCCCCCACCCCACCCCCGCGCCATCCCATAATACCCTGCCGGCTTTATTGCTCCCGACCGGGGAGGACAGGGGGGGGCCGGGGCCGGACGGGGGCACCGCGGGGAGGTCCCGGCGGGCACCGCCAGGAAGCCTGGCTGGGGCTGCAGCCTCCCCCCGGCGGCCCGCAACACCCCCTCCTCCTTCCTGCTGCATCCCATAATGCTTCCCAGGGAGGCAGCCCCGCTGGAAGGTAGAGCCATCCCATAATAGTGGCCCGGTCACACCGCGCTGGGAATGGTGCCATCCCATAATACCCTCGCCCCACGCCGGCTGCGGCGGGCCCTGCCATCCCATAATAGCCGCCCGCTCCCGCCCCCCCGCTCCTTGTGGGGCATCCTCCTCATCCCATAATACTCCCCCCGGCGGCACGAGCGCCCGCCATCCCATAATATGCCCTGCCACCCACCTGCCCCCCTCCGGTCGCGGGAGGCCTCGCCATCCCATAATAGTCGCGGCTCGCCCTTCCCCCCCGCAGAAGGGCTCGCCATCCCATAATACTCGCCGCTCGCCATCCCATGAAGCCGCGGCTGAGGCCTGACCCCGCGGGCCGCGCTCGCCTGCCCCGCTCGGCTGGCTCCGGCCCCCGCGCCTCCCCTCTGCTCTCAGCCCCGCTGCCACCGCCGCGCTGCCTCGCCCCTGCCTCGCCGTGCTGCTCTGCTGTGGCTTCACCCTCACCTGGCAGCCCGCTGTTGCCCCGGCTGCAGCCTTGGCCACCTTCCCCGGAGCCTTGGCCTGGGTGTCCCCGGCCCGTGCGGGGCCCCTCGCTGTGGTGCCTTCCCCACTGAGCCCTCGGTGTCCTCCCCCAGTGCAGGCACTGTCCGCTAGCCCAGCCACCATGGAGTCAGCAGAAAAGCACAAAGCTGGAGCGAGTGCCATCATGACACCCATGATATCGTGGGTGTGTGTCTGGTTTGGATGGAGCCTTTGCTGCTGGGAGCCCGGGACCATGCTGGCGTGGCCTTTGTGACCACTGAGCCCTGACCTAGTTTGCCAGGTGCTGTGCTGCCGTTGGAAAGGCCTCCTGCTCCTTGCCCGCGGCCACTGTGTGCCACATTGGGGTTGGCTCGCTATCCACTCACATCCGTGTTATCATGTGTCTGGCATGGAAGATAACTACATCTTGCCATCCGCTCATATTGAGCATATATATTTTACTTCTGAAGGCAGTTTTTGCCGCTGTCTTCGGATTTTGCTTTTAGCCCCATCCCTGCTTTTGTGCCCTATTGGATTTAGTGTTAGGGGCTGCAGGGAGTGCTTCTGAGCTGCTCCGTTGTTTTCCTGGGTTCTTTCACTACCTGCCCTTACAAGTACAGCTCAGCACTTGCAACATATACTTCTTGTTAAAGCCAGCAAATGTGTCCTGATAGCTAAGAGAAGAATAGGAAATGTAAGCCCCAGAAGCTGTAATAATGACATGTAAAAGGCTGATACGCGGAGAAGAACCAAGACGCTGTAATTCCCCATACTCTGAACGGAAGCTACAAAATTATAGACTCACTGGATTAAAAGGTGGGCTGGGAAATAGTAATGCATGGTGACAAGAGAGAGGTGTTTCCTTGTTGGATGGGATGCAGTAAAGATGCCTGCATCCATTCAGTCAGATCCTGGCAGAACATTCAAAGGGATGAGGTTTTAGAGCAGCAGCAGCAAATTTGGATGCTGCTGCAAGGAAAGGCGAGAACCATTCTCTTTTCCCTGTGAGAAACCCACGGCTGCTGCTGCTTCTAGTGGGGAAGGCTCTCCATCGGGCCTCACCCCGGTGAAACCAGAGAAGGGGTCTGCCAGGAGCACACCCGCGGCTGTGTGCCCACCGGCAGCCCCAGCGGTGGCCACCGGCACCGGCAGCACTGCTGAGGTGTGGTCCCTTTGTCTGTTGGCTTTCCGGCAGCAAATGCAGGAGCCCCCTTTGCAAACTCTGTGTTTAACAGAGAGTCCCCCTGTGGCAGATCTGTTTAACAGGGAAAGTGTTTGCAGGGAAGCATGAGACGGTCGCGGATGGAGTCTGCAAATTGCTGCCCGTTTCATTCTGCCCGTCATACGTTTTGTTCGCAAATGATCCTCTGGCATCAGTGAGAAACAAGTGAGCGAGCACACGCAGCACTCCACTGCCTTGGAGGGGGAGCTCTGGACTCGGAGAGCGGAAGCCCTGAGTCCTTTTGACAATTCTTCCCACTCGCTTTTTTTAAGGTTTCTGTGCACTTGGGCACCTGCTAATTCGGTATCCAGCCTGTCTCCTTGGGAAGATGCCTGTCTTTTCCTTCTTTTATCTAGAGAGTAGCTGAAGGGCCAAAGGAGGTCATGCCGGTTTGAGCTTAACGTAGAGCTCTAGTTTGCAGTGTATGGTACATACCATACCATTTGCATGCGATGTGTTTAAAGTAACTTTACATCTGTTCAGTAAAACATCAAGAGTACCTAATGCAGATGACGAACTTAAACTGCTCCAAGCCTGGCTTTAAGTGGATAAATCTGTGGTTTGGGCACACACTTGCTTAATGAAAATCCAGGTTTGGGTGCTCCTGTCCCCTGGCTGTTCACTATTGACCTCCTGCAGTAGATGCTGCTCCTGTCTTGGCTCTGATAACCGAGCAGATGTGCCTGCTCAGCGCCTGCCCCAGTGGGAAGTCCAGCTTTTCATGGCACAACAGCTGCAGGAGGAGGGCTGAGCTAAGAGCTGTTCTGACTGCAGTGGCTGTGTACGGACCCTGCTGGAGCATCCCACTTGTCAGGGCCTGCCTGCCCTGTCAGCAGCCATTTCCTCCTCTCCTCCTGCTCTCCTCAGCCACCATGTCAGGTCCTGTAGTGTGCAGCCTTTCTCGTCTTGCACCTCTCTCAGGCAGACAGGGTGAGTGCTGCCTGCAGCTGGGCTGCTGCCCCAGGGAGCAGAGCTGTATTTCTGCAGGAGCCAGAGTTGCCACCCAGCGTCTGTGAGCTGCAAGTGGGCACAGGAACGGCATTAACGTCCTGGGCAGCGAGCCATGCCAGCCTGCAGGCTCTCAGTTTGATTGCACTCAGTGAACAGGTGCCTCATCCTTTAAGAATACACCAGATTTAATTATACCACTTCAAAATGTTCTGTCTTAGGTGAGGCTTTGAACATGTCCATATTAGCCGTTTATGGAGGTGTGACAAGACTGTTTTTAAATGGATTGATTTACACTGGTGACATTGCTAACAGATCAACCACGTTATGAAAAGCTGCAGCTTTTGAGTTTGACCTTCTCTCTTTCCACAGAAATATTGTAGGCTTTGTGTGTGAATTTGTTTCCAGCTATCAGGCCTCATTTCCCCATCTGCCTCACAATTCAGACAAAGCTTCTGAGAAGCCCTGATCTATGGCAAAGCAAGTCCTGGTTATTCCTGCCTTATTTTGAAGCTGCTACGGACAGCAATGTGATTGATCCCAGAGTGGCAAGTTCAAACTGCAGGTCTTTGCAAGAAGAAATTTACCAGCAGAGGTGGAATTAGACTGACTGGGCATTCCCACTGTAAACTATTCAGTTGCTTGTGATTTTTATGATTGGAGCTGAAATTTTCCATTCTGGCTGTCTGCCTACATCTGATTTTTTTTTAATTTTTTGTTTTCTTTTTAAATATGGCTTCAGCCTGTACATTAAATCTACTCAGGGAAAAAAAAAAGGCAGAGCAAAACATTTTGGTTTTGAGTGTAAAGTGTATGTTAAAAAGAACAGTCTTTTGCCCAACTGCTTTGGAGGAGGAAGCTGAAACCTATGAAGGAGAGCTGTCCTTGCGTCAGAGCTACACTACTCACTATCCTCATAAAAATCCATGCCAAATTTTGATAAATTATAAGCCTTAAAAAAATATCCATTTCACACATGCTCTGTAGGGACATCTGAGATTTTCCCTGTGTAGTTCTTCCAAGATCTGCTGTCAACAGTGTCTCACAAAAGTGAGATAAGGTTGTGTGGATGCCAGTCACCTTCTGTAAGGACCCAACCGCTGGTGACTGCTCTGGGCCAGGCAGGGGGAAAGAGGAGCAGCTGAGTGAAAGGAGAACAGTAAGTCCCTTGAGGAAGGGGAAACATGGAGAATAGATGAAGGCCAGGAGCTTTATTATACTAAGTATGTCGTGAGGATAAAGACAGGGAGTTAACTGGAAAACAAAGGGATGGAAGTGGGAGAAACCTTGACTGGCTGAGTAATTTGACTAGATGGAAAATCAGTACATGGGATAATAAAAGTCAAGAGTGATTGCTGTAGTGGAAGCAGGGCCTAGAGAGAAGAAAGACTATTTGAAAAAGCAAGAAGCTAGTCTTGGGAGCTGTGGAGAGCAGCAGTATTGGAGCCAGTGAAACGAGGAGAAAAAGAGGAGCTAAAAGTGGTAGGAGGGGTGTAACAGCACTGGATGTGGAGATAGGAAAGAACAAGCTGTGCTTGACTCACTAAGGAACCAAAAAGCAGGAAGAGCATTCAGATAACCGAGCAAGGAGACTTGAGGCAGGGGGTGGGCAAGGAGCTGGCCAAGCAAGCACCAGTGTCCGTCTCATTCTAGGGGCACAAGCAAATCTTTAGGTTCCTGCATCTCATCATTGTGCAGTCATGAATCAGGAGTCCTGGGGCTGGCAGCACTTCTATCCTGAAATGTTTAAGGGAGAGAAAGGAAAAAAAAAAAAAGTAAGACAGAGGGGATTCTACAACAGCTTCTGAGCTGTCATTCTCCGCATGAGAAAAAACACAAATCGGATAGTAGTAAAAAAGACCCGATTCCTTCACCAGCTCATGCATGACATCCTGAGACCATCTTAGGGGCAAAAGAGCGCCCTCCTGGTTCCCACTCCCTCATTTGCTCCCTTTCCAGATTCTTTGGTTACAGAGACTGGACCAAATGAATGAGGACTGCCTATTTTGAAGTCTGTGGCTAACAAATCCTGTCTTTTTTTTCTTTTTTTTTTTTTTTTTTTTTTTTTTTCTTTTTTTTTTTGGTGGGGGGGGGGGTGGGCAGGGGGGAGGGGGAAATGGGTTGAGTAAGCAGACCGGATAGAAAGCTCTTTATATATAAAAGGGATAAGGTGCTCCCAACATCTGTGCTCTACCTCTTCCTAATTCCTATGGGCTCTGCCCACTTCCACTTAAAGTTTCCATAGCTGCCCTTCACACTTGCCAGCTGCTTCACGATTCAGTTGCTGATGGGCAGGAGACAGGAACACCAGATCAGGATGTGGTCCATCCAAAATTTGTTGAAGGCTGTGTGATTCTTCTCCTTTACACATCTCTTTCAAAATCTGTGAAGCCACAGAGGGTGAAGTGGGACAGGCTGAGAGGGACTGAGCCCTATGAGGCGTGTCATTCCCAGATGTTTGTCTGTCTCTACAACAACACCAGGTACATTTGCTGACAGATGCAGTCACCTAGACTTGAAGCGGGAACCAGAATTACATTAAGAAACTTCCCAGAGCAGCACATAGGGACAATGTCAGACGTTAAAGCTGGTCTTCAAGTCTTGTGTTACCATATTTTTAAAAACAGTTCTTTAGTCAACAGCTAAATATACTCCACCAGATACCCAAAACAAGGACATTACAGCTTACCAACAAAGTTTCCAGTTTACCCTGCCCTAGTTGCGTGTACAGGCAAGTGGAATATTTCTTTTTGTAATTTGACCCCTTTTATGGATGCTCAAGCTCTTTTCTTCCCCTTTCCCTTTCTCTGCACCTCCCCCCCCGCTTTCCATTTCCCTTCCCCCTGAAGAAGTTGTGGGAGAAACAAAATATAAGAAAGAGGTGCCGATTTTCCTTGACCAGCTTTCTCTTCAAAATGATACCCTGGAAATAATTCCCTAATCTATCTGGGAAAAGAACTTGAGATGGATTTGATGCAGGCTTGCTGCAGGACAAGGAATATCAACAGCAGTCAGGAGCTACACGAGATCAGCGAGCTGTTAGCTCCAAATGGCTGCAGGTTCAGACACAGGCAAGGCCCCATCAGCTTCCAAAAGCATCCATCACTGTGGCAGGAGTCCAAGGAGATGAGACAAAAGGCCATTCTGGACATTTTCCCTGGCATCCAAGCACAGAGCCTGTGCTATGAAGATCCTGTGTTCTTGGTAGGGTCACTGTGCTGACAATTTCTCAAAATACTCCTCTGGTAAAGAGCACAAGTGTCTTCTCCAATAGGTTTCAGAGCCTTTCATATTTCTTTCAGCCTTTGTTGCAGCCTGACTTCTCATAGGCAGTCTTGGCAATTTGAAACATAAACCGGGACAACTACCCTCTGCAGCCCTCTGCTGCTTCCAGGAGCTTGGCATGGGGAAGAGACTCTGAGATCCACACCTACCACCCTGCTCACCCTGAGAGGCAGGAAAAGCAATACAAAGCTCATACAGCTCAAACCACCAGCACTTAGGAGGTTATTTCTCAGGATCACTAATATCACCGATGTGCTAAACACAAGCCAGTAGGAAACACTTTTTTATTAAATTATTTTTTATTTTCTTAAGTTGGTGAAGGCTACCCTCTGTAGAGGGCTACGTAAGTCAACCCAAGGACAGAAATCAAAGTGGTGAAAAAGGCAGACACAATCAGCTTCATCCCCTATTTTGGTGTCCTTGGGGAATTGCTCTCCCAGCTGAATTACATTTTTGCTGCAGAGTCCCTCAGGTTTTTGCAAGAGCAGTTTTTCTTAGTACTTTCCGATTGCATGTCCAGAAAATGGCATGAGGAAGGACAGCATGGAGGGAACAGAGAGCACAGGGTCAGGTTGGAAGAAAGTGAAACAGAGAATTGTATCTATGACAGGGCCCTCCAAAGCTTCAAAAATAGCTCAAGTGATGAGCCTGACCATTTCCCTTTGAAGCATTGATGTCACCCTGCCTGTGGCAATGATCCACTTACCAGACCGACGATATATTGCTACTGGCAGTTACTCTGAAACTAAAGTCAATAAATACCATTTCTAAATTAAGTAGCCAGAGAATTTTCCTATTGCTTCCCCTATATTTAATTCTTCCTTGTCCAGTAAGTCATAGTGTCTCACCCATTGCCATAACCTTCCCTCACCTTTAGAAAGTACAAAGTGCAGAATGACAGAATGGCCTATGTCACCTTTTGTCTGTCTTACCCTTTTACTTTCTAAATTTCTCATTCACATTACCTCTGACTTAGATGACATTTTCCCCTTGATTACAGCTATGGGCTCTTTGACTAGGTAATAAACTTCATGTAACCAGCCACTAAGATCCACTGATGTTTTTCTCTCACCATGTTTCTTACTGAAAAATTCCCCACATCACTTCCCTCCTCTGGAAGTTGGTCCTTTTGGAGCACCAAGTGTGCTCCTTGGTGGTTCAGGTTACATTCTAGGTGTGCAAATAAGGTGACCTGGTCAAGAAGACAATCTCCAGTTCCCAGGCCAACAACAAATGCCTTGCCACCCTTTGCAACCTGACCTCAAACAAGCTGGCTTATGGCAGCACAGGTCCTTTCCCTGCCTACTAATTGTCACCAGTAATTTTGGCAAATGCTAATGAAGCATTTTACTGCAAAATATGTCTCACACATTTCCCAGTTGCAGGTCTCCCATAGCATGTGTGCCACCCCCTGGCTCCGTATCCTGGGCACACAGTGATGCTTTCAGCAGCTGTTCTGCAGGGACTGCTGTCTCTCAGCTGTAGCAGCATGTTTCCCCAACACTTCTCTCTCTCTCTCTTTTTTTTTTTTTTTTTTTTTTTTTTTTTTTTAACCTCCCTGTCCCCTCTGAATAGGCTGTAACTGGGGACTTAAGCACGCTGAAATTATGCAAATCGTCCCACCGGGTTTTTTGTAATGCTAATTATATCAAATGCACGCTCATCAATGAGAATGTCTAATTCCCCTTGCTCATTATCTAGATGTCACACACTGATAGAGAAGCATCTGAAAAAATTAATCTCCTCATAACACAGTGTTTGCGAACCCCTTGTCACCACCTTCATGCCTCCTGCCTCTGCCCCAGGACCCCTAGGTGATGCTGGACACAAGCACATGCAGAACATTTTCCTTAAAACCACCACTCCTTTGCTCCTTCCTACAGAGGAAGGAAGCCTTATCACGAGGCTTTGGTGTTTGATTCACAGAATTGCTTAGGTCTTGTATTTGTGACTTAAATCAACAGGAGTGACACGATGGATATGTGCTATATAGTACTCCAGAAAGTGGCATCTGCTGTAGTTCAGAACATACATCTTAGCTACTAAGTTTCCTGCCTATAAAATAGTAGTAATACCTTATCACTTAATGGGCCTCCTGAGAAAGACATTAATTCAAATTTATGAAGCCATTGGATTGCAGAGATGGTAAACACTACAGAAAAACGGGAGAAGATCAGGAGCCCTATTTGCAGAATGTAGTTCATGTATATGCAGTAGATAGCTGATGGATTGTATATGGCATAGAAAAAAACAAAAAAGGGGGGAAAAAGTAAAACGCCACTTTTTTTTCGTCTGTGTGACTGATGCTCTTCCTACATGGTGAACAAAGAAGGGACTTCGAGGGGAAAACAATCTGTCATTGCGTAACGAAGGACAACCGTGGCACCTATGCACGAGGAGAAAAGTACGTCTGGCATTTCCCGACTCAAAGCGCAGGGCAGCGACACCTTCTGAAGGGATGTGCTTTCATTTATCGGAGTGCTCCCTAAATACATGAGTTCCTCGTTTGCCAGGTTCTGATCAGCTAAAACCCTCAGGAAGACCCTGACCCGTGCCACGCGCTGGATTACTTCCAGATGCTTTTGTCATTCTGTTCTTTACACCTTACTGGGATGTTACTATCCTGACAACAACATTATCAACTCCTTTTCTCCCCTTGCTCCCGGCGAAGAAGCACTCACACATTTACTTCAGTTTTACACCTTCTTGCCTTCATTAACATTTTTTCCTCCAAACGTTGAGAGGAGCTGCTTTGTCCCGGTGCATCTCGGAGGAGGCCGGTGCAGAGGGATCCGTCCCGGGGGCGCCGCGGTCCGTGCGCCCGGAGCCCCTCCGCGGTCCCGCCCGTGCGGCCCGAGGCGCCGCCGGGGGCCGCTGTTGGCCGCGGAGAGCGCGGGGCGGGCGGGGAGCGGGCGGGAGCGGAGCCGCCTCCGGCCGGCCCAGCACCGCCTCCCTTCCCCCTCCCCGCCCACCCTGTCCCCGCTTTTTAATTTTTTTTTTTTTTTTTTAAACCTCCCCCCCTCGTGGTGTTAGAAAACCTCTTTTCTCATCACCTCGAGGTGAAAAGTTTGATTCTCTCCGTCCACCCCTTGCCCTCCTCGGTAGAAAAGTTCTTCCTTGTTGCATTGTATTTCAGGGGCTCAAGTGGAGGGTTGACTGCCCGTGCTTCAGGGGACAGCGTATGCCGTGCAGGGAGGTTTTACAGCGGCCATGGAAGCCTTGTCACTGCCGCTGTCTGAAACAGGTAAAAGCAGTGATAGCTATGCCTGACTTTTTATAGTACATGCAGACTCCCAGATAACCTCAAACAAAATCACCAGCATAGCAGGTTCTTCGGTGATATTACACTGTTTCTTCTTATTTTGCTTGGGAGCCCTATCGCTATCTCGCTGCTCAAGATGCTGTGCAAACCAAACAGAAAAAACCCAACCCCGATCTATGCCCAGAGATCTCTCCGAGTGTAAGAGCAGAGACAATGAAAATGTGGGAAACAATAAGGAAACGCTGAGCCGGTTTTGGTCAGCAGGATGTACAGCAGCATCAGAGCAGCGGCAGCCTGCCTCTGCCGAGATGCTGTTAGCACTGCAGAATACACGAGTTTGCAAGAAAGGCTTCAAAAGCAACACACAAAATGTGAAGCTTTCGCTGAACTCGGCCACAGGATCAAGGACTCTGCCGCTGAAAGGCAAGCAGGGTATGCAAAGTGTAATCCGAGCAAGAACAACTCGGGGAGGGAAAGATAATGAAAAAATGCCTGGGATGACAGATCAGCATCTAAAACACAAGGTCAGGGAACCACACAATTATTTAGGTTGGAAGGACCTCTGGAGGACATCCGTTTCATCTCCCAGCGATGGGAGTGGAAGGGGGGGAGTGGAAGACAGGGGGTACCTCCCAAGCTCAAAGCAGTCACAGCTGAAGTTGCTCAGAGCCTTTGTAATATAAATACACGTTTTGTTGTAGGGATACATCCAGTGGTGGGAGGCACACAGCCAGTACGCAGTAGAAGGAATAAAAACAGTAATAAAAGCAATCTGAAGATAAGGTCTGGCTTGTTCTGGGACTTCTGAAACATCTTTTCAAGCTGACTTACAGAACTCAGAGTATCAGAGGGTTTCTAAAAAGTATAAAATACATTTTAATATTAATAGTCATTATTAATAGGCATAACAATACTTTTATATATCATCCAAGTAGGGAACCATTTCCAGAAGCATAGGACATATCCATACTGGAAGTCAAAGGACTTGAAATCCTGATGTACGTGTACATGTTTGCAGATACTATCTGATCCATACGGAATAAGTGTTCTGTGCACCTTTGCCATCTCTCTGACCTTTCACTTGTTTAGTCTTACTTGATAAGGAGACATTTGTTTAATGTTCACATCTGCAAATGACACAAAGTCAGGGAAGTAGTGAATGGCACCTTTTACCTCTGACATACTTAGGAAGAATACTAATTCAAGAATTATCACAGCAGGATGTAGAGGGTCTTTGCTAAGTTTATATTTCCATTTAACTTTCCCTTCTTGAATACTATTGTTTCATGTACTCCTGTTGTATTAAACACAAGCTTTCAAGTGGTTCTGTTTTGTATTGTTGGACACCACCATACCCTAGAGCTTTCAGATTTGTTTGGCTTTTTTTATACACTGATTAAAAAAAAAAAAAGTCATAAAGCAAGATAAGGATGAATGACTCATTTCACTAAGAGACAGCACATATGTGTGCTGTTCCTTATCACCGTGTGATGGAATAAAAAACTCCTGAAGCTTGAAAAGCAAAAATGCGGAAGGAGAAACTTAGTTAACACCAATTCTCTCTATCAAACATGAAAAGTAGCCCAAATCCCCTCTAGTCAATTACATTTGATTAGAATCCTCAAAACCAAAATGAAGCTAATGCAAGCTGAAAATACCCAAAGGACAAAACACAACAGCCCATAGTGGGCCCACCATTGTCTATATGTAACGATTAAGCAAAGCCTTTAGAAACCCAAAGTCAGGAACTTTTCTGCTGTGTGTAACATGACCAGCAGCCCGCTTTATTGTTAAACTGGTTGATAAGATTCATTAAGAGATCAGCTTTGCAGTTATTTATAATTTAGTCAAAATATTTGAGCTAAAATTTCCTCTGCTGGAGGTGGAATATTTATGAAATGTTCCAGGTAAAAATAGTTCCACTATTTTCAGGAATGAAGCTACAAGAAAAGATCATGTTTTCTGATGTGCTTTTTTTTTGTGTGTGTTGTGGAGGCTACTGTAACTTCAGCAGAGGAGCAGCCTCTTCCGAAGGAGTGGCATCTGCCAGCTGACATTTCATTCATACTTGGCAAGCTTGCCAAGAGAAGGAAGAGCCAGACTCTGCTCTCGGTAGCCCTGAGAAAGCTCAACAGCCATGACTTGCAACACTCCTGGTGAGCATTAGAAACAGCCTCTCCCCTGGGCACGTTTCAGCACTGGTGTGGGTACCTCAGGAAGCTGAGGAATCGCCATCCTTGGAGGTGCTCAGAAGACACCTGGACAAGGCTCTGAGAAGCCTGAACTGCATTGCGGTCCCAAGTATATCCACTCTGCTCCTGGGGCTTTGGCTGTACGAGCCTGGGGAGGCAGTGGAGCAGAGGGCAGCCTCTTCCCTCTGATGACTTTGGGGAATTTCCAGAATGCTCTGCTGGAGCCTCAGCCAGCCCAGCCAGCCCTGCCCCAGGAGATGCTTTTAGGCTGATGCCTTTGCCCCTTGGCTCCTGTCTGAGGAGTGTGGCCTGTGCCTGAGCATATCATCTGTGGATCTAGACCCATGGATAGGCTTCCTGGCTTGACCCAAGATCTGCCTCGTCATGACGGACTTGTCAGCCAATCTCTGGACTGTGGCTCACCCTGGTTCAAGCCTCCAAGCCTGATCTGATGCTGACTTGACTTCTTACTTTGACCCTGGACCTGCCTCATCACCACAAGCTTGTCTAAAGATCTGGATTCTCAGCTGAACCCAGCTATCGACCTATACCTGCCTTTGTCCCCTTTCTGGGAAAGCCTCTTCGTCTTTGTTACATGCCTGGATCTCAGCTCATATATTCCTTTAGGGAGCTTCCAGCCCTCACTTCCAGCAACCTGCTGTGAGCAGACAGTTTTGGTGGAGACCTCCAGAGGTCCTTTCCCACCCAAATCTTCCTGTGAACTTATAACAGCACTCTAGCCATGTTAAGAGGAAAGAAAAAAGTAACTTCTCTGGGCAGGGAAGAAAACATAGCTGTGAAGGCATTGTGTTGATGATTAGGTGCATGGAGCATTAAATTAGGGAAGGGAGAAAGGACCAGAGGGACAGAGACAAGGAAGGGGGTCTAGGAAGGACGAAGGTGGTGGAAGGTTTGAAAATGGACAGCAGTGCATCTGCTGTAATATCACTCCATTATTCCATAAATCCCAGGACAAAAGGGTAGCAGAAGCGATGCACACAGCTCTGTTTCCTCTCCAGCTGCACTATATCACAAAGGATTCATGGCAGTCCTGAGTTTTTAAAATAGAAATATCTAAAGCCGTACAAGCCCTCTACCACCTCTCTCCCTGCATCCCTTGGGCACCATTAAACCTCTTGAAAATGGATTTCAAGGCTGCTCTGCTAGTGATGCATGGGCTGAGCAAGGGGACAGAGCTGGCTCACCTCCATACAGTAGCCTCCATACAGCTGGAGTGTATGTCTCACAGGCAGGCTGTGACACAGGGATTTCTCTGTGGAGAGGGTCATCATCTTCTACAGGTCTTCTTGAAGATGCTTGTGCAGTCATCTCTCATAAAAGGGTCTTCAAGGGAGACTGGAAAAATGGATTTAAAACCCAGTACCTCCTAACACAAACCCATGATGTATTACAATACATTTATTCCCAAAGCAGTCATGAGGTAGGAACTTGAAACCAGATTTATTGCTTATTGAGAAGTCTAAAAACTATAAACCCTACCACTTTGGACTGCATTTCTTGTCACTTTCCCTGACCTTTCCTTTAACATTAAAAAACCCAAACCCAAACCACTATAATGGATCCACTCCAGAACAGCCTGAGACCTGCTGGAAGCCACAGAGAGGCTGTTTAGCAGTGCAATTGGAAAGGCAACCTTTGGCCATCAGCAGGAGTGAAAAACTGAGGCTTCTGGCACTGCTTGTGTACAGCTGGATCTCACTTCTGGGGAGATTTATAGGGCTTTCACATACAGTGCAGCCTGAAAAAGCATGTACAAACAGTGCAAGCAAATACATTTCACCCCAGCCTCATTCTGTGACATCATTTCTTTTCAACAGTGAAAATCACTCAGACCTGAAATTAATCACCCTACATAGGGGCCAACAACAAGAGAGTGGAAAGCATTAATGTCAGCATGAGCTTCTGACCTGATGATATTGGTATCCTTTCTTTTTAGGGGGGCCATTGGGAATGTAGTTTTTTAAAGTATGCTAGTGTTTCTCAAGCCATTTTGCTTTAGGCAAATGTATAGCCATTGTGCCATGTGTGTGTGTGTGTGTGTTTGTGTACAGCTGCACGTTTGACATACCTCCTGAAGATTGTTTTGCTAAGGTCTGTGATTTTCTATACAATTAGGAACCTATTTTCTGCAAGATTACTGAAAACTCAGCTATTCTCCTTGACCTCAACAAAGCTTGCTAAATGCTTCAGTTCTTTTGGAAAATTAAGATACTCATTTAGGTGTCCTGAGCTGGACCTATGACTCAAATTGAAACATCTGGTTAAGGGCTTTCCTCAGCTACTGCTAGTAAATTCACTTTGTCAGCAGTGAGTAGTGTATCTGTGTTCTGACAAACCCCAGAACTGCCTCAGGCTACAGTGCAGCCAGGAGCTACTCAGAGAAGATGGACTTGCTATAGGAATTTGTGCTGGCCAGACCTAGACACACTAAGTTTGTTTGAAATCCTTGTTCCCCACTGTTTCCTGTACCAAAAGAGTCAGGTATGACCGTGTCACGAAGACACCTCTGTTTATTCAAAACAATCGTTCATCCTTCAGCTCTGCATCATCACGTTCAGCCACAGACAGTCTGCTGTGCTCCCTCCAACAGTTTGCTGTATCCCACAGGCTTGCTGTAGTTACTGCACGTGTGACTCTGCAATGCAATGGCTTTCCCAGGCTTAAATTTCCGAGTCCTCGATAGGGCCATTCAGAAATACTGCAGTAGGAAGTGACGGAGAAGATTCATTGGAATGGATGAAGTTTGCAGATGGGAACAGTTTTACTTTAGACACAGCGTGGTCTCGGATTGCCTTACTCTCCATGATCTGATGCTTAAGCGTTCCCATCTCGGAGTCCCAGGCTTGTCCCCGGCGCAATTTCTTGAAGGTGTTACGGAAACCCTCAGTGCTAAAGTAGTAGATCAAGGGGTCCAGTGTGCAGTTCATGCTGGCCAACATCATTGTTATAATTAACGCTTGGCGCACGGAGGCCTTGGTCGTTTCCTCAACCTTCATCACCCGGGCCTTTATCATCCCATAAACGGCCAGAGTGGTGTTATAGGGCACAAAGCAGATGATGAAGATGACCAGATTGACCAAGAGGAGACGGACAGTCTTCTGCTGTCGCAGGGTCTTCGTCTGGCTGGGCTTGCAGAGCTCCTGAAAGATCCGGATTGAGCAGTATGTCACAGAGCTGAGAGGCAGGAGAAACCCCAGGATTTCACCCAGGATTACCAGGGGGAAGAGGTTGTTTTGCCACATGTTGTCGCTAAAGCTTTCAAAGCACAGATAAATGGTTTGGTTTTTTACTTTACAGTGGTTTTGCTTGTGGACTATGGCTGTGGGGATGGAGCCCAAGAAGATCACAACCCAGACGATGAAGCAGAGGAGCTTGGCCACCTTGGGGCGCCGCAGATGCCGCCAGCGAAGTGGGTGAACAATGGCAACGTAGCGATCCAGGTTGATGCACATGAGGAAGAGGCAGCTACCGTACATGTTGATCTGGAAGACCGAGCCAGACACCTGGCACAGGATGCTACCAAAGGGCCAGTGGTGGTTGGAATAGTAGTAGAGTCGCAGGGGCAGAGGAAGTGTGAAGCTGAGGTCACTTATGGCCAGGTTCAACATGTAGATCATCACTACAGACTTCAGGCGCAGGTATCGGATGAATATCCACAGGGCTACCACATTGAGTATCAAACCTGTGATGAATATCAGGGTGTAGCCAGGCATGAGGAGGTGGTGGTTGAAGGTGTAATCCTTGCATGTCTGAGATGTATTGGATGTAATGGATGTATTGGATGTATTGGACGCTGACATGCCCAGCATGGATGAGGGGATGGTCTCGCTGAGATGGCTAAGCCTGTTGATGGGCTAAGGAGGCACAAAGAAGAGCACTGAGGAAAGTTGTTCCCCTCTGAAAAGCCACGGGCAGGTCATTCCTGTCATCTGCAGCTGGGAGGTAGATGGACAATATCTCTCTTGGCTGGCACTGCTTTGGATTGCTGGTCTGTGGTCATCTGGCAGGGATGGTAATCTGGAGTCTGCTTCTGCCCCTAGTTCAGCAATTCTTTCCAGTGGTTACGAGGGGATAAGGTGAAGGAGGATCATTGCCAGCTGTCAGTACAATTCCTGGGCAGAGTAGAAGACCAAAACAGAAGAGTTTAAGTTAGAGAAGGAAATCTCTTGAAATGTTAAAATCCCACCATGGTGGCTTCTGCAGCAAGAACTCACAAAGAAACCAAAAGACGAGGGAAAATGGACACTAGAAAAGTGAGTAATTACTCACTGGCAGAAGAAGACAGAGCACAGAGAAGGTGGTTGTTGTACAGAATCATTTATCACTCAGCCCCAGAAAATGCACTTTGCTTTGATCACTGCTGAGAGCACATGAATACAAGAAAGGGACACCACTAGCACACAGGGAAAGTAGTTGAGGCACTTCCAGAGAAAGAGAAAGAAAAAGAAGAGAGCAGTGTTTTGAAAGAAAAATGCTGACTGGAAGGAACTTAAAATAAAAACAGCACAGTACTGTTTTATATCAGGGAAAGAGGACTTTGTACATCCATTTCAGATAAAAAATATTACCGTACGGTTAGACCTGACTCCACCCAAGCTCCTTTTCTTACGTAAAACAACACACACCACCTCAGTTCCAGTGACTTCGAGTTCCTTATGTTTTTTACATTCATACAGTTCCTTTAGTGTCCTTACTTGCATGGGACCAGTGGTGCTTATTTGGATTGTATGCCCTCATTCTGCTGCTTATAACACCCTAAACCTTGAAGCAGCCCATGTCCCAGAAATGCAGAGCAGCACAGCCATGGAGGGGAGCACGATAAAAAAGGAAGTGCCATGGGATTCATGTGGACAAACATGACTTCAAAGCAGTGTGAGGCTGGTAACCACCCAAGGTATTAACTAGCAGCACTGTCCAAACACTGATCAGCTGGAGAGAGCGCAGTGGAAGGCCAAAATGGTGTGGGGGCTGGAGCACTTGTGCCATGAGGAGAAGCTGAGGGAACTGGTCTTGTTCAGCTGGACAAGAGAAGGCTCCAGGTGATATAATAATAGTACTGGGGTTTGCACCGCAAGGTTTTGGTAGCTGGGAGGGTTATAGGTTTTCTGTTTTCTGTGAGAGTGTGCCAGAAATTTTCTGTGTGTCTGATACAGCCAAATCCAGAAAGGACCTGCTGCTGGCCATGGCTGAGCCCATCCGTGATGGTGGTAGCACCTCTGGGATAATGAAAGAAAAAAAGTTACTGTGAGACAGCAATCGCAGGCAGAGAAGGGAAGTGAGAATATGTGATAGAAACAGCCCTGCAGGCACCAAGGTCAGTGAAGAAGGAGGGGAATAAGGTGCTCCAGGCACTGGAGCAAAGATTCCCCTGTTGTCCTGGAAAAGACATGGTGAGCCCATGCTGGAGCACTCTGTTCCTGAAGGACTGTACCCTGTGGAAGGGACTCACACTGGAGAAGGCATTGGTGTGACACAGTTCCCCACAGTTGTTTGCAGGGGTCAAACAGGGACTCCCTCAAAGAGTCCATGTAGATTGTGATTTACTTCAAAAGGAAAGTAGAATTTTCTGTCTAGAGAATATCTTTACATAAGGTAGATATTACTCAGCAACTTGACAGGCATGTCAAGCATGTCAGACCTTCTGGATGGCACTGGGTGGCAATGCACAGATCCAGAGAGAATCTGCTGCAGACAGAAGCGTGTGCTGACCTCATAGAGAGGAAGAGAATCACTGTGGTAACAACATGTTAAACAAAGGAAGTGGAAACCTAATGCAAAATTGTAGACAGCTACCAACTTGCCCATCCTTTTGTTTTGTTGCTCAGGTCCCTCACCAAAACAGATACCTTCAAGAAACTTCTACTGGTTTGTTAAACTACATCTAACTACAGGATTCTCCCCTTCCTGGTGGATGAATACCTTGCATGAAGTTTCATGCAAATTTGGAGTATTAAGAAGCTGACAAGGCAAAAGTGCAAGAATGTTGTTGGTTTCAAGTGAAGTGTTTCATGCTTCAAAAAATGTCAATGAGAAGCATCACCAATGGTCGAAGGAGGTGATTGTCCTGCTAACTTTGCAGTGGTGCAGCCTCACCTTAGTCCAGTGTGCAGTTTCGGATAATATAAAGAAGGCACTGAGTTATTAGAGAGTGTGCAAAGGAGGACCATGAGGATGGTGAAGGACCTTGAGGGGAAACTGTATGAGGAGTGGCTGAGGTCACTTGGTCTGTTCAGCCTGGAGAAGAGGAGACTGAGGGGAAACCTCACTGTGGTCTACAACTTCCTTGAAAAGGAAAGAGGAGGGGCAGGCATGGATCTCTTTGTGGTGACCCATGACAGGACCTGTGGGAATGGCCTGAAGTTGTGTCAGGGGAGGTTTAGCTTGGATATCAGGAAAAGATTCTTCACCCAGAGGGTGTTTGGGCACTGGAACAGGCTCCAGAGAGCAGTGCTCACAGCACCAAGCCTGACAGAGTTCAAGAAGTGTTTGGACAATGCTCTCAGGCACAGGGTATGATTCTTGGGATGTCCTCTGCAGAGTCAGGAGTTGGACTTGATAATCCTTGATGATTCTGATGGGTCCCTTCCAACTCAGTATATTCTGTGATTCCATAATTCTAGAAGAACATATCAGCTTTTGCTAGAGCCAAAACCCTGCAATGAATTGCAGACTGAACAGACTGGTCAGACCTTTATCTTGATGGAAATAAAGTTATTGAGACTGTGACTTAGTGAGTGACCATGACCTGCTGTAACACACGTACTCAGACCAGCCAGATGTCAGGTGAAAAGGATTTATCTCCACAGACAGCACGTTTTTTCAAACTTTCCAGAGGTATTCAATTAACAGATTTACAGACTATAATATGAAAGCACAGTCCATGCTGTCAGGCTTTCTACCACTAATATTCCACCTCAAATTGTGGATGGTGAAGGGATTATGTTAAGAATAGTACAATCATGTAGCTACACTGCCTCAAGTTGTCTTCCTGCTTCCAGCATAAATTGTAGCCCAGGAATTTCTTGAGCCACAGGTGACCTAGTTGTATTCAATAGTCCTCAGGGAACTTTTATTTCATTGGAGTTTTTTTCAGTCATTTTTTGAGTTGATGTAAAATTTACCATCTACATTATCCAGTGCCAGTAGTGCGAAGGGGTTCCATGGCTTACTTGTGCCTCAGGTGAAGAATCACTTCCATATACCCATCTCTGATTCATTATGTGCTGGATTCAATTCTTAGCTTTAGTGCTAGAACAGACACGGCAAAAAACATCCCTATTCACCTTCATTTCATGGATGATATTATTATAAATATCTACCATATTCCTACTCAGCAATTTTTTTTTTTAATTTTTTTTAGGCTAAAGGGTCCTTGTCTTTGTAGTTTTCCCTTGTAGAGAAGCTGTTCTGTACTTTTGAAAATCCTTGTTGCCCTTCTCAGCACCTTTCCACTTCTGCTAGAGCCTTTGTGTGCCCTGTGCTGGGGTGCTGGAAATACACAGTGCTGATGATGTGGATGCACTGAGCTGTGTGAGTGTAGATCTCATTTGCAAGTGGTAATGGTCAGTTCAGTTTGCTTTTTCCCATCACTTCACTAGATAAAATTTCAGCTGATAGTTTAAGCCAAATCACACTTCTCTTAAGCTCTGCAGTTCTTCTCAGCCAAACCTCATCTTTTTAAACTTGAATAATTTTATGTCTCCTACAGATTTGTTATTTTATTATTCATCCCTCATGAATAAATCAAACAGTCCAAGTCCCAGCACAGGTGTCTGACAACTCCACTGAGAAAAACAACCATCTACCTTCATTCTTTGTCCCTTCTTTTAGGCACTTTTTATCCAGGTAGGAATATTTTCTTTAAATTTTTTAAAGTGCTATTGGTGAGACTGCCTTTGAAAGCCTCCTGGAAATCCACATGGGCCACTGTTCACATACTTATTGAGCCCTTTAAGGAAGAACTGTGGGAACAGAATCCCTTTATAAAAGCCATGATGACTTTTCCCCAGTAATTAGATGTGACTGCATGCCAATTGATTTTTGCCTTTATTATAGCTTCTACTAATTTGTTCAGCAAAACCATCAAGCTCCCTGGTCTGGAACCCCCCATGAGCCTTTTCTTAAATTGAGTCTGCCTTTAAGAGCTGTTTTAAGCAAAGGTTTCTATGGCACAATTAGTCAGGTCTTCCACCCTTCAGTTATTTTGGGACCTCTGGGGTAGGAAAGTCGTGTGGTTTTAGACACTGTTTAGTTCATCTTGCTGCTCCGTGGTTGATCCTACTACTGTTTTGACCAGAGACAGTCTTTTATGGACTTCCCATGGAGAGAGAGTTTCTGCTGTGGAAATCTCCCATGAATACCAGTGAAAAAAACCTGTTCATTTTTTTGCCCACAATCATGTTTTCTTTAATTTCTGAGTGGTCTTGCCTTACATGTTCTTGCCTTTCAGCCTTCAAGACACTGAACAAACAGCACAGTTCTAAACTGTCAGCAAAGATCACCAAGAGCAGAGAACAGATGGGGGTTTTTGAGGGGATTTTTTCATGGGTAGATGGAAACACAGAAAAAAAGAGTTTGCTATGGTGTTGGTAAGAAGCTAATCTGATAGTCTCAGACTTGCCATGACAGATACTGTGACCAAGACCTGAAATGAGATGTACGCAGACACAGTCATTAGAAAGATGAAGTTATGGGTGTGGAGAGTTTCTCCAGTGAGCTTTGGAGATCTTGCTTTGACTGTGCCTCTCTAAAAACAAAAGCTATGGGTAGGTAAAGCAGGCTGGCAGCGGGGAGACTGATTATCCTTGCTGGTTAATGCAAGTATTCATTGCTCTGCACAAAAGCTGCCAAGAGATCTCAAGCCACCAGCTGTGTCAGGAGGCAGTGGTACCACAGCTGAATAATCCCCCTCCTCATAACAAGATGCTCTCTTTAAATCCTGAAGAAACTTTCTGTTTGGTGACTGACCTTATGTGTCCCAGGAGGTGGAGGAAGCACTTTTTTCCCCCTCTTCAATTTGAGCCCCTGGATACCATCAACAGCCAAGACTGTGACTTGCAAAATCCATGGGATTTTGACTTTTTTCTTTTGGGGGATGAGAAGCTGTAAATGTACTTGCATACACAGTGCAGAACAGGCAGGCATGCCCTGAGATGGGATATATGCCTGGCATCTTGCTGCCTGGTCCTGGGAGTCCTCTCTCTCCTGGCACTGTCTTACTACGAGTCACTGCCTGCAAGCACCACAAAAATGATGAAGAATCTGAGTATGAGGCTGAGAAATGAGGTGGAAAAAGAAAGCTGGAAAAATACTGATGAGCATGCTTCAGGATCAGTGTTTCTGTTTGTGGCTTGTCACTAAAACCATGGGGAGTTTTGGGGCTACTGTAAGAATGCAGAGAACAAATGTGGAATTGGGGCACAGAACTTAAACACAAACTGCATGAGCTCACTTACTTAATATGAAACCAAAGAGGAAACAATGAAAACGTGTCAAACCTCAGAAAATGCACCCGACTTTACTCTAGAAATGGAGACATATTTTTTAAATAAACGTGGGTGCTTTTTACTTGCTGTTAGTGATATTCAAGCCCCACTTTTCATCTTTTTTTCTACTTAAGAAGTTAAATTTTGGTGACAATTAGCGCCTTGAAGACATTCAAGTCCTAGGATAGCTTATTTTTAATGAGAGATACATGATATAAAAGCTGAGACCTCAGTATTTCACTCAAGACGTTTGATCACACTGCTATTGCCTCCTCCTTAGAGATTAATCTCCAGAGAGTCCGGTGGAGGAGGGCTCCCACGGTGGGCACCTTGGCAAGTAAGCTCTGCAGGCTGCCTGTGCTTTTACTATCACAGGATCCCAAAGAAAGCCTCCGTTTGAATAAACACAGGGGTGTGCCCTGCCCCTCTGTGTCCAGGGGGCAGCTGAGGAGGGGAGATGTCCCCCAGTGCCCCGTGCCCAGGCCTGGCAGCACGTGCACAGCAGCTGGTGGGGAGCAGTGCCCAGGGTGCCAGACCATCCGGCTCTCCAGATGTTCCCGTCCGCCTTACCTCACTGCTGGAGAAGAGCCAGGTGTGGATTCCAGCTCGCTGCCTGCTGACTGCTCCCACTGCAGAGGGCTCGATCCGGGCACCAAACCCGCAAAGCAGCTCGGATCAAACCAGAACCAGGCCGGCTCTTCATCCAAATCACAGCTGTCCCCTACCACACCACGGCTGATTCTACATCTGGCACGCTGCAGTTTGACTCTTCTCCTTTCTCACTTCCTGATGCACTTCTGCCTGGCTACAAAGCACGAACTTTGTTATCAAAAGCTGATAAGCTAAACCACATCCTACAACTGCAAATGCAATCATGAAAGAAGCAGTACCCAGGTGTCCTTGCAACTGAGGAGACCTGCCCTAGGTCATAGTGCCAAATACTTGCTTGTCTTGCTAACTCAGCCGCCCCAAAGAATGACAGAGAGAAAATAAAACATCCCTCTCCCCAAAATATTGCTAAACAGGAGGTAGAAGTGAAATATGGGAAGTGAGAGCACAGCTGATTAAATTGCTAGCCCGCGCAAAGACTTGGAGTCCTGTGGCTCCCATGGGCTAGGGGGCTTTGAGATTGAATTCCTGCCGGGAGGGAGGGGGGGGGGGGGGCGCAAGCTGTGCACCGCTGGCATGTGGCAGGGTCCCAAAAAGAACCAGGCTCCAAAGAGGTGTCATTGTCTGTGGCAAGCAAAGGCATGTTTGCCACGAACCTCGGTCCCTGGTGTTCAAGGCTACAGGAGGCACAGTGCTGTGAAAGTACAAGGGCTGATTTACCAGGATGTCTGTGACCTGGCACTGCCACGTGTAGCTGGCAAGGGAGCTGACCTTGTGCAGAGCCCATCTGGCACTCTGCTGCTCCGAGTCCTATTTCTGCTTTGCCAGTCTCAGCACACCTGGAAGAAGACACGAGTCATGGCCACGCTCCTAATCCCACTGTTGCCCCAAGAACAGCTGCCCCAGGAACTTGCTGTGGGCTCCCTTTCTCTGCAGCCCTTGCCTGCTGGTGTTAGATTTTCTCACTCCTCCCTTTTTCTGCCGTTACTCACTCCTCATTCAGGGAATGACACACCAAGGGATATATGTTCCTGCTACTCATAAATCCTTGGAGGGCACAAAAGCACCCGAACCACTGAGCTCACCCTGCTTCTTTTCAGCGCCTCTCTTTTTTAGCCCTTTTGTCACTTGCTAGTTGCTGGGATCTTTGTTCTCACAGCTCTTTTTTTGTCTCTTCAGTTCCCGTCAAGGAGCTGCTACTGATAAAAGCTTGCAGGTATGCCACGGGGGGTGTCCTTTTGCCTAAGGAGTGTCTGACACATTCTGTGGGAACCTCCCCCTCCCCTGCAGCCCTCAGCGCTCACACACATGAGCACACACCTGGCTGAGCCCGGCAGTCCTGGCTTTTCCATGTGAGAAGACAAGGACACAGTGGCACCCAGCCCAGCCCATGAGCCCCACAGCATCCTCACCCAGCCAAGTTCACTCACCTCCCCGGATCTCGGTGCATCAGCCCACGAACTCTGTGTCCCGTCACCCGGGTGGGCTCACACGTCTGCCCCTCGCTGTCTCTTGAGGCTCAGCTCGTGGGGGAGAGCAGCTCAACCCCCGGCGTTTCCTCACCGCTGTCTGAGTGAGCAGCAGGTAAGACCAGATTACTGGGGTGTGTGTTGGAGGCTACACCCTGATGCTGCAGATCCCAACATGCCTGCCACCCCGGAGTGCTGGCTCCAGAAAGCAGGAGCAAGGACCCAAGAGGAGGAGGGATGCAGGGAGCTGGGAAGGCGAGGATAGAGGTGAAAAGCACACTGCAAGAGAGAGGCTGCTGAGGTGTGAAAGGATGACTGATAAACCACAGTGCTCTTCAGATTTCTGTGCAGCAAAATGTGGGAGACAAGAGCAAGGGGGCAAATCCCTTTATGAAAGAAGCACAGCAGGGCCAGAGCAGCCTGCTTCACTTTCTCAATGATTCAGACAGGAAAAGCAGAAACCTGTGGCTGCGGAGGAGTTTTACTTTCCAAGGTGGTGTGAAGAGCTGGCAATTCCCAGGTTGGGGGAATGGCAGTCTTTTGTCCTGGGACATTTCAGCTGCCTGGTCACACAGCCCACATTTTCCTGGGCTCCCAGGAGCTCTTAGGAAAGAGGTATCCAATGAGAAGCGGGGCAGCCACCCCATTGTGCCTCCTAGGAGAAGGGCAAGGACTGATCTTGGGGAAGGATAGTCCATGGGGAAGAAAATGAGGGAGATGAAGGGAGACCTCCCAGGGAAAGAGTTAAGAGAGCCAGGGAGCAGCTGGGCTGTGTCTGTTTGTTGTAGCTATGCAGGCTGCAGGGTAGAAAAGAAGAATCTCCAGCCTGGAGGAGGCAGATGAGGGAGTGTCTTCTAGAACAGTGGATGTGGGTGAGAGAGGCAGCAGGTCTTTGCCTCTCTGCTCCCATGCAGGGAAACTCTCTGTCTTTCCAAAGGGCTTGGTGACAAAGCGGTGAAGAGCTGGTGGGTCTGGCAACAGCTGCTTGGTGCTGCTGCGTTCTTGTGTGGAAGGCTCTGTCTGCTGCTGAGCGGGTCTTGGGCTGCTTCCTGCTGAAGGAGCAACTGGACTGGGGAGGAAGACAACCACATCATCTGCCGACAGCATGGCACAGGCCACGGGTGTGACACAGGTGCTGTCCCCATCCATGTAAGCTCCCTGTGACGGATGCCCACCGCAGAGCCCTTCCTCAGAGCTCTCTCCCCATGCTGCCCAAGCTGTAGCCACTGGTGTGGACGACCTTGCAGGGCCAACCCAGCAGGGTTATGCAGGCTACAGGGTCTCCGATGCTGGCAGGCACACCTGGTCACTGCCCAGGGCTGGGGCTACCCTGCTTTGCAGTGCTGGGCTGGAGCTGCTGTGAAAGCCACTGTTGGGCAGAGGCTGTGGGAAGCCACAGGAAGGGATTCGGGTGGCTGCTGGGCTGGGGTTGATGGTGGTGAAGTTCTGCCACAGACAGGATGGAGCTGGTGTGGCTGTATGTGATGCTGATCCACATGCAGCACATCACTGTCATGACCTGGTTGTAAGTATGCTTTGTGCTTGTATTGTCTGGGTTGGAATGCCACCTAGGGAGGTGCTGTCTCCAAAGAAAATAGGGTGAGAACAGGGTGGAAGAAGGAATCTGGGCAACCAAAAACAGAAGGGGCATGTCTGGGAGCATGGAGGAAGAGGGATGATAAGGCTGAAGAGGGGCAGACCAGAACAGGCAGCAAGAATGTCCAATCCACAGACAACATGGCCATGGCCCCTTCCCTGCCCCATTTCTGCTCTAAGATATGGCTAGAGAGGGTTAGTCCTGAAGAGGTAAGGCCCTGGCTCTACGGCATCTGCAACTGAACCTCTCCCCTGCCCCACAGGTCCCTGGCCGAGCAGGCAGTCCTGCAGGACCCCAGGGGCTGTGATGGCCTGATGGGGCTGGTGGAAGAGCAGGTCCACGTGTGACAGGGCAGGTGGAAGCCATGGAGGTGGTGAAGCTGGGTGTGGGGCTGGCTGTCCTCGAGTGCCAGCACCAGTGTCACTGTGACTGCTGGAACTGCCCCACCATGCAGGGGCTGCAGGTCTTGGGCAAGGCCATCATCCAAGGTCAGCGAGGGAGTGGTGGCACGGGCAGACTTGGCATGGTGTCCCTCCAGTATGTCCCCTTGACACATCAGCCATTCCTGGGCTACTGTGCAAGGGTTGCCCTGGACGCATCTCCAGAGTGGTCAGTGCCTTCTTCCACATGCTAACATGTCTGTCAGCACAGAGCAATCCAGACTGAATGCCCTCATACATATTAGCATTCTGGAGAAACTTCTTCCCATGTGCCTAGATTTGGCATTTTGGTCCCATTGGCCCATCCTGGGTACCAGCTCTGCAGACTGACATTTTGTCCCTGACCCTGCACAGAGCCATGCCACTTACTGGCTCTCAGCCTTGGGGGCAGCTGCACTGGGTGAACATCCTGACATATATTTCTCCCGAGCAGTTTCCATCTGAAGGCGTCCTTCCTGCATGCAGTGACAGCCTCTTCTCCCACACTGTGCCTCGTAAGTGTCTTTGCCCTCTGCAGACTGGTGCCCATTCTTGTCCCTCTTGCAGGCACACCAGAGTCTGCTTTCATCCACGCTGTTTCCGCTGCCAGCATTGCTTTTGCAGTGACCCGTGCCTGCAGCTGTGGGGAGCTGCACAAGTGTGGCTTTGACCACAGGATCTGAGGAGTCAGCCCTGAAGGTGAAAGAAGAAGGGGGTGGCAGGGAGCAAGTAGTAGAAGGAAGGTCCATGGGGGACCAGACCAGAAAAGGAGACACTTTCATTCTCCACAGGTTTTTGGGAGGTCCTCTCAGGGCTTCTCTTTCTTTGTCTCAAGACTGCTTTCCCTCTGCAGATTTCCAGTGGTCAGGCTGCTCTCATAATCTGTTTTATGGGATTGCCTTCTTTCAGGCCTTTGCGGACAGCCCTGAGAGGAGCTGTGGTCTCTTCCAGCCAAATGCTCATGAACCTGCACAACAATGAGGCTGGGAGGAAGGTAAGGGCAGGAACAAGGGCTGGGAGCAAGCCTGGCTGCAGGGGCTTCTCCCTGGCTCGGCAGAGCTCAGTCCAGTCCCCACACCCCAACAGCCACTCCAGGGCAGCCACCTGCTCCCAGAGCAGTCTGCATCCTGCTGCCTTTCCTAGCCCAGAACCGTGCCGATTACCCTGAGCTGGCTCCTGCCTGTGTGGAGGGGGGTCCCAGCCTCCCCTACACCCTTCTGTGCAGTCTCCTTTGCCTCACTGACCCCACCTATGATTTAGGAAATAATTTACTCTGTTCTGCTCTGAAGGGCTTCCCTGTCCCCCAGCCCTCTTCAATAAAGAAAGACATCTGCAGGGGCCACAGTCAAATCTGGTCCCTTGGACATCCTCCACCTCTGGCCAGATCTATTCCCCTCCCCACAGCCCCGCAGGTCAGAACAGCTCCCCATCCCTCTCTCTGCCTCAGGGATTTATTTTACAGACCCAAACCATCTTGTTTCCCACAGACTGGATCTTCTGTTCATGTTGGCCTGGCTTTAAAAGACACTTTTGCCCTTTCCCTTCCCCTGATCTCCAGCCCCATGGGCGGGGTGTCGGAGGAGCAGCAGCACATGGGAGGTGTTGGGAAGGGTGTCCGTGGTCAGGCTGGCAGCTGCCTCCTGCTCCGCAGGCTCTCCTGGCCCACACGAAGGTGGAGAGCAAGTGCCACGGCGTGTCGGGCTCCTGTGGAGGTGCACGGGTGCCGCTGAGGGAGGGCCCTGCAGAGGCGCAGGGCAGCGCCCAGGGGTGCCATCAGCTCCTGTGTGCTCCCCTCGCAGCACCCTCCCGCCAGCCGCGCTGGGCTGTTGTGGTTTGAATTATTTTTCCGGATGGAGGGTTGGAGGACACAGGCCAGATAAAACACTAAACTTGAGAAAAAATACCCAGCCGCAGCGCACACAAAAGCTTCTTGCTCACATGTTGCATCAGGGACCTGGAGAGTCCCTGTCTCCGGTCCCTCCCCTGTCTCTGGACGTGCAAGAAATGCCTTCCCCAGTGCTCAGCTGTCCCTTTGGCTGGAGAAGTGTTTCCAAGAGGAGTTCCAGCAGCTGCCACAGTGAGGCTCCCCTCATTCAGTCTGACCTCAGTGCCAGGGAATGTTATGGAACAAATTATCCTAAGTGCAATCACTCAGCACAACCAGGGAATCGGCCCTAGCCAGGATGGGCTCATAAAAGGCACGTCCTGCTTGACCAACCTGGTCTCCAGGTGACCTGCCTAGGGATCAGGGAAAGGCTGTGCATGTTGTCTGCCTGGACTTCAGTAAAGGCTTTGACACCACTTTCCACAGCCTTCTCCTGGAGCAGCGGGCAGCCCATGGCCTGAACAGTGCTTTCTTGGCCGGGTTAAAATCCAGCTGTGTGGCTGTGCCCGGACAGTGGTGGTGGGAGGACTCACATCCACCTGGTCACCACTGGGGTTCCCCAGGGCTCAGTACCGCGGCCAGCCCTGTTTAAGACCTTATCAGTGATCTGGATGAGGGGATTTGGGGCACTGTCAGTCAGGAGACACCGAGCTGGGTGGGAGCATTGGTCTGCTGGAGGGCAGGAAGGCTCTGCAGAGGGATCTGCACAGGCTGGATCCATGGGCTGAGGTCAGTTGTGGGGGGTTCAGTAAGGCCAAGGGCCAGGTCCTGCTTTTCAGTCAGAACAAACCCAGGCAGCACCACAGGCTGGGGGCAGAGTGGCTGGGAAGCTGCCCAGAGGAAAAGGACCTGGGGGTGCTGGTGACAGCAGCTGAACATGAGGCAGCTGTGCCCAGGGGGCTGAGAAGGCAAATGGCACCTGGCCTGGATCAGGAATAGTGTGGCCAGCAGGAGCAGGGCAGTGATTGTTCCTCTGTAGTCAGCACTGGTGGGGCCACACCTCGAGTGCTGTGTCCAGTTCTGGGCCTTCCACTGCAAGAAAGACATTGAGGTCCTGGAGTATGTCCAGGGAAGAGCAACAAAGCCTGTGAAGGAGGTGGGGTTGTTTAGCCTGGAGAAAAGGAGGTTCAGGGGACCCCTGATCACTATCTACAACTCCCTGAAAGGAGGTTGTAGCCAGGTGGGAGTTGGTCTCTTCTCCCAGGCAACCATCAACAGGACAAGAGGAAATGGCTCCAAGCTGTGCCAGGGGAGGTTCAGGTGGATATTAGGAAAAAAAAATCTTCACTGAAAGTGTGGTCAGGCATTGGAACAGGCTCCCCAGCGAAGTGGTGGAATCACTACCCCTGGAAGTGTTCAAAAACCAAGTAGATGTGGCACTTTGTGATGTGGTTTTAGAAGGCATGGTGGTGTTTGGTCAAAGGCCTTGACTATCTTGAAGGTCTTTACAAACTTTATTCATTTTCTGATTGCTGCTTGGAGAGCCTGAGGAACTTCTCATGCCACAGCTGCACCTCCTCATCTCCCTCCTTGGCACTCAGCACCCGGTAGGACTTGTTACTCTTGCATTCCACACGAGTCACCTGCAAGGACAGCCTGGGCTAGTAGGAGCACTGCCACTGCCCATCCTTCCCCAGGGAAAGAGACCTCCATGATGGATGGCATCTGGAGGCTGGGATGATGGGAGCACCAGGGGGAAGAGGGGAGGACCAGCTGAACTGACAGCTGAAATGTCTGTTTGCTGGGATGCAGCCCAGTCCTCTGCCCTGCGCTGGTGATTTGGGGTTTTGTTACTGCCTAAGAAGCTCCCAGCAGATGGGGGAGATCCTGTTCTTCAGGGATACACAGGGATATCACCCCTCACATCGTCCGTGCAAATCCCACCCACCAATGACACCCCAGTTGTGCTGGGGACACTATTCGTCCCCCCACCTCCCCCAAACAGCCCCAATTCTGTCCTCCTAGAAGGTAAAGCAGCGCACTAGTGAGTCCAGCAGGGACTTGGGGCTGGATGTTGAGGTGCCAGCCATGGAAGAGCAGGCTATGCAAAAGGCAGCATAGCTGCTTCTCACCCTCTCATTGTAGATGCTTTTCAGGAGGCACTGGTAGCTCTTGAACATGCAATAGTTGGGATGCTGAACTCCGCTCGAGTCACAGATCTGGTGACAAGGGAACGAAGGTCAGAGAAAGAAGAGGAGAAGGAGGGATGGGAACATCCACTGATGGTCACCCACCTTTCCCGAGCCATCCCCATCTTGGAAGGCGTCATAGTCTGCCTTTAGCCAGAAGGATACAGCAGGGTCCTTACAGCCATAGATGGCCATCCGGCTGCACCAGTACTCCAACCTCATCCCTCTCAAAAAGTCCATGTCATAGTCCTCCGGGCTCTCTGAGGACCTGGACTGCAAAGGGGTGGGATAAAGTGAGCCATGCTTCTTCCTGCCCTTCCCCAGCTCCCAGTCCAGGCTCCTCCTGAGTGAGCAGCAGGACATACAGCTCACTCAGTACCTTGTCCTCTTCATCCTCGTGCTGGGCCGAGATCTGCGGGTTGATGTAGGTGGAGAAGCCGCCTGAGTCGCAGCGGATGCGGTTCAGGGTCTCGATGTTCTGGCACTGCTCCCTCTTCAGTGAGCAGAAGGCACAGTCAGGGCACAGGTCCACGTGGCGCCGCCCAAGGTTGTCACACACCTGGGGTGGATCCAGCAGGGAGTCAGGGGGAAAAGGAGACTGAGAACCTCCCAAAAGAGGAGGCTGAGGAGTTCCCATATTCCTGCCTTGGAGCCTGCCTCCCTGGTCCCCCAGGTCAGCTTCTCTCAGGAGGTGGCCTGCACATAGTGGGGGCCAGGGTTAGGGTTAGAAGTGGACACTGGTGTCTTTACCGAATCTCCAAAGCCAAAGACTCTTTTTTCCATCTCCTTCCAGGCCATGGTGAGCATCGATGAGAGGCAATTTCCCTCCAGCACTGCGTAGCACAGGACCAGCACTGCCTCATCGTTCTGCAGGGCTAGGAGGCTGACAGGGAAAGGGAAGGAGGGAGTCACCTCATTCCTTGTCACAAACTGAAGAGGTGCATCTTTAGTTAGAAACTGAAAACGACCCCAAAACAAAGCAAAAAATCCCTTCCCAAAGAAACTTTGGACTCTTGGCTAAACTGCACAGAGGAATGGAGCTCTCTGCAGGGTCTGTACATGCCTGTGTGACTCAGAGGCTGCAGGGGGGTTGCTGTGCATTTGGGGGCATGTGAGAGGGACTGGATGAGGAGCACAGCTTGAAGAGCTTTCCCAGGGCCTCTCCAGCAGCTGCTGCCTAATTTCATCCGAGTGCGCAGTGAGGAGGTTTTTGTTAGATGTCTACTGAGTGTTGAGCGTCAGGCAGCCCCGTTTGGGCCACATATTAAGCCTCCCTCCCAAGTATTTGACAGAAATGGGGAAAAACTTGTTGACCATGAATTAACTGTTCATTTAAACTGACATGGAGAGCTAAGAGTAGAAAATTTAAGGACAATGGGATCAGAGCAATGAGAATATTTGGCATCTCTTAGGAGCAATGGAATTTGTAAACACAGTACAGAACTGTTAGCAGACAGGGATGGTTGGTTTCAATCATCATCAATGATGCAGAAGAGGTAAACATGCTCATTAGATATTTGCCTCTTGTATCTGGAAAGAAAGCCAGTGATAAGTAAACAAACTTTGATCTGACAGAGTCTAAAGAAGATCAGTAACTGCTTATGTTAAAATGCTCTTAAAATCCATGCATGGGTTAACATGTATGGACAAGCTTTCCTAAGAATAGATGAAACTTCTTGGAGACATTCAGACTATCACTAAAAAAAAAAAAAAAAAAAGGTGGAGAACCTGAAGGAAGGTCATGAAGATGAGATTTCCTAAGGCGTGGAAAACTTTTAGAGGTAGAAGTTACAAATCATCACTCAGCTGAGCAAAGACACCAGTGGGTACCCTCTCAGTCACTCAGCCCTCTTTTACCAAGGAGGGCTTCACCTGGAAGCTCTCCTTGTCCGCAGGTGGAAGAGTAACAACTTTTGGTGACTGGAATCTGGGGCAAGGTCCATTCAAACCAGAAGCAAACTGCATCTTCCTGACACCAAGGGTGTTGAGCATGGGGACAGCTGATGGGTGCTTCCTCCACAGTTCAGAGACTTCAAAAAGATATCCCAAACTTCTGTTAGGAGAGGAGTCAGCGGCTCAACCACATAGCACTGTTGTTTTCTTTGGGGCTCACCAGACATGACTTCATGTCCTGTGCTGAGCAGGAAGGTCAGGGTGCAGGATCAGGGCTATTCCTAGACCTGGATGTTAAAAGAGAGGAGCCTCACAGAAAACCGAGATGTGCCACTGGCACACGTTTACCAAAAAATTCTGCAGTGCTGTCACATCCTCTTTCTCCTCTATCTCTGCTCTCCATCTCTGCTGTGAGGCTTTCTGGCCTCACAGCTGCAAATTTATGAGCTGATTTACCACCTCTGGGTGAGTATAACAGCACTGCTGCTGGTTCTCTCCACTCGTTGACACGCTGCTGAGCTGTTTGTGGATGCACAGAGGTTTCACCGTGCTTCAGGGAAAGGGATGGGTCTATCTAAAGCCATTTCCTAATGCAAATCCCTCCCCAGCTTAGTACCGCTGCATGTTATTGTCCTAACCACTGCCCTGGAAAAAGCCCAACAGGTACTGTGAGGCAAAGATCCAAAGGGAATGTGAAATAAACCCCCAGGATTAAGAAGAATCTGTGGGCCGAGATCAGTAATCAATCCAAGGCAAAAGAGAAAACTTCAGGTAAGAGCTTATCATACTTCAGCATCTCAGGATGTGGTAGGACACACAGAGCCTGATTCAGTGGTATCTCTGAAGAGTGCTGGTGAGCAGCATCCACTCCTCCCGCCATGTAATGACAAGGATTTGGGCCATTAGCTTTCAGCTGCTGAACCTTCCTGATACTGGCTGGCTGAGGTGCAGTGAGCACCTGAGGCGAGCAGAAAAGAAGATAAGGAGCGAACAGCAGCTTTCCAGCACTTGGTAACTTCAGATTTAGGAGGGTTGTTGCAGGAAATGAAAACCAGTTATGAAAAAGCCACTCTTAACAGCTTCAGAAAGAGTAAAAAAGATCTTTGACTGCATGCCCGGGCTGGTTATGGGTGATGATAATTCTAAAACAGGTGGCTGTTTTTTTTTTTTTTTTCTGGGGATATTATTTTTAATGAAGGGTCTGGTCTATAAATGAAAGCCTCTGGGGCTGAAGTAGATAATCACCACAAGGACTGTTTGGAGGGGTAAAGCAGGAGGAGGAGGAGTCACTATGAGGGTATGTATCTCTCACTGCACATAAATATCTCAAGGGTGGGTGCCAAGGGGATAGTGTCAGACTCTTTTCAGTGATTCCACGGGATGAGGAGCACTGGCCATAAATCAAAACACATGAAGTTCCACCTCAACATCAGGCAGAACTTCTTTACATTGAGGGTGGCAGAGCACTGGAACAGGCTGCCTGGAGAGGTCATGGAGTGTCTCTCTCAAGACAATCAAACCCTACCTGGACATGCTCCTGTGTCACCCGCTGTACGTGACCCTTCCTTGGCAGGGGTTGGACAGAATCATCTCCAACCCTAACAATTCTGGGATCCTAAGAGGGCTTGGAGCAGCCTTGCTGGGGAAGCTGGGCTCACGTGAACCACAGGTGAGCATCCACATGTGAATACCAACAGAATAAGACGTGGATCCCAGCAGAATAAGATCTGGATCCAGGACAGCCATGATGCTGAAAGCGGTGTAGGGGTTGTAGCAGACAAATGACACAACGGTGGGAAGCTCTGGGGAAAAGGGCAAATGCAATTCTTTGTGCAAACAGAAAAGCAGGGAATGGGGGCTGATGTCCTTCCACGCACCCAAGTGCTGAATGCTGTCACTGGGTAGGGCACACAGAGCTGGAACCTGGGGGTGTTTTAAAGGGACACTGGAAATTGCTGCAAAAGAAGAGAGTTGCACGGGCTTTATAAGGTAAGGGCTAGAGAGCCCTCTTTAGCTTATTGCAAGATTGAATCATGGTTTAGAGGTTAACTCTGAGGAGAAGAAATACTGGGAAATAAGGCAGAGAGCACAATAAGGACTAAAAATAGAAAATAGGTGCAATAATTGTCATTTTCCCCTCCCGCCCAATGATTCACCGCTACCAGAGACACCACAGAAAAGTGCTGCAGATTCGTCTTGTATTAGTACCCTTGCCCTGTCTCCCTCTAAAGATCACAGCTGGCCTCATCAGGCACTATGAAAGCTGGAATAGCTGCCAGAGCAGCTGCCACAAGCCACAAGGGGTGAATAATAAGGATGGATGTCCTGCTGGACGTAAGACCCTAGGGAAGACAGGCAGCTGTGGGATCCGTGCCCATCACAGCCCTGCCCACCTTGTGTTAAACCAGATGCTGAATGGCACCTGTGCACAGCGACCAGTCCCACCCAGCACTGCTCCTCCTGCTGGAATGGAAATGCCTCCAGGCGTTTTGCCCCTTTTTTAGGTCATGCTTTGAAGTCCCTCTGAGAGGAGGCGGGATGTGGCGAGCGGCAAAGCCGACAGGCGCGGTCTATCTCGCCTTTTTATCCTCAGTGGGGTTTAAGCTTTGCTTAGCATGATTGATGGGGCTCGGCTGCCAGTTACAGACACACAGTCAGCATTAGTGTCTTTGAGAAACTCTGCAGCAGAATAGCGAGTGTCATCTGCAATCACAGCAGTCCCCCAGTAATCCCAATAGAACTCAATCACAGCAAGGCTCAGTTTCAGAGGCAGGGAAAACGAAATCCTCAATGAAACACCATTTTGCCTGAGAGCACATACACCAGGAAAAGTTTTTGCAGGCAGTGAAAGCCTCCCACAATATTAGGAAGGAGGATGACATATGTTAGAGGCTCTTGCAAGAAGACAGTTATGGCTTTAACAACATGATGCAATTCATCCTTACATGCAGAAGTGGAATCTCTGGCTGCACTGTGGCAGTGGTATACAGCGTGTTCAAGAGAAACCACAGATGTGCAATCAGGCACAAAATCTGTGTGCTTACAGGAACATCATTGGCCAGCAGGAGAGCGAAACCAAAATGACTTCTCCATGAAAACCGCATCTAGACACCAATTTTTTTTTTTCTTCTCTTGGTAAGCAAAATAATATTTGCATGTCAGTCAAAGCAAATGGTCCTCAGCCACAAGGTACTAAAGGATCAAAAAGTAAAATTGAGTGAAAACATAATATCCCTTTGCAAGTCTTTTCTCTGCCACCAGCCCCAGCTACCTGAGGACAGAGGCAAACAGATCCTGGCATCTGAGAAGAGCTCAACATGCTCCACGAGCTCCTAACACATCCGTAGGCCAGATTAACTGAGGAGGGTGTGTGAAAGGGTTGCAGCAAGTTCGCCTGGTGCAGCGCCCCATGCTGAACTGCCGTGATCCTTCCTCCAAAACCAGAATGGGGAACCAGAAACACCCTGGGAAGAGCTGTGCACACATCCAGAGTGCAGAGAGGTGCACGTGCTTGAGGAGAAGTAGTGGCCCTGCACAGCTTTGTGCTCCCGGCTGTTTCCTGGCCCAGGGCTGCTGTTGCTCCCCTTGGGTGAGGACAGAGCACTCCTGGGAGGGTTCCTCAGGTCAGGCTGCTTTAAGAAACATCTTCTTCACCCTGCACACTGAGAGGCAAGGAGCACAGCAAGACGAATCCCAAGGACCTGTGTTTGCAAGGACACTATTTCTGCATGTCGCCCAGACTCGTGGGACGTGTGTTTGGAGGAGGATGAGTGCAGAGGTGATTGCATAGTGCAGATGGCCACAGTGTGGGGAAACACAGGCATGGGACAAAGCCCTGCCTGCAGCTCAGGCCCAGGTTAAACTTACTTTGCTCAGGATGCAAGTACAGTGCCATTTTCAGGCACCGACAGTGCTGGATCACCCTTTCCATGCTCACTTTGTGCTGGAATGAGAGGTGCCGGGGGCTCCCCAGGTACATTCCTGCTCTGGGTGGGACAGCTTGCTCCAGAGCAGGAATGCCCACACTCACCACCTGCTCCGAGCAGGGACACGGATGCCCTGGGGCTGCTGTCCAGTGTGCACAAGGACAGCCCTGCACAGGTGGTGTGTGGTACCCAGAAAGAGCAGATTTCTCCTCACCTTCCTCGGGGGGGAATTTTCTGCTCTGATGTGTGTCCTGGGCCCGAGCTGAAGTTCCAAGAGGAGTCCTTGCTCTCCAAGGATGCATCCAAGGAGAGAGCCGAATGGATCAGATGCCAGATGCTTTTCCTCAGGCTTTGGTCCTCAGGGGATTCCACCCTGAGAGGTGAGGTGGCAGCCCAGAGAGATGTTGGGTGCGTAGTACTGCTCTTCTGCCAGGGTGCGGACACTTTTGGCGTGGCTGTGGGGTGTTTTGTCGGCCATGGATTCTGACCTAGCAGTGCATGAGAGAACTTGAGAAGGTCTTCCACATTGCCCTGCAACAGGGCACTAGCAGGTGACAGAAAAGCCTGCTTCTCAGTGGTGGGACACAGGGATGGAGTGGCCGAGGGCGGCTTTTGGAGGCCAGACAGAAAGCTGCAGGGGTGGAGAGCAGCTACAGGAGACCAGCAGGTGAGCAAGGGTACCCAGCACAGCTTGGTGCAGCCATACCTTGTGTGACAGGGGAGCCTCTGGCCATGGCTGAGGAGTTGGCAGTGCTGGATGGCTCCATTGGGAAAGGGTTTGTTAGAGCCCAACTCAAACATGGGACTCGCTGTGTGGAGGAGAGAGGGAGAAACACGACTCTCACTATGTTATTTTCCCTTCCTCCTCACCCTTCCATTTCCCAAGAGATGCTCCCCCCACCCGTCCCACATCCCACTCCTCACCTTGATGAAGAACTCCCGTTTGAGGCAGCGATAATGGGCAAACTGGCAGAAGGTCTGGAACTGCACCACCTCTGGAAATTCAGAGCAGACCGGCCCTAGGGATAGAGATGTGGGGTGGAGGCAGGCCTGGGTGCACCAGGAGATGGGGACCCTCTCAGGTGGCAGCTGGTGGATGCAGGGAAAGTCCTGTGTACCCCCAGGCAGAGATCACAGCCTTGGGTGCTAGAACTCCCAATTCCAGGCACCACATCCCTTTTCCCTTCTGCCCCCTGAGGGCTTCACTTCGTCCTCTGCCCTTTTGCACACTGTTATCTTCCCTATGACAGAGACACAAACTTCTTGTTTCCAGGATCTGATACTTCTGTTATTAGTCCTTGCTGGATTTAAAAAAGAGAAAGAAGGCAAGTTGTAATGTAATAGATTAAAAAGATGACCAGACCAGGCCTGGGAGCACTAGAGAATCAGAGAATGGCTTGGTTTGGAAGGGTCCTTATAGCTTATCAAGTTCCAAATCCCCTGCCACGTGCAGGGATTCCTTCCACTGCACCAGACTTTTCAAAGACCCATCCAGCCTGGTCTTGCTAGGTCAGGGATGGGGCTGCCACAGCTTCTCCAGGCAGATGGCTCCAGAGGAGACAAATTCTTCAGGGTACTAAAATTTGACGTTGATTTCAGCCTTGCAGGGGATGGAGGAGGGTCCACAAGGCCAGGATGCTGCTGGCAAAGCCTGTGCCTGTACACACATACACTGCAGTCTTGACTAGCATTGCCAACACACTGGCGTTGCAGGAAAGCCAAGGGCATGCAGGAGAGCAGAAAAGCCTGAAGAATTGGGTGATCTTGTGCTCCCTCTGCTCTAGGAGTGCACGGCCTGGCTGGAACAGCCAGCCCCATGAGAACAGGGGAAGTGCTGGCTGAGAGGGAGGGCATTAGCAGGGAAATTGCACTGCTCTCCTGATGTTGTTCATGCACCATCCTTTATCCTGTACTCACTTCTTGTGCTGAGCAAACAGCTGCGCCATCAAAAGTAGAATTTCAGATATCCACCAGGATGCCAGCCCAGAAAAACACCCAGTTTGCAGGGAAAACTCCAGAACTCCACCCCATCTCTTGTTTAAAGCACGAGGTACTGTAGGGAGCACTCCAGATCCTCACACTGTCCTTTGTTTAAAGCACAATGTGACTGTCTTCCTCAGCACCACACCTGAATGGGCAGAATTAATGCTCGTGGATATCTGTATGTAGACAGCACTGCCACAGCCCTCTCAGGACAGCAGAGGCTAAACACGAGAGGGAGCACACTCTGCCACAGCTGTTTCACCTCTCACCCTGGCTGAAACGTGCCAGGATAGCCCCCAAAATGGAAAAAAGGTAACACAGAGGGGAATAAATTCTGCGGGATAGGTGTGCTAGGCTGAAGGATGGGAGGTAAAGAGGGCAACCTGCAGAACTGTCCCATCTGGCATTTCCAGATGCTTCTGTTCTTGACAACTGAGTCTCTGAAGGCAGCAGCAGTGGGAATGTGGCTGGACATGGCAAAGAGCAGTGCTGGGCAATTGGGCACCACGAGGAGAGAAACCAGGGACAGACCGTGGGACAGACAAAGCACCATGGCATGGTGGATTGCAGGTGCCCAAAAGTGAATGAGGAGCACAGGACCCATCCCTGGGTCTGGTGATGTGGGTGGGACTCGTTCCCCCAACACAGCTGCAGAAACCAGCAAGAAATAGTTGCCCTCAAGCTGCAGTCCAAATAAGCACAGTTGGCTGATCATTCAGCTCATTGACGTTCATATCTAAATATAAAGACATATTTTTTATGAGAAAATTGCTCCTATTTTTTTTCCTCTGAAGAAAAATACAACAGAAGTAGTCCCAAGTTTTTCAGCTGCACAGATATAATTATACCACTTAAATTCTCTGATGCAGGGGTGCAGGGAAAATATGACTGCAGAGATCTGAAGGGTGCTGTTGCTATGGTGCTTTCTGAACTGGGATGTTTCTTGGCTCCTGAAATGTTAAACACTTAAAAAGGCAGCTTATCATCTCAAGTTTTCTTAAAGACCTACGAGAGCCCATGAGCCAAGATTTTGCATTAACCCTCAGGTGAAGTTGGAAGGAGCTGGTAAGAGATGAGGAGCTACACTGAGCTTGAGAAAACTCTGGCCAGTTTTTCCTCCTGCCACCCCACCAACAGAGATGTGGAGAAAGGAAGGGCCACTGAGTGGCTTTCAGCCCCATGACCTGTAAAGAGAGGCTGGGACAGCTGTCCTTGCTCAGCTGGGTACAGAGGAGGAGTCACAGAAGGCCACAAGGGTTTGAAGGAAACCTACAAGAGGACAAACCCTTTTTGCTGGTGGCAGACAACACATGGAGCGAGGGAAAAACCATGTGAACTCCTGCTTAGGAGGTTAGGGCCGGCCTTTGGGAAAAGGTGTTTTTGTTTTTTTCTCCAGGAAAGTGGTGCAGCGCTCAAAGGGATGCTCAGAGAGGCCACAAAAGCCAGTGTGCTCTACTTCTGCCAGTGTCTGCTCCAAGCCGCTCCTTGGGCTATAGAGCCCAAACCAACCCATCCCATTCCCACAATCTTGTGGCATTTTGGGGCAGAGAAACAGCCACGCTGCTCCAGCGGGGTCCACGCGCTCCTCTGAGCCCGGGGGTGGGCGATGCCCTTACCTTTGGGGATTTCTCCGTGGTTCTCGTCCTGGTCCATGTGCAGGACGGTGGGGCTGAGGCAGCCGTAGGCCTGGCGCAGCAGGCAGAACATGTTTGCCTGCCAGGGCGGGCGCAGCCTGGCGAAGAAGTGCTGGTACTCCCTGTCCGACAGCGGGCTGCCCGGGATGGGCGGCAGCGGCGGGGCCAGGGCGGCCGCCGGCAGGGTCAGCACACCTAGGGGACAAGGAGGCGGCTGGGCTGGGCTGCCCTCGACAGCGACAAGCGGGGGGAGAAATGCAGGAGCAGCTGGCAGGTTGGCCTGCTTCTGTCTGCTGGCACAGAGCAGAGTGCTGGGACAAGCATCAGATGCTGGCCTGAAGTCTCCCTCCATCACCCCTGCCTGCAGGGTGCTGGGGAAACCAGGCAAAAGGGTGGGGGGAAAGAATACAAAGAAGGAAAACCCGAAACTTTTTAAGTCGGATTTTATTGTGAGCTTGGTTTGGACTGGGGGTAAGGGTTTTGATTTTGGTTTTGTTGTTTTAGTGTGTGTGTATGTGGTTTTGCGGGGGGAGGTTGAGGGCTTTTTGTGGGGTATTTTTTTGTGTTTGGGGTTTTTTTGAGGGGGTGCGGGGAGGTGTTGATGTACTTTTTTTAATTTTTCCCCTCAAAAGTTTCAGCCTCCAGAGGCACCCACAATGGTGGTGGCTCCCCTGCCGCCTGCACCATTCTATGGGCACATCCCTGTCCAGGGGGTCACCCCTCCATCTCCTCCCTCCCCTTGCCTCCAGCTGGGCCCCTCTCCTGCTGCCTCCGCACCATCCTCTGTCCCCCACGGTAAGTCAGGAGCCTCCAGCTGCCCAGGGGCCGGCAGAGCTGAGGCTGACATGGCCTGTGGGCCAACTGGGGGGTCTTGTGAGAGACGGGGGTGCGACCCCAGGCTCTGAGGTGGCCCTGCAAGGGAAGTCACTTACTCAGTAGCCAGAGGAGCCACGATGTGTCTGCCACAGGCTTCAGCATCCTGGAGCTGCTCGGTGGCCAGGGGGCAGTCACTCACACGCCGAGCAGGGCAGATGCAGGGAGTGGGAGCGCCCGGGTTCTGCCCTTGGCAACCGTGGAACCATTCCCTGGCCATGGCAGAACCCGCGGGCAGGACCCGGCAGCGGTGTCACGATGGAGCTGGGGAGGGGCAGCCGGAGCCGCCGGGGCTGAGGGCACTCACAGGCAGGGGACACGCCAGGCTCATGGGGACAGGGTGTCGTGTCATGGGGACGGCCAAACTGGGAGTTTCTCCCTCTGGTGGGAGGGACCACCCGCAGCAGCATTTGAGGCCTGGCCAGGCTAACCTGACGCTGAGGGTACCCCAAAAGTGGTACCTTTGTGTCTTAAGTAAGTGTCTTAAACCCCAAATTGTTTCACGTGGGGGAAACACTTCTGTTCCATCTGCAGGGGGTTCGGAAGCACCTCATGCCCTACCAGGAATGTCCCAGCACCAGCTGGCTTCAGGATGTGCTGGGGAGCTGGCTGGACCTCTCCCAGGCAGACACACCACTTTCTGAACTCCCGGGGAGTCCAGGGAGCACCAGCGGGTCTTCCTCTGCCGCTGGCACCTCTCTGCACAGTCAAGCCTTCCCAGGAAAACGCAGGAAGACTGCTGCCGGCAAAAAAGGGTTTAGGGACCACCAGAGCAGAAGTGCCCAGAGCCGTAAGGACTGGCTCTGAGGGACACCCACACCCATGGCCATTTCTTACTGCGGAGACAGCTGAAGGGCAGGGCACGGACACAGCGACCCTCGGGCGCAGCCAGCACGGTGTCCCCGCAGCCGGGCACCTTCTGGTGCCAGAGGGAAACAAAGGCACCACCAGCCCGGGCGAGCAGCTGGCAGGCTGGCAGGAAAACGCTTGGCACAGCAGCTCCGGGAAGTGCAGGGATAGGCAGGAGTCCGGCTGGCACAGCAGCACCCGGCTCTGCGGAGCCCGCCGGAACCGAGGCGGAGCTGCAGAAGTTTCCAACCGCGCGGCAGGATTCTGCTTCTGCCGCAGATCCTGGGGATCCCGGCGGCTCCGCTGTGTGGAGCGGCTGCAGAGCGCCCCGAGGATGCCCCGGCTGCGAGGCGGACACGGCTCCTGCCAGTGCCCTGTGGCCAGTCAAGGTGAAGGCTCAACTCGCTCCAGCCACGCCGTGTGTTACAAAGGTGCCTGGTGACAGCGCATGGCTCTGCCGGGCGGGAGACGGGCTGTAGTTTGCTCTAAGATGTCTTGTTGGAAAGCAGCGTGTCTGAAAAGTGTGAAGCCTAACCATTTGTGGTGTTTTTGCACTGACCATTTAGAAACAGCACTGAATTTCGGAAGTTTTTGCAGCTCTTTAGAAAAACAATGATCAGGAGAGTTTTTTCCAGCTAGCTCTTGCTACTCATATTAAAACAGGCAGCACTGCTGGAGCTTGCATATTTTTCTAGTCTTCCATTGCATAGCTTGAGACATATTGCTTATTAGTGGATTTTGGACAATTGCAGGGCCTTCAGCTCCCTAGCTCTGTTAATCACCTTACTTCTCTGCAACGAAAGAGCCAAGGCTGAGCTCTGTCACCCGGATTGAGCAGCTTCCCAGAGAAGTTTAATGCTGACCTTGCTGGCTGATGGCAGCGTGGGCCTAAGGAAAGCACACTGATGTGGCATGTCACAGAATCATGGAATCACAGAATCAAAGAATGGCATGGGTTGGAAGAGACCTCAAAGATCATCCAATTCCAAGCCCCCTGCTGTGGACAGGGACACCTTCTACTAACCAGGTTCACCAGGGCCCCATCTAACCTGGGCTTGAACACTGCCAGGGATGGGGCACCCACAACTTCTCTGGGCTATGCCACACAGTGTTATTGATCTCTGGCCGGTGCTGGTTACACCGCCTGTGTCTTCATGTGTCAGCAGGAGATTTATGGCAAGTGAGAACAGGAAACCAGAAGGAATGCAAAAGAAGGGGGACCTGTCACACGAGTCCCCCTTGGTTGGTGCTCTGGTAGCAGTGCCTGTGGGGAGCTACCGTTTATTTGGAAAGGTGGTTATGGATGTGGGACATGTTGGCTACTCAGCACTTCTCGTGCACTGTGGCACATCGTGGACTTGGTTCAGGTTGTCAGGATCCTTCAGAAAACTCACAGCCCGCTAGTGGACTCTACAGAAGGCAGTGAGTCTCTGGCAGGCACCCAGCAGGGTTGGGAGGCTGCGAGAGCAGGAGGCACTGCTGTGCTGTTTGATGAGGTGTGTGCCAGCTGGCTGTGGGGCACCTGCATTTCAAGTCTCTGCAAAACCAAAGTCATCTCTGGGGGAGGGAAGAGGAGGGGAGGAACAGTAACTTGTACACGATGCATCAATGCTGCAGGCTGGGGGAAGTCTACTCCCTACTGCTGCATCAAGCAATTATAGTTGTCAGCAATGCGGAGCACGGGGGTGATGTTAATTCCAGTATTTTCTGATTTCTGAGGGTTCGCTTGGCGCCTTTAAGGCTGTACCCTCGATGACGCATTAGAAGCCGTGTAATTTTTGCAGTGAAGCAGATTTGCACCCTTGTTTTCAGGGCTGCCACAAACACAGAGTTTCCTGCAGCCAGTGTTCCTGTGCCAGCTGGGACCCGGCGGGCTGAGGGACACAGCTGTAACCCCCAGGCCTACAGAGTGCCTGAGCCAGCAGCAGGGAGGTGTAACAGCGGGACAAGAACTCACTGGAGTGATGTTTTCCATGTTGTTATCCAATTGCATGTCAACCCAGAGCTTTGTAAGAGCCTGTCTAGTTTGTGAGGGACTACCCTTCAGCAGATGGGCTCCTCTTCCTTCTTGTCTCAAATACTTCAGCTATTTCTCAGCATTTTCCATGCTGCATGTTCCACCACAAACACCACCGGCAGCAGCAATGACCGAAAACCTCTTGGAACCTCAAAGACTGTGGCTCACAGACCCTGTGTCAGCACAGTGAGGTGAACTGGGGGGTTTGGGGCAGGGAGAGGATGTCTCAGGTCAGCTCAAAACCCCATAAAGATGGAGGCCACAAAGATTAAGTGTGACTTTCGGTGGCTTGTCAAGCAGCATCCCCAGAAAGCATGTGTCTTAAATAATTTGAAATGTAAGCAGAGATGCTTCCAAACCCACCTGTATGTGTGTTGCCAGAAGTTAAACAGCAGGTCGCTTAGGGAGGAGGCCATGAGTAGATGTAGATGAGCTCCTGTAGATGTTGGGGTGGTCTCAGGAAAGGGTTGACAGAGCCCCTGAGACTCAGCAGGTTGTGCATTCCTCACAGTGCCCCAAAGGAAGGTGTGATAGCTCCATTTAGTAAAACACACACCTAAAGGAGTGGGTATAGAAGGGGGATACTTGCTTTGTTCACACAAGGAGTTGGACAGTCCAGAGGAGCCTCTCAGCAGAGGGGACAGCTCTGCCAGGAAGGCACAGAGTCATCACACAGCAGACAAGCAAAGATCCCCTTCCAGTTCAGCACTAACTCTTCCAAACACTACTCCAAGATCCCAGTGCTGGACACCTTCACCCCATGGGAAGGGCTGTAGGTACCAGCCCAAGCAGAGCAGGGCACAGATGCCCATCTCCACAGACAAAAGCACCTAGGAGTGTTCAGATTCAAACCAAAATTCTCTGAATTGCTGACTTTATTCACAGGTTAAAGCATCTTCATTCTGCTTTTGTACTTTATTTCAGTGGGTTTACTGTCATTGGCCAATAGCTATGCGAATATACTGATAAATATAGACTTTACATTAAAATTGGCACTCTTTTAAACCTGGTAGATATGGTAATCTATTCACATTTGTACAAGCACCGCACAGTTATAACGTGCATTAATTCAAATACTTAATTTACATTTTATTTTGTTAGGAAACTGTGAATGAAGCATTTTTTTACTTGACATTTAGAAAATGGAATATTTAATTGATTGCAAAAACAGCATTTAAAAATTGTTTTCTTGAATTATTGATGCAAACTAAAATGGAGTGGATACATAAAAGCCTGCTTGAACAAACTGCTGTAGTCTTTTTAGGCAGGTTTGTTTCATGCAAGAACAACCTGACCCAACCACAATTTTTTCCCTAATGCGAGCAGAGGCTTGGACTACAAAGCTCCAGAGAGGCTTCTTCTCTCCTCGATCTTTCTGTGGTGAATAAATGATTCTTCCAGTGACTGCATCATTCAGGCTTTTGGAACGAGGAAATCTCAGGGACTCACACTTCTTTCTCTTGCTTGTTGTCAACGTGTAAAAAATAATTCCTTCCCTACTCCCAGATGGGGTTTCAGTTTTGAATGAGTTGTTTCTTCAATGGCAGTGACACAGCCCACTGAAATTAAATTGCACACCTGCAAAAACAGACCGAAGTGGACACCTTGCTGAACGTTTCTTTCACACCAAGATGTAGGAGCTTAGTGTTTGTCACAGCTTTGCCTGTCCTTAAGCCTTGGACATGAATGTGCTTTTTAAAAACTAACGCTCCTAGTTTCCTTTATGTATTCAGAAAAATAAACATAAATTAGCATAAATTAATCAAGATGTTTGACTATTTTTATAAATGAAATTCATTTTATTGGATAAGAACAGCTATATTTCTTTTGATACTGTAACTAATAGGAAGCAGAGTTGGAGAAACTTCCTTTAGTTGTCTTTGGAAAGAAAGGTAGGACATTTAATTTCCTGCTATTAGTCTTTAACTCTTTCAGTGCTGCAGTCTTCCTTGCCTACTCCCAGATCTTTAGAGCAAATGTTGCTCCTCAGGCTTTCAATGCCTTCACATTGGCAGGGAGAAAGTAGAGCTGTGGTTGATTAAAAGAAGCAGAACAACCCAGAGATTTTCAAGCCAGGTCTGGGAGGAGATGGGCTTATCTTCAGTCTGTATGAGCAAACTGTTTCTTGGGAATGTCTTCCACTGCCAGCCTGAGACCTCTGGACCAATTTGGGCAACATTGGAATTGAATATACATGATGGTGAGAGAGTGTCCACCACACGTCTCTGAGTGGTGGTTAGGTAAGTAATACCTTAGAAGTGCTTAAAGAAAGGCTGGGTGTTGCTGAGCTGTGGTGTGAGTTCATTCAAAAGCAGGAGAGGAAGGTGGTCCCACTGGTGGAAGGTGACCATTGTGGCTGGGATGGTTTCCATGCACATCATGCAGGGGACGTGGCAGAGCCTGAGGGATGGGAGCCTGGGGAGCACGTCTGCTCCTTGGAAAGGGGAATACTTTGCTGAACATCCTCGTCAGCACATTTGCCCAGCTACTCTCAGGGATGATGCCCACAGATGGGGCAATCAAACTGGGAAAGATAAATTGGTCCTTTGTGTGCATGACCAATTATTATTAATAAATGGGCTTAACAAGGCTGCAAAATTCTTCCCTCTTGTCACGCTCTATGGCTTCAGCCTCCTGAAACTCAGACTTGACTTCACTCATCAACTAGGATATTTCCAATCACTCTAAAAGGGCAATTTCTCCAGCACCATTTTAGAAAGTGTTTATGTTGCACTGACAGCTGTTCCAGGAAATCTGCAAGCTAGCCAGTTCTGTAACGGAGTTCATGATTACTTCAACTGAGAATATGCCTGCTTTAAGCTCTTCAATTCTAGGAGAAGTAAACTTCTCAGATCCCATTACCACTACAGGACCCAGGTAACTATTAACAAGAATCTTAAAAAAAAAAATTTAAGTAATTTTTGACATATTTTTTTGACTACTTCCCCTCAAACTGATTTTATTTTGTTGACCTGGATTTCTTGCTTGTTTTAGCGAGAAGAAATTTATTTCTCCGCTGTTGCAGTATTTCACATCTGGACTGTTGGGGCAGCCTTCTTGACATCATTAAGGACCAGGACAGAGCTGGCTCTTTTCCAGCCTTGTAGGTTTTCCCAAATCAGTCCAGAGTCTGACAGAGATCAACCCACAGATGCCTCCAGGTGGCTTTCACAGGATGACAAACACCATTTATTGAGGAGTGATCAAAAAAGTCTTTGCCCCAAGAGGTGCCATTTAAAACCCTTCTTTACTGTTTGCCTAGGAAGTACACCATCCCCATATGACACTAGCACCAACACAGAATAAATATTTACAGAACATTTCCCCTCCTCTCATTACAAACAATTCTGCTATCTGCAGTCAGTAATGGACAACTGCCATGTTCAATTATATCAAAAACAAAAGACATTCTAAAAAAAGCTGCTCATGTTTTCAGCTTTGTCACTTACAGGCTTTGTTCCCACTGGCTTCATTTTTGTACTTTTTATTTTCTAGCTTCTACTGGTTCTTTTCCTCCTCTGGAGATTAAATATTGCACAGCTATTGCCCTTATTCCCTCTTTTCCAAGGTTAGCTTTTAATGTGCTTTCATTTGCATTTATACTTGCAAGCCATTTAAAAATGCCAAGGTTTTATCCAAATTTTGGTGTAAATTATCTCATTGTGCAAGTCATAGCATTCCCTCAGTGAGAGCAGAAGTCCCCGGAATGCTCCTTGCTGCTGGCTAGTGCTTCAAACACCTCTCTGGCCCACAGTTCCTGGAGAGCTTGCAGCTAATGCTGGCCATTAAATCCCGTGTCCAATCCATCGAAACCAAGCTGCTTGGAGCAGTTTCCATCCTTCATTACCACTGCACTCTGCCCAAAACTCATTTTCCAGTTCAGGCCACATCCACCATTCCTTCTGACAGCTGAGCACTAGTTGATGTCTGAGTAACCCCCAGCTGAAGAGATCAGTTCTCCTGCCACAGCCTGGAACTGGTGATCCAGTTCACTCACTGGATCATGGTAGAGTTTCCCTGTTACTAAAACCATACCAGAGACACAGCAAACACCTTCCAGAACTTGCTTCACCTCTGTTTAAGAAAGGAAACCCCAGGAAGTGGTGTAATACAATCTGGGGATCAAGATTCAGACTGTGGGAGGGGTACCACAAACCATATAAGCCACAGCCTGGGCAAGAACTCATCCTTTTTTTCTGTGCAGAATGAACAGAAAAACGGAATGAACATCCCTCCTCGAGGCAAAAGCAAAGTCTGACTCAGTGCTAACTGACTTGAAGAGAAAACACCACCAGCTCCTGAGCTGATGGCTGCCAGGATCCCCGTGCAATGAAAGGCGGGGCAGCACTGAGCTTAACCCACACTGTCGTCTGAAAGCTAGCAGAGCTTTGGCTTCATGACTAAATGAGCAAAATCCCCCATGGATCCTCACACAAGTTCTCTGCGTGAGGAAAACGTTCCATGTCTCAGGTGGAAGGCTCAAACCTTCCTGATGAGCAGACCACAAGGAGGAAGGAGACTTGGTTTGTCAGTGTCCAGGCCGTGCCAATGGAATTGATGAAGAGGAGCTTCAGTGTGGGCCATCTCCTCACAGTTACCTGCAGACACTGCAGGCCTTCAGACTGCCCATCTTCAGGAATTGTTTTGGAGCCTAATGTTACGTTAGTAACAGCAGCAGAGTTTCTGGCAGTAAGGTGATTGTGACCTACTGGGAAGCAAGCTATCAGGGTGTCTGGAAAACTTACCCAGCTTTTTGGAGACAAGTGGTTTGTCCTGAGGGCTTATTTTCTCAGCTGTGCTACCCAACAGACAGTGAGGGTTGGCCTTTGCCACCTCCACTCCTCCTCATTTAAGAGAAGGCAACTGATGAAGTAAATGATCAAACAATAGTGGGAATAAATGTTCACCTTCTTGTGAGGGCACAACTGCAGGGACAGGTATTTTTCACAGCCACCACACAGCTCACTAGCTTTATTAGGAACATTTTCAAGCCTGCTTTATGAAGAATGTCACTTTTTAGGGACAGGATTGCTACATGAAGAAGCTGTACCGCATTCACCATTTACAATAAAAGCAGAGCTAAGAGAGAAAGAAAAGCTAGAGAGACCAATTGCCACAGTTTATTTTGGAGGTGACATCCAGGCAAACAGAGTGTTTGTTTCAATGAATTTTATTTAATTCTGTATTATACAAGTGGGGTCTGAATCCCCAAACTTCCCACCATCAACATAATGGAGAAGCACCACTACACAAGAGGAAGGCAGAATTTTGAAGCCGGAAGACAGACTGGCCCAAGCCGTTTCTCCCCACGTGGTCAGAAATTCTTCCTCCTTCACACAGTGTGCTTCCCAGACCAGCAGGTTTACCCCAGCAATAAGAGAGACAAAGCTAGCTCTAAACACTCCCTCTGCCTCCTCCTCTCCCCAACAAAAGAGGCTGCTCAATGCCAGCAGTGGAATGGTTAAAGACAGGGAGCACATCAGGTTTTCAGTCTCTCAACCAGCCCACTAGATTAAGAAGTAGCTTGGTTACTCCCTCTCTCCTGAAAAAGATCCAGGAAAACGAATGACCTAAAATGCTGAAGACTTACCTCCTTTCCTTCCCCCATCCCATAGCCTCGTTCTCTAAGCAGAGAATAGGCAATGAACTCTCAGGAGGCTGAAGGAAAGCCAAGGAAAATCAGGGGCTACCTGAATCCCTGGGAATCTGGTGGCTACCCTGGTGCCCTCATTCATTCCCTTTGAGGTTCAGAGACCTGTTTGGAATAGTACACAGAGAGGGCCTGCCTTAAGGACTCAGAAGCAACCAGGGATACAGAACACACAGGAACCACCGTGAGGGTACACACCATTCCAGGGATGGCCCAAACCACAAACAGGGCAAGACTTCCCTTCAGCCAAGGCCCCAAGTGCTGGGGGAACTGGGACGAGGCCCTGGCAGGGGGAAGAGAGCTCCTGCAGCAGTACTGAGGTCTCATGTGAATTTACTTCTTCTTCCTCTCCTGGGAACAGCGAGGGCAGAACCTGTTAGAAAGGGAAGTACACAGCCAACATTTAGGGCGTGACATGAGCCTCAAGTGCATGGTCCCAAAAGACCTTTTCCAAGGTCCCTGACAAAGCCTCAATTCAAATTTTCCTTTTAATGACATATTCTAAGTGTGTAGTACTATAGTAATAATAATACTAAATAATAATACTAAAGTAATATATAGTACTTTTCCCCCTGCCACCTAGGACTTCCCCTTTCCAAAGGCCAATGGGCCCCCCAGGTTGCTTCACTCACCATTTTCCTCTTGGTTTTGTTGTCAGACCCACACAGGCAAAATGAAACCATTCAATGGAACACTGTTGGGATGAAGAGCAGCCAGTTAGAGTGGTTTCCTTTTGAAATTGTTGCTTTTGGGCTACCAGAGTTTCCCAGCATTTAATCACAAACTCTTAAATCCCTAGCAGTGATCAAGGATTGAATACTCACACCCAACCTACACACTGTTAGCAAGGAGAACGCCCCTTCTCCCTTGCTAAGTTTAGGGACAAGAAAACATTTTAAGGAAAACCCTGAAGGAAGAGGCACTTCAGAGGTCATTGCCAGCACACCTCTGCCCCTCTTCCCTGAGGTAAGCCCTCTCCTTGTCACTGCTTGCTATCTCAGCCCCACCCAAGCAAGACAAGACTTTCAATGCAAGACTCATCTCCACTCCATTCCCCCCCTTCCCACCACGCGCAGGCTCTTACATCTGGGTTGTCACAGCCAATCATCTCCCCATAGGAGACCTGGTGGCACAGGCAGTAAGTGGGCTCATTGGGGTCCACGGGCATATCCAGTACATCCGAGGGGTGCACATTTCCAAAGGTGACTGAAGGCATCCCATACTCTGTGCTACTGCAGGACAGGAATAAAGTAAGTCAGCAAAGTAACTGGCTTTGAGTACCTTCATGTGTCCCAAGACAGTACCCTTGTTTGCCAGAGACAGATAGTTCTCTTATTTAAGTACTAAAGGGGCTCTGCTTTCCCTTTCAACCCACATTCTCCTGAAAGAATAAAAAAGTTTCCTTCCTCTTGCTTCCCAAGAAGGGACAGAGGACACACAGTTCCAGTCTGGGCATCTCAGGGAAGCCTGGCTAGGCCTGCCTTGATCTGATTTCTAGCGCTGCTTCTCATTCCCTCAAGTCCCTTAAACACTTACGTGCGGACGAGCTTCAATTTCTTTTGGGCAGTTTTTGGTGCTTCCTCATCAGAGTTTTTCCCTTTAGAGCGAGCACGAGCAGCTTTTTTCTCTTTCTGGGCTCGGCCCTCTGGTAAGAAGAGAAAAAGGTGTTGCATCTGTCACCCCACCAAAACAGACACCTGACAGTGACAACCTCTGCAGCACTAAATACACTCCTGCTTTGGAATGTATATTGGCTTTGGGCCATGCACCCCATCTTAATTTATCTAGCAGCCTTGAATATGCTCACACAAGAAGAGCCCAGGTCACCATCTTTTTACCTGTCCTTCAGACTCCAGCGCAACAGTCTTTGATCTGCACCACTCCAGTGCCTGCCTTCATCCCCACCACTTCCATAGTCACTTGGCTGCCTCCTGAATCAATCTGCAGCCCAGTGGGGGTACTCACTCTTCTTGCCCTTGCTGGAAGAACTGTCATAGTCGCTCGACTCTATCTGCTTCTCCTTCAGGTCAGCTTCAAAGCGAGCGAGGTCTGTGTCCAGCCGCCGGATGTGCTTATCGACCTGCAGAGACAGCAGTGACCAGGGTCACCACCGGACAGAGCCCAGGAAGGCAAAGAGAGGACAAAAGGGGACAAAGGGGCAGGGGGTTTGGACTAAAAGAGCCAAGGAGCAAGAGTGGGCATGGCCTAAAAATGAAAGATCAGGGCCTGCCGAGATGGGCGGCTTTAGTTCGGGCGTTCACAGGACAAGCACGAGACACTTCCCTTCATACCATCTCGTAGGTCTGCATAGCCAGCTGGACCTTGTCATCCCCAAACTCCTTGCACTTCCCATAGGCCTCCTGGATTTGCTTGAGAAGCCCCAGTTTCTCCTCCGAAGATAAGGTCCGCGCATTGCTGATATACTCCGTGGCCAACTTATCGATCTCTGATTTGAGGTCTGAAACAAGTGAGCCATTGAATACACAAACACCACACACACACCACAGTGCCCTCCATGAGGAGAGACTGAATGACTGGAGTAGCTCCAGGCCTCCTCCCCTGCCTGGAGATCCCCATGACAAAGGCAAGGCAAAGCAAAGCTGGTCAAGCTACCTACTCCTTGTCTTGGCAACAAAACCATCTCTAATCCTCACCTTCTGTCCTCTGATCCAGATCTCGCATGAGCTGGAAGTTTCTCTGTAACTCAAACGGCAGGTTCTCAATACCTGCAGAGAAAGGAGAATACATGGAGAAATCAGATTGCTGTCCATGATGCCAAGGCAGGAACAAAGCTAACCACCAACAACACCCCCCCCGCCCTCTGGTGCACATCAGCCTGCTTCCATTTGTTGCTGGCCCCAAAGGAGACAGACTATAAAAACATGATATATTTACTGCAGAAGCACAGTTCTAGAGGACATGGAAAGGTTCACACTAAGAAAGCAGAAACCCAAAATCTGTAATGAGTGTCAATCATTATAATACATCTCCATTCAAAAACTCCACTTAGTAATGAAAAAACCAGCACAACAGCTGGTAACTAAAGCCATTTAGTTATTTCTACACAAGGATGTAAAAATTAAAGTTGATCAAATGCTAATTCACTGAAAAGTGAGTGTGTTTAATGTATTCATTTAACACATAAGGGACAGTAGACACTTTGGGCAGAGCAAAGATCAAGTGTGAGATGGGATGTGGAACAGGGAGCAGTCTTAACCCCTTGTGACTCGTAACTTGTTGTGCCTTCTGCATTGTCATCTCAGTGTGGTCTGTCCAACACCTGGAAGGATGCCACACATCATGAATAATAAACGTTTGTAGGGCTCTGAATGAGCAATGTGAAGTTGATAGTCAATTAATTTTCAATGCACTATGCTACTCACCCCCCAGGCATCACCAGATGCTCAACTGGCAGAGCTGATAAAAACAATTTTCATTTTTCCATGCCTGTCTAATCAAAATGAGATCTAGTGTCACTGCATTAACCTGAAGTCTAAGCTTGATTACTGTCACCTTTATAACTAATAAAAATCATAAATCTCTCTTGAAGGTTTAAAAAACACAGGTGTTGGGAAAAACTCTTCACAAACATAACAGGAGCATGTCTGAGCTTCCTGAACTCGCTCTCTCGCTCACAGGGAGTGCAGCTGACGGTGTGTCTGGCCACCACCAAAGCTGTCCAACACATCAGTCCAGGCAGCAATCTCTATTTTCACCATCTGCACGTATTTCCACAGTAATGAATGCTTTTCCACTTCCCTGAAAAGCAACCAGTTGACAGGGAAGGTTCTGTATGCAAGAGGTTTTAACAACTTTTAACAAGTATTATATAACAGGACCAGAAATTAATTCCTATAAGAGGTAAAACCAACTGTGGGCCTTGCTGAACACAGAAGTTGTTCCTTTTACTTAGATTTTTGCCTGAACAGCAGAATAAGAAGTTACATACAGAATCCTTAGGAGCAATTAAGCTGCTGCTTCAACATATTTCTGTTGCCATGTCTGATTTAGTTACCTGAGAAATGCTCAGATAATAGGTGTCCTTAAATACCCACAGCACATACACATCACCCCTCTGCATTCAAGGACAGTTAACAGTGCAAATTTAAATTCTGAAAAATTACTAAGCGGCAAAATGAAGTGTCGGCACGTCCTGAGTTTGACACTTCCATGTTTGTTCAGCATGACAGACTCCACACAAGGTTTAAGCAGCTGACTACTGGATTACATCCTTATGCTTTGAAAAGCACCTCAGAACACGACGGGGACACAATGCTGAAAATTATTATTGCTTAGAGAGGGAGCTTATGGCAGGGATGAAATCCAGCTTGGGAATCTAGAGACCATGCCTTTTTCCTTCCTGCAATTCCCAGCCTCATCAACTGTAAACCTTTCAATTGATACAGCAAATGAAACATGGGTCATACTGCAGCACGCTGCTTTTCATTCCTCTCCAAAGCATCCGCTGCAGAAAACAAGACAGGTATCCTCTAGAGGAAAACAGAAGATGTTCCTGCACTGCACACAATATGTCACATTTATATTGAGTTTATTAATCCTGGAAGATCACAGCTTCTAAATTCTGGACTTTGTGGTTTTTAGAAAAGATTAACGTAATTTCTTTTTCTCTTCTGAAAAGGACAGATGGTAAAAGCACGAATTCCACCAGGTACTGTCAGGTTTCCCTCAGCAGGGTGAGAAACCCTTAGATAGAGCAAGCACCTGAGCCAGCACAAAACCCAGCAGGATGCTACTCTGCGGGCAGAACAACCCCACACGAGGTTACGGTCACACTTCACAGCGATGTTCTTGCACCACGAGAAACTCAAAGAGGGGTTTGATTCTGCTACACAACCTGAAAGGAACTGTGCTCTAGTTTTCACAGCCATCACTGTGAAAATCTGCCACCACCACTGATGCCAGCACATGCTCTTGTCTGGACAGCATCTGCCTTTCTTTTGCCTCCTCGTTCAGGGCCTTGTCTGTTCAGCCTGTGCCCCTCACCCCTGAGAGCCCCTCTCTCCCCAGAGCCTCCTCCCTGCAGTGCCGGCCCCTCGGCCAGGCCAGTGGCTCCCCTGCCTCATTTCCTGCCTTGTTTCCTGCCTCCAGGTGTGCAGAGCCCTCTGCTCCGGGAGCTCTGGCAGTGTGGGGAGAGCTGTCACCCGGCTCTGGCCGGGCAAAGGCTCAGCACAGGCACCACGGGCATTTAAGCACATTAATGGATCATTTAAGCACACCGGAGCCATGATCTTCCAGAGGCTCACGAGCTGGGCAGGCTTCCACTGGGGCTGAGGAGACAAACCCTCGTCAGTTGGATTGCTTCCCTGCCAAAACCAGCAAAAGGATTTCCTAAAACCACAGCAAAATATTTCACTCTGAAAATCTGTTATTGGACAAATGTTCTGCCACTGCATCGTCAATAAAGGGAGAAAATGAAATGAGTGACAGTACAGCGCCTTTATAATCAGAACTGCTACAAAGATACTTTATCTGTTCAGCTGAACGTGGAAGGAAGCTGAGCAGACCATTACAAATTATGATCCAGAGAGAGTCTGGCAATAACAAAAAGCATAACAAGATAAAGCTGCAGATAAGCAAGTTATAACTGAGCAACAAATTATTTGTATGGTACATAACTTAATCTAGCTGTGGGGATGTTTTCTACTATCTGCAGCTTAACTCCAAAGCTCTTGCATAGCCTTAAACAGAAGTGATTCTCTGCATCACAGAATTTATCACAGGTGCCAGAACACTTGCTGAAATTGCTTGACCTGTGCTGTGCTGGCTATCAGACATTATCACTCTCTAAGTCCCATTAAAAAATAGTATCTAGATTTGAGTTTCCATTTCCTTATTCCTACCACCACACTTTCCCCGGCCCTTTCTAAAAACATACATGTTATTTCTGTAATTTCGTTTCCTCCTGCTTTTCTCCTTTCCTCTGCAATTAATTTTGCTCTTTCATCTTAGTAAGATTCACCTAAAATTATCATGACTAAATACTATCTATCATAAAATACCCACGTAATTCTCAGATTACGAAACTGATAATTGTAAAGAAAAAACACCCTAGAGGCATCTTTGATCACTAGACAAGAGTCATGATACATAGCAACAGAGAGAATAATATGGAAAAGCAAGGGCCTCGTTCCACACAAATGGCACAGTAGCAAGAGAGGAACAGGAGGATGGTGAAAATGTAGAGGGAAGGAAGTGCTAGAAGGCCAGCAGCTTGGCCCAAAGCATGACTGGCATTAATACAGCTGTGTCACAGGAACACAGAATGGGTAAGCCTGTAAGGGACCACAGTGGGTCATCTGCTCCAACCTCCCTGCTCAAGCAGGGTCACCCCAGAGCACATGGCACAGGATTGCCTCCTGTTCTGTAATATTCCAGTGAGACTGCACAACCTTAGTGGGGAATCTCTTCCAGTGCTTGGTCACCCACACAGTGAAGAAGTTTTCCTCATGTTCAGGTCGAACGCGCTGTGCAGCAGTCTCTGCTGCTGCCTCTTGTCCTAGTGCTTGGCTCCACTGAGAAGAGCCTGGATCCACCGTGGACACCCTCCCTGCAGACACTCACAGACACTGCTGAGCCCCCTCAGACATCTCTTCTCAAGGCTAAACAGGCCCAGCTCTCTCAGCCTCTCCTCACAGAAGAGATTCTCCAAATCATCTTCATTCCCCTCCACTGGACACACTCCAGGAGCTCCAAGTCTCTCTTTAACGAGGAGCCCAGAGCAGGACACTGCACTCCAGGTGCACCTCACCAGGGCTGAGCAGAGGGGCAGGATCCCTCCCTCGGCCTGCTGGCAATGCTTTTCCTAATGGACTCACTGCACAGATCCATACAGAAGCCTTGTGCAGCCCCACTGATTCCTCTCATGGTATGACTATCCTGAAAATCACTGCTGCAGGTCTCTCACTGAATTTTTTTCACCCCTTCCTTTCCTTACCTTGTTCTCATTTCTGATGACAAGCTAAAGTCTCTCTACCCACCTTCATCTTTCCTCTCCTCAAATGTTAGCCCTTCACTAAGCCTATTCTTCTTTCTTTTCTTCTCCTCTTTCCTTGCCATTCTTTCCCCTGTTCATTCTTCCACAGGCATCCATAACCATGCTGTCTTCTCCCTTAAGAACCACGCACTCTCTCCAAAAGCCAGAATACAACACCACTTGTTTTCCTCTGCAATAATTATTTTATTTACTTCTTTTTAGAAACACACGTGGGGTGTCAGGTGCAGGCAACTGATATTTCAACTTCAGCTACTTAACTCAGATGTTAACTGTGACACACAGACGCAGAGAGCAAGCCTACACAGCCTGATCACTTCAATTGTGCTTCAATCCTCTGCAGCATGTCTGTGCTGTGCCAAACAATGGCTTTGTGCTGCCCTAAGTCCTAAAAACAGATCAACAGCACCAAGCACCATCCAAACACACAGTGCCTTTCCCAAGACATGTCTTCACCCATCATGTTTAGATGCATGTTTAAATTTTATTAAAAAACGGGAAAATACATTTTGAAACATAACCACAGTTGCTTTATTGAACAGCTTAGATTTCAGCAAATGCTTTAGACACCACATTGCTGAAGGCAATTAAAAAAATTCCTGCTTGTGCCAGGGACTGCCACAATGAGAGGGCAAGTTCTTTGCCCTGCAAGACTGAAAACTGGCCAGGATCTTGCTGGGGAAGCACATCGGACTTGTTGGTACTCCACGATTCTCATAATTTTGTAGCGCTTGAAGTACACTGCAGGACAACTGGCTTGCAGCAATCTTCAGGAGCTTCTTTGCTCCCTCAGTAGGGGGCAGGGTGTCTTTTATATCCCTCCTTTCAGAGCATATCATCCTTTTAAAAAAAACCAGTGCTTCTACTCTGTCCTGCATTCTCAAGTAATCAATCACCTTCCCATGCAGTTTATTGAAAACAGTGCTTGACCATAATACATCCCTTTCCCTCTATTCAGAGATGGCTCAGCCCTGCTGCAATAAAGAGTCCTAACCTGTACCATTATCCTTCCAGTACCTTGATAAGGGATAACCCTACCTACAGTTTTACAAAGAAGGTGCTCAGGCAGACTGATTTAGCCACAGCCACCCAGGAATTCTGTGGCCACGTCACACATCCCAAGCTTTGGGCCAATGCACTGCACACCAGTCCTCCCAAGCACATCTGCTTCAGACACTGTCCAAGGAAATGGGCACCAGTCCGCAGTGACAGTCAACATCAGCTACAGTCAGCCATGGAAACCCAACACTCCCCCAAAGGTTGGGCCCATTTCTCAGGAAGGGAGGGCTCTTTTTGTTGTTTTAGTACAGTAGCCCAATGCTACAGCATCCACAGCCAAGACAGCAGGCAGTGTTGTTAAGTCTCAGAAAACGGATCTTCATTCTTAAAGATCAACCTTGATTTGAAAAGCTTGGAGGGCTTGGAAGACTGACACAACAAACGAGACTTGCAACACTCCTGGCATTTTCAGCCTGCTACAGACCTCCAAAGGCAGGGAAAACCACCAAAGAGATCACAGGGCTGTTTGCCAAAACAATGACATCAGATTTGCAGTTGGTAAGTGAAGAACTACAGAAAAACACAGCATGCTTTGCCATGTAAAGCCATCTTGTATCAGCTCCAATAAAAATATCAGACAACAACAAAATCAATTCTAAATGAATTGGTCATTAAATGTATCAGCTCAGTGTGGGCTGTGCCAGTAGATTTCACACAGAAACAAATGATGCCTATGAATCACCAAATTCTCTCCCCTGCACAAAATCTTTTGTAATTTTCCATAGATCATGTGTGGTGCATCACAGGTGTAACTAATCCAAGGTCTCAGTAAGGTGAAAGGCATCTTTCACTACACTGAAACAGTGACAAGTAGAGAAATGATTTATTAAGAGACCTGCATTTGTGAGGAATGATGTGAGAAACCATAGGGGCAGGGACAGGGGGAATGGCTGCATGCTGCACTGGGCAGGGGATACAGGTAATGAAGGTAGGGGATGCAAGAGATAAAGGAACTGCTGGGGAAACTGGAACACAGCCAGGTCTGGGAAGGAATCACGGGCTTACCTACAGCAATTTCTGACATCACACCCGTGTCCTCTAAGAGCTCTAAGATCATGAGATTCATCACAGCCTCATCTGATGAATCCATACAGAGGAAAATCCAGGCAGATGTAGCTATTCCAAAAAAATTTTGGAATTTTACTAGGTTAGCTAATGTTATCAAGGAACTAAAGGACATTCCCACGTCAGTTGTAGGAGAAAGAAGATGACTTCCATGCAAACACGTGCTGTTGCTCTGTGCTTAAACTGCCTTAAGTTTTCCGCCAGTGACAAGCCCTGAACTGGAGCATCTCTATGTGCCTACTGACAAATGCAAACAGAAGGAGCAAAGGAAACTCGATGCCTCCCTAACCAGTGTAAAAAGGTGGAAAAACCCAAGGTAAATTACTACACAGTACCATGTTAACTTACCAGCTGAGGTCTCCTCAGCTAAGCCTGTTGTCCCCATCACCCTCAGTGCTGAGGCAGACAAGTCCTAGTGCCTGCTCCTGGAACAGGCCTTGCCTGGCGGCCTCGGAGGCACCAGAATTAATGTCACACAGCTCTCTGTGCAGCCCGGCCTGTGACATCCTGCCTCTCCAGCTCACCAAGGCTACCTGCTACTCCTGCTGCTCATGACTGTCCCAGATGTTTAGGTCTAATTCAGATGAAATGCTGGCTTCAGCTCCTCAGGGAAGGTGGGAACAGCTCTTGTTGTGGAGGGGAGGTACAGACCTGGGTATGTTGCGATAAAAGATGATTCATATGTTGTCACTAAGTACAGTACTTCACTCTGGCACCCATGAGATGGGTACACAGGGAAGCACTGAGGGCAGAAAACACAGGTGGTTGCACAGCAGCTCCCTCTGCTATAAAGACAATCCCTACACTCATGGCACATTCACTTATAAACAGAGACTTGATCTGGGACTGCTTTCTGAGTATGTGTGCCTCAGTGATGCCTTTCACAAAGGAGCCCTACAATCCCCTTGAAACATCCAAACATGAAGAAAACTCAGGGTTTGCATCTCACCTTCTGGAAAACCATATTAATAATGGTTTTTCAGGATCATCATATTATCCCTTTCTGCCCCTCAAAGCCTCCACAACTGTATTTCTAACCCTGTACAAGGGGCAACACTGAGCCAAGCACAGTAACTCAAGCTTGAGCAAGAACAAACTTCTTGTGAGTCTGTATGCTCATTGCATCTTTTAATCACCAAACAGTTTTCTTACTTCTTCTTCCTCCACTCCCTTCTGTATCTCTAACTCCTCTGCACTCATAGGATTTCCCTTACCAAAGCTGCACTGTGTTACTGCTTCAGAGAAAGCATTTTTTATCTGCTTCCTCCCCTCAAAACCAGAGGGGTTTAGAAACCAGAACGACACCAATATTTGAAGAGATGGAAATCTTTGTATGTTTAAATTCAGCCAGGAGAAAAACACTCAGGAAGAAAAGTGGAACAAGACACATTCCTCTTCTCCCATTCCCTGAATCCTTTGGCTCAGTTAGTAGGATGAAGGAATGAAGGTGATCAGAGTAGACAAGTTACGGAGTTTCTCTGTCAGGATGCTCAGCACAGAAGGGATGTGTCTATTTTTCTGCTGCAAAAACATCTGCCAAGAGTATAACACATTTCAGACAGATCTGCTTTGTAGTTAACACCTTAAAGCCAAGGAAAGGGATGCCTAACCCTAGGACTAAATCCAGATTCAAATTACAGCAAGGATTTGAAAGCTGCTGGAATACCTGACCTAAGAAGCCTCTAGACACCCTTTAGTAAAGGAACTCTTCTTAAATTGGCTATTCCATAAAAAAAAAAAAATCATGGAAAAGAACTTTAGATGTCTAAAGTAGAGGGCTCAAAATATATGAACTGAAGCAACTGGGGCTGTGTGCCTAGCTTTCAGACTGCTCGTGCATTTTAGCATACAGTTTTTAATTACTTATTTACATGATGTTTCATGCAAGGTGTTTCTCATTCCCAGTGACTGAGCACTGATTCAAAGTTTTATTTTATTCTCTTTGCTCAATAGAGTCACATGCTCAGACCCAGAGCTCAATCTGAAAACTGACTTTGTAATCAGGTTTTAGGCGCTCACTGCTGTGAATCAAAGTGTTTTCACAGTGCTGCTGTGGAGTGGCCCATTTCCCTCACCACCAGGATGAAGGCCAAGAGATTTACTGAGGCCAAGAGATTAAAGCCAAGAAGGCCAGCTAATTACAGACTCTCCTCTTGAAATGCGCAAAAATGCTTCATAGCACAACTTTTCAGAATTATCTGTTCAAGGCAGACTCCAGCTGCAGCTATGAGCATTCTGCACATCTGCTCCTCTGACTAAAAATTTCCACTCACAATCTGAGGGAAGCACAATCCAAGCAAGGAAAACCTGTATTAAGTGGGACTCACGACGTAAATAAAAACATCAAACTCACTTTGACAGTGATACTCAGTTGCTTCAAACAGGAGGCCACCTTTTTTCTTCCTACAGTTTTCACTTTATTCCTTACACACCTTCCTTTATTCAAAGATAAAGAATTAAGGGGGTTCTACACATAACTGCCCTTTCATCACACATTACTCATTCATTCCCTGAGCAGATCCAGACAGAAAACCATATGAAAGAGAATCTCTGTGGGAGGAAAAGAGACATTCAATTGAAAACTGTGTCTGCAAGAGCAGTGTATTGCTAAAAGAATTCAGTACCAATACACAGATGCAAATTAAGAATTACATGCTTTTTATAAGAGATGACCAAAAGTTCTGGACTATTTATTTCTATCAAATTTCAGGAAGCTTTAGGATATTGGTGAACTACTTTAAAATGGAACTGAATGTTTTTAAAACGCTGAAATAACATGGGGAAAAAAAGGGGCGCAGCAAGGAGGAAACTGAATGCTGTCAATCAGTTACCATCAAGAAGAAGACTCATGTCTAAAATACTGCATGCATTTTCACAGAGTCTGGAGTCCAGGCAGAATGCCAGGAGAGGAGAGCAGGCTTAGAGAAGAACAATATGGGTAATCAGAAATATATGCTATATATCCTAACTTACTGAAGACTGTGATGGGTGCTCTTTGACTCTCAAGTATCAGAATTCATATATGTTTTCCAGAAAGAAACCTAGAAAGAATAAGCACAGCAAGTGTCTTATGATTAGCTAATAACAGCAAGTAATATTGCACCAGACAAAAATGAAAAAGGCCTTAGAGATCTAAGAGTAACCAAAAAGGCTAAACCATCACAGCAAAGAATGTTTTGTTCTTTCTAAAATCTTTGTAACCAGATATGTTTAAGGACTTTTAGACTGTGCACATCACCTTCATTTTTTTTTTAAGCAAGACATCTCAACAATAACAGTGACTCTACTGTATTAGTATCCACCTTCAACAGCACGAGAATCTCTAATCCAACTGCAGGACCAAAAGCCTCAGCTGAGGGAGAAGAGTTTAGCATTTCCTCTGCAAGCCTGCACTAGAGAGGAAGAGGAGTTCCCAGGCTGGCTGCTTTTAATTGACTGTGATGACATGATCCAGAGGTGTTTTACTTTGGCAGGAGCATTCTCCAGCCACCAACCTTCCCTTCTCTCCAGCTGGGCACCGACTGTACCTCTCTGCACATCCTGCTCGCCTCTGCTTCCAGCTGCAGATCCCAGGCTTTGGCTCCTTTACCTTTGCTCTGCAGCTCTCACCCAAAATACTCCTCTGCCCTCCCAGCAGGAAAATCCTGCATCCTTCCTATGAACTTACTCCTTGTCCATCTGCTTCCTTCCCCACTCTCCCAGCTGAGGAGCCTCAGTCAACTGCAGCCTGCAACAATGGAGTGAGAACTGCAAAACTGCAAAAAGCTTCACTCCTCTCCAACCTGCCTCCTCATTCAACTCTTCTTCCTGCCTTTTGCATCCTCCTTCCTTCAGGCACTTAGATCCTTGCCTGCTCAACTGCAGCTTCTTTCCAGCTTTCACTGAAATTTATTATGGTTCGTCAACATTCTTAGAGACATTTCCTTTCCTAATGACAAGAGGAGCACTGAAGACACAAGGAACGAGACTACCCAGCTTTGAACACATCACCCCATGAACATCCTTCCCTGTCTCTAGTGCCAAAACCAGACCAGCAGGAAAACCTGAGAACAGCATTCCTCAAAGAACAATTGTAACCCATTAGCCCATTCATTGAGAAACAACTCAGATGGATCTGCTCGGCTACTTTAAGAACGTGTGGTTAAAACATGCACTGAAAGTCTCGTCCCCAAACGGCAGAGTTTGATGAAGTTTTAAGCACCTTAAGGCAGGATGGTAAAATGGGAGGTACCGTAGAAGGGTACGAACTCCATTAGCATTTACAGAGCTCCTCTTCGGCCAGAAAAGCAGGGCTGCATTAGTAAACTGACAGGTAGGAAACTACCATAACCACCGCCCCACAGATCCGAAAGTTATCTCTGGCTCGATGTCTATCTCGGGAAATCACTGACAGCCAAGTCAGTGATTCCCGCTCCCGAGAGGCGGCTGGAGCAGCACCGGGCTCGTTTCTCATGGGACAAACCAGTCGCGGGACCGCGGTGTCAGGGCTCCCGCAGCAGCTGCAGCCGAGCCTTGCCCCACGGACGGGACCTCTCCGCACGGCTCGGGGACCGGGCACCCGCCAGCCGGGCCGGGCTGCGCCCGAGAGGCCGGGAGAGCCCACAGGCGCCCTGCGCGGCGCTCGGCCCCCGCGGGGTCCTGCCCCTCAGCCCGTCCGTGCCCCCCGGGCCGGCTCAGCCGCGGCCTCGGCCCCGCCCCGGCGGCTCTTACTGTCCAGGTAGTGCTCCAGGTACATCCCGGCCGCCATCTTGCGCCCCACACAGCGGCGCTTCCGGCGGGAAGCGGACGCGCGCGCCTCCCGGAAGCGGCGCTGTCCGGCCGCGAAGCCGCTTCCGCCCGCCTGTCCCGCCACTTCCGCCCCGCTCCCGCCGCCATTTCGGGCTCTGCGGGGCTGCCCCGAGCGGTCCCCGCGCAGGGCAGAGGGTGACCAGGGCACTGCGGGGCCGCTCCTACGAGCAAAGGCTGAGGGAGATGAGCCTCTTCAGCTCGAGAGGCTCCATCCATGTCTACAAGTATCTGAAAGGATACGTGAGACTGCTCCGTGGTGCCAGCGCTAGGACAAGAGGCAATGGACAGAAACTCCTGCACAAGGAGTTCCGCCTAAACATGAGGAAGAACTGTCTTACTGTGCGGGTGACAGATTGCCCAGAGAGTGTGTGGACTCTCCCTCACTGGAGATACTCCAGAACCATCTGGAGACAATCCCGCGCCATGTGCTCTGGGATGACTCTGCTGGAGCAGGGAGGGTGGAGCACTGACCCACTGTGGTCCCTTCCAGCTTGGCCCATTATGTGATCTGGGTGAGGAAGTCCTGTTGACTTCTATGGGTTTACATTCACCTCATAATCCACCAATCATAATCATAAACCACCGTGTTGCTGTGACATAAATGGAGATGGATGATCTCTGCTGCAACAGGACTGGTACAACATAACACTCTGAACAAACTAACAAAAGGAATTAAGTTAAACATGTGACTGTGCTCCTTTTTCTTCATCATGCCAGAACCACTTTAGTGTTCATGCACCACGAGGCACTTGAAGGTTTAGAGCTCCTCGTGGTGTGGAGTGAGTGGAGGAACCCTTCCCCAGCACATGAACGGTGTGGTGTTGTGAGGTCACGTTATGGAGGAAGTGAGACAAAATTATCTTACTTCTGTTGCTTCTTAGGTTCCAAGATATGCAGGATTGTTTTTCAAGAGGTCAGCATTCATTTGGCATTCTGTACAGTTTAGGAATCACTGGGTTTAGCAAATACTACATTTCATCCACCTTTCTCCTGCCTACTCACCTACACCAAACTTTTTCTGACAGTCTGTATAGTGACAGCCATTGCTCAGGATTGAATGCTCCCAGATTCTGGCCACAAGAAGTAGTAATTAGATTTCTCTTTTCCTCCCAAAGATCTTCCAAGACACCATGCCTTTATTTATATGGATATACTAGGATTAAGTCTTTGAGCACCCTGCACTGCAAGACTGAGGAGCTGTTATATAAAGGAACTGCAGCTGTTTGAACTGTGAACCATCTTGCTCTTAAACTACTTGGTTAATTCAGAGATCCTCTGTGTTCTGATGATGGAGTTTTCCATTCCTCTTCCTACAGTCATTTAAGTTATTTATGACATATTTTTAATTATTCAAAACACATTTCTTAGTCTTTTCAGTTCCCATGTGGAGCAGCTGGCTTCAGTTAGCTGAACATTATTGTTGAGCCTCTTTAAAGTACTTCAAAATTCTTGTATAAATTGCCTTACACTCTTAATTAAGAGGGAGGATGTGGCTGTTACATAAAAAAAAAAAAATCTGCTCCCTATACCCTGTCACAGTCCTACACCAGAATCTCCTAAGCACATCCTGTCTGGGGCAACCAAGCTGAATGGTGCTGATGTTAAAAATCAGACATTCTTAGACATCACTGATTTGCTTAAGAGACCACCGAGAACCCCATCTTATCCTCCAAGCCAAGGCTAGGAAGATGTCAGAATTCTAGAACACTAAAATGGAGAAACAACCTCCCTCTGGACTTCTTGCCACCACAGATACAAATGATAGGGCAAAGAAGAGGCACTTGCCTAAAATCTAAATGGCAAATCTCAGCAAACTGTAGAAACGTGTCTCTAGCTGCATGAACTGCCACCGTGAATCTGCAAAATAAAGGGAAGAGGCAGTTTTGTGTGCCTGTGTGGTCTCTAAGTAGAAACTCTTACCATTGCAGCAAAAACTAGTTCCTGAGCTCAGAGTCCAGGAAAGCTTGTTATTATTGCTTTCTTTACAAAGTCAAAGGGTTTGCATCGCTCAGGGCTCCAGAAGCATCCTCACCCACAGTTGAAGTGTCACTGCGGTAGTTACTTGTCGAGAGGTTGCAATATTTTCTAAACACTTGTGCATGTTGAAGTCGGAGCACAGGCACAGGTGATGGTGCAGGGAGGTGCTTTCCCAGCTGAAATAAGCTCCAGAGACCCAGGACTGTTTATGTCTGACCCTCACCCTGCCTCACACGCTGATCCTTTGGCGAGTGATGTAGTAACCAACCACACGCTGACTCCTGTGGTTACCACACTCCTCCCCCTCACCCCAGCTGGCTCCTGCAGCTCTATCCTGCAGGATAATCCTGTAGGTAGCTCCTGGTTCAGAGGACCTGCAGGATGGGCAGTGCTGCCCAGGCCTCGGCACCTCCCACAGGGAAGCTGCACGGCCTAGGGAAGCAGTCTGCAGGAGTGGTTCTCAACCTTTATTGATCTACAGATGCCTGTGTGTTTTCCCTTGGAAATGTAAACATCTGCGTACCAAATGCAAGCCTCCAGATTTTAGTTACCTTATAGACCTAAATGTTTTCCAAGGACTGTGAGGTGAAGGCCAGTCCTTGAGGGGAATCCTCATGCAGAACCTGGCAGGACAGCTGTAACTTCAGACTCTTGTTCAGTTCCCTTTTTGCTGTTGAGGTATGTTCAGCTCTTCTCACTCTTTAACGTTCTCAGTTCAGAGGCCCCTGAACTTTCCATCTCCTGTCTTCAGGAAAGGCGAAAGGTACCCACACTTTGCTCTCACAAATGGCAAATGATTGATCTGCAGCACTTGGCCCCTGGGCAGTTAATTATCTTTACAAATGAAAGAGGATGCCAAAGGCCACAAATTATAGCTGTGTCCATGTTTCAAAAAGGTATCCTACTGCAGTAGCAAAACTAGGCGTAGACTCTAGTTCTTTGGTGTCAGGATTTCTTTTCTTGCAGTTTTTTTCCATTCATTACACAGACACTACATGAAATCGAAATGTTTGTTGGACCAAGTTACTACATCTCTCTAGTACTTTGATGTTCTACTATACAGAAACAAGAAACCATGCACACAAATTTAATCTGTTGTACCTGAAAGGACGATTGAACAGGTACCTATCTTGTAGTTAAGGAAGTGTACAGAGCAATTTCATTCTATGTTCTGAAACTGCACTAGTAAACTTGGGCAGCTTTCAGGTACATTACCTGCAAAATATTAGAAGAAAATCCTAAACATGATATATATCCTTTAGTTGATATAAAGATGATAAAATAATCAATAAAAATATAGAAGACAGACAGAATCTCATAATTGTATTCTACATTAGGAAGAAAGTTGGAAGATGTAGACACATGTATGAGGTCATGAAATATTACCTATTGCCAATGAGATTTAGGAAGATATTTAGTTTTACCCATTAAATAAAACATCCTAGAAGTTGCATAGCTAGAAACTGACAATCAGTAATTTGAAAAGAATTATCTGGCAAGCAGATGGAAGCAATGGGCTTTCTTTTCCAAACAACTTTGAAGTTCTGAATGTGTTCCAGAAGACCAGGAAATACTTTTACTTAAATAGTGTTTTCAAAGCAAGTGGGCTCATCCAGGTTGCTGTAAGGCAGTTAACCTAACACTGATGTGGCAAAATCACAGTGGCATTGACAAGGGTAGCACTCAGCTAAGGAAAGAAATATACAGCTGTTTGTTTTAATTTGAAGAAAAAGACCTAATTAAAGAACTGGATATCCTTGTATGGAAGTCTAAGTTTGGTGGCTCAAAATAACCATCTAGGCCTAATGTAGCAAGACTTGAACTGAATATTACACAGCTGGGTCACTGAAAGGGAAAAGAAAGGCAAAAGATAAGAACTAAGCCAAGCCTTACTGTGAGACACCTAAACCAGCTCAGTTTAATTCAGCTGTTTGGAAAGATGAATAAGGTGACTTGATCATGGTCTGTAGTTCATTACACAAGAAGAAAGACTTCTTATATCAGAAGACTTTAATGTACTCAACAAAGGCATAGCAAGACTCTATAGATTAAAAAAAAAAGTAGTAATATAGAGTGGCAGTTTCAATGGCAGTGATAACTAACAAAAAAACTGTAGTTAGGGACATGGTTGATTAACCATAAGGCTTTAAATTATAAAAGTCTTAAATCTTTCTTGAAGATTTAACTGAATTATAGACCAGCAATACTATCATTAGTCACGGCTGAGATTCTGTTACTGTTTGTGGGTGACTTTTCTAAATGATTTCCAGCCTACATGATGTTTCCTTTTAAAGCAATGATAATTTGTAAAATTCAACTAAGAACAGAAAATCAGCTTGGAAAAGGACAGGAAGAAAAAGTGCTATTGCCTTTCAGCAGATACAAGATGCAACCTAATACAGAACTCTAGAGTCATTGTCAAGTCTTCTTGGGCACAAACATATAGAAACAAACGGATTTGCAGCACAATGAAAATGCAGGGTCAAAGAATTCAGGGAGCTGAAGAAGGACCATGGGATCTTGTTAAGAGAATATCCCACTCTTGTGAGTGGGAGGTAAATAACTGAACTGTTGTTGGCTTGAGTGCACAAAGCTGCAGACTGCAGAACTTCAGGCTTCATTTAAAGAGGGAAGAATTCTGTACAAGTTGTTACATTTCATGTCTCGCAGGTAGCTACTGTGCTTATAAACCATTTGGAGCACTCTGAATATGTTAAACAACCTTGGGAATCCAAAGAGGAAGACCTAATCCAAACTCAAGGAAGTAACAAAGATAATGAGGGTAAGGTATCTTCAATTATTTCCACATCAGCAACAGGACTGGGTAAACAGAGAAATTCCCATTGATAAGAAAGAAAAGACCTGGAATAAAGTGGCATTTCTGAAGCTCAATGGGGAAGTCCCTTTGTAAGACATAATTAGTTTCTTCTTGGGCAACAAGCTATAGGCTAAGCAGCAAACTGCACAAACATGAACAGTAACACATTTGAAATGACTGATAACAAGAATTCTACAACCTTAAATACATATGGATGCCCATGCTAGGTAGCAGATTCCAAGAAGGGAAGGGGTAGCAGACATCAGAAAACAACACCTCAAACCAGGGACCAGGGAAGGCAATTTCAAGCATCTTTAACATATAAAATGAAAAATCATTGTGAAGAATTTTAACTTGTGAGCTATTCCCCAGGGAATTCAACCAGTCAGCAAAGCATTATTGTGACTTTTAAAGCCTTCCCAGCTTAATTCAAGACACTGCACCCAAATCAAGTCATTTTTCAGACTTCAAGATAATGCATTCAAGATGAGAGAACAGCTCGAGTGAAGCTGGAAGTTTTGTCCTGTCCATGTGGAACACACACATGCTGAGGAGAGCCACTGTACCGAGTCTGGTGACTTCCAAGGGGAGCAAAACTATAAACTGCGTTGTCCACGGGAAAAAAATAAAGAAGGCAGAGGAATATGAATTAAACTCTCCTGTAAGGAGAAATGTAATGGATGGAAAAGGTGAGGCCAGACAGCAACCAACATAAATAAGAGACTATAAAAATAGAGAACTCTTAAGAAAAGCCTTGTGACTAGCAAAACTAGTGGTGAAAGAAAAGGAATATCTTGCTCTTTCATTCTTTTCAATCACAGAATAAACAAAGAAACCTTACTAATAGTACTGATCCATGCTAGATAAATATGGTGAAAATGCCAGTGACACAGAACAGGAAAAAACAGTCAACAAATACTTCCAACTCCATCTAAAGAAAGGAACAGAATGTAGTAGTCATATGAAAATAGCAACTTCTATCTAGTACCATAGTATCAAAGTAAGAGATGAGACAACACCTACTAGGGATGTACATTTTGAAATCAGCAAAGAAACAGGAGTCCAGAAAGAGTTTGGTAACCAGCTCTCTAACCCAGTCATTCTGATCTTAATTAAACTTGGGATATTTGAGATATACCATAAGACACTCATGACAGTACTCCCAAAAGGTAAATGAAACAACTCAATGACAAAATTACGGAAAAACTGTAGAGATGAAGAATTAGTGAATGAAAAAATAAAACTTATAACACTAAGGTTTTATGAAATACAGATTCTGTAGGAAAAAGAAGAGAAAACCCAAACCCTAATTTAATTCTTAGATGATATCATTATACATTTGGTTTAACAAAGGGGACTGCATAGGTGCAACATACTTAAATTTTTATAAGGCATTGACCTAGCACCATAAGTCAGAAAGATAAACTGTACATAATCAAATACTAAGAGGATTAAGAAATGCCCAGCCTGCAAGTCTCAAAAAGAAGCTAATGAGAAGTTGCACTCCATGTTTTTCAAGTCTGTGTAGGTCAGATGCAATATTGCATTTTCAACCTGGATCTCAAAGTAAAAATAACAACTGATACAGTTTGCAGGTGACAGAACTATGAAAGCTGTGAGTAACCTGGTCCATCAGTCAGCCAGGTCCATTCACACAGGCTGGATTTGGACACAGCCCCACATGAAGCATCCAGGAAACAAGAACCCAGAGCATGCCTGTAGAGAAGGGAAAACACTATCATGGAAAGCTAAGACTTCGGATGATCAGACTTTTCCAGACAAGCAGCCACTGTGAGCTCCTGTATAATGCTGTGAGAAAAGGAAAAACACAATCCTCTGCAGACTTAAGGCAAAGGACCAGGGGGATGTCATCCATGGCACTGGGGCTTCAACACTCAGTTCCAAAATGAACATGTTTATAAGATACTGAAAAATTTTACAAGACATAGAAAGAAAGGACAAGAATAATTAATGATCTGGAAGAAATCCCTTACAGTGGAAGACATACAGAATTGTATCTGTTTACCTTGTCAAAAAGTGGATTGAGAAGGGACATAAAAGTGTTTAAATACAAGTTGCAGGGGGAAAAGTCCCATTCAGGCTCTCTGAATCAGAGGGATGAATGTTTCCATAACTAGTAACCAGAAGTCAAAGCAAGAAAAAATCTGGGTTAAATATTTAAACAATGAAAACATGAAGCCCTTGCAGCAGGCTACCAATGGATTTTGTGTCCCAGTGCCTCAAAATCAAGCCAATGCATTTTGTCAACACCGGTCAAATACACATTAGTTCTTGGGGCTCAATACAGCCTGAATGGTTGTAAATGTCACCTGTGAAACGCAGGAGTCAAACCAGACAGCTCCTTCTAGCCTAACCTACGCTGCCAAACTCTCCACCCATTTGCAGCCAACCCAGGTGACTAAACTCAGAAGAAAAGTGTTTCTGCCACAGGCTCCCCAGGTGCTGAGCTCCTGGCTTTCCTTGTGCAAACCGCAAAGTGCCAAAGGCAGGGAGGGATGTGCCGCCCTTGCCCCTCGGGACCTCGGGACTCAGGGCAGCCAGAGGCTCCTGCGGGGGTCGGGTGCTGGGGGAAGGAAGACACGTCACAGGGGCAGGGTGCTCGCAGCAGCACCTTCAAGGAGCCTTTTACACCAATTTATTTCTATACAGGGTGGTTAAAAAAAATAAAATAGAAGCCCCTATTGGTTGTTCATACAGAAGTCTGGGATTCTATAGGCTTTGGGTAGGTGACTGATTTTAAACCCCAACAACACATGCTTTTTCCCTTGCCTTCTCATTCTCTTCCAAGTCAGCCTCCATGATCCAAAGAAACTAACAAGTAACACACAAGACTAGCAGTCATGTGGACCAATTAAAAAAAAAAAGAGGAAGGAGAATTGAAGACGAAGAGAAAGGGAAAAACAAACGAAGATTGAAAATAAAAATTCGCCAGGATAATGCGTTTTATAAACACAGAGATAGAAACAGTTACAGCAAGGACAGAGCGGGCCAGGGGTGGGGAATAGATATTTATATATATATATATATATATAAATTCAAGGGGCCTTCAGTTTATTCTTGTTGGCTCCCCCTTCTCATTAGATTGGTCTCTCTGTGGGGATCTTCATCCCCTTCTCTCCACTGTCCAGCTTTTGGGGATTCTCTCCCATTACCAGGGTCCAGAAGAGGCCACCACTGCCATGTGAGTCCAGCCCGTCTTGGCAAGAGGGAGCCTGGGAGAGCACTCTGGCAGGAGATGAGCAGGAGAAGATAGCCTTTCCCTGCCTCCTGCCAGCTCCTTGAAAAGACTCTAGGTCTATTCCTCCTCCTCCTCCTCCTCCTCCTCCTCCTCCTCCTTCCCTTTGGGAAACTGGGGGCAGGACAGGTATGTGAGTGTCAGAACTGCTGTCATTCCGCCTTTCAGGAAAGGGAGTAGAGAGAAGGGTGAAGATTATTTTGGCAGTCTCTTACCCTCCCTCTAGTTGCTTTTTGGTTTGTTGTTGATGCCTGCAGGCTTTTCTCAGGAGGTGGGGGGAAAAGCAGGAGGGAGAGGAGGAGGAGTACAAGCTGCTAGGATATCATCCACAACAGGCAGGAAGAGCAATGAGCAGGAACCCACATTCCTACGGGGCCATCATGCTGCTCAGACAGCTGGGAGAGAGAGGCAGCAGCCAGTTCAGACAGACTCCTCTCTATTGCTCTCCACTAGGGGGGGGAGAAAGAACGCAATACTCCACAGCCCTTAGGCAGTGTAGGCACCTGTCCATCCCAAAGAACATGCCTCACCTCTCCCCCCTCCACTGGTCTCACCTTCCACTGGGGAGAAGGTTTCTCCCATCCAGTCCCTGGGGCAGGACGAGCAACCCCTCCTCCCTTTCACAAGCAGGAGGGACAGGAATGGATATTTCTCTCTTAGACACTCAAGGCAATCCTCAAAGAACCCCATCCAGCTGTCAACCCTGCCACATTCTTCTGTGGCCTGCTAAAAACACGTGTCCAAGCCCCTGTATATACAAGGGCCGTCTCTCCATCCCATCCACCATGCGTGCCTCAACACGCAACCCCGCTTCGTACACATCCTACAGTGAGAGAGAAGGCAAAACAGGGGCCTTTCTTTGGGTTTCCAAGGAGGGGCTCTTGCATGAGGAAGTGATCCCAGCACAGGAAAGGGGCTCTTGCACAAGGAAGCATCCTCCTACCAGGCAGGCTGTTGCACAGAAGGAGCAGCCCCTTGAGACAGGCTGTTGTTCAAGGGGCTGCTATGAACAGGGTTAAACGGCCAGAAGAGGCTGTTGCAGGAGGAGAGGCCGGAAACTGTTGCACGAGGAGGGCCGCTGCACAAGCGGTGCCCCTGGCACAGGCTATGCACAAGAGGCATTCTGCTCCCTGGGTTGAGGTCTCTCTAGGAGCTGGAGAGGTGCTCCACTTGGATGGCGCTGGTGCTGACAGTGAGGCAGATGTCCTTGTGATGCTCTGAAGTCTTGTAAGGAGTCAGGTCAAAGGAGCACTGGGGGGGAGGGTTGGGTTGGTTAGTGTCTCCAGAAGGGCCCCCTGCTGCCCCCCCGCCCTGCGGCTGGAAGTGCTGCTGCTGCTGCGAGGCCTGGGCTTGTGCCTGAACCACCTGCTGCTGTGGGTCAGGGATGTTGTGTTTCCGCATGTGCTTCATCAGGTACGTCTCCTGCAACGGCAAGAATCGTGTGAGAGGAGGGAAGGACGCTCGCAAAAGACAAAGCCAACAGGGAGGGACATAGCAAGTCAGGGAATTGCTCCCATTGGATCTAGAGGAGCTGCTCCCTGGGAAGTTTGACCATTCCTGCTCCCCCCCAGGGCAGCAAACACTCACCGAGGTGTAGGCCCGGCTGCAGATGGAGCAGGTGTAGACCTTGGCGTGTTTCACCGTGTGTGTAGCCAGGTGTACCTCCAAGGAGGCAGCATCTGTGTACGCACGGTGGCAGTTGTGGCACTTGAAAGGTTTGTCTTTGTTGTGCTGCCGTCTGTGGGACTGAGGGGCGGCAGCAGCAGGGAAGGAAGAGAAAGCATGAGGGAGGAAGCAAGTATTAGGCTTTACCTCAAACGCTCCCTTCCCAAGCTCCTGCTGCTGAGGAAGGTATACCTGGCTTTGAGCATAGGGACAGAACTTCTCCCTCCAACCCACCACACCTTCCCCACACATGCCCTTTTTCTCATGCACACTAGGCATTTGAAAAGCAGAGACTCTTAATGCTCCACAACCCCCATCTTTTCAGTTTCCATGCAACTCTCAGTCTTTTCCTGGTCTCTCCTTTTCTACCACCCTGTACATCTGCTCCCTGCATCTAATACCTTCAGGGCAGGATTTGCTTTAACTGCTTGCAGGTGTTTACAGCTCTTTGCTCTTTGGCACACTCTACAGTCCCCCTCCTCCAGGGTACTGCAACAGGACACACCACCTCTGCTTCTCTATATCCCTACCCTTATGCCCTCCATTTCACTGTAAAACAAACAAAAAACGCAGCCAGATATCCAGAGTTTACTGGGTGTAACATCCTGCGAAAGTCTTGCCCAGCTAAGTTAGAAAACTGCAAAACAGATGGGAGGAACTGCATTCAAGTCTCACCACTTTCAAGTCAAGTTAACAATTCTACAGCATGCGATTGTTCATGCGACTTCTTTGGGCCAGTAGTGCCACAAGTCAGGAATCTCTTCCCTGCCCAGGGCTTCAACAGCTTTCTGTATTCTTTTACTCTCCTCTCTGCTGCCCCACTTCTTCCGCCTCCTCCACCACAGGCACCCCTGCCAACCCCTGCGGGTGAGCAGGACGCACCCAGCCCCTTACCTGCAAGTTGGAAAGCTGGGTGAAAGCCTTTTCACACCCAGGGTGAGCACATTTGTAGGGTCGGTCCCCGGTGTGGATACTGTTGAGGAGGAAGAGCACAAATGGGAGGCAGTGAGCAGACAGGGCAGACTGCCAGAGCCTGCTGGTGTGTGAAGGGGACGATGTTGCCTCCAGATGCTGTTCTAGCTGGACAAAGAGAGCTCTGCCCAGCTCCCGTGTCCAGTTAGAAGCTGGAGAAAACAGGCAGTCAAGCAGATTTCAGAGTGACTAGGATTGAGGAGCAAGAACTTATGAATGCCTGGACAGCTCAGCATGTGAGCTACCTTAAAAGGTATTGGGAAGGGGTCTGGAGGTCCAGCCTCCCTGCTCCAAGCTCAGGAGTCCCAAATCACCAAGAGGAATCTGTTCTCATGCTTCTACAGTACCAAAAAAGCATCTCTGTTCCCTCCAGGATAGACACAGCAACACTTTTCCTTCTAAGTAACAGGCTTAGTTTACCTACAGTGTTCATCTGTCCCTGTCCCCCTGCAATGCCAGGAGCAGCTTCCACACACTCAGTCCAACCCCCGTGGTGCCAGGCTGGGATCCCCTACAGCCAATGCCTCTCTCTCTATCGCTCTCTCTCTCTGTGCCGCCCGCGGTGCAAGACCAAGGATCCCCAGGGACAGCATGTGCCCACCTCAGCCCTGACGTGGTCAGTGTCTCCTGCGCAGCCTCCACTCCGTCCACTCAGGTGGGTCACCTCCTCCTGGGGGTGCAGCCGGCCGCATTCCCCGCCCGCCCCCCGCATGCTTGGCGCGCGTGCTCCACAGGTGCATGCCGGCAGCGCGGGGGGACCAGGGCCAGGCCCCCAGCCTCCTCTGGCCCTTACCGTGTGTGCTGCTGCAGGTGGGAGAGCTGGCGGAAGGCCTTCTGGCAGTAGCGGCAGGTGTAGGGCTTGGCCCCCGAGTGGATGCGGAGGTGCTGGGCCAGGTAGGATGTGTTGGCGAAGCTCTTGGAGCAGTGAGGACACTTGTGCGGTTTGACAATCGCCGTGTGGAGCTTGGAGTGGATCCTGCCGAAGAGGAGGAGGAGCAGCAGCAGTTGGACATGACCGCCATCTGGCTAGCGCTGATGGAATGAGGGCACAAAGGGGGTGGGACAGCACCATGCTATCTGCTACACGAAGGAACTCCAAACACAGCATGAGCTCTCTTGGTCTCAAACTGTGCTCCCCTTGGATTCAAGAGACCATGGTCTGTCCGCACCGGGGGAGGATCCAGAGAGAGGAACTATAGAGCTTGGACTGAGGGGCATTGGCAGAGCTGTGTGTGGGAAGCCTATGGCTGAAATAGCAGGGGGGCTACAAGCCTGGACTTGGTATGTTTGGCAGAACTATGCTGGGGGTGACAGGGAACAGTCCTCCTATGCCCAGTCTACTCTCACGCTGACACAAGCAGCCCTACCTCCTGTCAGAAAGCGTCACTCTGCTGCCGACGCCCCTCTGGCGGAGCAGCGCTAACCTGAGCGCACCCAGCCCCTCACGGCCAGGGCCCAGCCTCACGTGTCCGATACCGCTACCGCCGGTGTGTCAGACCTGACCAGCCTGTGACAACCAGCCAGGCCTCCCCAGGCAGTCGCCCGCTGAGGTGCTCACAGCATGCTGGGACGACGGCAACATGCAGTGCGGAGGGCCTCGGCCTCCTCTGGCCCTTACCGTGTGTGCTGCTGCAGGTGGGAGAGCTGGCGGAAGGCCTTCTGGCAGTAGCTGCACGTGTAGGGCTTGGCCCCTGAGTGGATGCGAATGTGCTGGGCCAGGTAGGAGCTGTTGGCGAAGCTCTTGGAGCAGTGAGGACACTTGTGTGGCTTTGTCTCCGTATGGGACTTGGAGTGGATCTGCATCTCCGACTTGGAGTAGAAGGTCAGCGAACACATCCGGCACCTGGGACCGGGGTGAGGGGAAGAGACAGTGTCACATGGGGGTAAGCCCCAATATGGATCAAACTCTAACTGGATGGGATCTTCCATACTGAGTGAAGAAGGGGCATTTTCCCATTATGTGGTACTGGGGAGGTTTCAACTGGGACACTGCTTGGCTGTGAGTGCTCCAGTCCCAGGGGGGACAAATTTAAGCTGGGAACTGGTGTAACAGACCAAACAAACAATACTTCACAGCCAGACAAGTAAAGGCACTCGAAGAAAGTGGCTTGCAAGAGAGATAGAGCAGCATTTTGGAAATTTTCCAACAGCAATCCTAAAGGGATAGGAGTAATTCCCAGACAAAACCTCCACTTTGTTAATCTACGATTTATTTCAGTCAAAAAAACCTTGGAAAACCTGGAAATCCCAGGTTATAGTTCATATTAGAAGTTAATTCCATGCGTGGTGAAGTCTATGAGAGCAGTAATGGCCAAATCCACTTAACTCTGCTCCCATTTTTGGAGAGGACACTCAAATATTTAGGATACAAAATGCTGAGAATAACAGCAGTGCTGCTTTCCTAGTGGGTCTCACAAAGATACTCTGGCTATCAAATGTGGTATTTCATTGGTCTAGTGGGCTTTCATCATTTCATTCTTACTGATGTGATGCAAAATGTTTTGTCTGGGCGTTTGGATCCATCTGTTCCCATAATGATCAGAAACGTATTTGTTAACACACACACTCTGAACAAGAAGAAGCAGTTGGCATCGCTCAGCTACGGATGATGCTGCTAAAAACTGTTCCTCCACCACGATACCAGGCTGTTAAGAGAAGCTCTTACTGTTTTACAATTCAAGATGGTAAAAGCTTTTGTCGTTGATAATTTGACAGAGAGACAGAAGCTGCATCCAACTTACTCATTTCTTCCTCACCTCCCCAGTGTGTGTCAAACAAGGGGCAGAGTTAAGGCTTATCTGAATTTAGATTTTTCATTTACATTAAAGACAAAATAGAATCTCCACATATAACTTCCACGGTCACAACTGAGAGAAGAAATGCCATCCAAGAGGAAGCCTGGCTAACATTAATTCAACTTTCACAGTGGTTTTGTCCGGGAATTTCCTTGAGTTTTATAGTGTTTACAAATCTGCTCAGCAACAAAAGTCTCTGCAGGTATTACAAGCCACAGAGAGCTGATCCTACTCTTCCCCATATCCATCTCCTCTCAGGAGGATACTCCATGAGATCTACTGTTGTGACTCTGTTGGAGCCAGAAGCTTTATGACGTGTGCATATGTTTTATTACGTGAGCGTATGTCACGTAAGCAGTGTTTATCCAGCACCTACCTTAACTTCCACAGGCCCTTCCGAGCCACAGCTTGATTCCAAGCCATTTAGCTGGAAGCCATGCCTCCCTAGCAAGCACTCTAACACACACCTGTCGTAACATTTCCCTCCTCTCCACTTTTGCTCTTTTACATTCATTATCATCTCTAACAGTTGCTCCCACGTGTCATACCTTCATCCTTCTCTTAATCCATTTTAATTGCAAGCCCTAACAGAACATGCAAACCAAGTACATCCTTACATAAATCCCTCTCTCTCTCACACACACACACACACACACACACACCCAGTCCATTCTGGAATCAACAAACAGAAGCAATTTATCTGTTTATCCCTACATCTATTGAAGACATAAGGAGTTAAAAGGAACATCAGTGTCATCTTTTTTTTAAAAGTAGCTCTTGGTTTATAAACCAAACTACCTCAAGTCACACAGTTTGTTCCAAACTTCCTGAAATGCTACACTTGAATAGAGCATATGTATTTTGCAGTAATCAAGTAATACTTACAGAATGAGGACTTTTAATCCTTGAAAGCACCAACATTAAAAATAACTTTGAGGGGAACACTGAACTAAAAAATACCTTTGAGTCACTATGTCCTGTTCCTGCTAATGCAAGCAATTACAGCATAATCCCATGCTTGACTTTTAGCAAGTTCCTTCTCAGCAGATGCTGACTTCCATTACTCTCAATTGAACTCCGTTCCAGAGCATTGGCCCTCTGATAAGGAACCATTCAATTGAGAACAAGCTCCCAGTGTGATGCTGTGCTAATACGGCTCACCAAAACAAAAGGGAATAGCAGGTATCCTTTTTGTATACAGGAGGGGAGTAACTGTTTCTGCCAACAGCATGTCTAATTCTGAAGCCCATGTCCTCAACAATTACTGAAAAACTCACACAGGCTCAGCAAACTTAAAGAACGATGGCATGTGGAAAATTGGCTTTGCAGGAAAGATTCACTGACTCCAGTCAACCTAGGTTTGGAGTAAAGCTTAAACGATAACTTGGGTCAATATCCAAATAAATCTACATAGGGAGAAAAATACTAATTACTAGGGGTTTATTTTATGAACAAGTAAGATATAACGAGGAACCACAAGTGACGCTAGAAGTGAAAAAAAGAGGAAATAGGCTTTTTCCAACCTTGAGAATAATGCATCTTTGGAACAAGGCTCAGAGGCTGCAACACGGTCTCAATCACTTGGCCCCTACAGTCAGTATTTTGAGAATCTTGGTACCTTTCTGAGAGAAATACTTCTTAGGGATTTGCTCTAGTTTAAAGAGAATGCTGAGCACTAATCTCTTCTGTGCTGTACACAGGACTCTATATTTTAAACAGTCTATTGTGTTCTGAAAAATTAATGAACTTTACCATTCCATCAAGTCTAAGTAGCCTCATGCATTAAATCTATAGGGCCATAAAGCCATCAACTTTATCTTCCACAACTTCTGTGCACCCTTTACTTATTTGCTTTGCCAAGTATCTGCCTTCAGGTTAGAAATTCTCTAAAATAAACTTTAATGGAGAGAAACAGACTCCATGTCCTTTTTTAATTTCAAAATAAAATTATAAAGAAGTTGTTTCAAAACCTCACTGGCACTTGCATTACAATGATAAACCTAATTACTAGCAAAAATAGGCCTCAACAATGGTAACAAAACCCCCTCCCCAAACCCTGACCTCCCCCAAAATCAAACCAAAACCCTCAAATGAACAAACCAACCAACCCCTGCTGTCAGAATTTAGCAGCTATAGACATTCTGATATTGTTTTTCAAACAACATTTCGAATTATTATCTTGCAAGAACTCATTTTCTAATCATCTAATTAGCATCAACCCTGAGAGAGCAAGAATGTTATGCAGCATTAACAAATTCATGAGCCTTATGAGTTAAAAAAAGCCCTGGAATATAACAGAAAGCTGCATTTCAGAATTTTATATTGTGTGGTATCAGGTTTTTTCAAGGGAACAAATGATCCATTTAATTAAGGGCTTCGCATTCTGCCTCAGACAACATCAAATATTAAAGGGGAAGATGCAATCAGCCCTCTAGTGGGCAAATATGGATTAAAAAAAGTGTTAAATCTATGTGGATAATGAGAATATCCCATCTGACACTAGCAGCATTTCAGTATTCTACTTCAGTGAAATTCTGGCTGGGGAGAGGAAAAATAGGGAAGTGCTCCTTGCTAAGCATGAATGAAACACTATATGAAATAATTGATTTCTACCCCCCCTCTGTTTAATATCCATTTTTAATAGTCTCCCCACTGTGCTTCTAAACTACCCCTCCTTTGCCTGCATTCTTTCTGACACCAAGAAACAGAAATGACTGCAGCATTCCCATTGATGGCGTGATACAACATCCCCTGCAGCTGCTTGTTATGGCTCTGCAAATTCAGACAGCCTTGGAGAAAATATCCTTAATAACACAGAGGCTCATATCAACAGTTAAATTAGCACTCAGCCATATGCCAGAGATCAAAAGTAACCCATTCCAACGTTTACAATGCTTTCTTTTTTATAGGAAATAAAGACATTCAGAAAATGTTCATGTTAGACAGAGACACTCTAAAAAATCATGAAATGCCAGTAAAAGATGGATGTAGAGTTCTAATTCTGCTCCCATATGAAAGTCATCACAATGAGTCATAAACAAAATTATGCTTATAGCAACTAGACTACTACTCTGTGGCACGCTGTATTTTTTCCCCTTTTCATAGAATGTTCCGCCTCATTCATCAGATGCTGTTAGGAGCTAAAATACCATCTGAAATACCAGCTCATAGTAAAATTTGCCTAACATGGATTAACAGCCTTTTTCAAGCAAGTGCTTAATTAATCAGTATCACAGTTGTGAAAACTATGTAAGCTTGTATATGGGTCTGAGATTCAAATTCCTAGTATCTACTCAGAGTAGTCTTACAAGTTAATTGAGTCCTTGCTCCTTCTGTTAGGCTACAAATACAAGTTAAACCATCAGTTAAAATAAAAATCAAAACAGGAAAGTCTGAAATTAGACTAGATGATAAGAGTAAGTTTAGGCTGTCAGAGTCAGCAGTTCATATAGCAGAGAAGGAAACGTTCTGCCTTTCCAATGCAGAGTTAATGAAGTAATAATTAATGCAAGCATAGCATAATAATAGATGCACAGTTCATGATAAATGCTAACTTGGCCCTCACATGCCCCCATTTTTTTTAAAGCTGAAGTTAAACGCTTTCTTGTTAATATTTTGTAAAAGGCAGGGAAAGGAGACAAAACTAATATCCCAGATACACAAGGTACACTTGGGCAATACCAAACTAAAGCCAGCAAGTATGGAGATGCCAAATGAAGGCACAGGAATTGTATCTCTGCTTCCACACTGGCACAACCCAGCATCAGCTCCTATTCAAAAACTAATACTGTGCTCCCACTGAACAGTTTACACTACTGGTGTGTGTAACAAACCTATCAGGTATGCTCAGAGATGCTGGTCAACTTACTTCCACCATCCTTCAGTCACCCAGTGCCTTGGTAATGCTGCAGAAAAGCATACTCTCATACTGGCAAGGCAGAGAGTAGTTTAAAATGCTCTCATCATATGGCACTTTCCCAGTTCTCAGATTTGAGGGCATTCCTGCATTTTGTCCATTTTTCCAAATGACCTTAAAAATACCTGACTCAGAATTTTGTGGTATTTCAGCATTCATCACAAGTTGCTTGTCTTCTTTTAATGACTCTCTCATTTATGCTTTCAACAGTTGCACCTTAAACCTTTTCTGTCACAGTCTCGCACTGAGAGCTTTCATGACATCACTTAATTCCTAGAAGTCTTTTTCACAGTCATTGCTTTCCAGGATACTGTTCCTCCATATTCCTTATGTTTAGATCAGAGACATTCAATAGTCCAATATTCAACAAGACACTTCTTGTTTTTCTATTGTGTCCAAACATCTGGACCTCAGTCCCTGGCTGCTGGAGACGTTATGCTGTCCCAAAAGGCTAAGTCTTCCATGGGACTGTATTAAAATATATTTTGTCTGAACAATTAACAACCACATAAAGATCCTTTTTTTTTTTTTTTTTTGCAGCTATCCACCAGCATTGCTTTTATCTTTAGGTTATCAGCCATGACTTTCTGTTGACCTCCAAATCATTGAACATCATACCTAAGACACTGTCTACCAATTTTTGAAATCAGTCACCATTAGCATAAAAGACCAACAAAACAATAAAACACAATAATGTGCTTCCTAGTATAGTGATAACATGCAAGAGCTAAAATTAAAAGAATACAAAAGGCTCATTAGAAAGCACTAGGAAATTTGGAAACACCAGGATTAAGGTCATCCATGTCACCATAATTTGGCTCCGCAATGCAGGTGCATTCTGATACAGCCTTATTGACTGTTTCCACAGAACTGCATTCTTATTATGTTGCACAAACAGATATTTAACGAGCACTTAATATTGATAAGACATTTAACAATCTGAATTAAATTCAGATTTTTTATATCACCGATCTGGACAGCCTTAAGCCGCGTTGACCATATGCAGTTACAACCTCGTGAAGCAGATCACTTATCTCCTGTACCCATACAGAACTATCAGTGCTCCATAAGCACTCATCTATCCCCACAATATCCCTGTTTTATGTTTCGTAAGGGAAGGAAATCACAGAAGACAGAGTGAAATACAGCAGGAGAGACATATCCACTTATTCCAAGTGGCCAAACTGGTATCTGAACCCTTTTTTTCCTTTAAAGGAAAATTCCTATGACATATGTTCATATCACTGCTCCTATAGACTTCTATGCTACTCCTGTGAGATGTAACACTTCTGCAAAGCAAAACAGGGTCTGACTTGTAACAAAGGAGTGTTCAATGATATTTGAGATTATGGTTTCAGGAGCACCAAATGTTAATTGTTTTAAGATAACTCTCTGTGATCATTTGTAGCCCGAGACAAATGCAAATCCACTGAAGACTGGACCTAACTCATACTTGCACACACTTCAGGGCAAGATTATCTGTAGGGCTATAAGATACCACAGCAATCTGTGGCAGACACAAGTCTAATCAACAGCTCTTCATACTAGCAAATGCCTTCCCCAGATCATCCTCCTCAATTCCACAGTCCCATGTCAATGCATTTTATTTTCTTTTAACAGAACATTCCTTTCAGTTGGAGCAAACATGCAGGATTCTGACAGGCTATCATGCACCAATAACTAATCAAGGATGGTATCAAAGTGCATTGACTCTATAGGGCCAAATTAAGGTGTAATCAGATAAGAGGTGCAAAATTCAGTTTTAAGGTCCCTCTCTCCCAAGCTGAAAATGTGACTGTCCTCCTTATTCCCTAGCACACACTCATTCCATTGACAAGTAACATGCCAAAATTAGAACTTGTGACTGCAGAACTTCTCCTGTCAATTCCTTCTCTTTGGCACTATGAGGAGCTGCCAAGGGAACGCACGTAGGTATGTGCACACACACACAGTTACAATATCTCAGCAGAAGGAGAGAACTTACCATAACACAAGGTTTTACCTCATTATAGCCTCAGGCATGTGGCCAGTCAAACTGTCATTTTCTATGCTCCAAGCACTGCATTTATATACAAAGCAAGGATTATGTGTGCAAACTGCAAGTGTATATGTAAAAGTGCATGTGCAACAGTCTTCCTTAGAGTTCTGAGATCATAAGCCAATTCCAACCAATCTGGAAAAGGGGTAGGGGTCTTAAAAGTCAACACAAGTCTCAAAATTATGCAGCTGAGGAAAGAAGAGAGACTCTCTTGGAGTCCTCTGCTGAGGGAAAGGCTAATAAGCTCACCCTTGATTAGACATCAGAGAATCCACACAGGAGAGAGCCGCTGGAAACCAGGCATCATTAGTTCCGCTGCTCACGGAACTACTTGTTAAAAAAAGCAAACAGAAATTCCAACGTGTGGCATCATACTGACACCCACGTTGGACATCAGCAATCTTAAAATCCATTGCACAGACCTCTGCCACTGCAGCTAAGATGATAAATGACACCAACAATACTTTGTCACCTTTTTCTAGCCTAAGAAGGAGATGAGGTTCTTTGCCAGAGGAGGTCACATTCTTATGCTGACATCAAAGACATGGTAAAATTTAGAAACACTGGGTTTAATATTTCTAGGCTTTGGAGGGAATGTGGTCAAACTTTCTGCCTGACACTTCAAACTTAATTCCCCCTTTGCCCTTAGCCTTCTAGCCCAAAGTAATACCCTCTCCTGCACCAAGGCCCAGACTCAAGCTCTTTACCCACATGCCCCAGCCTCTTGATCCTCTACTGCAGGGGCTCTTTGCTATTTCATTCCCTCAATTACCTAACACTTACCTCCTCTCGCTCACGCTTCTGTTTGTCTGTCCACATCCCATACTTTTGTCCCTCTCTGTTCTGCCAGTTTTAGGTATATGATTTTCCAGCACCTAGCAGGTCTGGTTCCTTCCTCCACCCCTCAGTCTTGGCGGTTTATAGCTTATTCCTGTGCTAGCTCTCCCATCTCTCCCTTGCAAAGAGGCCCCCCATCACATCCTCTGTTGCATTCCCTAGTTTGTAGGCTCGTCTCTTCTCTCCTCCTTTCTGATTCCCATCTCTAACAAGTTTCTAGATTTCCTCAACACAAACAGCTCCAGTCCCTGTCCATACTTCATTCTCATCTCTACCACGTTTGAACCAAGCAGTGTCTTCTCATGCCTTGCTTTTGTGCACATCAGAGAGGGAGGTTACTGTCCGCACTGGGCACTAATGACTCCTTCTGAAGCAGAAGGAAGAGCAGCTGTACTTCAGGGAAAAACACGTTTGGCCCTTCAGTGCAACTCTAGAAGATGCTTAGAGCTGCAGAAATAGTAGATATATAGTCCAGCCTCACAGAGAAAGTGAGAGAAGTTAGGCTGTATTTATCACCTCTGTGGAGATAGACTGTCTGCTGAGTGCCTGGAGCTGTGCAAGCCTCAAGAAACAGCAAAGAGAATATAACCTTCACATATTTCAACCACCAAACCATAAATCATCTCAGAGCATGTTTAATGGACTTTTTTCCAAGCTTCAAACTGGCCAAATTCAACAATATTGTCACAGACATATGTGGCTTAAAAAACCCATAGCCACCACATTACAAATTGATTCAAAACTATGGGAAGTTCACCAAACAGTAATTCTAAATCCAGAACAGAGAAGAAAAAACTGGTTTAAAGCAAGATATCTCTGAGAAGATGCCCACCTGCTGTATTCAAACCACTGGTTCTCCTTGTGTACATCATTTTCTCCCCAACGAGGGTCTCCATCCAGCTTCCTCACCTTCTACAGCTCAGTATACTATGGCTTCTGTAAACTTTTTGCACCTTGGACTCGTCTCCTAAGTTGCCTATGTCCCTCAGCTGCTTATTGCCTCCCAAACTCCCTGCTGCTCCCCAGTGAAAGTAAGGAAAACCCAAATCTAGAAGTGGAGAAGACAGAGCTTGTTGATCCCACTAGGACAGTGAGGCCCTTCTCAAGCCAACAACCCTTCTGTTGGTGTCTCAGGCTCCATAGCACAGCTTGCAAAACTATTCCAGACTATAAACTGGTGTTCATCCTAGATTTTATTTAATAGCAGAGCCTAGCAGTGCCTATACAGAGCTCTCTTCCTCTTGCAAAGAAACTGGTTAGAGAACTGTCAAGAGAAAGAGGATTGATGATCACGCCCAGAGCGGCTGAACCACTTCATCAGTCTTGTCCACTGACCACATCACAGCACAGACTTCCGAAAGTGCACAGGTACAGGCACCACACCAGGATTAAAAAAACAATCCTACTGTAGCCAGGACCTGGTTTGCTACTTTTTCCTCAGCACCTTTTAAAGCACTGGGAAGAAGCCATGTGCTTCACAGTGCCAGCATCTTTCTAGAAAGACTCTTGATGCTGATCTCATTTTCCCAAGAAAAAGTGAATTCTACAAAGATGTCAGGGAAGATTAACAAAGAGCTGATGGAATCTAGACAAGACTGAAGTGACATTACTCATGAAGGAAAATGCTTCACAGGACTGGGTTAGATGCTGTCCCCTACAGGTGCAAGCATTCTTCCAGCAGCACAACGCAAAGCATTAAGGACTCTGCCAGACTAATCCTAAGGACAGATGTCAAAGATCCGCAAGTCTTGCCATCGCTGGCAAGAGCCTCACACATTTTCTTACAAAAAAACTCCTAGTCATAGAGATTCCTGCATCACTTTCACAGCAGCCTACTAATTCACTTCTAAAGATGATACAGCAGTGAAAGAGCTGCCATTTGCTGGAGCAGGCATCTCTACATCTAGTAGAGAATGGGATGAGCTGCAGTGTATGTATCAAGTTTTATCCTCCAACACCTTCCACATCTGCCTGTCGGTGCCGCTCATTCAAGGCCTTACTCTGTCTTTATCACCACACTAGGAGTGAGGAATTATCAGCTACCTGCTCAGACACTCATGACAGGAGAGCCCACAGAGCTCAAAAACAATGCTTAAAAATTAATTAAATTTGACAAAATAATCTGAGGCTTTAGGAATTGGGTATTAAAAAAATTAAAAATCATACTGATCAATGTAGTACAACTCCTTCCAGGAATCTGAGTACATTATTCTCAGTGTCTCATCATGGGCATCAGTGAAATCATACAAACGTAGTCATATGAATGCCAAAACCAACTCCTCCTCCAGCCTGAGAAAGAAGCAGGAGTAGATGAACCTCACCCACAGCCTTAATTTAGCTAGCATATGTCTGCATACTGTAGTGACGGGAACTACTGAAATCATCCTCTACAATGCAGAAGGATCCCAGTAATCCTCAAAGTTTTAACTTGTGCATCTATTCATATGCATATTACAGAGAAACGATTTTACTGTGTTTCACAAAGGTTTTCTCTCCCACAGCTCCAAGAGAAGATAGTGCTTTCCTTTATTTTTCCAACAATCATTTTTAGTTCCACACTTGCACATGGAATGCATCATCCGTAAGAGCAGATCTCAAGGAGGGCTAAAGTACTCTGTGGTGGTCTTCAATAAATCTCAATTTAGCTCTCTCACACCTAAGCACTGCTCAGAGGAAGGCCTGCTTGGGGTGGAGGCGGGTGGAAGAGGTACCACATTCAGACTAAACATAAAGAAATCTTAAACATAAAGAAATCACATGTTCCCACATATATACTCATCTGCTTTTTCCCTGCAAAGCCTTTTTCATGAGCTGTTACAGACTATGCACGTTCATAAAGTTTCTGCTGAGTCACTCCACCTGGTCTTGGGCATTTTTTTTTCAAATGTACAAGTAAACAAGGAGCTATAATTAAAGCCCTGGTTCAGCTTTAATTCTAGTGTTCACTGCCAATTGTGTCCCCTGTAAATACATATTTAACAACCTAATTAGCAACCCGGACTGTAAGCAGCTTGAGTAGTGTGGAACTGTGGCTATGGCCCAAAATAAATGGTGGGATTACAAATAGCAAGCTACCCAACACTCCCACCCTTCCTCACCATACGCTGATTATATTTTCAAAGTGAAGAACTGGGACATTGGCTAAGATAAAAAGGCTGATCCAAGCTCTAGTTCTGTACCCATTTAACTGTGTTGACTTAAAAATGTAAACATTAAAAAAATGCTATAGTTAAAAGTGAAAAAATGCCTGAGGTGGGTGCACAGATTCTGTGCAGATGCCTTCATATTCCTATGGCTTAATTCCAGAAAGATAACTAAATCTGTACCAAAACAAAGAGCATCTAGGATGATAAAAAGAAAACTGTTTGAGATGGGATCCTGGGCACATTGTAGAGAAGTGAGAAGACCTAGGGACCATCTTCTATTTCTGTATCAATTCGACTACTACTTTGCCTCTTATTAATCTTAATCATCTGTCAGAAACACCTATCACTGAATTACCCGTAAGTGCTCCTGCTTCCCGCCTGAGACAGACATTTACTCCCCACCACTTTCTGCCCTCTCTGGTTCCCACCTTTTCTAAAATACCCACAACTGCTTAGCCTCTGGTTTAGGTATTCCCTCCTACCTTACCTCTCACCTCCCCACCACTCATCAACTCAAGCCACATCCCTCCAAGCTCAGAAACCCAACCTCAGGGCTCAGAACTCTCGTCTCCCTTATCTGACACACTTAGGGTTCAGAAACACTCTTATGTTTAACTCAGAAATACATTTTTCTTTCCTTGTTTTCTTTGGAATGCTGAAATAGAAGGAGACCACATGGGGCAATGCACACAGGAGCAGACACTATCACCACAGGTGGCTCCCTGCTCTGTGTGTCTCCAGTTTGTAGTCTTTACACTGGGCAGACTGGAGTCCTAACTGAGGAGCACCCAGGTATACCAGGGCTCTCAGCTACAGCTGCACCAGCCAGCACTGCACCCCACAGTACACCAGCCATAGTACCTGGCTGTGATATCAAGGATATAGTTTAGCCTCCATAACATCCAGGTCATTAACTAACCTAGTAACGTTAACAATTGTATGTTCAGGAAATCAAGACTGTCCACTAAAAGGAAATCCTTAGTTTTGGGTCAACCCATCAGATTGTAAATATTCCTGACCACAAAGAAAACTCAACTCTTTCTGCAGCTCAGAGATTCTCTGCTCACGGACTCTCTAGGTACAAGGCAGAGATCTCTTCTTCCCCATGTAACCCTCTGAAGGGTTAAATACACCCCTATCCCCATGCAATGCTACAGTCAAGGTTTCACCCCACTCCCCACCTGTATGTCTTGCCATCCTTGTGCTGGTCCTCATCATCCTCGTTTGTCAGCACAAAGGGGTCGCTCATCTCCGGCAGCCCTGACTCCTGCAATCGTTTCTTCTTCCGGCCCCGGGGTGGTTTGGGGGCAACTCCCCCAGCCCCGCCACCTTCAGTGAGGGTGGTTGTCCCTTTCTTGGACAGGTCTGGAACCACCTGCAGGGCTGCCTGGGAGCCAGGGGGGAGCGCAGAGACAATCATGGGAGCTGAGATGGGAAAGGTTTGGGCAGAGGCGGCCGTGGTCACCAGAGAACCTGACGGGGAAGTTATCACCAGACCGGGACCTGCAAACAAAGGAAGGTGGAGGAAGTCAGTTATTATATCTCCAATTACACCCAACCTCCTTATCCCACAGAAGCACCTACTTTTGACTACAACACAAACAGAAGGGTAGCTTCCCCTCCCAAAGCATTCCCAGTCTCCACTGCTGGAAGTCAAACTTCCATAAAGTGGGTGGACGTATGGAGTGCCTAGAGATTCACAGTGAAACCACACCAAGGCACTCCACACCATCAGTAAGACTGGGAATAATCTACAGGCCAATAAGGATTCCTCGGGACCTGGTGCTTGCCCATCCCAGAGTCCCCTTTGTACTCTGCCAAAGCCTTTGGCGTGCCCTACCTGCTGTCATGAGGCCAGCAGACTGCACTGGTACCACGGTGATGTTCTGAGTCACAGGGGCTTGGCTGTGTGGTGTCAGCTGCTCTGGCTTGGTGTCCGAGTCCATGGCGATACCAGCGGGCAGGGCCACAGAGGTGGGGACTGTCAGCAAGGCAGGATAGTGGGGGGGAGCCAGGCTGCAGCCCTTCTCTGTGGGCAATAGCTGCTCCTTCATCTTGTTAATGAACATGGTGTTCTCGATCTAAACAGGAGGAAGGACAGGTTTTAGCAAACCCTGGTACAGCTCTGCCCAGAATTTGGCTGAGCAAGAAATGCACCAGAAACACTCAGCATGCATAAACTTCTAACAGGAAGCAAGACCAACCTAACAGGTTGGAAGATCTTACCTGTCCCGAGACAGTGGGCACTGCTGGCCAGAAGTACGGGGAGGAGTTGAAATGAGATTCTTCCATCCTAGCTGGGCACAGGGGGCAGGAAGAAGGGGGAAGGGAAGAGGAATGGACGATAAGGAAGACAGACAGACACACAAACACAAAAAAACCCATTAAACCCAAAGAGACTCCAACATGGAACTGACTCAGTCTAATGCTGTGACAGTTCCTTAATCTTCCCTGTCTTTCTTGAGCAACTTGTTCCCCCTTCTGAGCTATCTGCCCAAATAAAGAAATTATTTACAGGGGAAAAAGGTGCCTGTTATTCCCATGGGCTTGGGTCCATCTGAAATGCCCCTTGCCCAGCAGTCATCCATGCAAAAAACAGGACTGACTAGAAACCCAGAACACATCCAAATTCTCCCAATTATCAGCCACCCATGTACATGGCAGAGATGAAGTCTGTGCATCTGCAACCAGGCAAATACAGACGAAAACCGTTTTTCACCACCACAGACAGTCTGACCCCACAGGCAGTGGAAAGTTTGGACCTCACCTGTCCCTCCACCCCAGCTCAACACTAAGAACCCAGATGCAGCAAAGGGACATTAGCATTATGTTACACAGGAAGAAAGACAGGCAGAGAGAGGGAAACAGACTTGCCCAAGATAACAGACAGCCACAGCAGACCAAGAAGTCAAACTCAGGGCTCCTAACTTCCTGCTGCCCAGCCCAGCCCCACTCTTGAAAGAAACACAGAAATATCATTCAATATTCCTGCTCTCCTCCAATGAGACTAAGCAGTAGGAAAATAACCTGATTCCCCTGTTCCTGACATACCCTATTTCCAAGAGAGCTCATGTCATGGCTCTCCACTGCCCATTTCCTGCCCATCTTTTGGAAAAGATTCTGTAGGACTCTGTCTCCAGCCAAGTGCCCACTGCCCCATCTCAACTCTCCTTGCATTCAGAGGACCAGTTTGAAACCAAGAGTCTCCTGAACACAGAGCTATGATCTCTTTGGGAACACCTGACTGAAGAAGCACTAATTTAATTTCTAATCCTTACATTCCTCTGTGGACAGAGCTTGTAGCACTTGCAAAAACACTATTCGAAACCTAAAGAAATTAACAAAACAGTATTTTCTGAAGGAGAAGATACATCTATTCCTAAACAAATATGGCAAAAATGGTTGATAAAACTTATGCTCAGAATAGATCTGGCAGAGAGCACAACCACTGCAGGTTTTTCACGCAGCTACCTGCAAACTGTCCCACTCGTATCTCTGATATGGTCTGTCAGTGGTCTAATAATTAAACAATATTGTTTCAGAAGAGTCTGTCTCAATCATCAGGGGAGCACAGAGGCATGCCCCCAGTAGAATGAAACACTTACATTACAGAAGTATTATTGGGACAGAATAAATACATGTGGAATTGCTGTGTTTGAGCCAAAATGCAAAGATAATTTTCCTCTATGTGGAGAAGCAGCATTTAAATGAACCAAATTACCCGATAATTTTGTTTTTATGAATTGCTCATGCAACAGCAAGGCCATGTATTCCTGCCTCACTCACTCACTGCAAATCAACCAATAAACACACTTAAGGATAAATTATTTACCTTACGTTGGTGGCATGCAGTCAGACTGCTCGCTGCCTGACTGAATTACTGTGGATTTACACTGCTGTGATTCAATCAGAGGCTGATGGGGAAAGACTCTTACCTTCCTTCCTCTGCTTTCTTTTCTGAGCCAAATTAATTATTAAGTACACTGCCCACAGCACAGCCCTATGCATGTAACGCCTAATTAATGACTTTTTTCTTCCACAGGATGGGCACACATGAGGAGATAACATATCCTTGGCAAGTGAGCCCCACCTGAATCAAGAGGGGCATTTTGTTTGGAATTTCCAAAGTTGGGTTTTTTTTGCTTAGGTTTGATTTTATTTGTAAAATAAATACATTGCTATTATTGCTATTATTATTGCTTATTTGCTTAGCTTCCACATCAAAAACACTAAAGTTAACCTGACTCTACAAAAACATGAAGTCTCATATAATAATCAGATGCATTTTCCAAAGAAAGTTTGTAGTTGTCCAAAACTCCCTCAGATGCAACTGTAAACTTTAGGAGTTAAACAGAAAGATGCCAATTTAAGCAAAAAAAACTCACAACCGCTTTCTTATTTAAAAATTAATGAAAGGCAAGTCCATTTCGAGATTCCAAAACTCAGACTAGCAGAGGCCAGGGCACTCAGTGGTTCCTTGTCTCCATCTTGTCTTCCTCCAGAACTTCACAGAGAATCTAACTTTTGTTTGCTCAGTTTACAGTATGCAAGTGAAATATGGCTCTTACTGATTCTTCAGAGGATGGCTACACTGATTTCATCAGCCTCTCTTAGAACCCACCTCCCCATCCAAAAATCTTCATGCTTGAGCATGTTATATATCAGGCCTCAAACTTCTGGCTTGAAAGGATGAAGTGTGATGGAGTTATAAGAATGTTGAGGAAAAGAAGAAATGGTGTAAAAGTTGAAGCTTTCATGCAATTTCACTAGCAAGCCAGTCTTCCAAAGGCAGGAAACAAAGGTAAGATTCCTCCACCAACCTACTGTCCTAGTACCCAGAGCTGTCCCCCTCCCCTACCCCATTTTTAGGCTAAAAGGGTATTTTGAAAACATGCACCCCTACTGGCAGCCCCCACTTAGACGCTGCTCGCACTTACTTTACCAGAACTCTGCACGTAACCCTTCCAATTGCTCTATAACTACCAGACATGGGCTGGAGCTTCAACCCTGTACCACAGCACGTTCCCACTGCAGGGCCTTCATCATCCCAGCTTCCACAAACAGGCCAGAGATGGGACCTTCTTCCTATTCACCAGTCTAGTATCAGACAGTTGTCAACGTACCCTCCTGATATAAACCAAAAACACCTTCTATGTACAGACCACAAATGTACATACACCAAATAAACAACCGAGTGAACCAGAGAACTCACAAGGGACAAGGGATCTGGAGTTTAGATCTTACAGAGTTTAGATCTCACATACTTAACGTGCTGGATTTATACTTCTTGGCAGGTCATCACTTTAATCATAAACAGACAGATAAAAGCACGTGCAAGTACACGGTGAGGTAGAGGCTGTGTTTCTGGAAGGCACAATTAAGGTTGGATATGCAGGTATTTATTCAGAGGTTGACTTTTAACACGGGTTTCTTTATTCTCCAGATGCCTGGCTTTTAGTTCCTATTCGGCACGGAGTTTTCAGTCAACAAAAGGCCCTGAGTGTAATGCTTGGGAACAATTTAGACTGTTGTCTTATGTCTGCTCAAGATCTTTGTTCAATGACAAGGAGCTTTTAAGCTTAATTGCACCAAAATACTAGGGATGCTGAAAGCCACACAGGCTGTTAGATCAAAAGCAAAAATGCTTCCACGGAAATCATCAGCACCAAAAAGTTCAAACGCTGCTACACCTTTAGAACAAGTGCATTTAAACACACATCAGGACTACCCCAAATGTACCGGACAAAGCTCTGTAATCCCAAACCCGTATACTAGAGACAGAACTTTAGTGCAGTTCCCCGACACTTGTGTAGCCTCCACCCCGACCAAACAGGTGCCTGGCAGAAGGCAAACCCTGCGCCTCAGCTCCTTCCAGGCGCTCAATCCCTTCTCCCGCACCCTGGAGCTCAGATGCCTTCACGCCCCCAACTCCGGGACCCGCGGCCCATCCCATCTCCTCCCGCCCCGCGGCAGCCCCCGGGGCAGGGGCGGGGGTCACTCACGCAGCTCGGGGAGCTCCTTACCCCTCTCACTCTCCCTCCTCTTGCATTTCTCCTCCTTCCAGGGCCGGCTCTGCAAATAAACCGCCTCGGTTACCGGGGCGCCCGGGGCCCCGCATGGCATCGGGCGGCGCAGCGCGGAGCCCGCGGGTCGGGGCACCTCGGCCATATGCGGGGCAGGCGCTCGCCGTGGGGCCCGGACCCACCTCCCCCCGCGGCGGCCGAGGGCGGGGCCGGCCCGGAGCGCGGCTCGCCGGTGGTGGAGCCGCCGACACCGGGACAGACGGGCGGACGGACAGACAGACAGACAGCCCGCCCTTCTCCATTTCCGCTTCCGGATCGCCCCGGCCCCGGAAGTCCCGCTGCCCGGCCCCCCGCCCGCGGTCCCGCCATCCCGCACATTACCGGGCTCCCCCCCAGCGGCGGCCCCGGCCCGGCTCCGGCGGCGGCGGCCTCCTCACCGGAAAGACAGCGGGGAGGAGCTTCCGGGTCAGGGGGCGGGGCGCGCCTCGGCGCTTCCGGGTCGGCGAGAGGAGCGGAACGGCGTCATCAGCGGTTTCGCTTGAAAACGGGGCGGCGGAGCGGCGGCGGCGGCCCGGGAGAGGCTCCCCGGGGCGGGGGCACCGGCGAAGGGGCCGCGGCCGGAGGTCGGGGCGGGGGTCGGGCGCGCGCGCGCGCTTACCGGAAGCGCCGGAGGGCGCCGGCGCGCGGGGAAGCCCGGGCTGGCGGAAGGGCGGAAGTGGCTGTGGCGGGCGGGCGGGGGGCGGGAGGGCGCGCGGCGTCCCCGAGCCCGGCCGGCAGGGCCGCTTCCGGCCTCGTGCCGTCACGTGACGCGGGCGGGCGGGGGGAGAGGCGGGCGCCCTCATGAATATTCATGAGCCGTCGTGAATAGTAATAGTAATCCTTGGGGTCTGCGCGGGATGGGGCTGGCCCAGAGGAGTTTTCCCGAACGCTGTGCCTTGCCCGCGCCTGGGAACGGTGCCGGCCCGCCGCGATGATCCACAGGAGTTGTCCCAAAGTTTGGCTGCCAGGCGCCTGGGATGGTCCCAGCCCGCGCTGGCTCGAGCGTTTCCTGGCACGCTGTTGAACGTGTTTGTCCTGCTAAGCCGACAGAAAGGACTTCCCGCGAGCTGTTTTTGTGCCAGAATGGGCAAACTGGACCATCTCATTCCCTGTCGGGAACAGGAGGGCAAGGCCGGGCGCGGAGGGGGAGCGGGGCAGCCCTGTTCCCGCAGACGGCGGCTCCGCGTAACCTCACCCAAACACTAATTGTTTCTGTATTTGTAACCGCGCACAACTTGACCCAGAGGGGGCTGCAGCTCACCCTCGTTCTCAGTGACTGGGAGCTCAGTTTCACAGATTCAGCCCACCCAAGTTCCGTCTGTCAGCTCCCCGCTGGCTCCCGGGCGCTGGCGCTGCCGGGCGCGTTGCCGCGCAGCGGGAGGAGCAGCCGGCACTCGCTGCCTCCAGCCTCGGGCACAGCCGGGCTGCTCCTGCAGGACACATCACCGAGGGCTCCACCGCATCGCCGAGCCGGGCCGGCTGGTCAGCCCCACGCCAAGCTGCAGACACCCCACAAATCACCGAGCCGCGCTGGCTGTGGCTGCTCTGCTCTCTTAGGCACTTTAGGGTAGGACACACTTCTTCCGCTACTCGTAGCAGGGTTAACTTTGGCGCTGGGCCCACCTCCCAGGTCAGGTTAGGTTACCTGCCTCACCTGTGGTGTGTGCGCCGGGCGTTTGGCTGAGATGTTTCAGTGCTCTGACTTGAGAGAAACCTCTTTTTTTAATTGTTGCCTGAGTTCTCTGCCAGCTTGGCATGCTGGAACAGCCTTTCCGAGCCAGCATGAGTAAGAGGGTGGGACCGGGCAGAGCACAAGCACACGGCAGCCAGCGGTTAGATTGGCTCGGGCGATGGTGAAGCCGCAACATCCGGAGCAGTGGGCAGAGGGAAATCTCCCTGCGGCTCCAGCCACAGCGCCTGCCTGTGCCCAGGACGTGCTGGGGAATTGGCCCTCGCAGGCGGCACCTAACTTGCTCCTGGGAGGAGTCAGGATTGGCTCTGCGTTTTTCAGCAGGAGTCACATGAAGGCAATTGTTGATTTATTTAAATAAAAGGAGTTGGCAGCCTAATCAGTTTGGAAATTAATTTCCTTGTTAATTTGGGGGTTTTGACTTGCTCATGAATATTCACAAATACTCATCTTGTTGTTGTTGTTTGTTTTTTTTTTTTTCTCTATGTAATTTATTTTTGTGATTGTCAGATCACCTCTGAAGGTGACATTTCTCCCCTCGTTCTGCAACGCGGCAAATATATTCAATCTTATGCCGTGTTAGAGGAACTCTAGCACTGACATCTCTTTTACTTCTCTCCTCTTTGCCAGAGAGTCCTTTATAGCCTCCTTCCTCCCTGCATGCTGCCTAGGAAGAAACAGGACTGGGTCTCCTCGAAGAGGGCTGGCCTGGACTTGATAACTGGAAGTGCTTGTCAGAATGGCCTATACCTGCCAAAGGAAATTGCCACTTGAGGATTGGGACAAAGTGGTTAATTTTTCTTAGGGTGCCTGGAGTTTTCTGCTCCCCCTCTCAGCCCGCACTGCCGAGCACCCTTCAGCAGCACGTGAGGCAGCGTGACTAACATCTGCCACAGACACTTGATTTATCTTATCTCCTTTCCTTTAGAGGAGACAAAGTCAGAGAAACACGGGTGTGTGTCTCTGGAGAGTACAGCTGATCTCTTTACCTTTTCTCCCAGCTCTCTTTACTTGCCTCCCTTATCCTGGCAGCCCTTGCTCCTTTCCACGCCAGGGAAGAACATCCTGGTTCCCACTGCGGGTTTCTCTCTGGTGAGACATGCCCGTGTCCCGTGTGTGCGTGTGTTTAGGGCTTCTAGGATTTCATAACACTGACCGGCTAGGCTCAGCTAAGGAGTGTGGTGAATAAAAGCCTCTGTAAAACTGCTGGTGCTGGGGGCAGGAGGAGCAGTGTGGGGTGAAGAGTTGCCCTCCTTTCACCGTGCCCATGCACAGAGACAGGCTCAGCTGAGAGCTGGCCCCACAGCAAGTAACGTGATGTGTGTAGTGGAGACCCCCAGGCCCAGCCCAGTCTCCAGACCAGCTCCTTTCTTTAGCAAGGCCAGCTTTGGTACAGCCTCCATCTATCCAACTTGCTCAGAGCGGTGTGAGGAGGGGTGGCCAGGCTGCACCAGCCATGGGGTTCACACAGTGGCACTGGGAGCTGGGGAGGGGGTGACAAAGAGATTCACAACTCTGCAGCAAGGAAATGTGCCAGCAGCGGTGCAAAGTGACTGCAGGAGGTAATACAGCCCTGGAGCTGGTGGTAGGTGGAGGTTAGTGCGGCCTCCCTCCTGGGAACCGAGTCATGTGAATAACACAGTCGGGTTCCCACCTCCTGCTGAGGGCACCAGCTCCTGACAAGCTCAGAAAAGAAAATGTGTGGAGAAAGCCAGCCGGTTACCACGACAGTTGCTCTCTCCCAACCTTTGGAACAACTTCTGCTGTGCAGCTTTGGCCCAGGAGGGTGGCAAACACACACCTCCACGCTGGCTGCCTGTTCCATCTCCCATCCTTGTTGCCTCCTCCACAATCACATCTGACTGTCACGTTCCCACCTCAGCACTTTCCTTCTTTATCTACTCTCCTGACTTCTCAATTTCTCTCTTTCTTCACCACCCCAATGCAAAGCACCCACCTCTGGCCCTTCAGTTATGCTTACAGACCATCCTCCCGTATTGCCACTGGAGGATGTGTGCTTGAACACCTTTTGTTTGCTGTCTGTGTGTAAACTGCACTGCTCATAATGGCAGTGCCAGTAATATAGGTGGTATTTTGTGTCATAGGATCCTGCTTGGCTGGCTTCTAGGGCTGATAAACCTGGCCTGACGTGTTCATTAGGCTGGCTCAAGTGGTACCTGAATTTGTTGGAGGTACTGACCAGTAGGCAGAGATGGACAGATAGACTTGGAAGGTGTGATGATGTAGTGAGACATATTTTAAGGATGGCAGCTGTTCATTCTCACCCAAAATTTTTAGCTGCTTGTAGGACAATATTTGGTTTATCCTGCAGCTGGTATTTTATCTTGAGAGTACATTTCTCAGCAAGGCTTGTTGTCCTCACTCTTTTCAGGGAACTGACATCTCTTTGGCAATCGGCTGATTAAATCCCCTGGCAGCACACAGCAGAGAGCATTTCAGCACGTCATTCTTGGTCGGTTTTTTTGGTTGGGTTGTTGGTTTTTTTGTTTGGGTTTTTTTTTTTCTGCTACATGGAAATAGATTGCATTTTCCCCTGCTTGGTAACTTTTCTGCTTAGTGTTGTTTAAGCTTTTAGAAATACACGGCAATGCAGAGTTATAGATGCGTGTTATCCTACACATGCTTGATTGCCTGAATCATTTCATTATAGTGGCATCTTGCTCTCTTAAGGGCAAGGAGCAGAAACCACACCCCTGGGATACACTCTGGAATTTGAAGCATATGCAGCAACAATCCAATCCTTTTTCACTGAAGGAAGTAGGTTTCTCTGGGACTGGGCGCTTGGAGGTGGGTCCCTGTTGGGCAGGAGTGTAACAACCTGTGATTGGATCAGCCTTGGCTGCAGACTGAGTTCATTTGGCCACTGTAGTGTAGTAAGGGCAGTCAGTTACTGAAACTTCTGGCCGATGTGCCACGAACACAAATCCCATAATTTTGAAGGAGAAAAAAATATCACTCACTGGATATGTCAGGACAGCAAGAGTGGCTGAGGACCTTCAGCACAGGGCAAAAATCACAGTTACATCAGAAGTGCTGAGAGGGTCTCTCTTGAATGGGCACAGCCGAAGAACACCACACACAGGCAAAGCCTGCTCCAGTAGGACAATAAGTTCTCTGTGGCAATAACCCCTGTATTTTATTAGATCCCCACAAAACTTATCAAGAAGCATTTTAACCATGACTCAGCAGTGAGCCCTTCCAGCAATGCAGGTTCCCTGAAGCCTAGGCTGCATTAGCAGAGGTGTAATCTAGCAGATCAAGGGAAATTATTATTCCTATCCACCTGAGCGGTGCGAGGCCCCACCTGGAAGATTACCTCCAGGACTGGCTCCTCAATACAAGATGAATGTTGACAAACTGTAGCATGGCCAGCAAAAGGCCCCCACGGTGGAGGGCTAGAGCACACAGTGCACAAGGGGAAGGCTGGGGAAGCTGGCTTTGTTAAACAGAGAAGACCAAGAGGGTGTCTGGTTGCTGTCTGCTCCTACCTAAAAAAAAGCTGTAGAGAAGAGGAAGCCAGACTCTGAGAAGGCAACAAACAAGGGTCAAGAAACAAGGGACAAATATTGAAACAGAGATTCTAAACACATATAAGAAAAAAATTTCTTCCCCTTTGAGAGCAGTTCAGTAGGGGAATAGGTGCCTAAAAAGACTGGTGTATCTCCATCCTTGGAGATGTTCAGAAGCTGTGTAAGCAAAGCTCTAAGCAAGCTGGTGCAGCTTTGAAGTTACCCTGCTGTAAGCAGGGAATTGAACTAGAGACTTCTAGAAATCCTTTCCTACCTGACTTTTTGTGTAGGTCAGTGTTTTTGTGCTGCTGATCTGCCATGAGCCAATGTTCAGTGTCTTCACCACGCTGGGAGCCAGAAGGGCAGTATGCTTGTTCGGCCCCGTGGAAATGCATCTGTGCTGACAGCAGCATTAGCATCTGTAAAGCCTTTCTGCACGAATGTCTCTTCTCCAGCTGGCTCGCCACCCTCTGTAGCACAACTTGTCCCATTTTATACTACGGATGAATCTCCTAACAGCAAGATCTGGTTGGTTTGGGGGTGACTCCTTAAGCTGTGTCATCTGTGTTTTTCTGAACAGCAGCAATCACTAAAATGTCACTTAAAACTATATTGCAGCATAGAAGAGTTCCCTCCCTATACAAAACCTTCACCCCTTCAGAAGCAGAGAGACTTTAATAACTCCTTTAAATTCTTGGTTTAGGTGTCTGCATGTTTCTTTGCAGTCAGAGAATCTGACTCCGTGATGAGTTCCAAGGGACCTCTGTTCCCTTTCAGAAGTTAAACAGTCACTTCTCAGCCCCCCTCTTTCCGAGAAACATGCCCCTGTGATAGCGTAAACTGTGGCTTTCAGCTCACCAGGAGAGCAGAGGGGTGAGTGCTTGGCTGATGCACTCCTCACACCACCTTCAGTGCTCACCACAGGGTTGCTAAAACACCTCAGTCTTTACGTCTGCCTTGTGTAATTTCTCAATAAGAAGGATGATGCTGGAAAAGATGTGAGAAGAGGATAGAAGAAAGGGTGTAGAACAGTAACTTGATGTATTAGGGCAAAAGCAAACCTCGGGAAGCTCTGTAGAAGCAAGGCTGGAGCTCACCATCTTACCTTGGTATTTGTGGGGTATTTTTTTCAAAGCTGTCTGAGGAGGCAGTGGTTTTGGGAGCAAAGATTTGCAGCATATCCATCAACTTCAGAATAAGCATGTCAGGGCTGGGAAAAAGGAGCTATATTTCAGGAAGAGAGAAAACAAAGTACTCTGGGCAGCTGCAAGCCCATTAGTCTAGTCTCAACAGAGTATAAGGTTAAGAACAAATTACAGAAGGAAAACAGAATTAAAGCTACAGCAGTAAGTGGAAAATGGAATCAAATACAAAATGGGTTTATCAACAAAAGCACTGTGTGCCCTTAACTTGATCCTTTTCTTTACCTCCTTTCCCTTACCTGGGTGAAAAACGAAATTGGTAAATCTAATCTAGTTGGATTTCAGTAGGGCACTTGATGCAGTAAGGGCTGGAAGGCAGCTAGATAAGCTGAAGTGAAAGGAATTAGTAGGAGAATTTTAGGTGGGTAAAATGCTGGGGAGAGGCAGATGATGTGTGGAGTCAAAAGGGAACTGCCACCATGGAGGAATGTCACTGGCCTTGGGAATAATTCTGCTTGCAGTAATGGCTCTAGCTCAGCAAAAAGCAGCATGAAAAGGAAGTCTGCTGATTAAATGCATTTAGGAGAATTACTCACAGTCTGAAGCAGAGAAGTGCGAGGTCCTTCTTCTTTGCTCCTGCTAACAGGAATGTCTTTTACACACAGAGATTCACTGGCTAGAAATGACAGAAGAAGAGACAGATCTGGGTGCATTCATCATTCACGAGATGATTATGAAGCCCCGATGTGACGTGATCACAAAGACAACAGCCTTAAAGAGATCATTACGTTAATCTTATTTAGGATGCTATATACAATTTGTCACTCATATCCAGAAGTGGGCTTGGGGCTGGCAGCAGTGTGGGGGAGCTGGAATAACACAGTCTGTCTCTGTGCCTACCCCTGCTCTCCATATGAGTGGACATGGAGCCTTCCTTAGCTTAGCAGAAGGCTGGAATGGATGAATGTCTCTCTAAAAATCCATTTTAAACACAGGGATGTGCACAGCGAAATGAGCCATTATAGAAGGGAAGGAGCTGAGCCGTGATTTAGTTGGGCAGTCCCTTTCTCATCTGAGTTTGGCTCTTTTTAAGGCTGCACAGATTTACCTCTCCCTGCAATTTGCTGTGCTTCCTTGGCAGGCAGAGCAGGTTAGCACGACAAGCACAGCATTATAAGAAAAGATGTGCTGAACACAGGCCCACAAGCCCACATTTTTTCTGCTCTATCCCCCAAAGAGTTTTTCCTTCAAGGGTAAGAGATCAGTCCAAAGTCTTGTGCTCTTGATGCAGGTGACTTGTTGGTGTTTCTCGCACACTATGCCTGCTCCCATAAGCTCTCTCAGAAAGGAAATTTAAACCCCAGCATCTCAGAAAAGGCTAGGTTTGTGTATTTCTTTGGAGAAATACACAAAAGCCAGTCTGAACTAAATGTGCCACGTGCCTGTGCAGCAGAACTGAAAGTGTTTCATCGTGCTGGTTTTCATTTTGGGCAAAGAGTGGTTAGTCTTGAACCTGGTTTACACCTGGATGGAATTAGCGCTGATCTAACACTTGACTGAGGGTGGGTGGATGCAGTAAGTACAGCTTGCTACAGCTTGCTTTTGACAATGATTTCTGAGGTTTATTTAATTTAATTGGGGGAAATGAAATTGGGACGAGACCTCAGGCAATCATGTAATTCAGCCTCCTGACCCGACGACAAGATTAAGTAAGCACAACTCATTCCTGACAGATATTTGTTGAACCTGTTCTCAGCAGCCTACAGTGACAAGGCTCCCTGGCCAATCTAGTCCAGCATTTTATTGCTCGATAGTTAAAAAGCTTTTTCCACCACACAGCTTAAGCTCTTAGAGATGAAAACGAATCTACCGATTTCCACAGCCCTGTTGAAAAGTGCCTTTCCAGCCTGACAGTGCATTCTCCCCAAACCAGCTGTATATACTTTTTGGCAATTGTGTGCATCTTTTGGCAATTCCAGCTGTGGGTTTTTTCCCCACTCTTTGTGCCTTTCACTCTATCAAAAGCTTTGGAGTCAAGACGTATCACATCTACTGCACCCCCCCAGTCCGCTAGCGCAGTCACCCTGTCAGACAGCGAGGTTAGATGGGTTTAATGTGATCTGCCTGATGAATTGAAGTTGGAGGGTTTTTTCAGGTTTGAAGTGCACATTGGAGGCGAAGTTAATTCATACGTGCAGCTGCTGCCTGACAGGGATGAGAAGCAGGCGGGGAGAGAGGGGCTTGGGGCTGTGGCCAGCTGAAGGGGAAGGAGGCAAATTCAGCCAGGATAAAATGCAGTGCTGAACAAGTAGTCTGCTTTTTGGGTTCTAGGGATAAGAGAGTCTGCCAGGATCCCCGTGGGTAAGCACCGCAAAGTGTGGAAGGACGGTCTGCTACAAGTGTTTTAACAGTGTGTAACATCAGAGATGCATCAAGTCTGTGCACCGTGAACCCCTCTGGAATTCATTATGGACTAGAACATGCTGAGAGGTTTTCAGAGTTAACAGGCTTGGGCTGCGTCACTCTGGGTGGCTTTTTCAGATTTCAGCCGCGCTTATGCCTTTGTTGTGTCCCAGAGTTTTCACAGCATCTGGAGCAGATCCCTCTGGGCAAGGCTCCTGAGTTTCAGGTAAACATCACGTTCAGGGAAGTACTTTTTTAGATGTGTTTACAACATCAGCAGGGAGAACTCACCAGCTGCCTTGCTTCCTCTCACTGTACTGCAAACAGCTTATCTCCCAGGGTTACTTCACCGTCCTCCTTGTGCTGTAGTTCCCAAAGAGCTAAGCTCAGCAGCAGTAGTCTTAGCTAGTCACAGCACATCTTGCAAGCTCGTCACTGTTTCTCCCCTGTATCACATACCTGGACACTCTTTTTTTCCCCAGCAGGCAAGGCACATAGCCGTATGGCAGGAGGGAACAGCTCCTGATGAGAAGCAGAGCAAGTGGCAGACAGTTCCCCTGTCTATCATGCCCTTTTCTCCCATACCAGCTTCATCTTTCCCTCATTCCACCTCTTCCTGGGATGCAGAAGTCATCCTGTCCTTATTAGAGGACAAGCCTGCCATCTCCTGAAGCCATGACTGTATTTAAGCCAGAGTACTCAGCCCTGGGACACAGGGCAGACTGGGGCCCTGTGGCCACCGGTTCTGTCACACAACTGCTGCAGTTTTAGCCCAATGCAGCTATTGCTGCCTGAGAAAAAGCCTGAGATTAGCTTGGGGTGGCACTCATCAGAGACCACTCCCAGTAAGTGGTTTCACAGAATCACAGAGTGGCTAAAGTTGGAAGGGAGCTCTGGAGGTCATCTGGTCCAGCCTGCCCCTGCTAAGGAATTCACTCAGAGGGCCTCTATCAGCCAGGAGTCAATGCGGGGGACTGCCTCCTGCTAGACTTTGTGCCACTGCTCACCACCCTCTGTGCCCAGCCATTCAGCCAGGTTTCAGCCACCTCACTGTTTGCTTGTCCAGCCCAGACATCAGTAGCTTGTCTGAGAGGATCTTGTGGGAGACAGTGTCAAAGGCTCTGTTCAAGGGGAGGCATTTTATCATAGAAGGTTGTCAAGTTGGTCAAGCATGACTTCCCTTGGGTGAATCCATGCTGACTATTCCTGATGATTTTCTTGTCACCCATGTGCCTTGAACTGATTTCCAGGATTACCTGTTCCATCATCTTCTCAAGGATCAAGGTGAAGCTGACTCACCCTGGATCCTCCTTCCTGCCCTTCTTGAAGACAGGAGAGGTGTTTGCTTTCCCCAGGTCTTCAGGTACTTCTCCCAGGTGCCATGACCAATCAAGAGTTATCAAGAGTGGCCTCGCAATGACTTCTGCTGGCTCGCTCAGCACTTGTGGGTGCATCCCATCAGGATTTGGTGTATTTCTTCTGTTTCAGAGGCAAGCAGATCGAACTGCCTGTATCCATAAGCTTGTTCTGCCTGTTTGACAGAGCACTGTCCTTTTCTCATTTTGCACTCTCCATCCTTATGTTCCTCACACTCCACAGTGCTGTCTGCTTTCTGGGTAGTTTTCCACTATTCAAGCTGAGTGCACAAGAGTTGCGAACTTGTTCCCTCTTCCTAGACCCAAAAGCTCCTGGATTATTTCTTGATTCTCCACACAGAAGCTTCTCTAGACAGAGCTTTAGGGAATGCAGCTGTGGCCAGGTGTTCTGCCTGGAGGAATGTGAGACCCAAGGGCACATGTTCCCTGCCCAGTGCCTGATTGGAAGAAGCAAGTCCTTGGATCAAGGCAGGTGAGTCCAGAGATGCAGCAAGTAGCGTTCTGCAGGTTCAAGTGCTTCCTTCCCACTCAGCTGGATGAGCTCCTCCTCCCAGACAGGCTGGCATAATGATCTCCACATCCTCAGGGCAGTTCTCAGCCTCACCTAAGTACTCAAGAGTTCCTAGAAAATCCTTTGCATCATTGCCGGGGCTCATTTTAGCAAGGATGCTTGTGTTTTCCAGGAACTCCCTCGGCACCACGGTCACCTGGGGCTTCCTTCCTCCAGCCTTGCAGGCAGAGTGAGCATCTGTCATCAAGCCTTGGCTCTGTCTGAGGAGCAGCTGCCACCTGAGAATTCACTCTTTGCTCATTCCCTGTCTCCTTTTCTCTGGAGTGGAGCCCTCCAGGCCTGCCAGCTGACAGCCCTTTGCTTCCCCCAGATCAGCTTTCATCATCTGAACATCCTTGCTATGGCAAGTATGGCCAGTGGCCCTTTTGGGTCAGCAATAGGGCAGGTGCTGTATACACTACACATGCAAAAAACTACACAAAGTAGAGAATAAATGTGAGAACTGCTACTTGTTTCCCCAAAACGTCGGGAGATCAGGAACCCAGCGCAAAGCCTGGCTGGACAGAAGGATGCTGAGCAGGCTGTCTAGGTCAGGTTTTGTGCCTGTCCTTCATATTGAACTTCCTATAAGTCACACTTTAGAAAATACATACCCAGCAGCAAACACTGTCAGATAATTTGTTTTAAACATTAGCAGTTTCTAAAGTACTAATGTTTTAATGCAGTGAGAAAGGTGAGCTGGAAATAGCAGCAGCACTGGAAACAGGGCAGTGGTGTACAAAGGGAGTCCCTCTGGCCATTCTTTGCTTCTGTGCTTGAAGCTTCTGCAATCACCATGTATTAAAATTTCCAAAATTTTCAGCCCTGGCTCTTGTGCACTGTACATCTCTGTTGCTGTGCTGGCAATCCTGGTCTGAATTCCCTTAATACGGAGCCTGGGATGGGGCTGAAGCTCATGGCAGCCTCCTAGCATCCTTCACCTTAGACACAGCAGTTTCTGTGGCAGAAACAGCATGACTTCAACTGCACAAAAGGGCAAACAGCCTGATGCTGCCAAAAAATTGCAGGAGTCCTCCCCAGCTGTGGTTGTGCCAAACCTGCTGGGCTAGCTAAACTTGCTGCTGGAGATGGCTTTCCCCCACCCCAGAGACTCTGCAGTGCAGTGGGTCAGGACCTGCTCTCTCGGTGAGCACTGCTGTGCTCTTCCCAAAGCACTGATGCCGCCCGGCTGCATTTTTATGAGCTGACACTTGCCAGAGAGTTGTTGCCTCCGGTGTTGTTGCAGAGTAGAGTGCCTGGTGAAATCTTTACCCCAGGACGTCCTAATCACATGTAATCTCCTTCTGTCCTTGAAAGTGGTGCACTGAAAGAACCTGGGTATCCCATGGGCAGAAACACTTTGCCTTTCATGCCAGAGCTGGCAGCCAGAACCCCCCCTCGCCTGCCCCCGAGGGACTGGCTCTCGCCTCCTTGCTCAGCCCCTCCGGTCCCAGGTAACGCTCCCACTGATCATCACAGAACGCTTTATACTTGACGCAGTGAGTGCAGACAGGGCTGACAGTCCCTCTGGCAGCTGCCAGCTCAGAAGGTGCACAAGTAAGGTTGCCTGGGCATGTACTTTAGCTCTAAATGCCCTGTTTTTCCACAAGTTTGCGTTTTGATGAACATAATGTTCCGGGAATGAATGAGCTATCACCAAGCAACATTAACTCTCTGTTAACAAAGGGTTTTGACATTGAATTTAAGCCTGAGGACAATGCTGGCACAAGAATGAGTTATCACAGGCTGGGCCATGGGTACACTGAGCATGGAAATTAGAAGGAGCTTCCCACCTGCCATTGCAAGGATCTGGAACAGCTTTTCAACAGCAGCAGTGAGGCCAAAAGACAACTTGTTGTGGGACTGGAAGTCCCTGAACAAGAGAATGCAACGGGGCTGCCTGCCACAGGCCAGTAGATCTCTGCCAGTCCTCTCTTCTTATGCAATTGCAGGACATTTTCATAACGACTCTGCCACCAAAGCAGCTCAAACCAAGTTGGGTGCCTGGGGCTCGCCTGGAAGTGAGGCTGTATGGGGTTATGGGGTGGTTTCCTGGGGATACTGCAGAGTGCTGTAGGGCTGTAATTACCCGGGGAGTGCAGGATGTGCATCCTCCTCCCTCCAGCGTGCAGAGCTAAGCACGGAAATTGGAGGGAACAGTATGTGACAGGCCCAAGACAAATTGCTTCAGGTGATGGCTGGGTGTCTTGCAGATCTGATGGGGATTTCTGATGAGCAGAAGAGGGCTCCTCCATGCTGCAGCCCAGGGGAGAGTGAGCTGAGCACTCAGGGGCTTTGAGGCCAGCTCCCCCACTGGCTTAGTGCCCAGCCAGGGTACTGGTTCGTGGCCAGGGTCCATCCATCACCCCCTTCCTGGAGTGTGCAGTCAGTTGAATGAGACCACCTTGGCACAGGATGGCAAAAGGGGACAAGAGAAGGGGGCACCCCAGGAGCATCTGTCGAGGGGAAAGATGACAGCAGCTCTCCCGGGGCAGCCGCAGGCTGGGTGCTACAGTGAACCAGCTGCACCTGCCTGGGGGCACCGCCTGCCTCGCTGCTTTCTGCTGCCAGTCCTGGACACCAGCAGCCCTGGACACCAGCAGCCCTGGGATGTGGCCCACAGCTCCAGCCACCCCTGCCTCCCGGCACCCACCTGCGCTCAGCTGCCCAACGCAGAAATCCTCGCGTGGAACACTTCACTGCCAGATTACAGTGGATTAAACGAGCCGGGATAAAACGGGAGTTACAGCAAACTCAGTGGTTCACTGTCTCTTTTCTGTTCTTTAACAGATGATTAAGGCCTTGCCAGAGTGACGTCTACATCGTTCCTCAGCAATGAAGGTTAGGGGTTTCAAGCCTAGCTGCTGACTCACAACCAAGAAGAGGAGAAGAGGGAAAATTAGCATGAAGAATGTTGCTGAAATGGGTTCAATGTGTTCAGAGATTAGTGTAGACAATATATTGCTGCCTGTGTTATGGCTGGTGTGTTTAGTAGGTGTTTTTAATGGAATATGATCTTTTTAAAAACATGGAACACCTGTGTGTAGAGCATTTGCCTTATATCTGCAGATCCACTGCCAGAAAGGGCAGATTGTTAACAAGCTTCTCCAGAAAGCATCTTTAATTACTGACGTTGTAACACCAGTGCTTTCTTCTAAGCCTAGATGCCTTTGGATATTTTGGTGAGCAGTTGAACCACTGGATGGCATGTCCTTGCCCAGAGTCTAGCCTGGCTCTGCAGGGATTAAAATTTGCCCCCCATGAGTGCATGTCTGCAAACCCTTCTGGGACATGAGGTTGGTGCTCCAGCTTCCCCATGAAATACTCAGTTTCTGGCTGCTCTAACTGGCAAACTCAGCAGAGGCATGGAACATGACCTTCATCTAAGCTGTGTCACCTCCAGTGCACGTTGCTTCTGGATCAAGGTTGAGGCAGGCGGGGGAGGCTCAGGCTGCTGCTCCTGAGATAACTGGAAGGATCAGGGGAGCTGGGTGAGTGCTCAGTCTAAACAATGGCTTCAGAGTCAGGGCTGTGATCATACTCAAATTAATTTCAAATATGCACGGTAACACAAGAAGCAATTTGCATAAGACGTCACATGGAGTTGCATACAATTTTGCATATTTAAACAAAGTACAATAAAGCACAGCTCGGGCGGGTATGTGAAATCATTTGTGCAGTGAACCGTGCAGAGAAAAGACATACAATTATCACCAAAGAAGAAAACAAATGGCAGCAACCACCCAGGATGCAAAGTGAGCTCAGAAGTTGTGAAACACCAGCTTCTTCCTTCATCCCGATAGATGCTTGGAGTCATGTTATCATGCACTTCTTTTCCACAGGTCCTTCTGGTGCAAAGGATGGTTCTCGCTGTTTCATATCACTACTCACATTCTTCCTTCACACTTCCTTGGCTTCAACTTTGCCAAGCACCTTCTTCATCCGTCATTTTTTCTGGGTTTTCCAGTACATAGATTTCCAGGTTTGAGGGACTTCTTCCTCACCAGGCACTGCTCCAATACCTGCTCCAGGTGGTATTGTCCTTGCCCTTTAGTGGTAAAAACTAGAGGCCAAAAGACTGGCTCTGGGGGCACAAGGGAAGACTCTGACAGTCTCATTTCTGGTGGTCTCAGTGCTGTGAATGTTCAGAGCATGATCCCTGTGGGTCAGATTTGGAACCTCTGTAGGTCACACGGAGTGGACTCCATCTCAGCTCCTGGAAAATGATGGCCAGACAACTAACATAGATAAGGAAGGAAGAAAAGGGAACAACATCCCTTAAGTGGGAATGTATCATCCTTTGGAGCAAACATCAGAGGTCTGAGACCTTTAAACCTGCAGAAGGGACTTTCAGCCCCTGATCTACATTTTGTGACAGTCCTGCAACTCTCACACGTGGCTTGGGTCAGCACTGCAGCAATGAGGCTGAGCTCTGAGGGCTGGCCCATGAGCATGTGCTTTCCCTTCCCTCCCCAGGAGGCAGGCAGCCAGGGGAGGATTCATCTGCTGCTCCTGAAACAGCTGGAAGCATGAGGAGAGCTGGGTAAATGCTCATGCTAAACTGGGACTTCGTTTTTGGCAGCACCCTGGTCCCCATGAGCTCCCAGAGCCCTGCTTCATCCTCCTTGTCTTCATTTACCCAGAGCTTTAATGTCCCCTAGCTCTAAATTTCTATTCTGATCCCTGCCTTTGATCCTATTTCTCCTTCCAGCCCCATCATTTAATCCAAGCCACAATTTCTGGTTTTGCCCACTCTCTCCTCACCCTGACTTCTCCTGTCATCTTTCGTGCTCCTGCTCCCTCATACCTCTCTTTAGGCCTTTGCTTGACAACCTCTGCTCCTTATATTTTAGTTAGGCAGTTTGTTTCTCTCTGCAGGACTGCCTGAGCATCAACAAAGACCTGTCACCAAAACCCTGGAAGAGGCAGTGTTATGCTCAGTCACCCTTTTGTCCCAGCCCTCTTCTAACTTGCAGGTACAAGGGGAAAAATCTGTCTCTATCCCATATCCTGCACTCAGAATTACTGCACTGCATATGCAGCTACAGGTAAGCTGCCCAATGTGAGTAGGTACAAGAAACCCACATTTTTCCAGGACAGTATTTTTTGGTCATCAGTTTTGTCATGGAGTCCCTGATGCTTGGTGTAAGAGAAATCTCATTATAAAGGAACCTCTTAGGGTTCCTGCTGTGTATCCAGCCAACGCAGGGTACACAGAGCGTCGGATCCCGTTTGTGTGATGTTTGTGTGATTTGTGTAATATGTCACATAAGAAAAGAGTTGGCAAAGCAGAAAAATGCATGGGAGAGAAACCACTTCAGGCTTAGATAACTCATCCTGGTATTGCCAAATGTGTCTGAATCAACATAACAAGACAGGCACAAATCTCCACTGTAGGTGTATTTAACCACTGCATTCATGTTTTCGTTAATGAATTCATTCAGGCAAAACTGTGTCCTAACCTGGCAAGATTGACTCCCCTGATACTAGCAGAGGACACCCACCACTGTCGGCTCCTTGGTTTGGGAAGAGCTCAGAAAGCCTCTGCAGTCTGTGTCACTTTACCAAGGCTTAGAGAGTACCTGAGAGAATCACGATGCCTGTGATTCTGGTGCATCCTTTCATAGGCAAACTAACAAGGAAATCAACTGGCTCCCTAGCCAGGCCAGGCTGTAACTCAGATTTGACCAGTGCATGCTGTAGGCATCACACCATGTTCCTCTGATAGAAAACAAGTCACCCCAGGCTTGTTTGCTTGCTTGTTTGTTGAACCCTAGTGGTATGTCCAGCTGTCGACAAAGTCTGAGCTTCAAACGAGACTGGCTGCCCTAGAGCATCTGCTCTCCTGCCACTGGAGCGCTAACTAGGAGCCACTGAGAGGCAGGGCAGGGCCCTGGAGCAGAGACTGGCATTTGCATCCTTGCCAGATCCCTTGTGAGGATTGATCTGAGGCTGAAGATGGTTTTGCTTGTATTCTGGTCACTCTCAGAGAAAGCTGGGCTTTGGATCAATGTGGAATGCGTCACTGAATGGCCTATTATTCACTGAGTGCAATGTGCACTCGGAGACACAGCAGCCCTCAATAAAGATTCAATTCTGCCTCTAAGGATCAAAGCAGGAATGAACCAAGGGAACTACTCAACTCTTTTACATGATGCTGAAATGAGAGGTTGCTTGTTTCAGGGCGACTCTTTATGGCACTTTCAAGTTGTGCATTTCTCCTAATTAAATGGCCATCCACACAACCAGGTCCCTTTAGTAGAGTGCAGAGCTACCTGTGATTGAAGCTGTCCATTTCCCCTGCACAAATGCTCACACTTGAGTTAGCACAGCTTGTCCATGCTGCCATGCCTGCTCCACACCCTCCTCAAGGAGCACAGGGGTGCCCACAGCTCCACAGGTGTTTTCCCACCACTCTCCTCATGCCCACAAGTGTCGGGATGGCTCACTCACAGGGTGTGCTGCAAAAGAACACAAAGGAATGATATTCAGCAGCACAGGCCTGGGGAGGAGGGCAGAGGCAGAGCATATGGAGTCCTAACTTCCAGCCACAACTCTGGATAAGGTCCTTGAGCAGGGGAGGTAAGCAGGTGTTGCTGGTTGCTGCCACATCCCTGCAATACAGACTCTTCCAGCCGACAGTTGCCTGATTTTTTTCCCATAATGGGATAATTTATAGCAGGTTATAGAAGGCATTCAGCTGGAGGGAATCCCAGATTTTTGAGATGTTTTCAAAATGTTTTTCTGAACTACTCTCTCTCCCAGGAAATCACAGTGGGTCAGCAACACCTCATGCTTGTTTTTTGAGCACTCATCAGGGTGATTTTTATGTGTCTTGAAGTCATTCTACAAGTCTTACATGTTCTTCTTGGATTTAAAAATGATTGCGTTCATTCCTCCCATCTCTGCTGTCCTCATTCAGAATGCAACTCCCAGTGCTACCTCCCTGCTGGAGAATAGGATGTGGGGGAGATGCTAGGGAAGGAGGGAAGGCTGCAGACTGGAAAGGAATAGAGATGCTGGAAAAGAAGTCAGGGCTGGGACTAGACCGGAGAGGTGGAAAGTCAACATGGAGAGGTGGGTAGGAGTGGTGTAGTGGGGAGTGGTGATGGGAGGGGACCAGCTCAGGCAATCAGTGTTTCAGGAAGCCAGAAGAATAAGGGGCAGCTTGTGGAGCTTCTTCTGTGAGTCAGAGAGTGAGTCCTGGTGAAAAAGGGTAGGTTTGGCTTTGTGCCTGCAGCCCCAGCCCGTGCAGAGAGGGCATCAGAGGAAAAGCATCTGATGACAGAGAGAAGTCAGCAGGAAGGGCTGAAGCTCTGGCTGGAAGCAGATGAGGTTTGTGCAAAACATCTCACTGCACCAGCGAGTACATGAGTGCAATTTCAGCACAATGAGAACTCATCACCACCTCTGTCAAGTCTCTCTGGCTTGCCCAGCCTCAAAGCTGTTGACTGGAGAGGATCTTCCACCTAAAGCAAGAGGGGTGAAAGTCTCTGCCCTCCCACACTCAGCAGAGGGAAAGAAGAGGTGCTGCTCAGCCTCGTGTGTCTGTACTCCAGGACAGCCACTACAGGAGTGTGTCTGCTCTCTGATGGGCCTGGGGCCACCACCAACCCACAGAGATCTTGTCCAGGGCACAGGGTGCCATGTGGAGGGCCTGGCCATGCAGCAAGAAAGGTCCTTCCAGTGGGCAGAAACCTCAGAGTCCAAGGTCAGGTCTGGACTGAGAAGCCTGCTCCTTCCTCCAACAGTAAAGCAGAGGATCAGGGACACCTCTAGGGCCCAAAGGACTCAGACAGGACAGAGGGAGCAGGGGTGGGAACCATCTCCATCCCCATCTCCAGCAGTCTTCCAACCATAGCCAGGGAGCAGCCCTTTGGAGTGGCCATCAAGCCGGGTGCGCCCTCAGCCCCGATTGCCGCTGGGCTTGCGAAGTGGAGGAGTTGCAGGAGACAAGGATGCTTAATTACAGAGCAGCCCTGGAAACCAGCAACAGCAGCAGCACTGTGGCCAGGAGGGGAGGCAGCAGGGCTGTAAATAGAAATTGCGGAGGCAGCCGCGGGGAACAGAGTGAGAGAAGCTTCTGCGCCTGCTGCGCTGCATGTCCCACCCTTCCCCTTGGCTTCTGTCACCTCTCCCGGACACCCTGCCCCACCCCAGCACGACAAGCAGCCCCAGGGCATGCCTGGGAGACGGCAGCTCCAGGGACAGGACAGCAGTTTTGGGTGGAGAGGTGGGTGAAGAAGAGCTCCTCCTCCACCAGGCGCCACATCCCAAGGAAATGCATGAAGGTGGTCAAAGGGCCCCTTCAGTCGGCAGAGAGATCAAGGCAAGATGGACACGGGGTCAAATTGCCCCCTCTACTACCAAAGAGAGAACGTGGGATGCCAGCAGTCTGAGCCCCCATCCCAGGTGCTGTCCTTCTGCCCAGGGTGCAGTCCCTCTCGTCCCACCCTGACTTTTCCAGCGTGGGACCTTCCACAGAAGCAAGAGGTCTGCTTTCAATATTTTGCAAAGTTTTTATTTAAAAATGTTGAAACTAACATCCCACAAGAGTTGAATATTTCACCACAAGGAGAAGAGAAATCCTACAAAAATATATATCACAGCGCACAAGGGCAGGGGAGGGGGAAGAGCGAGACTGAGCAGAGGAGCAGGAGGGAGGCTGGAGGGGAGGATGGAAGCCGTGGCAGAACGAGACCGAGTGGCAAAGGGAGAACAAGAGAGGAGTAGGGAGAGCGAAACAGTAGGAGGGGAGAGAGAACCAGGAGAGAGACCGTGGTACAGGACAAGAGTGGGAGGAGGGAAAACAGTGGGAGAGGGAAGACAACAGGAAAGGAGGAGTACAGAGCCAGCAGTTGGTGAAGGAAGGGGACCTCTCTCTATGGTCCTGCCAGGGTAGGGCCAGGACTACAGTGGGACGTTAGCAGGGATGCAGCTGGGGGACTGGAGTTTGACTCAGGATTTTTGTGCTGCAGGTCTCAGCTCTAAGGCTGTGCCACACCTGTGGTTTGTCAGAGTGAAAAAACAAAACCACCGTTCAATTCAGAACAGTCTCAAGGTGGTCCTGTTTGAGAACTTGCAGGGAATGAGAAAACCACTCCTTTCCAAGCATTTTTCTTCGTCGGAAAGTGGAGTGGGAAATGAAGGGACCAGATTTGCAAGGGCACTTGGGTGCCATTGAGGAAGAGGTAGATAGCCCTCTTTGAATTTTGGGATGCTTGGCTGGATGTGAGTCCCTGGAAACTAGACTGGAGGAGAGGTGTGGAAGCTGACACTGGAGGTCTGCTCCCTGCCTACCAGCTGCCACCAACCAGATGGGAAAGCCCAAGCAGGATTTGGCCTCGTGGTCATACCACTCTCTCGGGTAAAGAAAAGGAGACTCCCTTCCACTGTGCTCACAGAGAGACCACCCTTGTGTTCAAAAAGCCAGGGCTCTCCAGGAGCTAAGCAGAGACACAGTTACTTCATCTCACTCAGCCCACCTGGATGTTCCCTTTTAATAGCATATAAATGTTGGGCAGAATTAGCCCAAGATTACGAACACTTCCAGTTGGTTTCCCTGCACACTTTTCTCTCTAATGGAAAGAAAAAAAAAAAAAAATCTTTCCCCTCCATTCATCTAGAAGACAGGGAAACCTGATGGACTGTGACTAAGAAGGTGCTGTCCTCTGCCCTGGCTTGGTACTCAGTGCTGTCAACCCATCCATGTGCACATCCTACAAAATATTACCCTGGGCCAGGTAGAGACCTCAGGCATGCTCTGGCTCCAGTCTGTGTAGGGGAAGATGGTTTATAAGGCTCCAGTCATGGAGAAAACAGATCCAGTGAGATTATTTATTGACTGGAAGAAGCTTGTGTGTCCACATGTGTTCTGACTGTTTTGTTCCAGGGACAAAGCATAGCAGTGAATGTTTGGGCAGGACAATTAAGTTGTTTCCCTGTATCCTACCTGTTTTGTGTGAGAGATTGAATGACTATCATAAAAACGTATTTGGCTAGGAAAATTGTTCTTAGAAAATATGTTCATTGTACCCAAGCCTCTGTTGTTGTAAGAGTTTTCTCTACACAGCTTCACCAGCTTTCCCCTAACCACAGTATCCATGAAGGGTTTCACTCCCTGGAGATACTTTTACCAAAACCAGAAACATGTAAAAGGGGGAGGAAAAAAACCCCAAACCACCAAAATCTGATTTGTTTGCAGAATTTACAAGAGTCTTCCCAGGAGAGTGCAGGGCTTCCCCACATCAAGTGTTGGAAAACGTTTTCACTATGACTCCTGTGCTACCCTGCCACTTTCTTACAGGCCTTCTCTCCATGCAGCATGTGGAAAGAGAAAGTCCAAGGACAGCCCTTGAAGTGGAAGAGTCTAAACTCTGGCCTTGTTTCAACAAATGCTGTTGATCAAAGAACAATCTAATTAATCTGGTCTGGAAGATTACTTCAACCAGTTCAAGGTATGGTAAATTGCCAGCAATCAGCAGTGCAGCCTCCTGCAGATGTCCTTCCCCAGCAGGGACATGCCAGGGAGAGGGGGAACAGGGGCAGCAATGAAGGGGGCAGTGAGCAGGAACTGCCACCTGGTCCTTCCCTGTCCCTCTGCAGCTTAAATGTCTACAAAAGCCTTGCATGGATCCTGAATAAGAACAGGCTCAGTAACAGATCGATCTATGGTAAAGCACTAATATCCCCTGCTGTAAGCACAGACTCAACCTGTGCTTAGACTAGAGATCTCCAGAGTCCTTTTCCACCTACATCTTTCAGCCACTCTGTGCTTTTAATAAGCCAGTAATTTTATTTGACCTGTCATTTTCTCCAAATCTCTACTGTTTTTTGGAAGCTTATTGTAATTTACACTCTGATTTAAATGCCCTTCACAGTGAGTCAGATGGGACCTGAGAACACCTAATGGTTCAGCTGGGTAAACGGGCAGAACCAGGCCTCTTATGAAATTCCCTGTGCTTTGTCCTATAAAGAACAGCCTTTTAATGCAGATATAAAGGATGAAAGGCCACTTCCCTCTCTCCAAGATGACTTTTGTCAGAGACCTTGTGTGGTGCATTAGGGCCTTCAAATTGTGAGTGATTTTCCTGCCTCCGGCCACATCAGCCCAGAAGTTTTTTTTACACTGCAGGGGCAACCTTATTTAAATGTGCATCTTTTCATCTCAGTAATTGTCAGTGTAGGGTTTTAATTAATTTGAAGTTGTCCTTAAAAAGTGAGAAGAACTATTGTCATTAAGCTGAAATTTACCATCTCCCACGTCCTCAAAGTGACACCCATGGGTCCATGCCTAGGAAGAGGTGGAGATGCACAGATCTTGCTCACACAAATAAGTGACAGTGTGGCTGCCAGCCTCACAGAGCACCAGAGCCCTGAAGGACATGCACAGGCAACCATTTTGGACGGATACCTGTGCCACTGCTTTCAGTTTCTGACCAGCTGAACTGAATGAAGCTTCACCTGGGAGCCCAAATACTCTCTCATACCTTTGGTGAACACTGCCTTGTGGGCTTCCAGTCACCTGGCACTCCAGGAGAGACCTAACAGCAGTACATGGCAACCCTTCCAGTGTTCCCAAGGTCAACTCTAAACTGCTCTTGGTCATCCCAGGCAGGGAGTCCTGTCTGCTGCCTTGTTGGCTGTGCCAGGAGTATCTGAAAGCAAATCTCTTTCTGAGCCCAGCAAAATTCAAGTTCCTCATGCCCAGAAATGTCTGCATTGCACTCTAGCTGTGTACAGGACATTTGCTAAATAATATGGTGAGCAGAGGGCTTCACCTCGGATTTTCTGGAATGCATCACCATAGACTGGTGTTGTTCAGAAAAACCTTGCTGAAGGAGGCTGAAGGGGTGGAGAGGGACAGCAAGGAGGCTTTCAACAGATCAAAACATTTGGAAAGCTAAAGGAATCTTTTCTGACTTTAACTGGCAAGAGAAGTAACATGGGGGTGGGAACTGAGGGGAAAAAACTGTGGATGGAGAGAGGAAGTAAGATGCAAGCTGAAGAGAAAAAAACCCAAAGGAGTGTTAGGCAGAAAGAAACTGAAAAGACGTGGATATCTTCCATCCAGGGGGAAGATAATGTTTCCTTCAAGGAAATGGGTTATTGAGAGGGCCCAGGTGCTCTGTGAGCCTCTTCTGCCCAAGCTTCACCCACCCTTGGGACTCTCACGAGGGCCAAGGTCTCAGGATCAGACGAATTTGCCACCATCCGAGTCACCTGGTGGGCAATCCTGCAGCCACTGAACTCCAGACGTTCACTGCAAAGCACACGACATGGGAAGGGACACACGGAGGGTGAGGGCCCACGGGGACAGGGGTACGCCTTTCCGCCTTGCCTACCCCCGATGTCAGGCATGCACTGGTGAGAGAGTCATGGAGATCCAAGTGTGTCTGTGCACATACGCTAGAGGAGGGGCTGGAGAGGTCAAGATTTCACACCACCACCAGCTGTCTTCCCTCCCACCATTCTGCTCTCTCGTCACCCTGTCCTGCGTGGGCAGGGCGGGTCCCCAACCTTCCCCCAGCAGGAGGCTGAGGAGGCCCAGCTCGTCCATTCGCCCAGGCACATCCCGGTGCGGTTAGTTAACAATGGTGGTGGTGGTGGGCCGTGGCACAAGGAGGTTGTTCTTTTTCCTGGGGTGGCAGAGGCGGGGAGAGTCCGCGCTCGCCAGCTGTGACAGGAGGGTGGGGGAGCCAGCTCAGCCTCTCCCGGGAGCTTCACAGGTTCACCAGTGGGATTCTGGGGGAAAGAGGGAATTGGAAATTAATTAGCGCTTACGCTGCCCCAACCCCCACTCCCGCTAGCCAACATCACCTCTGCCCTGCCTCAGTGTGCCCGTCCCCCTGTCCCCTGCCTGCCCCAGCTCCCTGGCCGCTCACCGGTTGAGCTGGAAGGCTGCATTCTTCCCGTGGCCACCCAGTTTTTCCGCACCCTCCTGGCCCTGCCTGGACTCCTCCGCCTCAGGTGTGGGGGTCAGGGGGTCGCCGTAGGGCCCCAGGATGCTGACGGTGGTGGGGGAGAGGTCTGTGAGGGGCTGCTGGCTCTCTTGCTGCCTCCCACTGCTCTGCTGCCCCGAGTGACGCCGGCGTTTCTGATTTCGGTCCCAGCTGTGGAGAGAGCAAGGCATCTCTGAGGTAAAGAGCCAAAGCCCAGCCCTTGATGACAGAGAGGTTTGTGGGATGGACCCCACTACGCTCTGCATTAGAGCCCCGCGTGGCCGAGTGCCAAACCTTGCAAGGATTGTGGCACCAGATCTGCACCCCTGGGACAAATGGGTTCTAAGCCCACAGTCCTCCTGTAGACACCGGCCCAGTGAGAGCCTCCATTGGCCCAAAGCCCACTCACCAGAACTTGAATATGATTCCAGTGGCAACCAGGACAATGATTATGGAGATGGTGATGGTGACGTACAGCTGCGGGTCCACACCTGCGGGACAGAGGATGCTGTGATGGCCACTCTCTCCGGTCCCCAGAGAGCAGCAGGGCAAGGGGAGGTTCCTGAAGAGTTTTGCAGAAGGAGCTGCTCCTGCAGGGGACCGGGGGTGAAAGAAGCAAAGGGCAGATTTACCTTCCCCCCGGGGCCCAAACAAGAAGGGCCGCAGGGTGGCCGGGCTCTCGCGCAGGTTGAGCCCCGCGTTGTGCAGGAGCGAGTGGGAGTTGGGCTGCGCCGTCGCCATCCCGTGCGGCGAGACGAAGGTGTATCCCAGCGGTGGGAAGCCTGGGTTGGCTGAGTTTGTGTCCCCTCCGTCCTCATCCGACACCGTGGGACCCCACACGATGGCCCAAGGGTACTGGGAGGAGGGCATGCCGTCCTCGAATCCGGACGGGGTGGCGGGCCGGGCCCCCGCGGCCTGGCGCCTCAGCCGCACCCCGCGGGCGGGCAGGGCTCGCTGGCGCGGCAGGGCCGAGCGGGAATCCGGGCGGGAATCCGGGCGGGAATCCGGGCGGGAATCCGGGCGGGAATCCGGGCGGGAATCCCGCTCCGGCTGCGAGGTCCTTTCCCAGATGCAAATGGACCGCGGGGCCGGGGGGCTCCGGCGGGTGCAGAGAGGCCGAGGGGCTGCTGGGCCCCGAGAGCGAAGTGACCATGTGCCAGGAGGAGGGATGGCCAAGACGACGAGGAGGAGATGCCACAGCTGCAGGGAGTGGATGCGGGAAAGGAGCGGAGGCATCCTGCTGCAGGGTGGGAGGAAGAAGAAGAGAGCCCGATCTAAACGTTCCTCCTGTTGAGAGGCCAAGGAGCCGGGAGCAGCCCACCACCCACACTCCTGTTTTCTTCCCGCCTCACCTGCCAGTGTGGGAAGCTGTGAACCTACCAGGCACTGGGCTCCATCTCAGATGCAACAGTGTCTTTGCTCAGTCAGGATCTTGTCTCATCTTCTTCACTGGGAACCAAAAGGGAGGGGTGTCAGCGTCCCCTCACGCAGTGGTGACGGCTCTCTCCTTGCAGGCGCTGTGTGCCACCCCAGGTGAGCTCCCGGCCCCGGCAGGCAGGATAAGGGGAGCCCATGCACCCTCTCCTGCTCCATGCATGCAGGTGCATCATCCCCCCTGCCGATGCCAAGTCCACCCCCAAACACATGCATTCGCGTATGCTGACAAAAGCAAGGAGCGATCTCTGGAGCACACGTGCCCAGGCACATGCGCAGCTTCCCCAGGGACTCTCCTGTCTGAGGGCCGAGAATGGGATTCAGCATCTTTGTTTGCTTATCACTGGGACAAGTTGGAGTCTTAATTCCTGTGTTTATTTATAGTGTGGAGTGTGTAATCCATTTATTAAAAAAGAGCCTCTTCATTGTGTGCCAGAGCGAGGGAGCGAGAGGGGAAGCACGAGAGTGGTAAACCAAGACGACTGAGAAAGAGTGAATCAGCGAGAAAAAGTCCAGCCTTACTAAAGAATTTAAGAGAAAAAAATACGCCTATCAAATATTTAGTATTTACTTTCCTCTTAGCTAACATGAAATTACCTTCCCACACTCCTTGTCTTAATGTCCTCTGCACTGTCCCATCCCTCCCTTTCTCCTCTATTCCTCCCTTTTCTCTCCCACATCCCACGGCTGAACAACAAAAGCACGGAGTGAGGTCAGGTCCTCTCAGCCGGATTTGTGCCCTGGACGCTCAGCACCCTCCGGGATCAGCCCTCCGTGCTGCCCGCCCCTTCCCTTGGCTGGGCGCAGCTCCGTGCCGGCCCTTCCCCGGTGAGCTCCAGTGTGCCTGACCCCGGATCCTCTCCGCAACCGCACGCATACACAGGACGAAAAAAAAAAAAATCATGCGAGATGTTCAGCCTGCTCCTTCATCGTGAAGGGGAAAGCATGAATGCCGACAACCCACGGTCATGCCCTCCTGTGGCTGCTGAGATGGAGAGACAGGGATGCTTGTCTGAGGGAGTCAATGCTGAGGCAAACCCTGCCCCTCCAGCCCTGAGCCAGCTGTGCTGCACCTCCCGGCTTCCAAGGGGTTCCTGCCATCCGCCCCTGCTCACCCCATGCCCTGAACAAATACTGCAGCCCCTCCTGGGTGGGAGGCTTCCTCTTCCTGAGGGAAGAGCCCAGGGCTTGCTGTGATGTACACCTGAGAAGAGGGGCCAGGAGAAAGGGCACTCTAGACTAAGTAGCTGTCTAGCTCCTGCTGCATTAACCGGGGATATTTTTAGTTTCCTTCTGTTAAATATTTAAACAAAGTTCACAGAAAAAAAAAAAAAAGAATTGTTGGCTAATGTGCCCTGCCCCTCCCTCCGGGGCAAGATCAGTCTCTGGAGGGATCCTGAGATGAAGATGAGGAGAAAAGAGCAGCTATTCTCAGCATTTCTTTGTTCTTTGCTCCTGAACCTCTAAGCCTTGGAGGGGACTCAGTATTAAAATGCTGCTCTGCAGAGAGGCAGCAGAATGGAGCAAGTTTCTTCTAAAGCCAGATACTGGCGAGATCTTGGCCATCTGGATTATGATCACGATGCCGTGGAAGATCATGTCTGGTAACACAAATCCATGACAGAATTTATTCTGGACTTTGAAAGGGAGAGAATTCCAAGCATGGAGGACCTCCTTGTGTGAATCCCCAGGCTAGAGGGCACACAAGTTGCAGGAGAGGTTTCAAGGTGGCTTGGAGTGCCTGGGGCCGTGCCTGGGACTCACCATGGGGCAGAAGTTCCCTGGGTTGAAGAGGCTGCTCTGCTTGTGGCACGGCACTCTCAGTCACAGCTCAAGTCTTTGGGGGCTTGGGGCTGATTTGCATTGGGAAGCAGGAGATGTGGGGCTGGACAGTACCATCCCAGCAGAGGCAACCTTCTCCAGGTGCAGGTAGACCTCAGTGCCAGTCCCACAGGGAAGTGTGGTACAGTAGTGGTGCACGTATAGCCTCTAGCACTCCTCCTAACAGCCATGGCTCTACCCTCAGAAATGTGCCTGGGGGCAGGAATGCCGGGGTCACTGCGGTCTCCTTGCTAGTTGGGAGGTCTCATAATAGGGACATCACTGTTCTTCTAAGCTGAGAGTGCGAGCTCCAGCAATGGCACCCCAGTCTATGGACTTCCAGAGTTAAAAACCTGGGAATAATAAACCCTACAGAGCCAAATCCTGGATGGCTTTCACACACAGTTGTCTAAATTCCAGGCCTATGGAGCAGAATGAGCTGAGGAGGGGTGAGCCCCAGCACTGATCGCCTCGTGTGCAAATGATGCTGAGGAGGGGACAGCCCATACATGGGGGTGCAAGCCTCAGACTGGAGGCACTGCTGTGCATGGGTTTTGCTGCCTAGAGTGAAGAGCTGGTGATTCCCAATGCTCCCACCCCAAAAGTGGCTCCAGATGAGTGCAGGAATGATGCAAAGTCAGTTGGTATCCATCAATACATTCTGGTTTGTTAATGAGATCATGGCCAAAGACTGAGAGTGTGTCCTGCTCTGGCACAACCAGGACTGATTGTGGAGGAGCTGGGAGCAGGACAGAGGTGTCTCTCATGGCATGGAAAGTGTGGGAGCAAAGGAAGGTTTCAGGTGAAAATACCAGGCAGTGCAGGCTGGATTCCACCGTGCTTGGAGCATTTATGTTTGAAATGGAGCATAGATGTCCCTGTGGATTATTGACTAAACAGCAGACAAAGCATGTCTGGGGCACTCTGCGGTCAGCCACCGGCAGTGGGATTGTGTCCTGGGCACCCACCCTACTGCGTTGGGGGGCAAGAGTAACACATGCCCTTCGTTCAGCTCTGGACACAGCTTCCAGTGTGGATCCTGAATAAACTGGTAGACCTTCAGAGCAGAGGAGGGGATGCCAATGCTCTTATTACCTGGGAGTATAAATGCTACCTTATAACATTCAAGACGCCTTTGTGTGCCAGAGCAAAGACACTGGATTTCTGCACCAGTACCTCATGGAAAGGCTCTTGCTTTCATATGTGTTTCCCAGGTCTAATGGCAATAAAACTGGACAGGGCTATTCCCGGAGTCTGAACAAGAAACCTGTATCCTTTCACTCTAGGTACAGAGCCTTCATCTCAGCGTTCTGGTCCTGTGATGCACAGATGACAGAGTGTGAATGACAAAGCTATTTCCCCAGGGCACTTCATTGAGCTCAGTTTGTGACTCTTGGTGCTTGAAAGCAGCGAGTAAGAATTACACTGTTCTTTGCCACTGCATATGGACCCCACCATCGCTCCAGACTGGGGCTAATCTGTTAGGAGCTGCTCTCATGCATTTGCAGGATGGAAGCATGAATCCTGCTGCTGTTTCCCACACCCATCTGTGCTTCCTCCCTCTTTGTAAATCTCCTGCAGCATGGACCCACCGCTGCTGGGACATGAGAGAGCAGATCTCAGTAGCCATGCCCCAAAGCATACATAGCTCACCAGGGAGGACTGGGAATTTACATCCTACCTAATGGCTGGGAGCAGAGCCTGCTGCACTCCTGCTCAAAGCAGGGAGCTCTGACTAAACCCTGAATGTGACACCCTGAGCTCTGAGTTCAGATACCACTGTGCCCCAGGAAAGCCCTAGGATTCACTTATGATAACTCCTTCTCCGTGTTCAGGATTCTTGTATACCTTAATGCCATGGATAAATCCTATCCAAATAAAAAAGGCATCACAGAAATAAAGGAACCAAGGTGCTAGCCGTGTGCTGTAGCTCCCTTGCATCAAGTGCAATCTGTAACCTTCTGTTACAAAATGCTGAAGTTTGACAAATTCAAATGAGGAACAATACTATTAATAAAGAGGGTCACATACCAGCACAGTTCACCTAGGCAGGTGGTGTGTTCCCTACTGCCTGCAGCCTTTGCCTGGCTGTATTCCTAAAAGAGATGCTACAGTTCAATCAGAAGTTATGGGCTTGGTGCAGGAAATTAAATCGGTGAAATTCTCTGGCCTGTGCTCTGCTGTAGGTCAGTCTCGATGATCAAAATGGTCCCTCTGGCCTTAAAATCTGAGAATCTCACAGCTTTCTCAATGCCTAGCCGAGATCAGCTCTGACTGGAGAGCAGTTGGATGAAGCCAAGCGCACACAAGCCGTGTTAGTGAGGAGCGGGTAGAGGCTCCTTCCATCCAGGGATGGGAAAAGAGTTGCACCCGATTCTGTCTGGCTCAGCTGGCAGATGATGATCTATCTGTATTTTTGTAACATCTAGAGCTTGACTGCTGTGATACTGTGCCTCTAGGAATGAAGCTGTCTGCTCTCAGAGCGCTCCAGCTAGTTCAGAATGCAGCAGTCTGTTTGCTCGGCGACTCAAGCTGCCGGGAATGCATCACCGTGCCCCTCTGCACCCCACATGGCCTCGCCTTTGAGCACAGAGTCCGGTTCAAGGTCTCCAAACCAGCATTCAAAGCCCAGCATGGGACAGGCCCCAGTGACCTAAGCAATCAATCACCTCTCCTTATGCAGCGATGACCTCACATGACGGATATATTCCACTGGAACAATGAAATTGCCAACCAGTTTGGGGAGAGGGGGGAGGGATGGAAGAAGGGTAAAGAGGCTCATGACCCTGAAAAATGGAACATTCACAAGAGCTGGGCCAAGATTATGAAACTTACTGCTGGCTGAAATAAAGCTCACCATTAGCTACCCCGCAGCACCAAGAGCTTCATGCAAATCCTTGCTTCACCCAGCTCCCCCACTGCAACGATTCCACTCAAAACAGTGATGAAAAAATCAAAACAAACCTGAGGAGGACCCAGCCCTCCTTACAGAGCAGGAGTGCTAGGTTGGCTGTCATTTTTTAATCGCCCAGCCAGCACTAAGGGCTATGGTGACAGCTACTGATACAAGACTGATTTGGGACCACGGAAGCTAGAAGCTGTCACCAAGCACTGAGCAGAGCGAGTTCAGGCACTGGCAGCCTGAACTGGCAGACCCTCCCCATACTGTGTGATGCCCTGGACACACCACACCTGTATTTTTCTCGGTGGCCATGAACACCCCGAAGTTCATGGTCCAAGAGGCAGAGATGCAGTCATTACCGGTTTGGCAGCAGGAAGCATGAGCCCTGGTGTTGGTGAAAAGGAGTGATGTGTATGCCCTGCTGTATTCGGCTGGGTGGGGACAGGGAAAGGGAGGAATCCCAGAGCAGATGACCCAGGGAGACAATTCTGCTGCACTCAGAGGAGTTTTGGCAGCTGGGATTGTGAAGCCAAATGCTGGTGCCCTGGGGTGCAGATGCTAAGCCCAGCCAGAGGAAGAGTTCCTGCTACGCGTGGGGCTGGGGGCAGCACCTCCCAGAGCTGCCTGAATTTGGGGGCTGGCGGTTGGAATGCAGTGGCTCACGTCAGGCTGCTCTACCTGATGTCTAAGGCTGAGAGGGTTGGTGGCAGCACCCAGGAGGATCCAGCAGGATCCCGGAGGGGCTGACACTGCTCGCCCTGAGTCAGTGCAGGTCCTGCAGCGTTCAGTGACTTGCCGATAGGAATTCCCGTGCCAGGCTGCCAGGGTGAGCACTTATGGGCTGGGTATGGCAATCCTAGGCTGGGGCAGAATGCAGGGCTGGAAGGGTGATGCTGCATTTGGACGTTTTCATAGCGAGGGAATGGGCGTGTGAAGCCCATCAGTGGTCCTCTGAGCTGAAGTCTCCCTGCATTTGGGAACTGTGAGTGTGGCCCCATTCCAAGCAGCACTCTAGGATGCCGGTCCCCTGCCATCTAGTGCCTGCCTGCAATACATGTCATGAGTCTGACAATCTTCTGCCTCCCAGTTTTCTACTGTTCCCGGGCATCCAAGTGCTTCAAGTGCTGAGTCTCCACATCTGAATTGCTCTCTCTTGCATGGTGCACCCTTGGCCAGGCAGGAGGTGGGACTGACCCCTCTGTTTCCTTTCTCCAGCTGCGCCAGTTTGGCTGAAGTCGCCTTCCTCAGCGCAGGCTCCAGCGCTCCAGCACAACAGGTCTGTGATGGAGCCCGGAGCTGGAGGGTAAGAGGCAGCGATCCCTCGGCTGTGACCCCTCCCTCCCGGCCCCTCAGGCATCCCCTGCCCCCGACTAAAACAGGAGGAAAAGGAGAGGGGAGGAAGGAGACAGCCGGCTAGAAGGAGACAGAGCACCTAGATCGGGAAAGGGAAAAGAAAAGGGGGAGGAAGGACACAGGGAAGGAGACAGGGAGAGATGACTTGGAGACGGGCATGCAGCCCCCCTCCCCCCCGTCCCTGCAGCCCCGTCCCCGATCTGTCCCCCAAGCCCGGGCCGAGAGGATGAACTTACCTTGCGGGGAGACGAGTGGGGCGCAGCCGGAGCGGCGGAGCAGAGGGCTGGGGGAGCACAGCTGCTGCTGCCCGTGCCTCTCATGGCCAGGACGAAGGAAGGAGAGGAGGAGGAGGAGGAGGAAGAGGAGGAGGAGGAGGAAGGTTTGCTGAGGCTGAGCCTTGGCTGAGGGAGAGGGAGCGAGAGATGCCTTGAAATAAACAGCTGCCGAGGACTGGTCCAGCCCCTCTTTCTCTCTCTCTCTGTCTCCGTCTCTCTCGCTCGCTGCCTCCCGTTAACCCCATGGCTGCTGGCACGGGCGCGCCCGGCACCGTGGCCCCGCTGCAGCCCGAGGGGGGCGCCGGGGCGGCCGGGCCGGGGCAGCGGCCGGGCGGGGGCAGCGCGTCCCCCGGCCCGGAGCCCCCTGCCCCGGCGGCCGGGCGCGAAGGCTCCTCCCGCTCCCTGCCCGCCCGCGCCGCGCTCCCGCAGCCCCGCGCCCGCCGGACCTGCCCCCCGCCGCCTCCCCGCCGCTGCCCGCACGGCCCGGCTCCGCTCGGCTCCGCTCGGCTCCGCTCCGCTCCCCCGTCTCGTCGGTTATTTCGGGATCTTCACAGGAAGCGATTAGGTTGCCATGGAGAGAGGTGTCTCCAAGGGACCCGTCGCTCCAGCTCGCTCCGGCGAATGCCACCCCCGGACCGGTCCGTCCTTGGGGGCGGAGGCCCCCCGGGATCCCCCTCCCCCGGGCCGCCCCCCGGGGTTCATCCCCGCCGCCCCTCGCCTTTCCGCCCCGCAGCAGTGCCCTCGGGGAGATGCCACCCCTCGGTCCCGCCCCCCGTCCCCCGTCCCCGCATCCATCATCCCCGGGTTTCGGGCCCCCGGGACCCCGCGGTCGCCGCGGTACCGGGCGGGGGGGGCGGCAGACGGGCGGCCCCGGCGAGGCGCATCCCCGGCGGGGCAGGCGGCGGGGCTCGGTTGAGTCTCACGGGCAGAGCCCGTGGGACACATGAGTGAGGTAGGAGAGATGGGGAAGGCGGAGAGGGGGGGAGGAGAGGGATCCGTCCAAGGTGTGTTTTACCCTTTCAGGAATCACCCAGGTCTTCTGAGCGTGTCCCCAAGCGCGTTTCTGCCAGGGATCGATGGGATGCGTCTGGAAATGTTAGGGATGTGACAGCAAAATTAAAGAAAGAAGCTGATGTGCCTTTGAGGGGCCGAGTGTTTCACAGGGAACATCTCCCTCCACCATCGAGAACCAAACAGAAAGCACAGACCAAATCAGAAGGGAGCAGCTGAGCAACCAACGGGCGAGAGAAGAAAGTCAATGACAGAGAGACAGTTTCCACTCCAGGGCCTGAAATATGAGGAAGCAAGAAAGTAATTTCCTCAGATCCTCAAAAACAATCAAACTTTTCATCATAAAGCGATGAGGAAAGACTGTGACTGACCCTGGGAAAAGAAAAAAAAAAAAAACAGAAATAGTTGAGACAGCACTGAGCTGTAAAGCAACCTGCCACTGCATCAGGGACGGACGCAGGTGACAAATGGACACACAGTACTGAGCCTGAGCACGGCAGGATGGCCAGAACAGGTCGTGCCAACTTTGGACAGATATCTGAAGGGCCTGAGTCTGTTCTTCACCAGGCCTCCTGCGAGCTCCTGTGCTAATGAACCAGGCTGCTCAGAGCTTTCCCATGCTAGGATATTTGAGTCTTGTGTGTGTATTTGCGAGCATGTTTAGGAGAGTCAACAGGTTTTTCATGTGTTTGGGAGTGATGTCAGTGTGTGTTTGGAGGATCAGCATGGGGATGGGGTTGCGTTAAGGCTTATTGTCACCAGGAGGCCGTGGTGTGGGAGGGGGGCACTGCCTCAGGATGTCACAGTCAAGGTGAGTGTGAGATGCTGCACCACTGTGTGTCACCAGGCCAAACCCCCAGCTTTTGTCCCTTTCATGTACTTGGGACTTTATGTCAGAGATTATCCAGGCTCCTGTCACACTCCAGCCTTCTCATCTCTAGCTCTCACAGGACTTGTACAAATCATCTGCACAAACCTTGCTCAGTGATCCCTCACGCTCTGATCCCAAGAAACCCCCTCCTGTACCGACACGGTGGAGTAGCTCAAGTCAGTGTTCAGCCTGTCTCGCTCTCTGCACTTCTTTTCCTGGTTTCTTACCTGGGAGCAGCAGAGGGTAGAAAGCTCTGGAAGGGGCTACATCAGGCACACGGGCTCTCTCTGACCTTTTCAAATCCTGACGAATGTGTTTAGTATAATTGGGAAGCAAAAACAGAGGAGAAATTTCAACCAGAGAAAGGTCAGCTAAAGGGTGAAAATCCAAATGACGCAAACACTGAAAATCCCCCTGAAGAGTAAAACTACAGAAGGCAGCAAAAGGAGTCAGAAATATGAGAGAGGACAAGGATCAGAATTTTGTAGGGGCCAAGGAAACCTTGGTAGATGTGCTGGGGGAAGTCAGGAAAGCCGTCAAGATGATGGGAACAGAGAGCTCAAGGGCTGATGTCACTTGTACCTCACTCTTACGTGATATAAATGGAATGGATTGTCTGGTTTCCTTTTCAAAGAAAAGCTAATGTAAAATTACATGGAAATTTGAGAGGAGAGATGGAACCAGGTGTTACCGACTGTTATTTCTGTCTGGCAGTGATCACATACAGATAATTTACACCAGGAGTCCTGAGCCCAGGCAGGCCACTGCTGCTGGTTTTACTGTTGTTTCCTAAGGGGAGAGAGACCCATGTTGTTGCCTTGCTACCTGCAGAATCCTGTCTGTCTGTCTGTCTGTTAGTTGCCATGGATTTGACAAAATGACCAGATTCTAAAAAGTAAATAAGCTCCAACAAACTGTATGAAAAACAGAAGCCTGACAGAGGAAAGAGATGCTTCCAATGCCTGTGCTAGAACAGAGCCTGTAGCCATGCTGCTGGGCAGAGCCCCACAGGTGAGAGCAGTCCATCCAGCAGGCCAAAAGAATTAAGCAGAAAATGCTGGGAAATCTGTGTTATTTTAGAAACACAACAAGAAGCTATGAGCTATGTAATGTTAGAGAGTGGGGAGGAGCCCCGTGATATAGACTGTAGAAGAAATTGCCCCTCACAGATGTGGCAAGCTGTGGAAAGGGTGTCATCAAGAGACCCCCAGCTGAAGGTATGGTAGTGGAAAGTACAAAACATACAGGAAAAAAATCCACAGAGAACCCAGTTTCCTCTGCCCTGTTGCTCACCAAACAAGGGGTTAATAAGCTTTGGAATATCAGAGACATCCCAGAAGACTAGGAAGAGAACTGTGCCCTGTGAATATTTGTAAAGAGCAAACAGAAGACCTGAAAAATTCTAGGCAAAGCAACAGAGCCCATATGAGATTCTCCAGTTAATGCCAATCAGCCTGGTTTGGAGGAAACTGATCTTGCTGCATAAACTTGTTTTGTTCTTGTCAGTCTTTGATGTGACTACAGGTTTGTTTGGGAAAGGTGATGGCTTAGATCTATCCAGGCTTCTGGAAGTGTTAATTTCCCAAAGCACGCTGATAAGAAAAAAAAGTGTTATGCAACATTAACAGAGCAGGAGGTTAAGTGAGCTGGTTAACTCCATTTAACGCCCTGCAAACACGAAGGAGGTCATCCCTGGAAGCCCACCATTGAGTGGCAGTGTTTCTTACGTGGATGCCCAGGAATGAGTCCCGGGTCAGGTATGACTCACCGTTTTATTCTGTGCTTGGTGAGCAGATATAGTTCATTCTGACACAATTTACTGAGGGCACAAATATTGTTATAGTGTTAAAAATAATGAGGATAGGACCAGGAAAGGGTGACCTGCCCCTTTCAATAAGGTGGTCATTCTCATAAAACTTCTTATATGACTGTTGAGTGCAAATTGTACAGCCACGAACAGAAAAAAAATGTCCATGTCCCAAAAAGAAGTGCTCTGAAAAAGATGTGGGGATGTAACAGGCAGAAAACTGGACACAGAATCAGTGGTCCAGGCTGCAGCAATGAATCTGAAATGATCCCTGTCTGTTTAGACAGAAGTAAGGATGGGAAGTGAGGAGACGATTAAACCTCTCTCTGTGTCTGAGTAAGTCTCATGCTGGGAAACTGTACAGTGCTTTATGCTCCATATTTTAAAAATAACTTTGAATCAAAGGTGATCTGAAGGCTGGAGATCTCAGTAATTTAAAGAGGTCAACCTGTTTAATATATCAAAAAGCAGAATGAGACATGACTTGCTTGCAGTATCACTCCTTTCCTGGAGAAAAGTCTACCAAATATTCTGGCAGAGAATAACAAGAGCCAGTCACTGGAGAGTGATTAATCACAGAAACAAACTACCTAGTGAAGTGCAAGATCCTCTCTTTTCTGGAGTCTTTGAATCACAACCAGGGGCCTGTCTGGAAGACAGTTCCTGGTCTGCAGAATCCTGAAGGCTGTATGGGCAGATCAGAGGAAGAATTATCATGCAGTTACCCTCAAGCAGCTGATACTGGGCTGACTTTAAGTGTAACCCCTGTGTGCATTAGCCCAGTACAAACTAAAGGCTTAAAAGCCTTCCATATCATACTGGTATCCAAGAGAGTCATGCCAGCCCCCTTTGTCCTTACAGTGTTTTTGTCTCAGAGTCTGTGTTACACACAGTTGTGAAAATTCGTCTCATGAGATGTGACTCTGCTATGTTTGGAGAAGGACTGGTGAAAAAAAATGTCTTCAGCGTTTTGACAAGTTATTTGGATTCTGTGGTGGTGAAGAAAGGAACAACCTAGAATGAGCCCGTACAGCTCTACAGCTTTAAAGTGGGACAGTGAGCACAGAGGAAAGAAAGTGGATCTATAGCACAAAGAGAATGGAGGTTTCTTTCTGTAAAGATCAGAGCAAGATCAGAAGAGAGGGATGATGCTAGGGGGTGGTTACAGCTAGGATCAGAAATCCCAAACATTCAGAAATAACAACACAGAACGTCTCCATGTCACAAGATTTATCTTAAAATTATGAAATGTCGTACAGACTTGCTTTCATCTGCACTCTTCGCCTCCTACTTTCGGCTCTTTTGGTTACATGAAAATCACATTTCACAGTTTCCCTGTGACCATAAAGATAGGTGTTTGCTTTGTGAGGAAAGCAAAAGCATGGAAGTTACTGACTCCAGGAGGCTGGAATTTAATTTCAACACCCAGCACTCCAATAGGGATGAGCCAAAGTTTTGTAAGTTGTGGGGACCCATAACTTTTGCACTTTAGGTGAAGGCAATGACCTTCTCATTTGGAGAATGCAGGATCTGAGTAATTCAAAGGACCTTCTGGTCTTTGCCCTTGATGCAGGATAAAAAAGGAGCAGACAAAAACATGGGGGCCCAGGACATAGGAACTGGGGCCGAAGTGGAGAAGGAGACAGAGAGAGCATCATCTAGCTAGGATGCTCAGGCTGCCAGGCTTTATCTAACTAATAATGAAAGGCAGCAAGCGTGTCAGAGAGTGTGAGAGAAACAGATCGATAGAGAGATAAAACTGAGATGGAAGGAGCTGGCAAGGGGGTGGGGAAGAGAGTAATAAAACACTACAAATCAGCAGGGTTACGTTTGAACCTGATTTGAATGCACCCTGCACTGGTGTAAGTGAAGACAGCAGGTGTGAGGCTACGGTAAATCAGGCCTAAATACAGAAACAGGGGAAATCAGGGAGGAGATGGTGCCCTTGTCAATATTGCCCTGTAACCTGCCTTCACAGCTCTCAGCCAACCTTACCTGCCCTGCCTCTCCTTTCACCCTGCTGTATGGAGGAGTCCAAATATTGCTGGCTCTGAGAATACAGACTGATAGACTTTCCTGCTTCCCTGGGTCATCATGATCTTCCTGAAGAAATGGCTGTTGGGTAAAATGTGTCTTGGTCCCATTTTACCTGACCTGAGCATAGGAAATGCTCCTTACTGCTTTGTTCATTGAGGACCCAGGGTAGCTTCCAACAATGCCCTGAGCCACTGGGATTGAGGCACTTTCCTAGGAGAGCTCAGTGACCGTGCCCATACTCAGTTACCAATGAAAGATGATCACAGAAGTTTCTTTGCTCAGCCTCAGACTTTTGAGGCAAAGGAGACTGTGACATCTCAAAGCTAAGGTCATCAGAACATAAATGAAAATGTGCCCTACAAGAGCAGGACTGAGGGCTTAGGTGCCTTCCTCTCTCAGGGCACATTTGCTTCTCTGGCCCAGCTCTCAGAACTGTTTTGCTCCTTATGCCTGGGATTAGTTTTAAGTGATGTTCACCTAATCTTCGTGGCACGATCATTAATGTTAGAAGTTCAGTTTTTCACACTGACCATCCCTGTCCACACGGTTCCCTCCTTCTTTCAGTAGCCTGAGTGAGGAGATCAAACCCTAAAGGAGCCTTAGGGACTGAAGAGGATGACCCTGAGAAGGAGTAGTGACAATCCATACAGCTGTACAACTGAACTTCGGAGACAGCGATCCAACTCCCCAAGGCAGCCACATGTTGTAATTTCTAGCTCTGAAATTGTGTTTGGAGCAGAATTGTACCCCAAAGGAGCCTTCTCCATGACTCAGCCACAGCAGCTGTGTGACAAGAACTAGAGTCAAAGCAAGAGAAGAGAGTTGTTGATACTGGCAAGTAAAACCTTAACAAACGTAGACTTTACCCAGATGAAGATTTCAAGATGTTACACTTATTTCAAGATGTTATGCTTACAGAAGTCTGGCTAAGCATAAGCCAGCTGCCTTTAATATGTGCTAAACTGATCCAGCTGAAGACCAAATCTCTTGCTGGCAATCACGTGCTGGAGTGCAAACTTGCCTTGATAGCTCTACCATTTTACCATGCTAAACCCATGATACCTGCATAGACTGTGGCGGGCTCCCATGGATTTGTTGCCTCTTTTTCCTTCATGGAAAATTATTGTGGATTTCTGAAGGAGCCAGCCATGAGGAAATTGGTGATGCACTGGAAACTCTTGCCCAAACAGCTTAATATTGCTTATTAATATGCAATATTAATATGCACACTCACTGCATTCCACCCAGTTCCCCTCCCAACTCATCTCTGCCTACCATGTGATCTATACAAGATGAGAAGAGCGCTGAAGGTTTGGAGTTTTTTTCCCCAGATGACCCCCACTTTTTATTCTCTCTCACCTGGCAGAGCGAACCGTGCCCTCAATGATGACCGCATTGCTGTAACTCATACACCCACGAAGAGATACTTAAGGTGCACTAAAAACATTTCTATCCTTGTGGAGCATTTAAACTATCTTTTTATGGCCATACCCTGCCTGCATCAGGGATGCATTTCTTGACAAGTGCGATGGTTAATGATTCAGCAGATAGTAAAGTCATTTTTTTGTAAAAATTAATGCAGTAGAGGAGGGGAGGCATGCAGGGATTTAAGAAATGCATAGCTTAAATACATAAGTACAGTGCTTTGCAACATAAGATTTTTTACATTTACATATCCCCAAAACACTGCTCAAAATAGTGAGATCTTAATGGTGTGAAAGCAAAAATGAGAGCGATGTGTGGGCACACACAAGGTATTCCATGCACCTCTTAATTCTAGTGTGGTGCTTATAGAATAGATCATTGAGATGTGAAAAACACCATGCCGTATAGTAGTGCATCTGTTTTCTCACCAGTTATTTCAACATTAATCATAGAGTCACAGAATGGTTTGGGTTGGAAGGGACCTTAAAAATCATTTTGTTCCAACACCCCTGCCAGAGGCAGGGAGGTGCGCTATTAGACCACGTGGCTCAGAGCTCCATCAGTCCTGGCCTTGAACATTTCCAGGTGTACGAATGAAGAATAGATATCCACAAGACCGACAAGACCCATAAATACGTGGATATTCATCTGGCATTGATTGCCTTGTGCAAAGCACATCTCACTATGGCTGAACTGCTTGGGGGAGTTTTGACAGAGGATGGGTCATGAAAAATAAGAGCACAGTGAGCAGACGCTGCTGTTGAGCAGGGCGGGGCATGAAAACAGTGCAGAATGGAGTTGAGGGCTGGCTGGTGCCTGCGACCACCAGCAGGGCCCCCAAGGCTGGACCAGCCGGTGGCCGCTGTCTGCGGGGGCAGAGGCTGGCGCCCCAGGCAGACTGCAGCCTGGGCTGGCCCGGGGACACGGACGCTGCCGTGGCAGGGTGACAAGGAGCGGCTGGGAATGGCCTGGGACGGCCGGGGACGGCCGGAGGACGCGGCGGACGGAGCGGATGCCCGCGGGACGGACGAGGCTCCGCCGCGGCCGACAGCGCTCAGCCCCGCCAGCGGGGGGCGCCCTGGCGGCGGGACTGCGCCGCCGCGCGGAGCCCGGTCTGGCCAATGGGGGAGCGGCGGGGGCGGGACGAGCCGCCGGCTCCGCCAATGGGCGGCGGGTGCGCGTCACACGCGGAAGCGGCCGCTGCGCGCCGGCGGTGTCAGGCGGGTGCGCGGGGCCGGGGCCGCGGGGGGCGAGCGAGCGCGGCCGGGCCGGGCCGGGCCCCGCCATGGCGGCCGAGGGGAAGGTGACGGGGCAGAGCCAGGAGCAGTTCCTGCTGCTGGCCAAGGCGGCCCGCGGCGCCGCGCTCGCCAGCCTGATCCACCAGGTGCTGGAGGCCCCGGGCATCTACGTGTTCGGGGAGCTGCTGGACATGCCCGCCGTCCGCGAGGTGAGACCCGCCCGGCCCCGCGGCCCCGCCGGGCCCTGCCCGCGGCCTGGCGGCGCCGCCTGACCCTGTGTCCCCGCAGCTGGCCGACAGCGAGTTCTCCCCCGTGTTCCGCCTCCTCACCATCTTCGCCTACGGCACCTACGCGGACTACCTGGGTGAGGCGGGGCGGGGGCCCCGATCCCCCCGGCCCGGTGGGGGGCAGCCCCCGGGGCGGGAAACGCGCCGGGGCGCAGAGCGCCTCCCTCCCCCGGCAGCCCCCCCATGCGGGAAGGGTTGAGGCCCCGGCCTGCCACACGCCTGGTTGTGCTGTGGGCCCCACACTAGCGGGGTACCTGGCTGTAATTAACGCTGCTATTTGCCACCTGGCAGAGAGCATCCTGAAAAGACGTTTTTGAGGAGCCAGGGGAAAGACTTAGGTATCCATTGGGATGTGCAGACCTACATAAATAACGCATGGGACAGCTAGAAAGATTGAGCTGAGGGTGGCGGGAAGAAAGGCTGCTCAGAAAAGGTCTTTTGAGCTGAGAATTGATGGGGATGGCTTGGCAAGATGAAGCACCACTTGGGGGATTGGTGTGCAGACGTTTTAAGACACGGGTGTGGTATGGATGCTTCTGTGCAGAACTGGGAAACGAGGCATAAATTCTAATATCCCATTCTTTCCCCTGACAACAGCTGAAGCAGCAAACCTCCCTCCCTTGACAGAGGCCCAGAAGAACAAATTGAGGCACCTGTCAGTCGTCACTCTGGCTGCCAAGATCAAGGTAGTGGCCCTGTTTTTCCTGAGTTCTCCTCCCACTGGTGTTACCTCGTGCTAGTTACCGTCATGTTTCCACAGTGCATCCCGTACTCAGTGTTGTTGGAGCAGTTGCAGCTGAAGAATGTCCGGCAGCTGGAGGACCTGGTGATTGAGGCTGTGTATGCAGATGTGCTGCGAGGGAGCTTGGATCAACGGAACCAGCGCCTGGAGGTGGATTACAGCATTGGGAGGGACATCCGGAGGGAGGAGCTTAGCACCATCACCCGCACATTGCAGGAGTGGTGAGGAGGAAGCCCCCAGTACTAACACCCAGAAAAGGTTGCAGGAGTGGCCGGTGCCTTCCCTGGATCCTTTGTGTGTCAGTAAGGGTGGGTGGTGTTGGGAGGTGACCTACTTGATCTCCTTTCCCATTCTCCAATCGAAAGTAATTTTCCAAAAATAGTTTCCCAAATTCCCCTGGTTTTGTCTAGAGGGGTGATGGAGATGCAGCAGGCTTTGCACAGCGCTGGCTGCTTGCAGGAGGCTTCCTGAGTGTTTATCTGTAGATCTTAACCCAGCATGACTTCGTTACCTGTCCCTCTCTCAGGTAATAATATAATTCCCTGTGTTATTACATCGGATTCCTGCCCCTGTATCTTCCCTGCCTGTCACCTCCCAGTGTTTTTGGCCTCTGGAGTTGAAATCTGCTGTCTTTCACATTTCTCTCTATGCTGTGCCAATTCTCTGGCCTGTTGAGTTGTGGGTCTCCTCTCCAGGTGCCAGGGGTGTGAGGTTGTCCTGTCAGGCATTGAAGAGCAGGTCAGCCGAGCCAACCAGCACAAGGAGCAACAGCTGGCCCTGAAGCAGCAGATCGAGAGCGAGGTGAGTGGGTGCAGCAGGGAGCAGGCAGTGCCCCTTGCCTTGAAGCAACTAGAACCAGTACCCTGTGGTTATTACAATCTTTGCTGAAGTGAGGCATTGCCTTTTCCCTAGGCCGGACCCCCCAGGGACTTGTGCCTGAAGAACAGTCCTAAATCAGCCTAATACTCCTCTGCAGTGCAGGGGCCTGGACAGATGTTGGCTGTCTTCCTTTCAGCTCTTAGCTCCAGGGCTTCCTTTAGAAACAAATTTTTAAAAAACCTAAAGGGAAACTAAAAAACCCATAGCCAAAAAAACCCCAGCTTTGGGAAGCCCATTAGTTCTTGCTTTGCTACTATTGTAGGTGGCAAACCTGAAGAAGACCATTAAAGTGACAACAGCAGCTGCTGCAGCAGCCACATCCCAAGACCCAGAGCAGCACCTCACGGAGCTCAGGGAGCCGGCCCCTGGCACCAACCAGCGCCAGGCAAGCAAGAAAACCTCCAAAGCCAAAGGGTGAGCAGTGTGGGCAGACACAGTGTGTGTGTGTGGGAACCTCAGTGCATTTTTCTCTGTGCACTTAGGAAGGAAGTGAGATATGAGCCTGAGTGTTCTCTTTGAACTTTTGTTTTTCTTTTTCTTTTCCCCTGTGCCCGCAGGCTCCGGGGCAGCGCGAAGATTTGGTCTAAATCAAACTAGCTGGATCTCCCTTCACAACTGGGAGGGTGAGAGGAAGAGATTTGGGGGATGGAGGGGTAGCAGCGATCCCAAGTGTGATGCTTCTGAGCTCTTCTCCTAGATCCATCTTGCCAGCTAACTCTCCTGCATGTTTGTTCTCTTTCCTTTCTTCTTTACCAACGTTCCAGGCAGCGTCTCCCTCCTTTTCATCACAGCATTTCACACTCTGAGCTTCAGGTTGTACGCGTTGCTGTCTCCCCAACCGCTCAAGCCCCCGTCGCCACGGCCACGTGTTTCTCTCTTTCTCTCTCCCTGTCTTCTGACAGGTCAATTTCAGGAGCCATAAAGGTGTGACAGTCACCTTGGCACCCTCCAGGGCATCACAGAAGCTTGGAAAGAGGGTGCTGGTGCTCAGCAGTCGTTTTGGCTCTATGAGACCCCTGGCATACTTTGCTCCAGGACACCGTCTTTGATTGTTTAATCTTTGTTTTGCTAGGTGGGAGGGTAGTTTTTGAAGGGATTCTTTTAAAAAATATATAAATATATTATAAATATATATAAAACAATAAAAAAATATAGATCTATGGACACATCTGTACAAACCTGTGCTCCTGTGGGTGGCATCTCTTTGCCTCCTATGCTGATTCTGAAGGTTCCAAAATAAGCCATGATATTAAGAGCTTCTGTCCCATTTTGGGGTGGAATATCCTCAAAATGCTAGGTTCTCTTTTCAAAGGTAGTGCCACAGTATCTCTATTGGGATGAGAGTTCATAAAACAGAAATTAATCATAACTCTTAAATCTTACTGAAAGTGTTGCTTGTGTGGTTGATTTGCCTCTAGACCCTTCAAAAGGGGATTTTCAGATAGTCCCAGAGGAAGGTGCAGAGACTGAGGAAAAAGTCTTTATTTGTGTCAATACTTTGTCTTCTGTGATCCTGGACAGAATGGAAAGAGATGTGGGGACTTTCCTGACATGTGAAGGTAACAGAGTCGATGCCCACATGTGTGAGTTCTCACAGGATAGATGCTGCACAAGCTGTTCTTGGGTGGTGATGGTGTCTGGTTGGAAGGAAAAATCCAAATCACTCAAAGTGACTCCTGTGAGATGCCCAGGAAAAAATTAACTCGGATTCTTCAAAGGATGCCTCCTCAAGGCTGGCTTGGAGCCGAGTCAGACGGATGTCAGTGTCACACTGCCTCTCCACGACGTGTAGCTGATGTAAATGTAAATTGACACCGTGACTCCCACCCCCGCTTGGTTCCACGCCTTGTGCCAAGACTAAAATTTGATTCCCTGAACCTGTGTTCCTGTGTGTGAGCAAACCATGGAAAAAATAATCCAGTGTAGGAAAGCTGGGAGCTTTGTCTCTATGGGGCCTTGTTGGGTTCACTGGCTGGGGTGGGTTTTCTCCTGGGTCAGCTCCCTGTGCAGACAGGTGAGAGTTGGGGCCTAGGCAATTTAGGTGTGAGCAAGTCTTGTGAAGGGGGTGGTGAGAGGGGTGAATCTGTGCCTGTTCTGGTGGTAGCAAGGTGCCATCTCAGATCTCAAACCCCACAAAAAGCAGGTTTAATGCCATATCGCTGCTTTGCTAACTTTAGACTGCTGTAATACAGCACTGACTGTCAGTGGGAAAGCCCTGTCACCTGAACCTATGAACTCCTAAAACTTCCAAGCAGCTTTGTTTGTTCCTCTGTGTGTGGTCACAGGGCTGGCCACACCAGCTGGCTCTGCTGGGGACAGGGGTATGCCAGCTGTCACAGGGTGAGGGCTCTCACTGGCTGGGCTCTCCCAACAGCTCAGGCAGCCCCACACCTTCCCCCCTTCTGCTGCATGAGGGATCAAGCACCTTGGCTGCAGTTGTCTGGCACAGAAGTGCTAAGCAGAAGAGTTTTGGTATGAAGTTGCCCAGACGGGAGATGCAAATCTGGCTGCTAGGGCACTTGAGGGGATAGCTGGGCCAGGGTAGTGTGCACCCACCTAGAGAGATGTGATGAATTTGCAACCATTGGGAGCCTACCTGTTGAATCCTGTTCTCCCAAAGTTGTTGGGAGGGATTGTGACAAAGCTTCCAGCTTTTGTTTAAATCGCCTGAGCCTTCCTCCTTCTGTGTCACATCACCTTCATCTGTCTCTGTCAGGGAGGAGAGGCACTGCGCTCGCTGCGTTTGCGGTTGTCTGCAAGAAACTGACGTCCATGTGTATCAGATCCTCAGCTCCCTGGGAAGGGCTAGCCTGGGACCAAGGTGCCAGCAGGGGAGGAGATACCTGTCAAGCACCTGCCAGATGTCTGGCACCTCACACCCTTTGAAAGATACGCTGCTTGCAAAGCCATTTGGGTTGTGATGAGAAAGACTGAGGAGAGTGGGCTCAGGATGGAGCTGAGCAGCCGGACAAAGCACGTGTCCTAACAGCCACTGGCTGACGTCCAGCGGGAGCTGGGCTGGAGCAGTGTCACCTCCAGGGAGGGCTGAAGTTACCAGTAATGGAGGAGGGGGATATTTGTGTCCCACAAGAACCTGCTGCTGCTTAGGAAGGAAGAGCAGCTGTAACAGCTCTTTGCCCTGAGTGTCTTAGCTCTTCTCTGGTCTGTTGGGCTTTGCTATCTACCAAAACGTGGCTATTAGACACAAAGGTCTGTTTAAATGCCCTGAATCCGCAGTTTAAATCCCGGCCGCAGATCCCGGGAGGGGAATTGGAAGCCAGCACTGAGAGTTCCAGGCTGGTTGTGTGTGATAGCGCTCGTGTGACACCCTGTGCAGTAAAGACCAGGCAGAGCAGTGCCTGAGCTCTGTGCCACGCACTGCTGCCAGCCTTGGGAGCACAAACCCCCCACAGGTGGCAGCAGCCAGCGTGTGGACCAGCGTGGGTCTGGAGGGCCTTGCCACTTCACCCCCAGGCTGTGCTGAGGCCACAGATTCGGATCCTCATAGCTCAGTCACAGCTGGCACAAGTCCGGCTGTGTCCTTCTGCCGTTACTCTGTTATGTGACATCTGGCTCATCCCTCTGGGAGCAACGTTTGCCAAGCACAGCCATAGATGGGCCTTGCTACCCCTTCCTATATGCTGGCTGTGTTATGGATTTTAGGAGAGTTTGGGATTAAACAGAGCTCTGAAAGTCTTCCATTTTGTTTACTTTTCAAAGGGAGCACCTTTTAAGACCTCCATTAAGAAAAGGAGAGCTGGAGGTAGCACATAAAATTACTTCAGACCTTTGGTAGGACTGAAAAATAAATGAGAGGGTTGCAGTGCAGAATGAAAGTATTGCTGCAAATTGCCTTGCTGGATGGCAAACAGAGGGCAGGAGCATAGGTTTGCCTTTGCCCTTCACCTGAAAACCACACATTTATTTTTCACGGCTCACTTCAGCCGTGACTCTGAATTTCAGTTGGAGAAGATGTGAAGATTAATTAATTAGTTAACATTTATAAATCACTTTGAAGATGGCAAGAGTGAGCTAAGTACTGAGCATTATTATACGTTTTCATTTTTAAATGTCTTCATGTTTTTAACCCATTTTTTTCTGAAGACCCAGAAAACAGACCCTGAGTAGAGGAGAACAGAAATAGCTGGACACATTAAGGTCTGCAAATGAATCAGGTCTAGGGGGTTGTAGAAGAGAGAGTACGGAGAAATGTCCATCCCAAAATGAGGAGCAGGAGATCTGCCATCTCCAGCACAGAAAGTTTAACAGCTCTTGTGCAGTGATTCATTGCAACTCCTCTTTGGGTATCTGTGTGGGGGTTTTACATGGGTTTAGTAAAGGGAGAGGAGGTAGGAGAGGACCTCAATTGCTCAACCACTGATGTCCAACTTTTGCCAGCTACCTCCAGCTGCCCCGTGCCAAGAGGTAGCCATGGATTTGGGTTAATGATGGTAATTACTGTATTCTTGGGGCACAATTTCTTCTGGGGAGGTTGCTGCTTTGAAGGTTTTGAAGGTGCTGGGCAGATGCTGCCAGCAGCTTGGCCCCTGCCACAGTGCCCATTCAGTGCAGAGAGGGGAGAAGTGTCACAGCCAGGCAGACGCCCTGCAGGACTTCTCCAACGTTCTCCCCATCCTCCACCGCTCTGTGCCAAGGTACCTCTGGAGTCAGAGGTGGTCTTTATGTGCTCAAAAGGAGTCAATATTTCCTTTACTGGGCTTGCTGAGGCTGCCCTTGCCTCTGTTCTCCAAAGGAGACCTCTGGCAGGGTGGTTTGCTTCCTGATGAATGGATGGGCTGGTGTGTACCCAAGTGCTGTTACAAGTTACCAAGTCTCCTTTGTGCCAGTGACACAGGCTGGGGGGCACATCTCTGGACAGCAGGTTTCCTCAGGCCTGTCTGGAGGGGGCAGGGAGGATGGCAGCCCTGCCCCTGCCCAGCAGCCGGACATGTGCCCACCACCTCCATCCTCCTGTGAGCTCCCGGTGCCAGCTTGAGGAGGTGCTGCAGAGGCCCTGGCTGGGCAGGATACTGATGCAGAGCAAGGTAGAGTAGTCAGAAGAATCTCACACTTCATGACAGCTGCTGCAAATACATCTCTCAGATCTCTGACATACTTCTTGTCTCCTTTGTATGCCCTGGAATAGCTGCTCATTTTCCTTCTGTGACCCCTTTCCCTTTTTGCCATCCTCTCCATGGGAGTCTGTCTGTGTTCCCACCTGCAGGGCTCTTCTTTCCTCATCCCTTTTCCTAGTACTAGTCACTGCTTAGCTGAAATACTCATATAAAAACCACCTGTTTTCTCCGCTGGCTCCACAGGCACCCCATCTTTTGGGTGTTGTTCTCTCATCTTCTGCGGTTTTCCAAGAGCATCCTCTTGGCCCAGTATGGAACTGGGCTGGACTATTGTCTGCCTCCTCTGCTGGTGGCAGGCTCTTCCACTGCCAAGGAAAGGAGTTCATTTGCAAAAACTCTTTGTGCAGTGTGCAATTATATTCCTGTTGCGATGAATTCAATAGGCAGCATAATGTCAGCTGGATTTGAGAGCTGTGACCCCTTTACAGTAACAGGAATGTTCAGAATTCCTGTAGCACTTGTGCACATGCTAAAAACTACCCTGCACCCTCCAGTTCTGAGGACAAGTAAATCCCCAGCCCCTTCAGATCAGGAGAAAATGTTTCTGGGGAGGCTTTGCCTGCATCTGCCTCTGAAGCATTTAGCACTGGTTTCAGGATGTGGGAAGATGGATGATCTCTTTGGTGGGAGCAAAAGTAGGTTTCTGGGGACCAAGTGTGATCTCTTACCACTATGGTCTCACAATGCCTTGCAAAAGCTTCTCAGGTGCCAACCCCAAACTGGTTAATTTTATTGTCCCCACTAGTCCCCTTGGCAGGCTGCCCCAGAACCCAACTGCTGTAGTGGTTAAAGTTTTTTTAATTTTCAGCTTAAATGAATGCACAGCTAGTTTATATTCTCTTGTGTCTGTGCCAGCGTGGCTCTAGCTGAAGCTGTACTTCCTCCCTGGTGTTTATTTCCCTTGAGTACAGACTTCACTTTGCTTAACTAACCAAATCAGCCCCCTCGTGCACCGTGAGCTCTCCATACTCTCTCACTTGCTCTTCAAATAGAGTGCAAAAGTGCTCTCTTACCTGCACTTCAAATTAAGCTTTCTTGGCTAGAAATGAGCACAGTTCTCTTCCACAGGTGAAGTCTGATCAGCATCTCTCACAGGCACAGTAGCACACACCTATAGCTATCAGAAATGCCTCCTGGATTGCATGTCTTCTCTGGTGATCCCGAGCATTTCTTCTTTTCTGATGGTTATAATCAAAGAAGCTCCAGTTTATATCTAAAGTCTTGATTTTAGGTCCTATGCTTCTTTTCCCTTCCATTTTGTGCCACAAACTTTAGCCCTTTTGCTGTTACTGGCGCCTTCAAGGCCACCTATGTCCTCCTGTGTGATACCTTTATCCAATTTGGCAATGTTGCTGGGTTTTATTTATTTACTCAAGCATTTATTCTTTTGCAATCTTTGTTCTCCTTTTCTGTCACTAGTAAGGGATGGAAATTGTGAGGCTAGTGTCTAATCTTTCAGCTTACCTCTGGACATTACATCACCAGCAGTTGGAGATAGGTAGTGTCTGTTCTATTTCCCTTCCTTTTATTACCTTTTCCCCCCCACGCTAAGTTTATATTAGGTGCCCTCAGGATTTAAAAAGCCATCCAGATGTGAGGAGATAGTGGAAGTAATAATAACCAAAGTGAAGCTTCCCTATGGGAGCAGTTTTTGAAGTGTTGTCTTTAAAAAGGAAAGTTCTCAGGAGGGGAAAAAAATCCCAGTTACATTTAAGACAGGGCTGAAAAATAAAATCAAGTCCATTTTTTAGAGTGTTATGAAAAATAAAAAAAAATATTGCAAATCAACCAGTTTTGACTTATACACTGGATTGAGGTCTATTTTAAATCCTTTTGTTCTCCAGCACTGGAAAAGGTGCCTGTAGGATTTTATGCTCCAGCCCCATGGCAGTGCCTGTTTGTTTCCCAAACAAACCACTGTGCCCAGAGAGAGCTCTGTTTCCTGCAGCTCTTTGTGGTCCCACCTGCTTTGAAGCCCTTGTCAAGTCAAAAGGTCTCTTCCTGCCCTTCCCACCTTTCCCTTCCATCTAGCCCTGTGCCAGTCTGTTTCCCTCTCCTACTCAGAGATTTTTGAAGCCCAAAGGGACTGATATAATCACATCACTTGGCTTCTCGAGTGGCCAAGACCTCCCTCACCCCGTTCCTGTGCCCACTCCCCAAATTCTCTTTGGGATACCCCATGGAGTGGGGAGAGCTGGGAAACGGAGGTGTGCTCTACTGCTCTCAGACAAGGTCTGCATTCATTCCCAGTTCCATCGTGAGGTCGCTGCGGGTTTTCTGCTGGGCTGAAGAGCCCTCTACTGTCAGAAGCCTCCTTCCCGTTTAGGTAATGCCAGCCTGTGTTCCAGTGAACTCAGACACAAGGGTCTTGAGTTCATGTTAACCTGTAGTGCTAGGCAGTATTTTCAGGCTTCAAGTCATCCTTGTTTCACCCTTCTTGAGCCTTTGATTTCCTTTTTAGTGTCCAATACCCAGATTTCCCACAACTGGTTCACTAGTCTGATATACCAAATTTGATCATAGGGATGGACCACCTCTCCTACAAAGAAAGGCTAAGAAAATTAAAGAGAATTTGGATTGCTCAGTCTGGAGAAGATAAGGTTTTGGGGTGACCTAATTGCAGCCTTCCTGAAGGGAGCCTACAAGAAAGATGGAGGAAGACCATTTACAAGAGCATGTAGTCATAGGAGAAGGGGGATGGCTTCAAAGTGAAAGAGAGAGGTTTATGTTGGATATTAGGATGAAATTCTTTACTGTGATGATGGTGAGGCACTGGCACAGGTTGCCCAGAGAAACTGCGGGTGCTCCATCCCTGGCAGTGTTCAAGGCCAGGTTGGATGGAGCTCTGAGCCACCTGCTCTGTGGGAGGTGTCCCTGCTCATGGTAGGAGGGCTGGAACTGGATGATATTTAAGGTCCCCTCCAATCCAAACCATTCTGTGATTCTTCAAAAGGGAGAATTTTTACCTTTGCTCTTGGTGAACGCAGGCTAATGCATCCTGGTATAACACATCTGCACGGAGGAAGAATTATGCAAGTACCATTCATTTCCTTGGTTGTCTTCCAATCTCAATTCCTTTTGGAGTTCTCCATCTTGAAAGAGCACAGACTATGTTTATGTCTCTGGGTGAGTGTCTTTCCTGCATTCAGTGTAGCCAAAAATACCTACTGTTTATAAATAAACACACCAATAGTTACTGACTGTTCAGTACATCTCATCTTTTTCCAACATTTATTACTTTCATTGTTCTTTGGATCCTCTGAAAGCTTCATCAGCACTGGTTTAATACCTTCTTTCAGATCATTAATCAAGTTACTAATGAGCATTAGTTTCAGAACAACATCCTACTGGAAATAATTTCATATTCTACAGTCTCTTTTCCCCCTCATTACTTGAAATCTATCAGTGAACTAAAATTTATGATATTGGCCCTTTTGTTGTTTTAATAATTACTAACTTATTTTACATGGGAACATAATCTTGTGTGGCCAGATAAAATGCCTCAAGCTGTTGTAACCTCTGACTCTGGGTTGCTGTAGTGCCTCTGTTAACCCAACCCACACTTTAATCAGAAATTATCAGTTGTTGGACAGGAATGGTTTCAGGAAGTGAGATCACATATATAATCGCTGGGATACAATTAGTTACTTTTAAATTTAATGCATTTTGCAGCTCTTATCTTGATTTAATGTCACTTTACCTGGTTTACAGGTGTGGATATAATCTAATTTTTTATTTACAAGTATTTGCACCAGGTTAACTTTCCCAGACTTCTTTCTCCTCAGTATTCTACAATTCCCCCTGTATTTTACAATACTTCAAAAAGTACAGTGAAAGATGCACAGCCCTTCAGGGCTACCCACAAAAACATGTAAGGACAAAGTTCCTCCTAGCCCTAATCAGTTTTATTTTCATGATATATTTTCAATTACGGAAAACTGAATATACAACAAACAAAGCCACCTAAGTTTCTGGTTTATTTGTGTGTAGCTGGTGCATTCTCATCTGAGGTTATACTATCTATCTTCCTACTAGTGTTTCCAGCCTCTCTCCACCTCATTCTACCCTTTCCTCTGTCTCTTTAAAGAGTGTCAGGCCCCTCTGCCTCACTTCAGGTGCCCTACTTGCTCCTTAGGAAGATCCAGTAGTACCACTGAACTGCACTGATTTGGTGCTTCAATTCATCCAATTTGAAGATGACAGCTATGGGAGAAGGAGCAAGAAGGGATTTTGTCTCCCTTGGATGGATAAGGATGACTTGGAACCATGCCCTGCCCATCTGAAATAAATACTGTTTGATTTTCATGTTGAGAACATCCATCCTTCTCATCTTCCATCTTGCTGGCACAGATGTCAGAGACATTTCAGAAACGGAAGTCTCATCTCAGCCTTTCCTGTGCCCTGATACAGGAGGTAGATTGCTTTTAAGGGAAACCATTGCACTTGAAACTGTAACTAATAGGAAAAAAATCAACCACAGGTAGCTGTGCTCCCTTCTTTGGAAAAAACCCTCCTGCTTTCTGAGGTCAGAAGTTCAGGTACCATGTCAGCCTTCGACAAGCAAAAGGGTCACCCTCTCAATATACTTCCCCTACCTCCTGGTTTAGGATCTCTAAAACCACCCCCTGGGCTCCTGTCTTAACACAAAAGTCGGCTCTCACTGAACTCCTTTTCCACATTCCTAGACCACCAGTGCCTTGCTGCCCCTGGAGAAGGCTGCACAGCAGTTAGCAAGGCTCCGGCAGCCAGGTAAATCACCCTCCCACTGCCGAGTGGAACAGCACACAAGGGTCCTACCTAAATCCATAAACCAGACAGCACCCAACAGGGAGCAGAGGCTGAATCCAGATAAAAGGATTTGGGATTAGATCAAGATTAGGAAATCCATGCCCAAAGAGGAATGGATCCTCATGATCAAAGGTCAGTGTTAATCCCCACCCACCACCATGGCCACTTTCCTGTTCACCTCAGACATCACCTAAAACCTGGCCAGGACCTGGCAGCTGGTTACTGCCACCATCTTCCATGCTGTGAGCACCTTTCTGAGCTCAGCTGGTTCTTCACTGGATCTAAACTTGCACTGGCTCAAGACTGCCAGAGATGAGGGCTGCTGTTGTTGCAGTTCCTTGTTTCACAGTTTGGCAACCCCAAGATGACTTCCACAAAATCTCTCCCAAGCCCTGCTTTTCTCTGTGTAGCTCCACCTTCAGCCTTGCTCTCTTCAGGGCTTGCCATGACTATGACACCTCCAGAAAGTCACTCCACTACCAGGGACAGCAGGCTGCTGTCTTTGAAGTCCCTTCCAAACCAAACTATTCTATGACTCCTACTGGGGTTTGCCATGGGATGAAACGGCACAGGGAAGTGGGGACAGAGCTTGCCACGGCTCTGTTCTGCACTTCCTTGAAGGGTGGAACACATGCAAACTCTGCCCTGAGCTTCCAGAGGGTGAATGCTGCATCCATTTTTCAGGGCAGGACAGTCAGTCCCCAGCAAGGTGTGTCTCTCTGTTAGTGCCCACATGTACAACAGAGGGATACACCACATGATCCAGCACACCACTTCCAAGTGTAAGTCATGAATTGATTTCCTGCCTTCTGTTCCAAATAAAACTGATGAAAAGGTTTGTGCAAGGGTGTGCGCCAGAGCACAAAACTGGCCAAGAACTCAGGAGATCTTCCCTGGTCCTATATTCCTAATGCCTCTCAATTTTCACCTAATACTGAAGAAGTTAAGAAAATGTCATTCATAGCATCAGCCGCAGTTGCAGTGATATAAGAAGAAAATAATGGAAGTATTCCCTGTCTGTGCAGGAACCCCAGAGGCCCCATTCAGGGCTGCACAGCTGACCAGGCAGCAAGAAAGACCAACCAATTTCCCTTGAGTGCACAGCAAAACTACAGCAATTAGAGGGCATTTTTTGCAGATGGTGAGTTCTTGGGTCTTCTTTCACAATTTCCATGTTGAGCATCGTCTCACCCTGTGACTACATAGGAAGGCTATTAGACTATTTTCTGTAAGAAAACAAAGCCTTAGCATTTAACACCAAGTTTCTCCTCAGCAATTTTCCAAGGATGTGAAAGAGGTTACTTTATTCCACAGCAGGCACCATTAGGTCAGCTGAAGGTAAAGGCTGATCCACCAATTCTTTACAGCTTGTTTCTTTATTCAGTAAACATCTAGTTACAAGTTTCACAAATTAAAAAAAGTGGGGGAGCTGATTGAAGAGGGGTCGGGGGCCCACAGGCTGATCCAGCTTTAGTTCTGCTCCTCCCTTCTCCAACACACATATCCTTCTGCTTCTCCACAGATGCACCCAGGAGCAGCAGGGGAATTGAAGCCTCTGTCCCGGTGAGGGGACTGACAGGGGGTTCTAGCAGAATTCCCTCATATTCCTTTCACAGGGAACTAAACACAAACTTCAGAACCAGCCCAACCCAGCACGGAAAGAGTGGAAAGGATGGAAGAGGCAAGGTGGCAGCTCCTCATGCCCAGCACTACTGGCAGAAAGAACAGAGCCAAGGGACAGCAGAGAGGGAATGGGCAATTAATGTGTTCCTTGCACATCAGTGAGATTCCCCACGCCCCACTGCAGCACCCAAATGGGGTGAAAAAGAGCAGTGCAGAAGATTAGTTGCGTTGTTTCAATTCTTAAGTGGGAGAGAGGTTAATGCTAAATTTGAGGAGGGTCCAAGTGGTGCTTTGAAGGGGCTTCAGAGTTTCACTGTCTGTACCTGGGAGGAAAGGAAACAGAAGACATAAAAAGAGTAAGTGGTGCCTAGAAAGCAAAAGACAGATAAAGACATGTTTAAACCTGATGTCTAGACATCAAAAAAAGGGGAAAACGTCCCCTTTCAAGCATTAGATCGCATCCTAGTGATCCCTATTCAAAGCACAGGAGAGCAGACACTAGCACTTACTTCTATTTCAAACTGGATGGACAGCAAATGGTCTCTAACTTCTATACAATGACAATATAAACACTCCACAGATTGCAATCCTACATCATGTCATACTATTTCAGCCATCGGTTCAAGCTGACACCACAGCTCTTTTGTTCATGACAAGGCTGACTTAAACAGCTTCCATCTTCCCCTTCAGCACAGCATCTTCTCAAAATTCACACCTTCCCCTGCTCTCCCAAAGTGGGGAAACCCCTTTGCCACCGGAACTTCAAAATAATGTAAGATTAGCGCAAAGAAAAAATATAACCCTGTGTCTAAGAGGCAGCCAGGCAGCGTAAGGCAAAGAAAGAACTTGTTAAGACTTACAAGGGCGTGTAGGTAGATTTGGGGGTGGCCATGCCGCACCCCCCACAAGGTCTGCTCCGAGTTCACCAGTCGTACCGGCGGGACTGTCTGGAGGGAGAATCCTCGGGGCCCTGGATGGCGAGACGAGTCCCTTCGGCCCGCCGGCCGCTGCTGCCCTCATGGCGCCGGTAATCCAGGCCCCGCTGCGGCCGGAACCGCGACGTCTCCCGCCGCCACTCGTCGTCAAACGCGGCTGCGTCACCTGCAGGGAGACAGTAAGCTCGGGTGGCGACGAGCAGGTGGGGAAGGGGTGCCTGGCTTTGCTGGCAGGAGGACACGGGCGCTACTCACTTTCATCCATGTTGATGTAGTCCTGCCGCTCCTCCTGGTCGCCTGTGCGATGGTTCCGGGACCGCTGCATGATGTGGGCCCTCTCCCTGATGTGGTGTCCAATCGACATCTGTTCCAAGCCGCTGTCCGAGTCCCTTACGGTTCGTCTTGTCTCACGGATCTGGGGGGAGATTCCCACGTGGGACCAACATTTTCATTCCTTCTCCCAGCCCCCTAAGGCACCCTGATTCCTGCCTCCAGTATTCCAGCCAATTTGCACTGCCACCACTCCCAGGATGTCAGATGCAATGTTACGAAGAGGGAAGAATGGATTGCCCACTGCCAGCACTTCCCATTTCCTCCCAGGGGCCCTTGGCACGGTTCAGTGAGTCACAAGAGCACAATGTGCTCGAACTGCAGCTGACTGCAAAGCCAAAGTGCTGCGGGTGGCCACCCACAAAGCCACCAAACGACGCCCACCCTGTCACAGCAAAGGCAGCAGCCTCCTCCTTACCCCGCCAGGTGCTGAACGCATCTCTGAGGTCTCCTGGTAGACTTTGGGCCCATCACCCAGGTTGGAATAAGAGATGACGGTTGAGGAGGTAAACGTCTGGCAGTTAGCACCATTTGTCATATGCTCCTGCATGAAGGAATGGGGAATGGTGGAAAGAAGGGATGGGAGGGAAGAAGAGATGGCATTTAATTCTCCCTATACCACGAAGTACAAAGTTGTTACAATAGGAAAAACAGAATCTCCATGGATCCATTTTTCTGGAGAATACACCTTCCTCTTAAATTAATACTTATTTCTTGCTAAACAAGTCCACCTCCACACTTCCTTCTTCACCCCTCTCCTCTCCCTGCACTCAAGAACAAGCTCTGTCACTGACTCCCAGTGATGAAACAAAGCTTACAGCCTCTGCCACCTTGGCAGGTGTGGCTCCTGTGCTTGGTCCATCCCAAGCAGCACAGTAAGATGAGAGGCATTAGGGGGATGGCAGAAGCACCCTCAGCACTCCCCTCAATACAGAACAGTTCATGGAGGGTTCTTACCATGTTTCCAATCATGTCGTTCATCATCCCAAACATATCTATAAAGCCACCTGCCTGATAAAAAGAGAACACAGGAGTAATCAGTCTGGGCAGAGACATGAGGAAAGAATGACAAAATACCTGCAAAAAACCTGCTACCCAAAAAGAAAATCCTTGATTTTTTTTTCATGTTCTTTCAGTAGCACATTAAAAAAAAAAAACAACACCAGAATTTGGGGTTGCTCTTCTCTCCATTCTCTCAGGTTGCATTGCCCAATGTTCTGGTAAAGGTTGCTCTTTTAGTTTGCATTCAACTGCCAATGCGCTGGGGTTTGTGAGCCTGGGGACTCAGCATAGTTAGAAGAAATCTCAGCACATGTACTAACAGTGATCTTAAGAAAGTTTCCACTGATTGTTTTCTTTCTGGCATAACAACAAATTTGCTTATTTTCCCCTACAAACACCTGCCTTTTCCATCCTGTAAACCTGAATGCTGCAGTAACACCCTGGGCCAGCAGGTCTCACAGGTTAATTGTGCAATATGTAAACAAAATTACAATGTCAGTTCAAACTTGCTGATTTCTTTTTTTTTTGTTTCCTCGAGTAGCCTCTTGTTCTCGTTTCCAGCAGAGCAGTACTCACACACAATGTTATTATACTTTGAAGTCTATGTGTTTGTAGTCTTATTAATCCTCCTCCGAGCTACAGAAAATTCTGGGACGCTAAACTCTCTTTCATTGAAGCAATTCTGCAGAGCAAGACAGCTCAAGTTGCTGGGTCTGGAATAACCTATTTCAGCTGTATTATTTTGGTGGAAGACGGAGATCAGCACACTCTGAGTGTGGTGTTCTCACGTACACACAGCCATTCCCATTCCAGCCCTCTTCACCTGAAGTATTCTGCTGGCTTCTCCAGCCACTGCCACCACTGGCAAAGGAGGTGCAATAATCCCCTCTGCCTATTGATGGCCATGTCCTTTCCTTGCAGCCTCAGAGCTCCTCCATTACCTCCAGACCTGCAGCTTCTTTTCAGACATATGAGGTTATTAAGGGACTACCTGCTCTTCCCAGATATTAACTGTCCCAATCCCCATGAAATATTGTGCTATAACAGCTTTATGGCTTTTCTCTGGTCAAGGTGCAAATACAACTTCCCCTTATATATAGAGACTCTCTGTTCAAAACCAGCTCACGGACAGGATTAAAACATTAGAGGGGAAACAAGGTAAAGGCCTGAAGTCATAAAGCAACTCAATGAGAGGTCCAGGAGAAACCAGATGCTTCCAGTTTCAGTTCAATTCCCTCTTCCCTATTCCATTTACTATAAATCTAAAGCTCATCCTGGTCTCCTCAGACATTCCCATCCTCCCTACCTGGTAGGATAGGTCATGCTCACAGATGGCTACATTTTAGCACTGGTTGCACACAGTGCTGATGAATCTCAGTATGGAGCCACTATTTGGAAAGCCTCTAATCTGACCCAGAAAAACAGAAAACTTACCATGCCGAGCATCCCAAAGGGTGAAACAGCTCCTGCCTGCCAGAAGAACAGAAAAAAAGAACAGAGAATGACTTTGCAACAGCCAAACACTAGATCCTCATCAGAACACACTAATCCTTCAAAGAAACAGAACTGGGAACACTCAGGCTCTATAAACAGATCAAGAAAGTGCCCCATGGATTCCTGGGGGTTGAACCATATCACCCCTAACAAACCAGACATGAGGTGATGCTCCTAAATTTTTCCCCATTATATGAATTCACACCCTTGAGACACAACATGTCTATTCCTTCCCTCCCATCCAACCTAGAAGGCAGTTGCATTCAACACATTAATATAACAGAGGTGAGGGTAGAGAGAAGGACCAGAACACCACTGCCTAAGAGGTTTATTCTGCACCCACCACCCTGTGTGGAGGAGAGGGAGGTGCCCAGCCCAGGAAAGGTGGGAGACAGAAAGTGACAGATCAGTTTGAGCCACTCCAGCCTGCAGTCAGCCCCTCCGTTACCTGCATCCTGCGGCCAGCCTGGCGAGCCCCAGGCGTGGTGCCGTCCGTGATGCCGAGGAGCGGCCCGAACCCGAAACTCCCCGACAGCATGCGGTTCATGTGCTGCCGGTGGATGGCAAAAGGATCCCTTGTGGAGAGGTGGAGAGAACAATGCTGAGGACAAAGCCCCCGTGTAACCCACTCCTCCCAGCTCTGAGTTTTTCTTACACAACCGTACATCCCTTCCCAAGCTGAAAATTCAGAATCCTGAGAAGTCTGTGTTGTCTATGGTGATTCCTGGGGCTGGAAGGGACCTCTGGATCCCATCACATTTCTTGTGATAGAAAGTTTCACACCACAGAAGCCCTCTCAGGTACTAATTTCTGTCTGCCCAGAAGTAGGTTGGTGTTCTGTTTCCAGTACTGCTCTGGAACCAAGTACAGCCAAGGCCACTCCAGGACCTCACTGCTCTAATATCTTTTGTAGGAAGGTACACAAAGACCTTCCTGGCTGCAAAGTGAGGGCTATGTGTAATGGCATCAGGGAGTGGGAGATCCTACATATCATCCTCTCACCCCTCCATGTACACGGACACAAACAGTGAGATGCAAGACTGTAACCTCCAGAATGGACTGCATGGCCTGACACCCCTCTGCGCCCCAGGGGTTGAGACCACAGACAGCTTCTCCAGATTTGAGGGTGAAAGGGAATAACTGGGGTCTCAAACTGGTTTTCCCTTCTTTTGCAGCCTCCACTTTGAGGGCTGCACGCATTCACACACGTTGGTGAAGCAAGAGGAGGAAAAGGAAGGTAAGGATAAACAGTCACAGAATATGGTGGCCACAATTAAAAACTTCTGGGAAATACCATAGCTTTTTTCCTGCACATCCTTTAGCCTGCAATTATCCCTCTTGAGCATTAATGACCTCTACAGCACAGACTATTCCAGAGATCACAGAAGTACCCACTACAAACCAATACTTTTCTGTCTCTACTGGAAATGCTTCCCATAATAAAAGCTAGACTCATACCTGCCATGTTAATGAGAACACACCGTCATTCGGTGACTAACTGGGACATCAAGGCCTCCTCTCCTGCTAATTTGCTCACAGCTGATAAAATTCTTGCTTACTACTGATTTCATAAGCAAAAAATGCACTATTCTTCTACACACATAAATTTCACCGAATATCTAGTAGTGTCTCGTTTAACATAATCAAATTCTTCCTGTATTACAGTCTATTCCTTATCCACTTTGGCAAGGGCTGCCAACTTAGTGTCACTGCCAGAATTTATCAATAGCATCCAATTTCTGTAGTGAGGACGGAAACAAAAACATTCAGTGAAAGGAATCCCAGGAAGAGTTCTTGGGACCTTTGTTAGATTTCAATAGTCGTGTTTCAAAACTACTCGTTGTCTTCTCTTTACTTTGTTCCTCACCACTTGTCAACTGCTTCAGCAGCCTTGTCCAGCTCCATTAATGACTTCCTGTGCAGCACAGCAACAAACACTGGACAGAGCAGCAGATTTTATCTATCTCAACTGCAACCCTACTTTGCATTAAAAAAAAAATCCCTGCGCAAAGAAAAAGATTAGTTATTCCAGCCCTCTCTTCCTCTCAGACAGCTGCGATGCCTTTTGGCCTACTTTATTACGCTTTCCTCCAAGACCACGCTCCAATATCGCGGAAAGGAGACCGACGCGACCCCGGTTATGGGCCGCGCTGCCGCTCCGGAGGATGTTTGTGCTCGTCCCCAGAGAGCTGCGCTGCAGCGGCGCTCCCCGGGCCCGGCCGGCCTCTGCCCGCCGGGTGGGACGCGGGGGCAGCGCACGTTCCCCGGGGACGATCCGTGCCGCAGCCCTCCCCCGTTCCCTCGCTGCCCGCCGCCGATGGCCCCGCAGGATGCCCACCCCGACTCACATGGCGAACATGGGGTCCTCCGGCTCGCCATCCCTCATCAGCCGGAACATGCTTCCCTCGCTCGGGGGCGGCCTCTGCGGAGGGGAGAGGGCGGTGAGCGCAGCCGGGGCTGAGGGCGGGGAGGGGCGGAGCGGCGGATCCCGCCCCCCCGCCGGCCCTGGCAGGCGATGGCAGCGCTGCCCCCGCCCCCGATCCCGGTCCCGGCCCGCCCGCCGCGCCCCTGCCCAGCCGTGCCCCAGCCCAGCCGTGCCTGCCGGCGTCGGCGGTCCCGGTTCGGCGCAGCCCCAGCCCCCGGGCCGCTCACGCCCCCGCGCCCATCGCGCCCCGGACCGCGCTGCCTCCGCCCCGCCCGCGCCGCGCATGCGCGCCCGCCCCGGGGGAGGGCGAGGGCGGGGCCGCGCGGCACAGCGCCCCCTGGCCGCTCCTCCCGCCGGGCGGCCCGGCAGTGGGAATGCCGGGACGCGGTGATAACACAGGGACCGGGCGGGCCCCATCGTCCCGTGCGGCTTCCTCACCGCGGGCAGCGCGGGGGCAGGCACTGAGCCCTTCTCTCTGCGGACCAGTGACAGCACTCGTGCGAATGGCATGAATCTGTGTCAGGGGAGGTCTATCAGGAATAGGTTTTTCACTTAGAGGGTAGCCGGGCACTGGGACAGGCTCCCCAGGAAAGCAGCCACAGCACCAAGCCTGCCTGAGTTCAAGATGGGTTTGGACAACGCTCTCAGGCACACGGTGTCACCCTTGGTAACGCTCCTGTGCAGGACCAGGAGCGGACTCGGTGATCCTGATGGGTCCCTTCTAACTCAGAATATTCTGTGATTCTGTAGTAACCCCTGTGGCTCGTGGCCAGCTGGCTCCTGGCCAGAGTCCACAGCGATGCCTGGCCACTGCAGAGGCAGCACTTATCCCAGGCTTCCTGCACGGCATGGGCATGTAGGAGGCACCTACGGAGCTGCGTGGCTGCGCTGAGCACATGGACAGCGTGTACACACGGTGCTCTGCCGGCAGAAGCAGGGAGGATACTTTGTAAGCCAGCCCTGGGTCATCACTGATCCTGGACTGCCACTGGCAATCACAGGCGAAGCGTAGGTACTTGTGTGCACCTACAGCACTGCTGGGGAATCCCCAGAAAGCAGGGGGATGACACCTCTGTCACCGTCTCTGGGGAATGCTGGTTGCCTTCAGCTACCGCCAGCTCCACTGGATTACAGGGAGGAGAGCAGACTGACTCATCCCAGCTCCAGCTCAGCACACGCTTCCTCAGTGGTGCTTCTGTTGACTGTTGCATCCGGCCCACCATGCGCAGGAGCCAGAGTGGAGCCGTGCCAGAGGACTGGAAATAGCAGGTTGCAAGAAGTGGTTGAGAAATCGAACTCCTGAGTTGTGGCAGGAGCAATGCCCTTGGATTTCGGAGTCTGACACAGGAAAATGACCCAGTAGCATGCTTTACATGTGAAATGCACAGCGGGCTTGGCAATATTTCTTGCCACAGCAGGTCTCAAAACTTCTTAGTATTGAGAAAGAAAACCTCTCACGGGAGGCCCGTGCCTGTGTGCATGCAGAAGACTCTTCAGAAGTCCCTTCTGTACATAGTAATTGCATTCTGCAACACAGTAATTGCATTCTGCAGAGACTGAAACGAAAATGTCCACAATAGGGGAACTGTCGACAGCACAATGGTGCAGGATCATGAGGTGGACACAAGTCCTATGGGCACGGCACAGGCTAAGCAGGGCCAAACATCTCAGAGGGAGGTTGTTCATAAGTGAGCTGCTGAAACAGCCTCCTGTCACCAGCTCAGCGCTCATCTGTGAGTGCTGAAGTTCACACAAAGCCCTTGTTGGCGCTGCCTCAGCCTCTCCAATGCTGCTTCTGCAAACCTGAATCATCCTTCAGAGACCTCCAGTCTGGAAAGCCTCTCCTGTCTGGTGTGTTTTCCTTTCGCTCTCGGGCTCTCTTGGTGTTTGATCGGAGTGTGGAGTTGACCTCAGGTGTCAGGATGCAAAGGGAGGAAAAGAGCTTCTAGGGAAGAAGTGTAAACATCTCTTTGGGTTTCTTTCTTTTTTTCTTTCTTCTTTTCCCCAGATCTGGGATGAAATAAATTCCTGTCCTCTTGATACCAGTGATCCTCCCACTCCTGCAATGTCCCAGAGATGGTAGGGCTCTCTCAGATTTTCCAAATTATAAGTCAGGCATTGCTGCCTTCAAACACAGAGGGGAAAGGAACAGAAAAGAGTCTGGAACAAACACTGCTTTGCAGATCCTTTTTCTGTCCCTAATGCTGCTCCTCTGCAAGTGCAAACCAAGGGCTGAGTTTGTGAGCCTGGGGGCTGACGCTGGGGCTCTCCCTGGGTATTTCTGCAGCCTCACAGGCAGTCCTTACACCTGATGGACACCTTACCAAAGGCTGCATTGCCGGGGCCATTGCCAGTTCAGCAAACCTGGAGGGAGCCTTCCTTGCAGAGAGTCATGTTGGTGGCAAACGCTGCGTGAAACCCTGGAAGGAGGAATTGGAACGGCAACCTTTTTGTGGAATGTGGACAAGGCTGCGGTTCTGAGGAATGCAGGATCTGATGCTGCAGTATTCCTAGGAGAGGTTTCTGCACAGCACTCACCACGTTATGCCCGATGTGCTCCAAGGGGATGGCCATTTCCTGGGTCACAATAACGAGCGACGTTGGGGGTGTGAATGAAAAACAAGGCTCCCATCTTGCTCCTCTCACACTCTCCATTCAGGCCCCTTCCCTTTTCACCATGAATAAAAACCATTATGTCTCTCCATTTCCTTTTTTTTTTTTTTCCCTTTGAGCTGCTCAGGTCGTGCTGCGGGGAAGGCGGGGGAGGGAAGAGGAGGGCGAAGGCGCTCAGCAGGCGGCCCGGAGGAGCGAGCCGGGGCAGAACGGAGAGCGATGAGCGGCGCCGCTGCCCCGGGGCTCCGCCTCGCCGCTGCCGCCCCCGGCACCGCCCTCCCGGCACGGCAAACCGGGCACGGCAAACCGGGCATCACGTGGGGAAGGCAAATAAAGGGCACGGTGAGGAGCCGTGCCCTGGTACCTGCTGCCGGCACGGACCTAGCGTTCCGGCCAGCAAGGCACAAAGAGCGTCGTAACGCGCCCGAATGTTCCAGGGGCCCCGTGGACGCCTGGAAGACAAAGAAATCCTCGTTACCAGAAGTCAGAGCTACCCACAGCCATTTCCTCATTGGTCCCCTTCATCTGTGTCTCTTACGTAATCCTCACCCAACAACTAACGCTGACCTCAGATGAAGGGCACCCCGAGTGAAGGACAGCTCTGATTTGATCCTCAAATGTGACAATTCATATTTGGGATGCTACAGCCAGCTTGTGGTGGCTGCAGCTTGCGTTGCGTGGCAGCGATTACTTTCGGAATATTTTGCTCGTGTTAAGAGTGTGTCTGTCACACTGTGAGTGAGAACCACGACCTCCATCTGTGCTACGTTAGCAAAGAGAGGCTCACAAAAAACCACGATTGAAAACATCCCTCCCCTTTCCAGTCTTCTGACAACCTGTGTCACCCCTCCTCATTCCCTTCTACTCCTCTTGCTTCCTTCTCTTTGTGTTACCTGCCTTGCTTCCCGGCCCTCCTGCAGGGCTTATTTAAATATGCTGCCTCTCAGGAAGCCATTTCCCAACGCAAAGTTGGCCCGCGGTTCAATTCTTGGGTATTTCCTCTTAACTTCAGTATAGGCATCGTGAAAGAAGAACAAAGCGAATTCTCAGCTGGGATTTTTAATGGACACAGAACAGAAAGATGAACAGCGTGGATTAAATATATAAATGGGTTAAATATATAAATATATAAACACATTCCCTCTGCACATTGAAATTTTGCTGGTTGTGCTGTAAGTGAAAGGACAGATGTACTCCGTTCCTGGATTTATGTAAATCTAAGAAAATTTAATGCAAATACACATCCTTCTGCTCTTTTGTTATTCAGCAAACAGTTTGGAAGAGGTTTGGAACCACTTAGGAGTTAGCTCAGTAAATACAATTCTTAAAATACCCAGTTATTGTGTTTTGCTTTTGCTCAGAAAATGGCTCATAGTTACTTTGTTCAGCCTTCAAAATAAACACAGAAGTCACCATCTCCTATGCCCCCATCAGAACACAGTGACATGACTAGCAAGGTAATAGACCAAAATGCATAAATAATTGCTTCTAGGTGCGTTCACCCCGCATTTTCTGGGAGCAGAAAAATAGATACCACGCATGAAAGCCCAAACACATCTCAACCACGTGCTCACATGCGATGGCACATGCCTGCAAGCTCAGTGCACACCTCAATAGAAAGGTACCATACTTCCTATGCTCGCAAAAGTGAAAGAATGTAACAGAAGGAAAATATCCCCTCTGTACGCAAACAAGCATGTACTGCATCTAAACACATGCACACATCAACATAAACACCAACCACAAACAGGGTATGACACCAAAATTGTGACACTCTACGGAGAAAATGACATTCCCATTGTTGTCTGGGCTACAGGCAGACATGGACAGTGTCTGTTCCACACAATGATCTGTTATGTAACTTCTGTACCTCCCTCATTTTGTCTAAGGACATAAGTCCCCGAAAAGGGTGGAATATATTCTGCTGAGCTGGCAAACCAACTACAGACAAAGACTACAGAACATACTGAGCAGGGACTGGCATCTGCAGAGCACACAATGAGTGTACTTGCGTTTGCAACAAAGGGGAAAGCACAGATGGGAGAGAGGAGCAGAGAAAAGCTGCAGATCGATCTGGCAGGCGAAATGCAGAGTGGCACAGATTAGGTGGAGGAGCAGAAGTCACAGGGAAGAGCTAGGTGAGACAGTCAATGGATGCCCTCAGGGCTTGAGGGAAGCGGCTGCACACTAGAAGCCCAGGGAATCTCACCAAGAGGAGCCAAAGGGCAAGAAGAGTCAGAATGCAGAAACAGGCAGGTCACAAGGAATGAAGAAGAGTTTCACGTTGGATTTAAGGGGAAAAGCACAGCTGATACAATCATGCAGAGCGAAATGGGACGTGAAAAACACAGGAGGGGATGTGAGACGAATTTTGTATGTAAGATACAGAATGTCACAAAGAGAAGCCAGGGAGAGGATGATGGGAAGAGTGCTGCCAAGAACACAGGTAGGAGACGAATGCCAAGACGCAGCAGATGAGGTAAAAATTGCAAAGGGGATGTGGTGGGGAGCGTGGAAGGGACAACGTGAGGTTGCACACTGCAAGTGCTGGGGAGGAAAGGAGAGGTCGCTGCTGTCATGCCAGTTTGTAGTGCTGACCAAACAGCTCCATCCCACAGGTTGCTGGAAACAAGCTCCCCTTGCCCAAACAGGTGTTTGTCTATTTGCATCCATGGGTGCACAGTCTCTGTCAGCACAGAGCTTTGGGCACGGGAACATCTCTGAACGTAATCTTTTGCTTTCTCCCCTCTAGGATGCTGTGTCAAGGCCTGTTTTGCATTAACGTGAAGATGTCTTTGCCAAGGGATATGTGTCAATGTAATTTCGTGTTTTCAGTAGCTGAGTGTGTAAAGGAAAAGGATAAAATCCTGGATTGGTGAGAACAGCAGAGCAACGAGCCATGCACAGTCTGACAAGAAGAAACGGAGAGGAATAACATCTGGCCACTCTATAAGTTGGTTTTGGGTTTTGGTTTTTTTTTTTTTTGGGTCATGTTTTTAGGTGCATATCTAGAAATTAAGATTTTCTTCTTGCAAAAGACCAAGATGGAAGAGGGGTACTTAAACCAAACCAGGGCTAGAATGCTGAGAGCAGTTAGACCTGAGAAATTGGCCAGATGGGTTTTGTGAAACAGTAGGGAAAAAAAAATTAATGCATGCGTTTTCCTAATTTGGTTTATTTTGGTACTAGTCTAGATGTGTGTGTCTGAGTTACAGGACTGTTTCTCGGGGCAGGCACTCTGCACTGTGCGTAGCTGGCAAGAACGTTAATTAGTCAGATCATGAGAGAAGCAGCTGTAGCTGTGGAGGAGATGAGATGACAAGGTGGGGACCTTCTACCTCTCTTTCACACAGATTATAATTTATCCAATCTCTTTCATACTTTCCTTCAGGAGATTTGTACTCAGTGCCCTTTGTTCCACGAATACCAATGCCTTTGCTGTTAAATGCTCAAACGGAGACACATTCGATTAAAGTCAAGAGCACCAGCTCTAAACCCTGACTTTGCACAGAGGCTGAGTTTGTATCTGAAGGACACGGGCTTGTGTACCTCAACACATTTTCCAGCCAGATGGATTAATAACCTTGCCTTGTACCTGTGAGAATGACTGAGTACACGTGTATATCCCTACACGCTCATGTGCACGCTTAGTTCTGTATGTAGGTAGGCCTGCAAAAGCGTGCAGATTTATTTTCTTTTTTCTTTTGTGTGAGCCTGTGACTAAGAGCGGGACAATACAAACCTTCTGGGAAAGGTGAAGGGAATTTAGTCATCCCGGTCTGCTCAAGCTGATAAACAACGGGCTGAAGCGCAGCTACGGGAACATCTGTTTCATTAGCAACAAATCCCTGCAGCTGCAAGTCACCACCTGCGGTTCTGCAGGAAGGACCTTCGGCTGAAGAGAGACTCGGAGTTGGGCGGTGATCCTTCCCAGCCCGGAGGGAGGCACCGGCAGCGTCTGCCAGAGTCCGGGTTCGAGGCGGGCGGGCAGCAGGGGTCAGTGTTGCACGCCGTGCGCCGCCCGGCCGGCGGCCCGGGGCGGGAGGTCGGTCCCGGGCGAGTAGGAGCCGAGCCGAACGGGACACCGCCCGCGCCCTCGCGCGCCTTCCCGCCGCCCCACGTGCCTGCGGCCCCTCTCGCCTCGCACTGCACCAAACGGCCCCGCGCCCCCGCCCCGCCCCGCCGGCCGCCGCCAGCCAATGGGAAACCTGTTGCCAGGCAGAGAGCTCATTTGAATGGCCCAATCAGGCGTCCCAGCCTGAGCCCCTCCTTATATGGGGACCGGGGGATGCGATCGCTAATCAGCCCCCCCGCCACCGCCGGCTGCCCCGCCCACTCCCTCCGCGAAGCACCGCCCACCCCCTGTCTGAGGCCCCGCCCACTCCCTCCGCCGCGCGCAGAGCGCGGGAAAAGCGCCCGGCGCCGGGCGGGCAAGGCGAGGGGGGGGAAGGTGGGGAGAGGCGGGAGGAGCCTCGCCGCCGGGAGCGCTTCCAGCGGGAGGAAGGGCGGGCAGCTGGAGTGGAAAATTCCAGGCAGGAGGCCGCGTGTCGCCAGCGCTGCCCTCCCACACGGCCCCGCAGCGCCGCTTCTCGCCTCCCCCGGATTCCTCCTGGAGAGCCAGCCAGCCTATACGGGCGGCACCCCGGGCGTGCTGCGGGCAGAAGGCTGGGCTCCCCTCCTCGGACACTGCCAGTCGGAGCCGCAGCACCGCGGAGCGGGGCTTTCGGCCGGCCTCGACGGGGCCGTGCGGCGCCTTGCGGGGACCCACGGTGCGCCCCCGCAGCCGGGCTGCCGCGGCTGAGCGCACATTGTTCTAGCGGCCCGGCCCTCTCTCCTCCCTCCTCCGCCTCCCGTCCCTCTCTCCTCCCTCCCCAGGTCCCTCCTTCCTCGTCACCGGCGCTGTATAAATCCCCTGCCCCAGCGGATCCCCCCGCCGCGGGAGACCCTGGTACTTTGGCCCCCGGGGCGGGATCCTGCCGCCGCCTGCGGACCGCTGGGACTTGGCGCTCCCGCCGCTGACCCCTCCTCGCTCTCTCTTCTCCCTCCCTCGCACGGTTCCCACCGGTCTCTTCCCTTCGCAACCGGGGGGCCAGGATGTCGGAAAAACGCGTCGAGGAGGCACCGGCGGAGCTGAGCGCTAAGGTGAGACACCTCCCTGCCCACCCGCTCCCCTCTCGCATCCTCGCCGCCGGCCGCGCTCCCGACGGGAGGGAGGGAACGGGCCCGGCGGGGGGGCCGAGGGCTCCGCGAGGCGCCCTGGCGGCGGGGGGCGCGCGCGGCCCCTCGCGCGCCGCCCGGCCAATGGGGGGGCGGGGGCGGGCCGGGGGGGGCCCCGAGGGCTCTCGCGCCCCCCGCCCCGCCCCCGCCCCCCATTGGCCGGGCGGCGCGAGCGCGCGCTGGGCTCGGCTCCGCTCGGAGCCGGGGCGGGGGGGGCGGGAAGCGGTGTCACGGCGGAGCGGGAGGAAAGTTGTGTGGACACAAAGCGCGGGCCCTCGGATGGCGGGGGAAGGAGGAGGGAGGGGTGCAATGAGGAGAGAGAGAGAGAGAGAGGGGGGTCCGGAAACGGCTCGATCCTACGGGCAAGATTTATTTTCCTTTTTTTTTTTTTTTTTTTTAATCGTTAAAACTCTTCTGTGCCGCTTCTGGTTTCCACATGCGTGTGCAGGCTAAAAGTAGCTCTGACGCGCGTTCGCTGCTGTTTTCCTTTGTCAGGCGGGCGGATTTAACGCCTAATATGTCTCCTCGCCCGCTATTCCGCCTCTCCTCCGAGCATTCTTTGTTTAGGCATCCCTGTCTTTTATTGCCGCTGACCGCCGGAATGTTGTTGGTTTTCCCCCTTTCCCCCGCACCTAATTTCATATATAGGAAAGGAAAGAAAAGAAGGAAAAACTCGAAGAGAAGGCAGTCCACAAGGAAAAGAAGAAGGAGATAGTGGAGGTGAGGCCCTTCTGAGGGGCAGATTTGGTGACGTCGGGGAGGTTTTTGTGCTCGCTGTGGGTAACGAATATGAGGGGAATATGGGAGATTAGGAAAGGGGGCAGGCCAAGGGAGCTCCAGCGAAGAGCTAAAGGGAGAGCGAGCTCTTGGGCAATTGTGAAGAATGAGCCTTGAAGGACTTAGTGCAGTCAGCACAGCCCATCAGGGAGAAAAAAAGGTCAGAGAAGGGGATGGAGCCGAGAACAAGTGGGAGAATGTGGCACGGGAGATGTGGTCCTGCGCTCACTGAGGTATCCTGAGGCGCATAAGGAGCTTGTGTTGGGGAAGGTGGGGGCAGGAACAGTGAGGAAATGCACAGATTGATGGAGGTCGAGAGAGATCTGGAAGCAGATGTACCGTGAGCCTTGGCTAAGTCATTAGCCTGTAATCACAGAGATGCTTTGGTTGTCGGGAGGGATGGCGGCAGCTCATCAGGATGTAGGCTCGTGGGAGACAAGGAGCTTCGTGTTGCTGGGGATGGACTGGAAGGATTTGTTTTGTGAAGGAAGGATGGTTGGGAGGAGCATTCAGCAGGGGTGGTGGGAATAACGGTGTCAGAGTAACAGTGCACTCAATGCACACCTAAAGTGGCTGAAGCTCTGGAAATTGTGCTTATAGCAGGGAGTGCATGAAAATGGCCATCCTGGCACCAGTTTCTTCTCTGACCAATTTGTTTCGTTCAGGATGAGGAGAACGGAGCTGATGAGGATGATGAAGAGAATCCTGATGATGTGGATGAAGAAGAAGGTGGTGATGAGGATGAAGGTAGGGAAAATTGAAGGAGTAGGAGGCTGCAGAGGAATAGAAGATTGTGGAGGGAAATTCCTTCTCTGAGCCTTTTTGACTGTGAGATTGCATTCCCTTAAATGCTGCTTCAGTTTAACCTATGATTTTCCTTTCTTGCTTGTGCTTAGAAGCAGATGAGAATGGGCAAGAGCAGGATGGCCACGCAGAGAAACGATCTGCAGAGGAGGAGGAGGTGAGAAGTAGTGTGAGGATAATGGTGGGGAGAAGGAACAAGGCTACTTGCTGTTGATTAAATCCATGTGGATGCTGCTGCTGAGAATCTCAAACTGGCCTCGGGTCTCATTGCTTCAGCAGCAGACGGGTAAACAAATCTGATGTGGCAAGGGGATAGTAAATCACTGTATGCTCCTTGTAGGATGCAGGTCCTCCCACCAGCAGTCATGGTGCTGAGTGAGTGAGTCGAGGTGCTGGAGGTTGTGCTTAGCGATGACCTCTGAACTACCTCTGTCTTCGTGGCGACAAGGCCAGGAGATGGACTTGTAAGGGTGCACCCTGGGGTCTGTCTGGAGTGCTGTGAGCCTCAGCTTTGTACACCTCCTGGAAGTAACTGCATGGGTGTGGTGTCCCTCTGAATGGAACTGTCCACATCTTGACCACGACCAGCACAGCAGCTGTGTCAGGCACTCCAGAGTGCTTTGGAGGGGATTGGATTTAGGGTAGGCCTAACAAGAGATTGCCATATGGAGGAAAGAGCAGCAGTTAAGAATTTTGTGGAGAAATCATGTACCTTGGGGTGGTGACTGTTTGATGGTAACTCCTTTTTTCTCCCCATGACTGGTGCAGGATGAAGTGGATCCAAAGAGACAGAAGACAGAAAACGGCTCTTCAGCTTGAGTCTTCCCCTCCCATCTCCCCTGTTCCGTCCATCTCTCCTCCTCCATTCCAGCCTGTGCTTGCACTGCCCGTTAGCCTCTGGCTTCACACAATCTCAGATGAGGAAAGATTAGAAATGCTCTCAAACGGGGAGGACAGCAGTTCCCTTCTCACCCAAAGACCTAACCCGTCCATGACGTTCCCCAGTTGAAATTGTCCCAGTCCCCTGCATCCCTTCACTGCGCCCCACTTACCAGTGCTCCTCTCCCCTCGAGAATCTCATGGTTTCCTGGGCACACAACCTTGCCAGGCACTTCACGTGGCAAAGCACCTCCCGTCCCCTGGTCACCTGCCCGCCTGTTTTTGTCACTGGTATGAGATTCTTGAGAGCTCCTGCTCCCCAGCCCTGCTGCCAGAGCTCCTCCCTGAGCCAGGGGGTGCGGGCACAGATCTCATGGTGCGTTCCCCAGTCCTAGGCCCCTTCTCATCTGCTTTCCCGCTGAACCCTGAGAGACAAAGAATATTACAAGCAAATAATGGTTCTATTAAGTGACACACGGAGACAAGATTTATTTTAAGCTTTTATTTTTTTTTTTCAAAGTTTACATGACAGCAAGCTGGCCCTCGTGAATTTTTCGGAAGATAAGGGTTGCTTTTATATATGAATTTCATCTGAGCTGTGTATTTTTTTAATTTGGAGGCTTTTTTAAAACAAATCAAGAGAAACAATTGGGGACCAAACTTTGATTTCCATTTTTTCCCTTCAGATTTTCTTGTGACCATTTTTTGTAAATTAAAGGCAATATAGCCACAGCGTTTTCTATGGCACAGACATCACGAGGATGATAGATATAAATATATATATTGTTTTCAACAAGCACTGTAAATAAAAGCGTTTAAAAATATTTCAATTCGCTGGCGTGGATGGCTGTGTCTTCACATCCTGCAGGGGTCGGTGGGAGTTGCCTTGTGGGAAGAGGGGGTGGCTTGCCCAGCAGTGGGTGGAGAGGGAGGCCAGAGGTTGATCAAAGGGCATGTTTCGGTTATTGAAGGGCCTCTTGGGGCAGCGTGTTTGAGTTCTGCTCCCCTGTCACGCTGCAGCTACATGGCACAAACACAGGACGAAGCTCCAGGGCTGTCCTGAATCTCTTGGAACTGCTGTTTGGCCTCAGCACTGGGCAGAAGGGGTTTGGAAAGGGAAACCAAGAAGGGAAAGAGAAACCAAGCTGTAGCTGCTGGCTGCAGCCCGGTGTTGCTGTCACCTCACGCTGTCCCATGGCCCCCCGCCCTGGCTGGCTTCAGGTGTGACTCACGGCACCGGTCGCAGAGACCAGGGAGCGTTTTTGAGAGGCAAGAGCTTCAATTCTTCGTCCCGCCAGCTGCCTTGGGGAGAGCTGTCAAGCGTTTGTCGTCTTATCTGTGCAGACCTTTAAAGCCGCCGCTCGTGTTTCTTCTTTTTAAACTCGTTCTTTGGCAGTCGCACAGCGAGCCACCGGGAGCTGTAAATAATACCAACTTTTGTCAGCTCGTCAGCGGCTTTGTGCTTGTCCGACTGCAGCAGCGGCTCAGACACTGCCAGCGCAAACACTTCCCTGTCTCCAGAGGGGCGAAGCAGCCGCCGCCGTTTTCTCCAGATGCCGGGGTCGGGCTGCAGGGCTGCGCGCACGGACAAAGCCGCTGCCAAGCCCCCGCTGCCCGTGGGTGCCTCCCGGGTGGGATCACGCTGCACCTCGCCCCGGCACACATTCCTGGTGGAGCTGCCGGCAGCTCGGGCGCCTTCCCCCGAGAGCCGCGTTCCACGAGCAGGTCGCTGCTGCCTGGGAGTGACTGGTAACACCCCTCCCTGCTCCCACCTTGGGCGCTGGGACCGACGGGCTGCTCCAGCCGGCGCCAACCTCGGAGCTGCGCTGTTGCAATTTGGTATTCTCAGCATTGCTCCATTAAAAAAAAAAATAAAAAAAAAAAAAAAAAAAAATTGCAGATTCTAGTCTGTTCCAGATTTGGGCAAGTCCTCAGGACTTCCCCAAACTTCCTGCTCGGCAGCCAGCTTTTGCTGCTCAGCACTGAAGACAAATTATCAGTGGATGATAAAATCTCTGCACAGGCAGATTACAGTTTTCATACTTCCTCCCCACCGCCGCTGCAGTGCCTGGCTAGGGGTAGTGAAGATGTGCTTGCCAATGAGAAGCTGTGGAGGCATAATTCCACCTCTGCTTCCCATGTGGATGCAACACCAGCACCACTGGCTCTATCCAGGCAGTCATCCAGATTGAAGTGGGGCAGCAGCTGATTGTTAGGCCAGCAGTAGCAATGTGAGCAGCCACCCTTCCTTTCCTCTGAGGAAAATACTGCAGGGCAGAGGGAAGTGACAAAGGGCTGCCAGACAGCTTCTCCATGTCTCTATGAGCCCCTTGATTCCACAGTTTCTACTATTCCTTCCATCCTACTCATTTGTATTGAACACCTTTGTCATTGTCTGTGGATAGTTAGAAGATACAGCTAGAGATACAGAAACAGAAAAATACCTGCTTTGGGGTTTTTTTCATGCTGGCGACCTGCAGAGCATCATGTCTGACTTGTGGTAAGGGCTACAGATTACACAATAGAAAATCACACAGATTTTTCCTTTCCTGTAGATCTGCAAAGATCCATGCTGAATCCAGTGGTATTTTGGCTGACAGAGTGAATTCAGCAAGCAGTTGCATAGGTTTCCAGAAAAAGTTGAGAATGCAGGGCAAAGCCCTGCACTTCATCTCAAGCCTGCCTGTGTGCTTGGTTTGTGTCCGAGCCCGCAAGTTTATTCATCTTTCAGCCTAATTCTTCTTCCGCAATGAGATCAGTCGTGTCGTGCTGGTGTCAGCAAGGTAAGAACAAAGCCTGTCTTCACCAGTGATTCCTCAGAAATGATGATACCTTTTCGGGGCCTTATTTCTCAGCTCTAATTCTCTGCTCATTTCATTTAATTCCTGTGACCATCTGTTAGCCTCATCAGCTGGGGGCAGAACTCCCTCAGCTGTGCCTTCCTTGTTTCCTATGGAACCTGCTTCAAGCTTACAGCAGATCTGGTCCTGCCAGCCGAGCAGCGCTGAAGATCTCCTTCTTTCTCCTCCTCCTCCTCCAGGTCTGCTTGTTCTGAGGGAATTGTAGAGGTGTTAGAGTCGTGCTCTTGCAGGCTCTGCTAAACTTCCCTCTAGACTGAGAATTTCTGTGTCTGATGGCCCTTTTGTGTGGTCCGGAAAAGCAAACGCTGACACCAGTGCAGAGAGCAGGCAGAGCCACCTATGTGGTCTTAGCTGGTTCCCTGTCCCAGCCTGGATGAGCGAGGGACCCCTGCTCCTGGGCAGGGATCACTGGACAGGTGGGCCCACCAGAGTGATGAGCAGACCTCCTGAAGGCTGTGGTTGTGAAAGAGCTGCCAAACCTATGGGGACAGCTCTGGCTGCTGCAGGTGACCAACAGTGCTGCCTCGTAGGGTGAATAAAACCAGATGATGCTTCTGGTTAAGCAATCTGATGTAGCACTGGAATCAGCTCTGATGTGACCAAGGGAGCTGGGCTAGGGATCCTGAGATGTCCCTTTCCACCTACCAATTTCTGTGATATATGAAGAAATAGAGGCCTGCCATGGAAAATATGAGCTGTCTGAAGACACTTTGAAGCGCTGAGCCCAGAAATGAATGTTCTTTGTATCTTTTAGCTGTCACCTTCTCATTTCCCCTTAGGCAAATTATCCCCTCTGTCCAGCTTCTTTTGTCTTTCACATCAGTTTTAACTCAATGGATGATACAAGACTGGAATAATCAAAACCAGCACATGGGCAGAGTCGTGAGCCCTCCTTCAGACCTGGAAAATGTGAGCCCTCCAGCCACTGCTGGTCTGGGAGGAAAACCCTTCTTGCTTCAGGAAAGTCCATAATCACCTAGTTGCACTAGCTTTAAAAAACCAGTGAAGACCGATTATTTCTCCTCTCCCCCACCACTCTCCCTGAGATCAGGGGCTTCTTTAGTCCCTCTGCCTAGGAGACACACTGCTCTGCCACTTCCCATATGCCATATGGGAAACTGAAACAACTTGCCTTCCCAGATCCTTAAGAAGCCTGTGTACTTTTCCCTCCCACCTCTCTCCCTTATTTCAAACACAGAGTCAAAGACAGCCATGCTCATGGCTGCTCCGGTCTGTTTTCTCAGGGAAGGAGTCTGTGTTTACATGTGTGGGCTCAGGCTCAGGACATATTGCAGATGGACAGGATGTCTCATCAATGGGTGAATTTGGGGTTTCCTTCTGTGGTGAGTTGACCCCAGCTGGACCCCAGAAGCGCACCAAAGCTGCTCTAATGCTCCTCTTCTCAACAGGATGGGGGACAGAAAAATACAGCAAAGGCTCATGTCAAGAAAGGTTCATGGGTCAAGATAAGGACAGGGAGAGATCATTCACCAATTACTGTCACAGGCAAAACAGACTTGACTGGGGGAAAATTTAATTTAATTTATTAATAATCAGATCAGAACAAGATAATGAGAAAATAAAACCAAATCTTAAAACACCTTCCTCTCATCCCTCCTTTCTTCCTGGGCTCAATTTCACTCCAAATTTTCTCTACCTCCTCCCCTCCATCAGTGCAGGGATTTGCAGCCCATTCATCACAAGTAATTTCTCACAGAAACCACCCCTGGAACCCCTCCACGACTAAAACCTTGCCATGCAAATGCAGTATTATTTCCTGGTGGGGTTTTATGGTTTTAGGAAAGCCTGGACAGTCCACAGGGGTGAGGAGAGACCTAAGGTTTCTAACAGTTCAGGGGTCTCAGCCACACAACACGGCTCATGGGCCCAGCGTGGTGCCACCAAGCACAGCTTTGCTCTTGTGGGAGGCATTTCCTTGTAGACACAGAAGAAGATGCTTTCCTGTCTCAGGCTGTTCAGGAAGCCTGAGTCCCAGCTGGAAGTATCTGTGCACAACAGCAGTTCCTCAGCTGAGCCTCACAGAACTGGGAAATAAGAGCAGACAAAGCTTCACCTTGTCAGGTGTCCCTGTGCAGGCAGGCTATGGCAGGGGGCTCGGTGACTTGCTGCACATCACCCATGGAAGGGGGCAGAAGAGCACACGCCTCATGTCTGTGCTGTGGGTGACATCTGACTGATGCTACTTGTCACCAGGGGGCTGTAGGAGCTGCACATTCTATAGACCTCCAGTGGTTTTTGAAATGACGTTTATTGTTCCCATTCTCTAACACTGCATCTCAAAAAGTCCAGGTCAGCTTTTCCAGGGTCCTAGCCGGGTACAAGATGCTTTATTCTCAGTTTCACGCAGTGGTGTCAGGTCAGCAGGGTGCTTGGCTACATGTCCTGCAATGAGAGATCTTTTCCCTATGTCCAAAATGTTACCAGGGCTCCCTGCATCCAAGATAGAAGATCCTGCACCCAGTAAAGGATGTAAGATGTATCAAAAATAGCCAGTTTCCAGAGCCCTGCCATTACCTGCGTCTGCCAATACCTCGCTGGCAGCCCAGGCAGAGTCACGGCTTAGACTTTCCCTGGTCTTACAACAATTCACGCATCATTTTAGGATTCATTTATTAGGCTGAACAATTTGTAATGAAAACTTTCAAAGCCCCTTGCCTGAAGCATCCTTTGGCAGCTTTTCTGTTGCTGCATATCCAAATGACTTGACAAAAAAGTCTTTACTGGACAGCACTTCCCAGCATGAGCCCAGCATGAGCCCAGGTAGGCTTGTCCATAAGCACACCAGGAATCCCACTGGGAACGTTATAACTGGTTGCTGTTTTCTTTTGAGAAGTTTCTTGGTACTGACAATTTGTTTTCCTGTGTGAGATCCAGTTTTGAAAAGAGCTGAAGCTATCAAATACGGCTCCAACAAACCTCCTGAGCTTCCAGGACAGCAGCATGGTAAATATGGACCCAGATTTGAGCTGGGAATTTGATGTTTCTTCACAAGGTAAATTTCACAGAAGATTCAGTAGGGATGTTAGAAAAAGCCAGCCTTGTAATTCAAATGAGTCAGGAGGTTTTGCTCATAACTAAAGAAAATACAGACTGCATCAGGGTCTGTGAATCCCTTTCCATAGCTGTGGAAATAAGCATTCTGGTATAGCATTGCTAATGGTGTGCCATGCTGACTAGTTTCTCCTTGGGGGAGGATCCTGTTCTACCTCGGTTTCTATATGCTTTAAAGGGCTTTCAGATCAAATCCTGACTTCAGATCAAATCTCCCATCTCTGGCAGGACCCTACAGGTGCTCCCAGTATCCCCCAGGGCTGCTTTTGTTTTTACTTCCAAGTGTGAAAAGCCTGCAGACGGGATTCCAGACTGCAGACAGAAGACAGGTGTCCTGGAGCTGGGACAGAGTGGTGGCACCTGCGGTGTCCCAGGTGCTGTACAGCAGAACACCTTAGTGCAGTACATGTTCTTAGCACTGAGGACTCCGGGGGGACCTCCAGCAGGACCAAGTCCTTCTGCCTTAACTCGGGGCACAAAGGCTGAGCCCTAATCTCGTTTTTCAAGACCTCTGCTTGTGCTGAGAAAGAGCATCACCCTGGGAGAACAGGCAGCACGACCAAACCTGGCTCAGACCGGTACCTCTCAGCGTGGAGGGCGCGCCTTACGCTGCTTTTCCCGATCCTCTGGGACACATTTATCTCGGGAAGGGGCATGGCTGGGGTCCTCCAAGCGCAGCTTTGTCGCCGAGCAAGGGCCCCCTGGCGGCACCGAACCCGATCTGTCCGGGAATACACGACTGGAAAATTGCCAGCAGACTTGGTCCCGGTGCCTGTGCGCCCGAAACGCCGGGCACAGGGCGGGCTGTGAGCTGCCGCTCAGCTGGAGCCACCAGGGATGGCTCTGATCACACCAGCGGGGAACCTGGAGAACTGACAAGTCCCCGTGTGGTCAGTCCTGGTCACACCGGTCTTGGCTGTGTGTCCACGGGTTGATTTGAACACGCACGGGTGTGTGTCTCTCTCTTCCAGGAGACGCGGTCCTTTGCCTAGACAGTCCAAGACAAGCCCAAGGGACCTCCACTAGAAAGGCACATAGGGATTTTGGATCCTTTCCCGGCAGTGTTCCTTCCCTTACTGGATCCCTGGGTATAGCATTGGAGTTTTACTGTCTCACCCTTAGGAAGCAGGAGCCTGTTTTCCTCACTCTCTGCAGCTTCAGTTCTACACGTCAGCAATAGCATTTTAAAAGTTTTCTGAACCTTCCACCCTCAGCACAGTTTCTCATCCACTCAGTCGTGCTCAGGCAGCTATCTGTAGGAACCTGCCATAGAAATAATTTTAGTTATTCTAGTTACACACCCATGTTTTCTTGTCCTTCTCATTTAAACCAAAATGTTACTTTGGTCTGTCTTGGAACCCCATGCAGGACCATATTATCAGAAATTGTACTGGAGGCAGTGAATATGTTGCCAGGGGCTGTCATTTCCTGTGACATTGAGACAGGAGGGCAAGCTTGGAAGAGCATCTCTTGGATCTGTTTCCTCATGAGAACAACTGTAAGGTGGAATCCCACCCTCAGGAACCTAGGAAGGTTTCCAAATCATCTTCTGACCCTTGAATGTCTATGCCACTTCACTTTGAGAACTTCTGGTTTTTATTGACCCCAAGCATTTGTTTTTCACAAACCAGGAAATGCTGTTATCCTTGGCTTAGTTTTTTTTTTTTCCTTTTGAATAACTACTCTTGTGGCAGTTTGACTGCAGCCTCCTTTTCCATTATTAAGCCTTCTGAACTTTACCTTGGCTCATGACTGGACCATCTTGCCCATATTTCCTCCTCTGCACAAGCTGATCTGGTTTTACAGTTCAGACAGGGGGCACACAGAGCCCTTGGGGTTACCAGTCCACCAGAGTGACTTTTATTTTGACTTCAGAAGCAATACACAGAAGAAAATTATAGTAATTGAAAGAAAATAATGAAAACATAGACACCCTTGTATCTCCTTCAGGGCTGGAACAAATGAGCCCTCTGAGCACCTGTAGCTAGGGAAAAAACAGGCAGTCCCTGCCAAACTCGGGGGAAAGTCCCCACACCCACATGCCACCACCACCTCACTTCATTTGAGTCCAAGAGCATTTTCCTTCCTTTTCCCTGTGGCATATCTTCCTCAGCTCAGCAGTCATGCTCATCCACTGTTTTCCTCCACTGGAATTTTCTTGCAGAGCAAGACAAGCTGGCTTTTACTTCTGAGTCTTAAAAAGGGCACACAAGAGCTCTTTGGGAGGCCCTCCAGTCACAGCTGTGAGTAAGGGAAAAGCCTGGAGAAATCGGAGTAGATACTGTTTTATTCTTATGATGATGATTGTTTGGCTCAATTGCCTTAATCCTGCAGAGTCCCATATCCTAGGGCTGAGGAAGAGGATGCCATCAACCATTTTTCGTGTTAACAGTCTGCAGGTGGTGAAGAGGCCAGGACAAGAGTTCTTCCTCTGTCAGTGCCTTTCTGTGAGAAACATGCACCTCTTTTCCAGACAGATTTTGGGGGTTAATTTTGTGCCTCTGGTCATCTTTGTGTTCCTCTGCTGGAGTGGAGAGTCTGACTCTAGCTCACATCTTCTGCTCATGGGAAAAAAAAAATACGAAAGATGGATTGTGCATGAGTCATGGACATCCTAAACTGCCACTCATACCAGGTCAGCATATTTGAAAGCCAGAGAAGAACTGATCCTCTAAAAATAACCCAATCTGTATTTAAACTCATTTATACTCCTGGCCTCCACATCATCCTCTAACAAGAATTACACCATCTTTGTGACACGTAAAATGAATTTCCTTTTGTTTGCAGTAAAGTTGCTGCCTGAGCTCACCGCTGTTTTCTTCAGATTAGGTAGAAGAAATCAAACACCTCAAGTTCATTCATTTCAAAGCAAGATCCCCAGGGCTCTCAAGTGAGATTTTTTTTTGTACTGCTCTTCTAAATCCTTTTCCATTTTTCCACATCCTTTTTCGAAATATGGACACATTCCAGTAACTTGTGCTGTAAACAGAGGTAACACAATCTGTTCACTCTTTGAGATCCCATTTTATACAGCATGTTATCATCTATCTCCCTCCCTGGAGTCTTGTCTTCCCAGGATACTGTATTCTGTTCTGGAAGTGTGATCCATATACTTTGCTCCTCAACACAGAACCTTATGTTTGAATTCTAAGTGTGACTTTACCAGGGGTCTTAGGAGGCAGTGGCTTCCCATTAACCTTGCCAAATATATGCACCCTGCCAGGAGAGACAGTCACACCTGCAGAGCTCTGAGGCCCTCCTAACCATGTTTTGGCAGTGTAAGACATCCATGGGCATTTGGATGTTGAACAAATCCTGTGGCAGCCTAGCCCTGGAAGCTCACATAGTCTGAATTTTTAGGACGCTTTCATCTCATCAGCAAAGGGTCTGAAGTATTTACACAGGACACAAAAGCATTAGCTGCTTTATCTTCTGCTCTCTCACATGCTGTGCAGCTTAAGAGAGTCCTTTGGTCTTTTGTGGCTTTCAGAGGAGAACCTGGCAAAGAAACGTGTTACAGTGGAGAGAAGGCTGCTCAGCGTGTGCTCCTCCTCCAGAATGGGATCTGCTGTCTGCAAACAGCAACTTCTTAGAACTAGGAAAAACTATATATGCTCCCCCACAAAAAAAAAAAAAAAAAAAAAAAAAAAAAAAAAAAAAAAAAAATCACGCTTAAACCCATGTTTACTCCGTGTTGCTTCAACGGAGCCCCAGTGACCAGCTCCTGGCAGACCTTCCTAATATTTAGTTTGCTCTCCATTTTGGGAACCCAGATCTCTCTCAGCCCTCATCGTGGCACAGGAGACCTCACCCCTCCTTGGGAATTTTAAAGTCCATTTCTAGTTCCAACTCCTTGGCACCAGCCTCCTTTGAGGGTGAATAAGGTCAGCCCCGACACTGATAAAGCCTGTTGTGCGTGCCACTCATCTTCCAGCATAGTGAGAACAGGGGTCCTCCAGAGCCAGCGAGGTCTCTTTGCAGTGCTAAAGGCAAGAGCACAGCAAGCAGTGATTATCCACAATTGGAGGTGTTGAGGATTCACCTGGGCCAGGCCCTGAGCCACCCAGCCTAGTCTGAGAGTCACCCTGCTGGGAGCAGAGGGGTGGAGTGGAGACCCAGAGGTGCCTTTCCACCTGAATCTTCCTCTGATGCTGTGATTTACAAACAAGTGGGTTAATTTGGTTTTGTGGGGCTTTTTCTTAGTGGGGCAGTAGAAGGTATCTTGCAGAAGTATGCAGGGTGCTACCTGCCATGAGGTGCCAAGTGAAGAGGAAACTGAAAACACAGCTCAGCTGCCAGCACCCTCTGAATTGCAGTCTGGCACATGGTCCTGTTAACCCAGCACAGATGCTTAGTGTTGCAGAGAGGGGCAATCCCGTCCTCCCTTTCATCTCTCCTGCTGCCTCTCTTTTGTCAACACTGATGAGCAGCAGAGAATTGATCCAGCTGAAAACTGAACTATAAAGGAATAAATCCATTTTGATTTACAACGAGCCCTTTCAGTTTAAAAATGCACCTTCTCCTTCCCTAGCAATTTTTTGTTCAGAGGGAAGTGGCTGGGGATCACCAAATCAGAGACTTTATTCTCTTCAGGACTATTCTGGAGCACTGCTGTGCTCTTCCTTGCTGTGCCATCACCCACAGCAACCTCCCCTGTGGCTGTATGCTTCTGCAAATGATTTCTCATTGCCTCACATGTTCCTTTAGTTACCCTACACTTTTTCAGAGCTTGCTTTCCCACTAAGACAGAAACAACATATTCACTATTTACTAAGTGTTTGCCTGCAGCTTCCAGAGATCCGGTAGACCATGAGACATGAGCTCCTGTTCTCCTGCCATGATGCACCATGAAAACACAGCACATGGATCAGACCTACTTTTCAGAGCTCCTGAGGACACATGCTACTAAGCCTAAAGCCAGACCCCTCCGTGCCCTGAACAACAGCATCTGAGACATGACCAAGGTGCCTCTTCTGTATTGGAGAGGCCCATGGTGCTGCCCAGAGTAGGACACAGAAAGGATTTGAGCTCCAGGAGCAGAAGGCACATCTGCAAAATCACCACATTTTGTGGTGATTTTTCTCTGGGGAGATTCTATACTGTCAATTGAGAGAAAAAGCAGAAATGGGGATATGAGCCTGAAATATGTGGATCAAGTCTTCTCTCTTGGCACCAGGAGAAATATTATTGTTCCCCCAGATCTGCTGCTAGGTCTTAAGACCAGCAGACACGACCCACATCTGTTATGGTGGTCCCACAGGCCAAAAAATCCCCAGGAAAAGCAGTCGTATAGTCTCTCTGCAAAAATGTGGAGAGACTGAAAACCAAAGAAGCCACACCTAACAAGGGGCTTTTTTGCAGTCTTTTGGGGGAATTTGGGTGCCCTGGTTTCACTACATGTCCAGCATCAGCCTCACAGCCTGTCCTGAAACCACCTTACCACCACATGTTGAGCTCCTGGGTACCTCTTTGCTCTTGAGAAAAGCCACTGCAGCCCTAGGACGTTTGGGAGGCTATTGCATATTTTTCCATTGGATTAAAAGCATGAATGCCGCAATGAGAGATGAGTCAAAATGTAACCTAACCTGCTGCATGGATTTTTTTTGTTGTTAATCCACCTCACCCTCTGTGTTGCAAAACACAGGGGCTGTGACAGCAAAGACATCACTTAACTAGATACTGGCCAAGGTACTGATAAGCCAGCACCACCTCCACAGGTAGTTTTGGACGACCGAAGGGGATCCTGCAGCCTCCCATCTTTCCTCCGGGAAGGATCTTTTGAAGCAGAATAGTTACACACTTCTCCACAGCGAATGCTGGCCAGATACAAGTTGCCAGCTGCCAAATATGTCCGTGAATGCTGCAGATTCTCTTCAGTAATTAAATCACCAGGGTTTTTTTAGCAGAAATGCAGCCCACGGCTTCAGTCAGCACCCCCCCAGTGCTGTTCCTGACTTTCTAATTCAGGTTTCTCTGGGATATTCAGCTGTCTCCTGAGGATTGCCATACAAAGGGTGCTCGCCTTTTAGCACTGTAGAAAAAGACTGCAAATTTGTCCAAAAATCCCACAGACCTATGCATTCCTAAAGGTGTTTTTGTGGGATTCTGGGAAGCAGGCCACCGCTAGACTCTCTTCAGCACCATATCAGAGACCTGTGGTGACTCAGGCACTGCCCATCCAGCAAACCCTCTAAAAAGGGCCTTTTCAGCAAAGCCTCCCAGTCAGGCATCCAATCTCTCTTCCTACTCCAAGGACTTTTGCAGGGGCACATTTTGGTTTCACCCAGATCTGCTGAGTGATGTGGACTTTCTGCTTTCCAAGCCTCTTCACCTCAGGTGAATAGGTCCCTCTGACATAGGGTATACCCTGCCCCTAGGGGGACAATTTGCTGCTTCATGGCATCATGGAGGGACAGAAAGAAGACTGGAGCAGCCACTTCCTTTCTCAAAAAAGGAAGTTTGTACCCACCCTGAATTTCACACACAGAATGCATCTCGGGTTGGTGCCTTGGTAGAAACCACCATGGCCCTCTGTGTGGATAGAGCGGCTTGCATCCCTCTACCCCAGGGGTGTTATTTCAGTGTGTTTCCCCACTGTGCACTTCACTCAAAGCCTGCCAAGACGTGGGCACTGCCTCCTTCTGCTTCAGTGTTCTGCTGCCTGTCCCCACTGCAGCAATGGAGTGTTGTGTTGGGAACCACTGCATGTATCCCCAGTGCCCAGAGAGGGACAGCTCCACTCCTTCCCCTCTGCAGCTGCCCTTAGATCTCTTTTAGCTCCCAAAGCTTCCCAGTCAGTGCCAGAAGTCTTGCAGTTAATCCCAGTCTGATCCCTGGAAACCCTGCTGCCTGTGCAGGTGCCTGTTGAGTACTAACCTGCCCAGCAGCTCTTGCTCACACCACATCCCTGCCAGACTTTCCCTTCTGTTTCCCCAGGTGTGGCTGCTTTTTGTTTACAGTCCCTTGCCACGGAGTTATTAGTTATCTCTTATTAGTAAGTAACTTGTTTTTGCTTGCTGTGTTTGCTTTTGCGCTGGGCAAACAGCAATCAGGACGTTTTTTACACGAAGTCCTTCTGTCGAGCACTCTATCTCAGGAACACCCAGAGCAGCTGATAACCCGGGCTACAAGCCACGGTGTGGTTTCTTAGATCAGCTATAGTTTGCAAATAAATTCTGGAGCACCTCAGAAAGTCACCATGAAGCAGAAGATTGTGACCACCTTCAGACTTGATGCTGCAAGGACACCGAACTCTGGAAGTGGAATCTCTCAGAGCAAAACCCAGTATGACAGCAATCTGGAAACACAACGAAAAATTCCTGCAGCGACACTCAATCTACTGCAGAATAGGAATAGGTGTTTTCTATTCCTATTTTTCTTGGTAAGGATCGTTTGCACCTGTAAGAAGTTCCAGGACAGACAAAAAAAAAGCGATGTATTAAGGCTGTGCGCAAGGTGTCTGCTGTGGGCGCGCCTGGAACCTGGCTGAAGCTACAAATGCCTGGCACAGACAAAGGAGCATTTAGTCAGCTGGGCTCCTGTCTCCCTGCCCCTGGCCGCTCCCTGTGGAGTTGCCTGTCATTTCCCATGGCCCTGCCAGGGTCCCACACGTGCCTGCCAGCCTCTCCGCCCGGGGGACCCACACAGGCGCTTCCGAGAAGACGTTCCCATGCTGATGTTTCTCCGGTCACTGTTATCTCTGCGCCGGGGTCCTGTTCTGGGAGATGACGAAAATGCCATTCGAGGAGTCAGCATTTAAAGTGGGTCGTTAGAGAGAAACGTCACCCAGTCTTTGCTAAAGATAGCCTGGTGCTGAGTAAAACGGCGCCTCCAAAACCTTCATTTCACAACATGCTCACTCAGCATAATAAGCCCTCGGCCCCAAATGCCCCCCCAGTGCCAGGCAATGCCTGTCATTTTCCCGGGCTGCCTTGGGACCGCCTCTCGGGAAGCGGCAGCTGGATGGAAACACATCCTCTCCTTTGCTGGTCCTTACAAGAGACAAGCATTTCCCAGAGTACACATCCCACTGAGGCTGGTTTGGGGGGTGAGAGGGGCAGTGCCAAGATGCCAAGGCCATAAGTGCAGGGAGGGTTGAAATAAAGGGGGAGAGCAGCGAGCTCAGTGTGTCCCCCGAAAAAAGCCAGGAGAAGGGGAGCAGAGGGTGCTGGACTGTGGAGTTGTATGTGTCTCCCCACCACAGTTCCAACTCCCTCCTCTCTCTCTCTCTCCCTCTCTCTCGTCTTCACCCACACACTCACACCATTCTTGTGCTGCTGATTCAAGGGAAAGAGAGGTTGATGTTTTCTGCTTGAACTGGTCACCACAAACTGCTTTTCTTGAACAGGAGGAAAAAAACACCTCCTGACAACTGTAACAAGTTCTCCCCCATCTTCGCTTGTCTCTTCCTCTCTCATGCAATGCCCTGGGCTGTGTCACACAAGAGGGCATGAAGGGCCACTACAGAGCAGTCCCTCAGGGGCGTGGAGGCACACAAGGTTGTACCTGTACACCAGTTCCACTACTCAGAGCCACGTGGGATGAAAGGCCTGACAGCTGTCCCTACAGCAGAGGTCTGCTGAAGGGAAGCATAGCACTGGCTCTCTTTTATCCTCCACCTTCACCACACAGCTGAGGAGAACTAGAGAGCAAGCAAGGATTCCTTCTACAGTCAAGAAGCGGCCACTATGAGTCACCTCCCTTCCCTCAGCCTCAGAAAAAGCCCAAGCCCTTGGTGGATGAGCCACCAAAGGGGCTTGGGTGTCTAACACCCATCATGAAGGGCTGATAAGTCCGAAAGAGTCAGAGACAGTGGGTTGCTGGAAACTGTGAACCACAACAGTGGGGTTCTCTGAGACAAAAAGGGGCCCCAGGATGAGGCACATGGATGGAAATGTATTACCCTGTGCAAAGGTCAGCAGCTGCATGGGGGCTAGGATGAGCCCCCTCAGCACATGAGCTTGAGTGGGTTTCCCCCAGACCTGCTGGAGCAGGAAGGTTCCTTCCTCACACCCCTCAGAGTGCCACAGCATGCACCACCTCTCCTCAGTGCTTATTTTTTCTCTCTGGATGCTCCTGTCTGTCTCCTTGGACCACCTCAGCTGTGTCCCGTACTAGCCCTGAACTCTAGATTGATGAGTCACATGTGTCTTGGTTGGAGCTTAACATAGACCCTTTCCTCATGCTGCCTGTGAACTGACCTGTGAGAAAAAGCCAAGAAACCAGCACCTTTGTAAGATTAAAGAAGGTAAAAAGCCTATCATAATAAGAAAAACAACAAAAGAAAGAACAGCAGAAAAAATACCAACATGTTCTCAAAACCCCTGAAAGAATTAGAGAGAATCTGTAAGAGACGGGAAGATCAAACCAAAAAAGGTAAGAGATGAAAGAAAAACATGAAGGGTACTTGCTGGGAAGTGTCTTCTACACTTTTTCCACTGGCTATAGAGAAGCGAAACTTGTAAGAAAAACAACAGCGACCCAAAGAATTTCCACTAAAAGATGCTTAGAGCAGTGTCTCTGGGCCCTCCCTCCTCTGCCCTCACGTGCCTCAGGCTCAGACTGGTTTCTTGGTCGTGACGCATCTTCTTAGTGATAGGAGGAAATTCGCTGCCCACCTGCAATATAAAGGCATTTATGGAAATGCTTTGATCAGAGAGAGACAGAGAGCATGGCAGCAAGCACGTCCCACTGACCCCTCTGTGCTCACCCACCCACTCTAACAACCTTCTTTGCCCATGCCTCATTTTTGCTGATCTCTTCAAGCTTGGGACCTCATTAGGTACAGACCTGAGTGAGAAGCAGCCCCTCTCCTGGATGCCACCATGACACCAGTGTCCCTGGTGCTGTTCCTCACCTTCACTCTGCTGCCTTTCACTGGTAAGAGGGGCTGAACATATTGGGAAGGGCAGAGTAGCTCAGTAATCTGAGTATGGGTGTTACTTTGATCCCTGGAAAGGCTGGAAGGGAGAATTTCTGCCCTTCTAACTCCACAGAAGGTGGCCAGATACCATGTTGTATTCTAACCCACCAAAGGTGGATAATATTGAATCCCACTCTTTGCTCAACTTTCCATCTTGTTACAGCTGGCTACATTGCACCAGGATTATCGAAGGGGACAATCAGGGAGCAAAAAGTGTGGGTCAGAGAGGGGAGTTCAGCCGTGCTGCCCTGCCACCTGAGCCCCAGAAAGACGAGGGGGAGTTCAAAGCAGCTGCCTGACAAGATATCTGTGCTGTGGAGGCGGCATGGGGGAAGGTATGCCAAGGCCAAAAGAGATACGAGTCATTCTGGGGGAATGGGGGGGTTGGAGGCCCTTTGAGCTCCTTTTCTCCTTCCCCATATTTCCTTCTTCCCCATATTCCATCCTGCCTCATATTCCCTCCTTCCTGCTCCCCTCCCTTGATCTCATGTTCACCTCTGGCATGAGCTGCTCACTTGTCCTGCTTCCAGTGTGCACCAGGAGCCACACGTGGTGCTGGAAGTTGGGGACTCGGGTCTCCAGAAGACAGCGCTGTGCATGAAGCCCCGGGTGTCACTCCAGGACTCCGCCTGGCGCAATGGCAACTTCTCCCTGCGGATCGCCCCGGTGCGCAGTGAGGACGTTGGGCTGTATGAGGCACAGGTGACATACAAGACAGAGGTCCACAGCTGCCACGTGGAGCTGGGGGTGATCACAGGTAGGAGAGGGATGGAAAACCTGGAGAATGTTGATTTTAGGACTGGGGAGGTTGTAAAGGTGGGACAGGGTAGGGATGCAGTGTTTGGCAGGGCAGGTGAGACTACAGGCAGCACCCTCTGGGAAGTGCAGTTTCCTGCTGTATGCCCTCAGCTCTGAAGGGAGAGCTGCCTGAGGGATAAAGTTAGGACAGCACAGGCACAAAGGGCTGGTTTGGTAGCTCCCCTAGAACCTTAGCTCATGCCGCAACCCAAACCCTTCTTTTTGCAGTAACCCTCAACCCACCCAGTCCTGTGATAGGAAATGAGCTGCTCTTGATGAGCTGCAACTCCAGCCACCGGGCCAGCCTTGTGGAGGCATGCTGGTTCCACAATGAGCACCTGGGCCCCACCTCCAGGACCATCTGCTCCTTCTCCAGGACTCTCTCCATCTTCTATCCAGCCATGAGTCATGCGGGCTCATGGCGCTGCCAGCTTCGGTACTCTGACAAGGAGATAATTTCTGCCACATTCAACCTGCAAATTCTAGGTGAGCTCAACCTCTGTGTTGATACCCCAGCATACCCAAGCTTTGATGCGACTGACTAACCCCAGCTTCCCAGCTCCCACCTTGTCCTCACTTCCCAGGTCAGTCACCTCTCTGAGGAGCTCTTTCCAGGCACCACTCCACACTGTCTTCTTTCCCTGGCTCAGGTTTTGAGGGCCCAGCCAACCCTGTGGTCTATGCAGCAGCTGGCTCTGCAGCCGATCTACCGTGCAGCCTGAGCTACCTTCCCAGTGCCTTTGGGATGAGAGTGGTGGCAGCCCACTGGAGCCACCTTGCAGGAGGGCATTTGCAAAAGTGGGACATTTCCCAGAACGTGAGCAGCAGAAGCTTCCCCCTGCATCTCCCCGTGGTGGGGCCAGGCGATGCAGGGCAGTACCGCTGCGCTGTCTCTGTGGGACACGGGACAATCAGCAGGAACGTGACCTTGGCTGTGGTTACAGGTGAGAGGAGAGACTGGGAGGTGCCTCACCCCCCTGGGGTCCCTCAGTGCAGATAAACCTCCCTGCCTGTCAGTGCAATGGTCATGGGTTCCCACCCCAGGGCAGGAAACAAGATCTCTATTCAGGGCACTGCATGGTATTGGACTCTGCTGAAATCAGGGCTTTTCCTAGGTGACTTGATTAGTCCTCTTAAGAAGGAGAAAGACACAGAAAATAATTTAGAGGAAGTAATAAAGAAGAGATGCAATAGAAGAAGGATGGATGAGGAAGAGATGTGGACATGCCTGTAGTCTTTCCTCAGGTTACTTTTTCCTTTGCCACAGTGACTCCGAGCATCCAAGGACCAGTTTCTGAGGGGAATCGTTTGCTGCTCATCTGCAGCCTCACACACTCCCAGGGACACGAGCGTTTCCAGTGGACGCACCTTGACTCAGCCCCCACTAAGAGCAAGCTGGCTGTGGCTTCTTCTCATCACTTGGAGGGCCACAGTTCCTGGATGAGACCTACCTTGGAAATACCCCAAGTGTCCCAAAAAGACACGGGCACCTGGGAATGCAGTGTGCATGGCCCAGAAGGCAGACTGGGAGCAGTGGAGTATGACCTGCAGATCACAGGTACTGTCCCCTATGGGTCTGCAAACAACCTCTTCTCACTCTACTTGGCTCTCTGGTGCCCTTTCCTCTCTCAACCCCATCCTGTCCTTCTCCTCTTGGACCGCTGGTATCCCATCTTCTTGTCATCCTCTCTTAGCTTTTACCAGTTCCTCATGCTGCTCCACCCAGATCCCTCCACTCCTTCCTATTTTGCCTGTTGTTTGCAGTCTCACCCTTTCCTTGGCGCAAAACCAACCATCCCTCCCTTCCTAACTGTGCTTCCTCCTCACAGGTGCCCAGGTCTCCAGTGCTCCCTCTATCTTAAGTGGCCAGGTTACTTTTGGGCTCACACTCACCCTCTTCTTCCTGCTTGCCATTTGTGTTGTGGCTCTGGCCCTACAAAAAAGGGTAAGTGTCCATCACCCCATTTCTGATCTTTTTCCTGTACATCCACCCTTATTTGACCTTCTCCAGATTACTCCAGAGACAGCAGTGAAAGGCCCTGGGGCACAGTGGCCAGAGGAGCTATGGGGCTGGAGCAACCTGCTGACAGTGTCATGGACACACAGGGAAAGCTGTACCCTGGGCATGGGCAGGTCTGGCTAACCATGGCGTTCCTCTGGGGGCAGAGAGGTTTTCTTCCTCAGAGAAGGAAGAAAACCTCTAAAGGGACAATCATAGCCCAGCTTTGAAAAGCTTCGTGTTTATTCCTCCAGAGATCAAGCCATGCTGTAGTGGAGGAGGGCTAATTGCCAGGCTTTTGTAGCTGTCCCCTCTCTCATTCCTTAGCTGGATGCTTTAATGTAACCATCTCCTGTTCTGTATCAATACCTGCTGGTGCCCAGACACCGATATTGATGCAGGGCTGTTGCTTCTGGCTCAGCCCCCACACCTCAGCTCTCAGCTTCTGGCAACTTAATGCCCTTCATTTGCTCAGCTTATTCCAATATCTTGTCCTCTGAAAACTCCCTTGTACCTTGCCTTTATGATCCCCAAGACCAGGCCAGGACTAATCCTTCCCCAGCACGTCACTGGAAAAGCAAACAAGTCAGACTGTTTCTTCGCAGTTTTCATATTATTGCTCTGCAAATTAATTACATGGAAAAATCGTCCGTCAGGGTTTCCTTTTGCAGACAAGGGAACTTTTTGGGAGTAGATGTGATGCAGCTGCCTCCTACTTAGCCTCACGGACAGGGCCCACAATGACAATTCTAGTGGGGAAGGGGCTGGGCAATCAGAGCAAGATAAGTTTGGAAGAGCTTACCCTGTTGAAAGAGCTGGGAGCCTTGAAACTGCCTTGAGCTGAAGTCAAGTGATGTGACAAAATTGATGAAAAGTCTTAGCAGGTCCCAGTGGCTGGAGACTGAAGGCAGGCAGCATCAAAAAAGAAGCAAGGTGGAAATTTTTAAAAAACCGCTGTGGGTAGTGCAAGAGCAGCTCGTGACAGGTTCTTCGTCATCCATCCTTAATCAGCACTGATGGTAAAGGATAATGTGAGGCAGAGGTCTACAGTTTCTGTGTGACTCGCTAAAGCATGCAGGTCCAGGGTAAGGTGATCAGAACCAACATTTCTGGCCCAAAACCTTGGATTGGAACCCCTTGACAGGGAACCTGTAAAGCCTCAGCTAGCAGGAAATAGGATACCTGGGTGTCCAGCTGTTTGTTTAAACATCTCTCATCCCTCCAGGATATTCACTACCCCAAAGCATTTGCATATGCTCCCATGGCCCTGCCATGCTGAGGAAACCAGGCTCTCGTGTTGCAGCGCAGGTCCTCGATCCATGGGTTTTCCTCACCCAGCTCTGGAGGGCCCTGCTTTAGCAGGGAGATTGGACTGGATCACCTCCAAAGGTCCTTCTAACCCCAGCCACCCTCTGATTCTCTGATTCTGTGATTCACACCCTTCTCTGCACAGACTCCCCGCTGGGCTCGTCCTCCGCCAGAGTGCAGATGAGGTGCCTCGAGCAGAGATATCAGCTCTTCTCTGGTTCTCTCCCTCTCTCTGCTGGCATCCTCTGAGATTGCATTTGCTGTTCCTGCGCTGGTTGGAAACTGGATGCCCCCTGTGGTGTATTATGGACACCCGATGGGCTGTTGCTCACACATTAGGAATTCCTATTCCAATTCCCTGATCCTATCAATGTCTGATCAGTACTGTTGCATTTCATTGATCCTGTCATTCAGGTTAGTGATCCCTTCTCCTAAAATATCTGTGTCTTGCATGATATTCTCATCCTCTTTCTTCCAAATGAGGCTCCTCAGCTTTATCAGCTGCCTAACTCATTAGCGCTTTCACACTCTCTGAGCCAATAATGACTGGTCTTTGAAGACTCGTGCTTTTCATTTCCCTTCAGCCTGGCAGAAACCTGTCAGCAAGACCCCAGTCCCTTCCTCTTAGCTAAGATCACACCTACCATGCCATTCTCTAACTAATCTCATCCTTCTTGCTGTGCAGTCTGTGTAGCCCCGTACTCCTATCGGGAGCCCTGAGATGTACCTCTTTTCCACTGTCTGGAAAGTCACTTGTGATAGTGGTTCTGTATTTAATTTGTTCTTACCTCATTTTGCACAAGCCTTTATGCCTTTATTACCTCTCTCCGAAATGATGTTGTAAAATCTGACATACCATCAAACCTGCCCGTGGCCTGGTCATTGCCCAGATCAGTCTTTGCTCTCCCTTAGGCATATCCTGTCTTTGTTATTCCTTATGTCCATGACACCACGGAGGAGGATCATGTTGAGCCAGCCTTCCTCAGAGGAAATTGCATGTCTCAGAGAGTGTCTTCTTCCCTGGCTCTGGGAGGGAATGGGAGCCTTATGGTTGCCAGCAGTAGGACACACTTCCATGGCAGGGGGAAGCCCAGACTGGTGCCATTCAGTCTGTCTCCTGTGTTTGATGTGGCCTCTTGTTTCCCTTTCAGGCGCAGACTCCTGCCTTCCCAGCACTGGAAGGGATGTTTGCAGTCACTGTGCCAGGGAAGTCCGTGGAGGAAAACCAGAAAGGGAAGATCCAGCAAACAGAGTGCTGATGGAAGCAGGGGCATCAGGGCTGGTCTGCATGGGAGGATGAAACTCTGTGTGCCACACAGAGATGGGCACCATGCAGACCTCTCAGGAGGGTCTAGGGATGGCATGAGCAATGCAGGGGACCTTGGGAGCTCTGTACCTGCAGAGGGGCTGGAAGCTGCAGCCAGGGCAAGGCAGACTCACCACTGCAGTTAGGTGGCCAGCAGCAGGGATGCTTTGGAGCTATTTGGGGTATTTGAGCCAGTAGCTACTGCCTGCTTCGGTGCCACATCTCTGTGCCCCTCTGTGCCCCTCCTTCATGGCCTCTCAGGCTTTTTCTGGTGGAACACTGATGCAGGACATGGCTAGAATCCATCTCCCCTATGGTCTGACAATGTTTTTCCCCCCATGCTCACTCTCTTCTCTTCTCACTCTCCCTGCACTGCCCTGCTCACTGCCCCATTGCACATTTTGAGCATTTTAACTTATTAGAAACTTATTTTCGCACTTAAAATAAATTCATGTGACAAAAACATCCACTGACCCCTGTGTGTGCTTGTGGAGGATTGTGCCTATTTGATGGGGCTGGGTGTACCTCTGCCTGTGTGAAGCCATTTCTAAGGCTTTTGCTGCCTTCTCTTTCTCTTTCAGTTCTGTTTTATTGAAGCTGCCTGTTCGTTTCTGACATTTTCACAGCGGGGAAGGGGAAATTAAATGCCACTAGAGAAGGAAGACTCACAGGTTCAGTCTCTCCTTTTTGCTGTGTTTCAGAGCCTTCTTTTCTTTTTTTTTTTTTTTTTCCTCCCATCTGACTGTCCTTGTTCATTCATTCATTTATTTCTTTAGGCCTTACATTTTCCTGAAAGATCTACAAGTGGTATTATGGCTCTTTGTCACTCTCTTCCTGCTAAGCATGTACTTAGCAATGTAAGTGTGAGTCTGCCAGGCCCTACCTCTCAAGACCTTCAATGTGTTTAGGTTTCATGTAGTCAGAGAATGCTCTTCACGTCCCCTCTGAACAGCCCTGGAGGGCTATGGTACTGCTCTTGAGCAGCCATTGAATGCCACCCCAGAAAAACACTTATTAGTAACAAGAGTCACACGTGTGATTTCTCCCATATGGATCCCCAGGCTGTGGCTGCTCTGTGTTCAGGATTGAAGTTTCTCTTGACTTGAAAGTCACCACAGCCAGGCCAGCTTTTCTTTATTTCAGCAGGCACATGAGCAGACCTCCTTACTGTGTGGCTCTCACCTGCCCTCCCCAAAAGGTTCAGGCACTTAGGCAGTGAATGCACTCACTTATCCTTAGACTGCAGGTAGCAGCAGCAGCACCCAAAAGCCACAACTAGTCCACTCCAGGGAGCATGTCTGGACTCCACAGCTCTTTGGCTGGTCAGCTATCCATGTATTTTACTGAAAATGACACCCTTTCTCCACTGAATCTTAGAGAAGGGCAGCAGAGCTGCGAGGTAGGGTTGTCTGCTTCAACCATCCCACGCAATTTCAGGCAGACCCAGGAGCAAAACCAACACAAGGCAAGACAGTCCAGCATGGTACCAGCATCTTCCTAGGCAAATGATAATGCTTCAGGTTTTCCTCAGGTGGGAGTGATCTGTCTAGCTTAATCACCTCTCTCTGCCAGATGCTTTGGAGGCAGAGAAAATGTTGGTTAACCCCCATGGGGCCAAGGGGCAATCCAATATCCATCAGGATCACATAATATTCTCTCAGTGCCTGGCAGTGGTTTGCTCTCTCTTCTCACACACAATGGGGTGCTCTCTCCTCCTGTGGGTAACACTTTCAGCACTGCCTGTTACCAGCCTGGATGTTCTCATTGCTCAGATGTGTGCCTGGTCTGTCTTCAAACCTCCCTGTTTTCTTGTACTCTCTGACTTCCTCTGGCAATCAGTCCTTGGATCTGCTTATTCACTGTGTGAAAATGGTTCCTCTCTCACTTTTGAATTGAAAGCTTTCCACTTTCACCGCTTTCTTTTCTCCCATCACAAAGGCTGGGAAAAGAGGGACTCCCAAATCTATCATACCTTGGATGGCCATTATTTTACCACGTTTTATCACATCCTCTTTTTTGTTATTTCCCCATCCCCTCCTGACTCATTGCCTTTCAGGTACAAATCCCAGATTTCAGGACTTTCTCTCTGACATTTTGCACAGACCCATCTCTCTGCATGGTCAGCTCTGCTTGGGTCCTTTGCTTTGGAAGAGGAGGCAGCAGCCCAGCAGGGGAGCAGTGCGGGTTTGCACAGAGACACAGAGCCTTTCTCTGCACTACTTCCATCCAGCCCTTCAGTGTTTTGTCTGCTCCTCTGAAAGAAGTTCAGCAACACTGAGCTTATACTCAGCTGTGTTCACTGTGCCTGTCATGGTAGGCAGATGCCTGACATGGTGCAGTTACAGTGAGCAAAAGACTGGAAGTATTTTTGCAGCTTAGATTTTCCTTCCCAGAAACTATTCCTATATATAGGAAAATGTTTCCAAATCAAGATGGCACAAGGCAAGTTGGTAGAGTTGAAGTGGAAGGACCAAGAGTCTGTGCAATGAAGCAAACAAATCTGGAAACCTGTTTCAAGTGGAGTCAATAAATAGAAACAGGAAATAAAGCAAATAACATACGACGGTGTTGTGGTTTGAAAGCAAAACAAGAGAGAGGCTCCAAGTCAGGAATACAATTTAATGAGAAGAAAAGGGAAAAAGGGTAAAATAAATGCAATAATACAAAAGACCACTGACAGAGTCAGAATACAACCTGAGCAGGGTGATGGAAGCAGTCCAGGTGAGGTGGTCTTCCTGAAGCAGTGATCCTGTAGAAAGGTCTGGTAGGTCTGGTAGCTCTGGTCCTCTGGGAATCCAGTGGGTGTGGGCTGCCTGTTCTGTCCCAAATCCCAGCTTATATCCAGGTGAGAATGCTTGGCATCTCACAATGGGATGATGAGTCATGCAGGAGGTCCTTGATGGCCCATTAAAGAGAGATAGCTCCCGGAGGGAGTTATCTCTGAGTCATGCACAAGGCATTGATGGGCCATTAACAGAAGATAGCCCAGAGTGAGGGGGGCCTGGGAACAGCACTGCTCCAACAGTTGGATTCATCAGTTCATGAAGATGGTGACAGAATACTTTGTGTGTATCTAGCTACAGGTGCGAAACTCAGATAAATATTTTCAACATATCAGAATGTGGTGGTTTGACCCTGGCTGCTCCATCACTCCTTTCTCTAACTGGATGGGAGACAGAAAGTACAACAAGAGGCTCATTGGTCCAGATAAGGACAGGGAGAGATCACTCATTGATTATCATTACATCTCGCCACGGATAAATTATTTGAATTTATTACCAATCAAATAAAATCAAATCAAAGCAGGATATTGAGAAAATAAACTCAAATGTCAAAAGACCTCCATCCTCAAGGCTTAATTTCACCCCCAGTTTTCTCTACCTGCCTCCCCACAGCAGCACAGGGGGACAGAGAATGGGGGTTGCAGTCAGTTCATCACTTGTTACCTCTGCCACTCTCTCCTCCTCAGATGAAGGAGTCCTCACACTTTCCCCTGCTCCTGTGTGGGGTCCCTCCATGAACTTCTCCAATCTGAGTCCATCCCAGAGGCTGCAGTTTTACACAAACTACTCCAGCATGAGTCTCCTCTGGGGTCACAAGTCCCACCTGCAGCATGGGCCCCTCTCCCCATGGGGTCACAGGTCCTGCCAGGACTCTGCTCCAGTGTGGGCTTCCATGGGGTCACTGCCTTCTTTCAGGCATCCACCTGCTCTGGGGTTCTCCATGGGCTACAGGTGGATCTCTGCTCCTCCATGGACCTCCATGGGCTGCAGGTGGATTTCCTGCCTCACCATGGGCTGCACCATGGGCTGCAGGGGAATCTTTGCTCTGGCACCTGGAGCAGCTCCTGCCCTTCCTTCTGCACTGACCTTGGTATCTGCAGGGCTGTTCCTACCACATATCCTCACTCCTCTCTCTGGCTGCAGTTGTTAATTTTTTTTTTTCCATCCCTCTTCACAGTGTTATCCCAGAGGCTCTACCACCATCACTGATGGCTCAGCCTCGGCCATCGATGTCCTGGAGCCAGATGGCATTGGCTGTATCAGACATGGGGGCAGCTTCTGGCACCTCCTCACAGAAACCAACTCTGTAGCTCCCCAGCTATCTAGACCTTGCCATAAAATCTCATTGCATAGTGGATGAAAATGAAAAAAAAAACCACAGGAAATCCAGTGGATTCCCTTTTAGCAGAGACGAGGGCTTAAGGAATGCAAAGTAAGTGCTGTGCATGCAAATTCCTTTGCATAGGACTCCTCCAAAAGGAATAGCAAGACAATCTTTAATCCCAAACTAATCTTTTTTCAGTAAGAAAGATCAGCATCATTAGAAAAAATCATAACTAGGTCCAGATGTTCTGCAACACAGACTTCTGAGGGATTTACAGTGAGAGGTTAAGTGCTAGCAAATAGCATAATCTGACAAAAGAACGACAAGAAAAATACATTTATGGTGGTCTTTGTGCATTCTGCACAGCCTTTTAAAAAAATAAAATGTTAAAACCAGATGTCGAATTATGTAGGCTACTAAGGCACACTGAGTTTTATATTTGCTTGTCAAATTTATGGGAGGAATATCAGCACCAATTCTGCAAAAAAATTCCCATAATTTAGTACTCTGCTTCCATTTCTTCAACATTTCGATGAATAAACCCAAAATATGCAGAGTTTTGCTTTGGCCTTCTAAAGGCAAAACCATCAAATCAATCTCCTTATGGGAATGCTGTTGCTGTGGGTAGTGCATCTTGTGCCACCCACTTAAGTTCCAAAGCATCTGGGACTGTCATTTCATAGTTGTGGATTCCATGAGACTCAAGAGTTTCTTTCCTAGGTTTCCACCCTGCTCACCTGCCAGTTGGATGTGACTCCCTCCAAAAACTGTCATAGGGTGTGCTCTGAACAGGGTGTCACTCCCACCAGAACAGGTGGATCTCAGAGGGACTCATGGCAGGAGGACATGGGACATGTTTCTGGCTGCCCAGAAACACAGGAAGTCACACACAAGGGCAGATTTTGCAAGGGTTCGGTAATTCTCATTCTTACTGAGGTTTCTCATCTTTATTTTCTTTTACAAGCACTGTGTGTTTTCCTTCTTGTCACCAGGTCAGCATTCCCCCATTTTGTATGTAAAATGACCTGGGTTTTACATCTAGGGGGTCACAACAGCAAGCCCCCTAACAAGCCTTGGGGGATGTCAGGAGCTCAGTTAGGACCCTTGGCTCACTCCCCAGCCCTTCAAAATCCTAAATTAGATATTAGGAAGAAATTCTTTCCTGTAAGGGTGATGAGACACTGGCGCAGAGAAGTTGTGGCTGCCCCATCCCTGGCAGTGTTCAAGGTCAGGCTGGATCCTGGTCTATTGGAAGGTGTTCCTGCCTATGGCAGGATGTTGGACTGGGCGATCTTCCAGGTTCCTTCCCACACAAACCTCTCGGTGACTCCACGAACTCCCAGGGCCGGCGGAGCTCTGCGGGGACACCCCGGCGGCTGCTCCGCGGTCCCTCCCAGCTCCTTGTCCCGAGCCAATGCCGCCATCTAGTGCACTGTGCGGCGGGATTCTGTGCTGATGAAACACCTCCAGCTGTGTATCAAAACAATTACCGCCGCCAGCTTCTCCCCCTCGCTTTTGCCAAGGCCGGTAATAGTGAGATGGTAAGCAATATACATCCTATACAGGTCCCTAAAAACTCTGCCAAACACCTCCCTCCTGCCTGTTGCATTTCTCACATGGCCTTAACATGGGTTTGGTTTTGGTTAGGCTCGCTTTAGTCCCTGTCACTTTTGGTGACACAATTCTGCAGGCAGTGATTCTTGATTCCTCTGCCCAGTGCCCTCCAAGCAGTCTCTGGTTTCCCAGCACACCTGGCTAGTCCTGCTCCATCAGGCTCCATCCCTCCTGATTAAATACATGGGACCCCTTGCTCGTGGAGAACCTCTCTGGAGAGTTCCTGATTTTCCACTGTGATCGGCAAATGAATCTTTATAATTTCTGCTTAGAGAGCCCTTTCTTCCCAATTCAGGCTTCCAAGTGCCTGCAGAGAGGTATCTCCACCCAGTTTTCCCCTTTCTGAGGAACACAGCTGTGCTGGGGCAAATCACTGGCCGCCCTCAGCAGCCAGCTCATTGTTTCTAGCTCCCACATCTAGCATCAGAAATGCCCCTCGAGAGGCTCACCAGATGTCAGTAATTCTCTTGCAAAGAGAACGCTCCTGGCCTTTGAAGCTGCTGGTAGTCAGGTGCCTGAAGATCTGGTTTTTATGCTGTGTCAAACACTTGTTGTTCCTTCTCTCCAATACCGCTGGGCAGTCACTAATTTTCCAACACATCTGGGTATCTTTCACCTGTCAGACTACAGAGGGACACTCATAGCCCCCTCTGATGTGCAGGGAACTTGGTTTTAAGGAGGTGGTCTCTGGAGGGATCTTGGCTTTCCAGTGCAGCCAGTTAAAAGGTCTTTCTCAACGTCTGATTTCTGAGGCCGTTTTCTCCTCTTATCTCTCACTTCCTTGGAGACAGCATCTCTGCAGACTGTGACCATCACCCAGCACAGCCTGGAAGCTTCTTCTCTCCGCTGAGAGGATCTGTTTCTCTCCAACCCAAGCTTGCAAAAATATTGCTGGTGATGGGATTAGAGCAAAGAGAGACAGCACAGAGTGTCTCTGCAGGGGATAAAGCAGGGAAACATGACAGCCACTGATTTGTGGGGGGAGAGCTGTGTCTAGTGCTCAGGCTGTTCTTGCTGTGCCGAGTGGTCAGTGTGTGATGCTGGATGAGCCCCCCTTTCCCCAGGGGTGCAGTACAGCAACTGTCCCAGAGAGGTGAGAACCAGGCTTGCAAAGGACTTAAAAACCAGTTAAATATTTATGAGGAATATTACATTCAGAAGAGAGACTGACTGGCTAATATTATTCATCCCTTCTGGATTCTGATGTTTAATTAATGCTTGCAAAGTGCTTTGAGATGCTTGGATGAAAGTGATACAAACACGTCACTGCACACTGTGACCCTTAGTCCCAGAGGCACCTGTTCACTGCACAACTGTAGCAGCTCCAAGAGATGGATCCCCACCCTAGGGTGACAGTGGATCCAGAACAGGCATTCTCACAACGTGACAAGCCTGCAGCTTTGTCACCTCAGACCCACAGCCCTGCTTCTCCTTGCAACTCTACAGCAAGTTCAAGTGCATTTTGCAAGCTTTACCCCTTCAGGGAATGCTATTTCTGGTAGATATTTACAGTGACATAAACCAACTGTTTAAAAACAAGCCAATGTTTCTGCATTACAGCGTGCTGGGGAGACAAAATGCAAGCCAGAATCTGTACAAACTGAAGCATCAGCTCAATGCCCCAGATCCCCAAGCACCGAGATGTCACGGCCTTACAATCCCAACCTGAGTTTTAGTTTTCTTAACTCTTTTTCTTTTCCCAGGACAGCCACTCTCTGGCAGCTGGGGACCAGAGAGGACATTTCTATTTGACACATGTGAGAGAGTTTGGAAGATGCTGATGTGATATGTCAGGTTCTTGCAGGAGAGCTGTGTCTCAGAAAAGGGCTTTCCTAAGTTCTGGACACTGGCAGAGCCCATTCCATCCCATCCCATCCCATCCCACCCCATCCCATCCCATCGTTTGTATCCATCACTAGGGAAGTTCCTGTCTCATGCAGGTGACTGCCTCTCTGAAATAGGACACCATCTTTCTCCAAAGTCACAATCAGTGGAGAAGCTCCTGTGCTGACCATGGCTGTTCCTGTCACAGCTGGTGGCACACTGTGGACCTCGCTGCTGTGGCTGTCTGTCCCTGCTCTCCCCAAAGCCTGGTTGCATCTCACACCCCCATCCTCCAGATGAAGGGGCAAGGCACTGCCAAAAGGAGAAGAGTGGGTGGCACAGAGATGAAATCTCAGCCATGTCTGGGGCTCAGTGGGTTTCCGCCACCTTGGCTGAGGCTGGGATTCAGAGAGAGAGAAAGAGACACCAAATGTGGGTGGGAAACCACAAAAGCCCCCTCCTCCACCCTACAGAGACGGGAAACAGCTGAGATTCGTAGTGGTGCAGGTTGGTACAGGTTACTGAAGAGCAACCTTACACTGGGTTTACAGGGCAAGGTTTTGGTACTGGAGGGGCTGCATCAGTGGCTTCTGTCAGAGGTGAGAAGGAGCTGGCCCAATGTCAGTCAGAGCCACCTCCAGACAGCCCCAAAGCAGACCCACTGCAGACAAGGCTGAGCTCATAGGTGATGATGGTGGCACCTTTGTGATAGTGTATTTAACAAAGGGTAAAAAGCTGTGGGAGACAGGAAGGACAATACGTGGGAGAAACAGCCCTGCAGACACCAAGATCAGGGGAGAAGGAGGGGCAAGAGGTGCTCCAGGTGTCAGAGCTGAGATTCCCCTGCAGCCCTGTGGAGAGCCTGCACTGGAGAAGGTTTTCTGGCAGGAGCTGTTGCCTATGGAGGGCCCACACTGGGTTCCTAAATGGGATTATCTAGCACTCTGCCCAACCACACCTTGAAAGCCTCCAGCAATGGCAACTCTGCCACATCCTTGGGGAGGTTGTTCTGGTGACTGTTTTCACTGTAAAGAACATCTTTCTGATGTCAAGATGAACATGAGGAGCTGCAGTCCATGGGAGGAAGCATTTCTTGAAGGACCCCATGGTGGAGCAGAAGAACAGCATAAGCAGGAAGAAGCAGCAGAATTAAATGCTATGAACTGACCACAACCCCCATGACCTGTCCCATGTGACACTTTGTGGGGGGAAAGAGGGACAGAAGAGTCAAGTGTGAAGTTCAGCCTAGGGAGAAAAAAAGGTAGGAGAAGATTTTTAAAGTTATGGGGTTTTGTTGTGACGTTTTTATTTTGGCTTGGTTTGGTTGGGTTTTTTAATCACTATTTTATCAATTTATTTGTTTTTAGTTGTCCATAAATTAAATTAAGCTTCCCCCAAGTTAAGTCAGTTTTGTCCATTACAGTAGCTGGGGAGAGATCTCCCTGTCCTTATCCTGACCTGAGAGGGTTTTTCACATCTTCTCCCTCTACCTTGTTGAGGAGGGGGAATGAGAGAGCAGCTGAGTGGGTGCTGGCAGACAGCCAAGGAAAAGCCACCACTGCTATAAAGAAAATATTCTCTCATCTCACTCTAAATCTCAGACATACTCTCCACAGGTGGGTGGGGCTGGGGTCAGCTCCTCAGAGGTGCCTCCTCTCAGTGGTGGTGCAGGAGACAGGCTGGGAGATGGAGCTCAGATCACTCTCACAGAGTGCGGGAGGTGTGGGCTGGGTCCAGATCTGCTGAGCTACCCTGTTAGTTTGTAAGCTTTCCTTCTCCGTGGAGCAGAACCAGCTCCCAACCACTGATGTCTAAGTTTCAGTCCCGTCACGGCCTCCCTCAGCTGCCCCATGGCCAATAGGCTCTCTCTGTTCTGCACACTCATTCTCCCCACCGCTGCCACACATCGCCTTCCGCTCAGGTCCATTGCTGTTCAGACCCAGAGCTGAAATCACGTGCCTTTGGAAAATCACCATCTGCCCGGAGCAGTCGGCGGGTATCAGCAGAACCTGGACTGCCAGCAAGGCCTGGCTGTCGCTCCGGCTGGAGAGGAGGAGACATCGAGGCCACCTGAACATCTGCTTGCTGAACATCGACTTGGTTCCTCCTTTGTCTCAGCTGTACTTGGGTGAGATCAATTACGGCAGGTGACAAACACAAGGGTGAGAGAAACACAAGAAACACAGAGGCTGAGAGAAGAGAGGTAAGGAAACTCTTTCTTTTGCTAAGAGGCCAGCCTGTTTTTGGGTTTTTTAATGTTACGAACTTTATTACTCCACTCAAGTTGCTGTTTCGGCACAGATGGATTGGTTTTGTCCCTCTTAAAGGTCTGTTGTAAAACCATCTTAAACCTTTGACTTGATAATACTCCTGGCTGGACAATTTTCCGAGGCCTTTCAATTTTAACTAAAAACTGTCTTCCTGGGATTTTCTCTGAAAGGGGCAGGAAAAAAGGGACCTACGAAAAGCTCAACTTGCTTCAGAGCCTGGGGATCTCATGGATCTTTTAAACTCATATGTAGGGAAATATGTCCTATATGAAGGCCTGTCACTGGCATATCCCCAAGGGCTGCAAATGCATTGGGGAGCAGCCCTCTACCAGCTGCCACTTGCTATCACCTTCTCCACGTACCCTGCAGGAAGGAGAACTTTATTCTAAAAAAAGCCTGCAAAAATAAGAAGATGCCAGTCTCTAGCTAAGTAAGGATGTCTACTTACATCTGTACGTGCTGAGACCGGAGGGGTCTGTTCTGCTAATCCAGGCTGACTGGCTCACTGCCTGACACTGGCTGCCAATGCTGCTGATCCATTAGCTCAGGGCTGAGCGAGCAGGATTTCTTGGAAAAAGAGGGATCCTTTCAATTTCAGGACAACGGAAAAGAGATTTGCCTTCCCCTTCCACAGGCTGCTGCGCTGTTGAAAGCAGCAGTTTCATTTCTGGTTGAATTTTTCAACTTTCAGGTGGCGTATCCTACTCAGCCTCCGTCAGCCACCTCAGATATTCCTCCACATGGTGCATGGAGGTTGAGCTCAGGTTACTACTCAGTGTTCTACACTATGAACTCAACAGTCCCTGGTGCAGGTTAGAATCATAGGATCACAGAATGGTTTGGGTTGGAAGGGACCTTTAAAGGACATCTCATTCCAACACCCCCGCGACAGGTAGGGACACCTTCCACTAGAAGGTCACTCAAAGCCCCATGCAACCTGGCCTTGAACACTTCCAGGGATGGAGCAGCCACAGCTTCCCTGGAGAACCTACTCCAGTGCCTCATCCCTCACTGAGTTAAAGATTTCTTCCTAACATTTGATTTAAACCTACCCTCTTTTAGTTTAAAACCATTCCTCCTTCTCCTATCTCTATTTTACCATGTAAAAAGTCCCTCTTCTTTTTAATAAGATACCTTTAAGTACTAAAAGGCTATGATGAGGTCTCCCTGAATTCTCCTTTGTCCTCCCCAGTGTCTCACAGACCTGTCTGCCAAAGCTGCCTGCAGCACAGCAGGGCTCAGCTCATCCAGACTGAGCATCCACCTTATCCCCACTAGTGGTTCTTGAGCACCCAGGGATGGTGCCCACCTTATCTGCCACAGCCTCATATGAGGACCCTGTATTCACCAGAGCAAGATTAGGGAGGGATGATACTCAAGTGTCATCCCAAGCACATACAGAGCTTGGAAAGTTGGTGAAGGAGCTGATTTTGGAGTGCATCACAGTGCTTGGATTAGTCACAACCTCCAGTGGTTTTAGAAAGGCAAGTCTTGGCTTCCCCTTAGGCCAAAAGGGAGTAGCCTGGGCTGTGGAGATGGAGCCACTTCTTGTGGCCACCACATGGTTCCAGGCACGTGACTGGGTGTGGGGTACTTCATGGCTGAGGGCAGCTCAGCTGGTGCTGACACAGTGACATTGCCACCCTGCCTTGTCCTGCTGGTGGGACCTCTCTCAGTGAGGATCAGCTGCTTTCACCTGTGACCACATGGATCCTGCTCCAGCGCTTCCCTCTCCCAGGAGCTCCAACGGGAGGGTGGCATCTGCTCTCGGATGAGCAGAGATGCTCAGGAGGAAATGGAGACAGGCTCAAGCGGTCCAGGGCCACATTAGGCACCGTGAAATGACCCTCCCTGCTGTCATAACTTTGCTCTCTGCTGGCTATTTTCATTGCACTTGGTCTCTCACCCTGCCTGCTGCTCACCCAACGTTAAGACGTAAATTCAAAGAAACCAGTATTTGGTAAAAGAACCAGGTCAGCTTTGTTTCAGATTTTGAAACTGAGAAGAAGAGAAGCCCTTTAGCCCAGAGCCCCACCGCTGAGCCTAACTCTCGAGCAGGGCAAGACGCAGCTGCACCTCTGGGCCCTGGCCCGGCAGGCACCGCACGGGGAAATGCCACAGCGGAAGCTGAGGTGTGGAGCCCTGCTGTGGGGCCCCCCCACACCCTGACAGAACAAGCTGCTGCCAGATCAAAAGCACAGCCACAAACAAGAGCGAGAGAAAACAAAACCATACTGCAAGAAAGAGGCACAGGAGCATACCGAGAAAAGGAGATGGCCTGCTCTGCATCAGGAGCGATTGCCAAGTTTTTATTTGTTGAGGTTTTCTTTAATTTAAGTTTCCTCCTGTGTCATGCCAGTGCCAGCCTGTGGAGAGGTCTCTGTAGCCATCACCCACTGGGGTTCAGTGCTGGAGGGACTGAGGGGCTGCCAGCCCTGCTCTCAAGCAGATGTTCTCCAGGCATGACTTGGTCCTGCAGGCATCATTCTCTGGAGCAAGCCCACTCACTGCCTCAGCTCTCCTCTTCCTATCCCTCAGAGAGGCAGGGATCATTAAAATAAGTCAAGAAGGAAATTAAACCAGTTTAATAAGAGGGGGAAGTTAAAATGAAAAGGAAATCAATGTTCACTTGGGAGGGAGCCCTGTTCCTCCGTTGCTAGACGTGCTAATAAATCAAGTATGCCTGGACTGTTTCTGGCACAGAGGCCAGCTGGCATGAGATGGTCTGGGCTATTAAACTCACTTAACCTCCAAAATGAACTGGCGACATGCCAGCCACCTAATGGGAGAGGTCCCTGGCCCATGCTAACACCTAAATGAATCCCAAGAGTTGCTCGGGAGAGCGAGAGCTGTCCCCGGCCAAAAATGTGTCAGGAAATGTACCAGCAATTTAACAGGACTGATGAGTATGTTCCAGTGCCTGGGGACATTCTGTGACACCGCTTAATTTATGAGTACCACGGTAAGATACAGCCGGGCTGCCTGTAAGAAAGCTGTGGGTCTGCTGCAAGCATCCGCTAATGAGAGCAGCTTGCTCTGTTAACAGAGGAGCCTTGCTCGCTGAGATCCGTAAACTCCGGAGCAGCATTGCCTCTGATCCGGCCTGGAGGGATGCAGAAGGAGACAGAAAGGCAGGGGGGAATTTGAAGCGGCATGCATGAGAAGCAGAAACAAACAGGGAGAGAGGGAAAGTGTGTAAAGGAAATCCTAGCTGAGGGCAACCCATTTTCCCCACCGATTTGTAACATGTAGGTGGTAACATCGCACTGTGGAGATCTGCCGCAGAAATACAAAGATTAGTGTGAACAAAGTGGGAATGCAGAAGTTGTGAAACCAAGAGAAGAAACAGAAGAACAAAGATGCATCAATCTGCATCTACCAAGATGCACAAGGTCGGTAGTTCACCAGTCCCACAGTGCTCTGGTTGTGTGGTTTTGCTCAATAACCAGTAAGCAAGAAGGCAAAGAATGAACTGAAGCCATATGACAGGAGAATAGAGATTCCCAGTCAAAACAAAATTATGAGATGTGACTCAGTGATTTCATTAATTTTTACTTGTTCTGTTACCTATATAAAGTTTAATGACTTAAAAAATTTGAAACCCATCACTGAGCTGTTAATTCACGGATATTACTTTAGAGTGGGGGCTGACTTTTTCATCCCACAGAAACAGGTGATGCGAGATTTCACAGCAGGGATGAGGTTTCTCCTGTCACCTCAGGAATGGATCTTACTCAGGGCCCTGTGCCAGTTCTCAGATATCGATGTTCCTTAGGAGTGAGATGCATACAGATGCCTTGTTAGTGTCCCTTTCTTTATTCTGTAGCTTAACCCAGCAAACTGCTTCATCACTGCCTCTGCATCTTGTTAGGAGTGATCTCCAATCGTCTGAACTTGCTCCTTTGTTTTACAATTTTCGCAGAAAACAGCTCATGCGATTATTTCCTTGCCTGGGGTAGGTTTTTTGTTTTGCACGAGGCAAGACGCAAGTCTCCTCTGACTGTGTCTTTGCCACCTGTTTCTCTTCTGATGGTGCATATGGCTGCTGTCTTGCTCTTGCACACATATTTTTCATCTGTGCATGTGTCTGCATTGGTCTGGATGTCAGATGTTGTACTGACCTGATCTCCATTTAAATCTAGTGCTGATGTTTTCATCTACTCTTTGATAGCTTTGCATGCTCTGATCATTAAATTAATTTCAGTACTAAATTATGCTCTAATAGAATATATTACACTTAATATTGCACATCGTACATGTGAATACTGTAGAAAATGATTCATGCATTTCTTTTGAGTTTAATCCCATTAAAACTCCAGCCTTCAGTCTGTCACACGCCTGGCGTGGGGACTGCCTGCTTTCAGAGAAGGGAGGTCACCTCACTGGCTCGCTCACTCTCCAGAGCATTTAAGCTGCTTGGCTTCCCTTCCATGATATATGCCTTCGTTTAAGGAGGGTCAGCTCAGTAGTGTCCTTGCACCAGCAGCCGTGGCCCCCTCCACCTTGTCAGGCCACCCAGCTGCACCTGTTACCAGCACTTGGTCTTTGCTACAGTCAGAAACTGCATCTAATTTGGTAACCCACCTTAACATGACCATTAGCTTCCAGTTCCCACTAAAGGTTTTGCTACCATTCACGCAACTTTTTTTTGGACCTCATTCCTCCCTTCTCCCCGTACTCTTCATCGAATAGTCCTAAGAATTCAAGCAGGTTCTCTCCTACATCAGACTTGCTGATTATTGAGATTTTTAAGGTAAGAAGTTTAAAAAAAAACAAACAACCAAACAAAAAAAAATTCCCAAACTGAAACCTGAAGAAAAATATTAATAACAGCCTAAAGATGGCTGTAATCACAGAATCACAAAATTACACAGAAATATTTAGATGGCAAGGGACATTGGGAGGTCTCCAGTTATTTCTCCTACTCAGAGCTGAGTTGACTCTAAAACTACAACATGTTGCTCAGGGCTTGACAAGGCAACTTCTGAGCGTCTCCAATGGTGGAGATTGCCTGGCATCTCTTGGCACTTATTCCATTGCTGAACCACCTTCAGTGGGAAGAAAGTTTTCCTTATATCTAGTCAACATTTTCCTGCTCAACATATGGCTGCTGCCTCCTGTTCCTCCCCTGTGCACATCTGAGAAGAATGTGGCTTATTCTTCTAGGTAATATCCATTAGAGAATGGGAAACTGAAATTAGATTCCACTTTGGCTCCCTTCTCCCTATCAAGCCCATTTTCCTGCCTCTCCCTGTGTGTCAGGTGCTCTAACTTCCTCACCATCTCACTAGCCCCTCCATTGAACTCTGTGCAGTTTGTTGGCATTCTTCTTGTACTGGGGGCCCAAAACTGTACCCTGTATCCTAGATGAGACCTCAGGTGTGCCAAATAGAAAGAAATAATTACTTCACTCTACTTCCAGCAGGGCTGGCTGTGCTCTTGTTAATGCAGCCCTGTATGTGTTTAGCTTTAATCTCTGTAAGAGTGATGATAATCCACCATAGAGAAGTAAAAAAGCACAGAACTCTTGGCAGTATAAACAGCTGCTGCCTGATGAATGCCAGAAACCTAGGGATGAGTAAAATGAAATGTTTATTACCAAACTCCAGGGGCACGCTGCAGATGGATTCTTTGCTGAAACAAAGGGCTCTGGTGACTTTCCCAATAAGCTTCCCTTTTGCTGTGCTGAAGGATGGCGGGAGCTGACTGGGAACACAAGTCCCATCCATCAAGGCCTGAAAATCAAACATTATTAACAGAGCATTTGGGTCTTCCAGGAGGAGATCCCTTGGCAGTGACAGCATTTCCAGCCCTGCTCTCTGGGACAGGAGCAGCATTCCCACAGTGATGGAGCCGTGCGGCACAGCCCTGAGCTGCACGCCTGCTGCCTTCTTGCTTCTGCATCTGGGTGAGTCCTGGGCTCAGCAAACCCTCGCAGTTCTTACAGCCTTTTCACAAGCCTCACAACACTCGGTGTATTTCTAGGCTCCTTCTGATGTGTCATATAAGATTCCTCACATGGTTTAGCTTTGGGACTCAGGTTGTTCCCAGCTGAGCCTGCTATGCCTGCCAGCCCAAACCAGGATGCATCACCAGGTTTAGGAGCTGCCCTGTAGAGATGCAGGAGTGGGGGTCCTGTGAGAACCAGGATACACACCAAGCAGAGTGAAAAATACTGTCCTCTACACTGCCTCCAGCTGTCTGGGCAAAAAAATATCTGTGATGAATAACCACACCTCTGACGTGATCTTCAGAATTTCATCACAGCTTCGCCCTTACAGATGGAATGCTACTGGCTTGCTTAGCTTGACTGCTAGTGGTATAAGCTTTGGTGGATATTCTAGTGCTTATTTTTGAAGAAAGGAAAGATAGTGAAAAGGCCAAGCCTGCATTTCTCAGATATTCAGCTTTGGTTCCTCTGGTCACAGAGGAAAGATTGGAAGGCTCTTGTGCAGCCTAGAACCAAATAAGAAGCAAAAGATACCAACTCTTACTAATAACATTTTCTAATTTCACAGTTTAAGACAAAATCATAAACTTCTGTAGTTCAATATGCAATTATCAGAAATCCGTATTGGTTGCAGGTTACCTCTTAGAGGGTTGTAACTTCTGGCAAACCCTACATTGAATTAATATAAACTTTTCATTTTACATTTCTACAGCTCCTCAGTATGCAGGTCACCTGGGGGATTTGCAGGTTAGGCATCTCTGAGAGCTCACCAGCAGTGAGGCAGGAGACCACAACCCTGTTATTCCAAATCTTCTGGGAACTCCATCTCCTTCTTGAGGTCTTCTGCAGAAATCTTTACAGTGAAGGAAAGGAAATTATTCTCCCAGGAAACCACTCCTAATGTTTCTTCAACCTTATACATCCTATTTCTTTTACTGTCACATAGCCCTCCTCCCAAGAACAGGAACTTGACATTAAGTCAGCCTTCTTTCTTTCTGTTTTACTTTATCTCTTCATTTTTCTGCGTTTTCAGTCTTTGTCCATGCAAAAAGTGGAAGAAGGTGTAAGCAAATCTGTCAGTGCTGCATCAAGTGTTGACTGGGGAATGAAGGAGGGCTAACATATGCCGTCCTTCAGTTGCTACCAGTAGAATAACTAAGTCTTATCCAGTGGAAAAAGGTTGTTCCAGTAAAATTGTTGACATTTCAAAATCCCGAATGATGATCAGTTCACCATAACTACTGGCATTTTCCCTTTTTTTCTGAATATATGCAGAAGAGAATAACCATTAGCCAGGTAATAAAAGAGCTTGCTTGCTTGCCTGATGATACAAAGAAGTGACAAGTTCAGAAACTTTGCAGTTTGAAAATGAGGACATTTTCAGTGTCTGGAAAAGGGAGGAGAAATATCAGCATCTTTTTGGAGGGCTGGGAAGTGTTTACTGAGTGACCCTGCAGAAAGCAAACTTATGCCTTCTTTTGGTGGGTATTGACTTTCAGGTCTGATCTCCACTATGGCGCACCAAAATGAATTCCAGATTGGGCTGGCAGGAGGGGAGGTGACCCTGAACTGCACAGGCATACCTCCTGACTCAAAATTATCTCGGGACACAGTTGTGAAATGGATGTACAAAGATACTCTTCTATGTCGTGTGGAAAACTTAAAAGTTTGGAAAAGTAAGGCTTCCAATTCATTACCCCTTTTCCCTTTACACAGCTGGGAAGAAAACCTCTTCCCTTCTAACCAAGCCTATTTTTCCATAAGCACCAGCTTTCATTGCTGATAAATTTGGCATCAAGACGCCCTATAAACAGCTGCAGGTGTGGAATTTGAAGCTCTCGGACGCTGGGATCTACACCTGTGAATACAACTCTCACAAAGTCAGAATCTCACTGCACGTCTTTAAATGTGAGTGACTGAGTGAGTGGAGGGCTTTTAGTCACCAGGTGGGGAGGGGACCGTAGAGCTTGGGGAAACATCTCTGCTGGGATTCTTTATCCAGGTGAATTTCTTATGTCCCGGGCTATCACAGTTCACTTCTCCATCTCCAGAGCATGGCGTCTCCATGTTCTCTTTGCTGTAACACTTATCTTTCTCTCACAGGTAGAGAGAAGAACTAACTTACCAGATGTGTTTTTTTCTTTTTACAGTGACAATCTCTTCGGATGGGCATTTTCTGCAAAATGAAGTCCCTGAGCTGGTTTTAACGCAAAATTCATCTGATCCTCTACCCGAGCTCAGCATCACATTCTTTGACAGTAACAATAAAAAAATAACACAAATATTACAAAACAAGAGCCATCAAAAATACACAGTGAATTTAAAGAAACTGGAGGCTATGGACAGCGGGATCTGGGTGTGTCAGGTCCATTCAGACTCTCCATTGATTAATCAGAACATCCCCTTTGCTGTGAAGGTATTAGGTACGTGACAACAAAAATGGAACTCACACACAGCCTTGGGAACCAATGTTCCCTTTGGCTTATGAGTTTAACCTTTAATCTCCACATCCCAAGCACTGGTGCTCCAGGGTTGACTTCCCAGGGCTTCCAACAATGCAGCTTGGAGATTGTTCTGCTGCCCGAGTTCTGTTCCACTCTTGCACTCATTTTCCTCTCCAGGCTTGGTGAGGAGAAAATTCTCCTTTCCTCAGGGTCTGTTCTTCTCAGCTCTGCTGTGCTTGGGAGCTTTGGATCTTTCTGCTGTCTTATTCTCAGATGGTGTTTAACCTTTCTGGAGGATGTCGTGGCTTTTCTCCAAGTTCTTTTTAAAATGAGTGCAGTGTGCCTCCCTCTGGATCAAGGGTAGACATGGAGAAGTGTAACCATGGCTTTTCCTGCCTCTGTATTCCTTGTCTCTTCTAAATTCAGGTTTTCAGAATCCAGATTTGGAAAGAAAGTATGCAACTGTTGATAGCCCTGTCATCTTGTCATGGCGTCTGAACTCCCAGAAGATAAAATGGAAAGAAGATTTCACAGGACAGCTGAATTGGAAACAACAGGAAGGTGCAAATGCTCATAAGCTGCTTGATTTCAATGTCACAGCACAAGGACAGCTGCAGGAGATCAAAAAAAGCAGCAACTTTCTGTTTGAGATACCTGAGAGAAAACCTGAGAGTACCATAGAAGTGAAGCTCCCCAAAGTCCATTTCAACCATTCTGGTCAGTACCAGTGCCAGCTGAAGTACCGAGGAAGATATGCACAGAGCAAGATAGAGCTGGTGGTGATGAAAGGTGAGAGGAAAATAAGTGGGTCATGAAGAAGAGGAGCTGCAGAAACCTGCAATCCACAAGAGCATGGATGAACCCATCTTCCTATCCCCTCACTCACATGTCCTTTTCTTGCCTTTACAGTCTCAGCTAACCCTGCTGGGCCACTCTCCAGAGGAGGCAATATGACCCTGACCTGCCAGGTCTCTGGATCACTTCCACCCAGTGCCTACTTGCGCTGGGAACGTGTGAATGGGACTAAGCTGGATGTAAAGAACTCGAAGCAGCAGGAAGTAAAGCTGGAGGTGAACATCACTGCTGCAGGGCTCTGGAGATGTCACCTCATAGAAGACAGTGACAGAAAGATAAGCCTTCATTACCACGTAGGTATGGAAACTAGCATCACATCCCTGCCCCAACCCTAAAGCTACAAAATTCTCTTTGTTTCTGTGTCTAAATACTTTTATCCTCCCACAGAGGAAGCTCCTGTTTGGATTAACAACGTGATAATTGGAGCAAGCGTTGGAGGCAGCTTATTGGCATTTGCCCTTGGGTGCCTGTGCATCATCAGTGGTATAAGCTGGCAGCGGAGAAGGGTGAGTGCCGTGGTCCCTGTGGAGGGTGCAGAGATTATTTGCTCTCCAAACCACAGGAGGAGTCAGGTTTCCTGTCTGAGTACAGGTCAGAACAGACAAAGGGCCAATCCTTAGACTCAAAGCAAGTTTTTGAGATAGGTAGTCTGCAGACGTCAGACAGCACTTTACTACCACTTCAGAGGAAAGCATTTGAAGCATAAAATTATCCAATTGTTCTTTGTCCCTTCTCTCTTGGCAGCAACGGGCAAAAAGGATGGCACAAGCAAGACAATACTTGCTGGAAAACAAGACGTGTCAGTGTCAACAGTAAGTGGCAATGAGGGCACCCAGAATGGGCAAAAACTGTTTTCAAGAGAGAGGAGCTGCATAATTGAGCGGGGAGAAATTGAACTTGAGCCTCTTTGGTGAAAAAGTACAGCTGCATTTCAGCATTTGCAGCTTTTACTCATGTTAAATCCTGCTTAAGAGTTACGAGCTATGTTGAATCCCAAACCCATGTTTGCAAACTCTGTGCTGGGAAACTTTTGAGCAGAGTGGTTTCACTCAAAATATCTTAATGTTGAGAGATGTTGGCCCAACCCAAGCAGAAGCTCCAAAGTCCTTTGGCAGAGTCCACAGTGAATCTGAGATCTGGATAGCAAGGTTGTGAATATGGAAGGCACACAACCAAGCACAAGGGTGAAACAAAATTTTAAAAATCCATGATGTCTATGATTTCATTCCAGCTCTGCTAGCACAGTGCTGGACTGCAGTTGGTGAAAATTGCCAATAACCTCCCAGGAGTAACAAAAGAAGAGAAAAAAAAATCACAGAACACTCTGATTTATACCCTTTCCTAAAGGCTTTGGGTGATGTGAAATACACCATCATGTCATGACCCTTTTCATGGGAGCAAGGATTTCTTAGCAGAGAAGCTGCCCTTTTCCATGTCTTTAAGCTTATATGGTATCAGGCACCAGGAGCAGCTGTTGGAAACACTGACAGCCATTCCGTCACTGGAAGTGGAGTGCAAAGGGAAGGATAAATGATTGCATGAACAAGTTCAATGAATGTTTGGGTACAGAACAGAACTTCTGCTTTCACCAGTGACATTGCCAAACTGTGATAGTTTCACCTAATTTTTTTCACTGTCACCAAGAATTCAGTGAGAATGTTTATTGGCAAATACTGCATCAGAGCTGGGATATATATGCAGTGAAGAACATAACATGTCAAAAAATTCACCTTCTTTTCACCTACATTTTATCAAAGTTAAAAAATAATCCCCATAAAGAGAGGACAAAGCCTGTACAGATACATCAAAATCTAGATAAATCTGTGCAGTACAAGTGCTGATACAGTTGTTCTCTAACTCTCTTTGCCAAGTAAGCAGCTCAGTGTAACTGAAACCCAAACTGCAGCCATGTGGATGCTCAAATAACAGTTTGCAACCTCAGCTACAGAGGCAGGCAGTCATTCTTTATGCAAAAAAAAACCAACTGGGGGGTGGTACTCACGTAGTACTTTTCTCTTGCAGCAGGCTGAAAAAGTAGTACTGCAGCACTGACATCACAAGGACTGATGAAGTCTCTGCCTGTACCTAAACACCTGGCAGCCCATAGTGCTCTGTGAATCCCTTTCTCCTGTTTTAATGTAATTCTTTCTTCCTTCATCATTCCCCCAGTCTAATGCCACGGAGGGACGTTGTCTGGCTAGGAGCCAATGGACAAGACAAGAAACCCTGAGGGGTTATGATTGATCCCCAGTTCTATAATGAGAGATGCTGAACAGAAGATATGTATATATGCACACACACATATATATAATATGCTTGTATTTTGTTCATGCACTTAATCTGACCTTCCTGTGGAACCAATTTTATGCTCTTCTTTTATCTGCCTGAGAGACAATAAATTACTTTGGAGTTGGAAGTTATTTTTTGCAAGCTGGACTACATTTTTTCTGAGGCGCTCTCGTCTGGTTCAAATTCACATTTCTCTCTTTCCTGCTAGGATGTGAAATGCTGATCTTCACTATCTCCAGCCTCCCTGGCTGGCATGGGCCTTCCTTAATGCACTAGTTCTTTGCTCTCTGTGAAACCTGTCTGTCCATGATCATTGGCCTTTCCTGGGCAGACTATGCCCTACATATTTACCCCTAGACCTACATATCTGGTCCCCCATATCTATCCCTCAGCCTTTCACCTCTCCCATAAACAGCTAACAAACAAGTCAAAACAGCACGACCAGTGGGATAATTCAGAACTATTTTTATCAGGAGGGCAGCTCAGGATACCAATAGATTCTGGAAGTCAGAGCCCGAAAATGTTCTGAATTTTGATCTAGAAGGTAAGTTTGGGAAGGGTGTGAGAGTAATTTCCTAGGAGAAAAAACCAGCCTTGAACTGCCCAGTCCCATAGAGTGCAGAGAGCAGATGCTTCTGAGAAAACCACTCAAAATGTTTCTCACCAAAATGACCCTTTTATTTGGCTCAAGGAGATGAGAAGAGGACAAAAAAAAAAAAAAAAAGGCCAGGAAATTTCAGATGGAACTAAAAGCATGCTGCTTGCATGCTTAGAGATGACAGAACGTCCTGAAAGAAAAATGCTGTTAAAATATGTACACAGAAATCTTGTGTTTATAGAAGCTACTCTACTGTCTGCTAGTGGCAGGTCAAAAAGGCCTTGAGGTCCTACAGCTGTCACTGGCTGCAGTCCCTGTTTGTTGGTCTGTGCTGGCCTTGCTGGGGACAGGCACAGAGGGGCGCTGGGCTGTGGGAAGGGCTCCCTGTGGTGAAGACCCTCGGTGGGATGCCTGGTGCTGGAGGAGGGGCTCTCTGACATGCCAGCATCACTCTGCTACTGACAGACAACAGACGGGCGGCAACAACGGCACAGGCAACACCTGTGAGCCGGGGGAAACCCGCCACCCACAGCCCCTGGAGTGGGGACACAGCCCCAGGCAGCTGTGGCAGCAGGTGTGGGCCCCACTGGTGTCAGGCCTGTTCCTCCACAGCCATCCTCACTCAAACAGGAGTGACAAAGGCCACGCTGACATCACTTTCCTTCCCATAGCGTGTGCTTGCATGCACATGACTGTGTTAATTTTGGAAAAGCCTTGGTCCATATCCTGGTGCAGTCAGTTGCTCTTCCTGCTCTTATCCTGCCCCTGAACTGCCAGCATACCTTAGGAGCCAGTGGTGGCCCACTAAACTGCTAAACAAGGCATCATCATGGCTCAAGGACAGATGCATTTTAGGAGCTGTATGGGGAAAATGAGTACAAAGTCAGTGATGGTCTTGTAGTGGTCATGCCATACTGCTCGGCACAACCCCCTTAACAAAAAACTAGCCTTGTTTCTGCAGTTCAGACTCTTCACCTTAAATAACTGCTTAAGTACCAAAATCAGCCTCTTTTTTCACTCACATGGGTATCTGGAGCAGAGGGATTATCCTGTACCACCTGACAGCTGGATGGGACAAAAAATCAGGCTGGGTGAACATCTGTTGGGAGCTCCTTTAGCACTGCAGCCATCTCCAGCAGTTCAGATGCTCACCTGAAGTTCTGACAGCTGAACCAACCACCTCTTTACCAAAAAAAAACAGCCCTTATTTTTTCAGCAAAAGAATCATCCTAACAATAAAAGACTAAACTAATAGGGCTTATTAAAAACCTTGAGTACCAGATTCAGCCAGCGTAGAGTTAATTTCTTCTCAGCACATCAAACCTGGCCTGTCAAGGATAAAATGCAGGGGTAGCAGACAGTGCCAGCACTGGGAGAACACAGAGGTGCCTGACAGCTGTCAAAGCCAGGATGCAGCTCTCCTCTCTTCCACAGGCTGGAAGAGGCACACTGAGTCCTCACAAGTGACCAAAGGTTCTGTCCCTACACGTAGTTGGGATTCACCTGCAAAGAGCACTCAGCCTCACACCCCTGCAATCGCTGCAGAAGGTGCCTCCATCTGCTTCCAGGTGGCCTGGTTAGCACGACAGCAGATGTGATGGTGCCACTGGGATGCCTGTAAGCACACAGCCACGTCCACAGATGCACAGCTTCCAGTTCTCCCATCTGCATGACTGTAACAAAAATGACAGGCCTTCCTCAACACTGCACGGTTCCTTAGTGGGTCTCCTGATCTCAAAAGTTGTGACCCTGCCCTACTCTACTTGAAGCTCACCTGCAAGTACAAACCACTGTAGGCTCTAATCTTATAAATCTCTTTTTTTTTTGGCAGCTCTCCTGTCTGTGTCTTTTCATATGACGACCTCCTTTCTTCCCTAGATGCGCGGACTGCCCTGATTGAGAGAAAAGTTATCCAGAGTCAGTCCTAGTTGGGCTTTGCTTCCCATCTGAGTGCAATACTGAAAGCTTCAGTGTAGGCTTCAAGGCAGCACAGAGTTAGAGATTCAAACCGATAGATAAGAACAAGCTTGCACAAAATGTGTCAACTTAGAAGAGTCCCCAGCTAGAATGGAATACAGTTACATCTTGCCCAAGCCAGGACTTTACAGGCTGTCTTCCATTTATCCTGGTCCTCCTTCTCAGGAAATGTTGAGGACTTCTCCCTTTGCTAGGTGTGATAAGGGTGCATCTACACTATGCAATGGAATTAATGCCTCTACATGACACAAACCACAGCAATAAACAACTCCACAAAGCAGCAAACACAATGACAGACTTATTTTATCATGTGGTGACAGCTCATCAGAGTAGCCCTGAGATGATGGCATACATGGTGATACTTACAAAATGACAGTGTCAGCAAGAGCTCTGTGTAGTGATGTGGAAATACCACAGAAAGCAGGGGTTTGGAAAAATATGTGAAGTGCTGATTTTTCCTATATACGTCAGTCTTTCTGGTACTACTGCTCCCCGTGGTTTTGGGCTGCAGAAGGGAAAAAGCACATGCTTCAGTCCTTTGGACCCACTTCCAATGCATGGTCCTCGGTCAGGATCCACAAACCTCCTTGCTCCAGCGGAGGAAGGAGGTTGGACACAACCGAGGATATACTGCCCTGTCCAGTTCTGCTGAGCTAGGAACACACGGGCTGAAATAACCCTGTCCCATAGCGCTAACTCCCCAAGCCCCTCCTGCTTCCCAGTTTATTTCTGCCCTTTGAGTGCAACGTGAGGCGGTGATTTGGTGGATGCTGTCAGCCCGGATCTGCCGAGGCGATCCATGTGACTCATGCTCCCCGCAGGCTCTGCAGCAAAGCACTCACAATGCCTCAGCCTTCAGAGCCAAATGACCCTGTGTGTTTCTTTGCATGTTCCCAAGGTCTAGAAGGGAAAAAGCTGTGCACTTCAGCCTCCTCTAATTTCTTTTTGTCTTGGGGATGGGGCGGGGAGAGGAAGGGCAGTGTCAGTATCCATTTGAATGGCTCATCACTCAGCCTAGCGCTGCTGCAGAGAAAGAGTAGCTTCCATCCATCCTTCTCAAAGGTGAGGGTAGACTTGGAGTACCAGACTCCTCCAAGTTGTTCAGCTTTGAATTGGTTGCTTTCTGAGAGTATTCCCAAGTGTGTGCTTCCTAGGAGGAAGCCCAGGATTTATTTGTAAGTGAACTCACCTCTGAGCAACATCTCCAAACCACAGCCTTTGCCTCATGCATGCCAGCGTCGTTACTTGGCATCCCCTCTGAAGAAGCCTTTGGCTTTCCTTCTGTTCATTTTCCAGCCAGCTTGGCCAAGTCTTGGAGGTACTTCCAGATTTGGAGAACCAAAGAACAGCAGAATAAGAGTGGTGGCAGAGATTGCGTTGCTGGCAAGGCATCAAAAAGGAAGAAAGGAGAAACCCCAGCTCCTCAACGCTTCAGCACCAGCTGGCTCTTGTCAAGGTGCCTGTTTCAGGCTCCAGAGCTGGGAAGCCCCTCCTCTGAGCCTGTCCGTGTGCTGTGTGGAGATGAGGCTCTGGAGATGACCAGCAGTAACAGTGATGCTGGCTGTGTGAGGACCGTGGCTCCAGAGAGGCCAGCACACCTCCTGAAACAACGAGGGGAGCCAGAGAGCTTCCCTGGCAAGGGCCAGCTGCACCCAGCGTGTCAGCAGTGCTCCTGAAAGCCCAGGCTATTTTTGAATTAAATGATTGTTCTGGCCTTGGGAAACCTCAAACATACCTAGAGAAGCTAGAGGTTAAATGAAAATTGCAATTCAGTGTTACAAATTTAAAGCAAAGAAGTAATTTCAGCTCCTTCCAGATATTGTGGGTTCCCAGACTAATGATTCAAGAGCTCCTAATTATCTTTTCTGTGTATGAGAACAAACAAGTAAGTGTTCGGTAATTTTGGAAAGCAGCATAATTAAATTCTGAAATGACAGCTTTACATCTTTTACAGACTGGATTTCACTGAGCCGGGATATCAGTGATGCCACAAGAGCAAGAGGGATGAAAAAGGGGTCCCCAACACTCAGAAGAGAAGGACACACAAAGCATTACAGTGAATGGGAAGGGGGATGGGGGGAAGTAGGAGGACATACACACCTCTGCAAAATAGCATGTAGTAAGTATCACAACATCATGTATTTGACAAGGCTACCCTGGCAATTCCTTTTCTCATGGTAAATATATACAAATATTTATGTATGTGACAAAGGAAAAAAAATTTTTGAGGTGCCCAGCTGTGTAAGTAAACACATTCAGTGGTAAACAGGCATCCTCAAGTCCAAATCCTCATTTATACATTGTGAACCCTAAATATTTCTGTGAAGCTCATAAACAGCACTAGTCATCTGTCCCCTGATGAGAGCTATTATCAATTGCCCATTTTGCAGATGAAATATCCGAGAAATCTCACTAAATCTTGCTGTACAGTGCTAGAAATAGAACCTAAGGTTTGGATATGACAAATCTACATTGCAGTCGCTGTCATTGGAGGGAGATGCTTGGCTGGATTCTTGTTAGCCATTAACCACACCCTGCTCAGAGAGCCAGGAAGGATGCCAGGAAACCTGCTTGCAAGCACACCGATCTAACCTCATAGGAGGCTGTATAAGCCGTGTTGGGGCTCCGAGGGTGGATTTAATTCCATCCATGATCTGTGAGGAACATATGAAACCTCCCAGGGTTCCTATCAAAGTCCTGAGTAAGAGCTGCAAACAATCAAAACCCTGTGAAGTGCATTTGGCTGTCATGTAAATGCTTCTGCTTTTAGGATTCTGCTGTTTGTTCCTTGGTTAATGAGCTCTGTTCCTTTAAGGATCCAAGGTACCTCTGGGAAGTGCATTTCCCTGGACCTGCAGAGCTGCTGTCCAGAAATAACTGATCTTTATGCAGTGAACTTTTCCAGAAACCATTTCATACCCTGACATTGTAACAGTACCGTTTCTTCAGGCCTGGATGCTTTAGACTATTTTAGTGAGCGGAGACTTTAGACAGCAGGTTGCTGGTCACAGCACAGCCTGACTCTGTAGGAATTAAAAATTGCTCCCAGCTGTGTGGGTCCTCCTAAGAGATGAGCCTTGTGGGGGGGTCACAGCTCTAGCCTGGACTTCTTAGATACACAGGGAAGGCACTGTGAAGCTTCAGGGTTTCCAGATCTGAGTATTGGTGCTCCTTTGCATATGCATTGTCAATATGCAGCATATACACAGTTGCAACGCGCCTCTTATAAAACCCAGTGAACCTAGAAAGCTGGAAATCTTTAAAATACATTTAGATGAGATGGATGGACAAGCATCTGCTTGGGACTGTGACAGCCCTAGGGTAAGAGCTCTTCTTCCAACAGAGTTTGTTCCGCTTCACAGTAAAACTTCAATTTTTTGCTTTCATTCAAAGTAATAACCCAGACTAATTTGCAAACACAAGAAGCTTCAGACTGGAGACCTGTTCTCATCCAGTTCTGCTTACCAGTCTCTATCAGGTGTAACCTAAGCCATGAAGAGATGCTGGGCTGCAGCTTGTCCCTTCCTCTGTGGAGAAGAGGCAGGCAGACAGTACAGAAAGTGCTGGAAGCTTGGTTTGCTGTTTCCCTGAGAGAACACAAGGATTTATTCACCCACACAAGCAGGCTAACAACTCATGCTAAGGAGACTCAACTCCTGAATCAGAAGAGGATGGTGATGTTGAAGTTATCACATGAAGCAATTCATACAAATGACAACTGAAGCTACACAAATGTTTACATTTGTGGATACAGACCTTCTCACTTCAAGGCATAAACCCCCCGCAAATGATAGACTGAAAAAATGACAGAGGAGGGCCATTATTGTCTTTTGTCACATCTTTGGCTCCTGCTGTCGCTGGACTGACTGGCCACTGAGCTGAACCACCTCAAGATTGCTCCTCTGTGGGAGTTCCTCACGCCAAAGAACAGCCAGATCATGGCAGCATTGTCACAACCTGTCTTCCTCAAAAATATCTCTTATCACCTACCTGACACAAAGCTGGATCTATTCTAGCGGTTCCTCGTTCTACTCACTGTCATACAGCTACTGCAATGTATATCTCTTTTTCACCTCTGGAACTGCCTTCGCTGCTGCCCTGGGCCCGAGAACCAGCAGGAGTTTCTTCCTCAGGGTCTCTCCCTCTGCTGATCCTACAAATCCCAGGTGAAATTCCTTGGTATCTAAGACAGTCGGGGTGACCTCAGCCAATTCTGAGAATGATAAATGAAATCTGGCCCTAAAATGAATGAAGACAAGGAAGGTACTGGTGCCTTCACTTCAGTAGCAGGACGGGTAACAGGAAAATGAGATGTCTATTGTTTGGTGAAGACTTTCTAGCCAGGACTGCCGTGGTGAGGTGGAGGGGGAGCTTTACCCCTCTGACATGGACAAACCATTCCTCTGAGCAGCACTGCCGCTCCACCTTCCTGTCCTGCCTTTCCCCCTCTCCCCTGTGTGCAGGACCACGCTGTTGGCTGGTGATGGAAGAGGCCACCGCAGCAGCTGTGCGAACTGAGGCACCCTGGGCATCCGATGCCCTGGGCGCCTCGTCCTCCAAGCACCCTTTGCAGCACCAGCTCTTTGATTTCCCCTCACTTCGCACCCATCCTCCCCATATCTCGTACACGAGGGTGCCTCCTCACGCCCGTCTGTGGGAAAGGGAGCCGGCGCCTTCCCGTCCTGCCCGCGGCACCGTGGGGGCGGCCCGTGTGGCCCCGCGGGGCAGGAGGGCTGCACACGACGGGGCCCCGCCGCGCCTGGGCCATGGCCAAGCCCGGCTCGGGGAGCACGGCCGGGCGCAGCCCGCCCCGTCGCCGCGGCCCGTCGGGAGCGGCGGAGGGGCCGGTGCCGGGGCGGGGGCCGGTGCCGGGGCGGCGGCTCCCGCTCCCGTCCGCCCGTCCCGCCCCCTGGCTGCTCGGCCCGGCGGTGCTCCCGCCGCCGTCCCCCGCCGGCGCTCCCCGCCCCTCGCCCCTCGCCGAGCCCCGCCCGGCGGTGGCCGGAGCGCGGGGCCGGGGCGGCTGCCTGCGGCGGCCGGAGCTGCGGCGGCGGCCGGGGGCCGGCACGGCCGGGCAGAGGCGCGCACGGCCGCGCGGGGCGCCCGTCGCCATGGCAGCGCTTGCTCCGGCGAGAGGTAAGATGGGTCCCCCCGGCCCCCGCCGCCGCCGCCGCCGCCGCGATCGGCCCCCGCTCCGCCGCCGGCGGCCCCCGCTCCGCCGGGCGCAGGGCGGCGCCGCCGCCGGGCACGGCTGCGCCCCGGGGCGCCCCGCGGCCCCCGCCCAGCCCAGCCCAGCCCAGCCCCGGCCGAGCCGCTGCGCTCCGCCGCCGCCGGGCGAGGCTCGGGGCGGCCGGTCCCCCGCCGTGCCCGGGCCGCCGAGCGGGGGGCGAAGGGAGGGGGCGGCGGGGCAGCGGCGGACCTCGGCCCGGCCGGCCGCGTCTGCCGGCACCGCGGCTTTCTCCGCGCTTCTTTGCAATCGTTCTGGGTCACCTTCCCCGCCGAGCCCCCTCCCTCGCCTCCCCCTGCATCAACAGCCCCGCGAGCTTCTCCCGTGCTCTGCCCCGCTGGCGGGATGGGCGGTGGGGTGCATCCAGGGAGCGTGGCCAGGTGAGGACGGGTTTCCCCGACCTGGGCATCCTGCGTTGGCTCTGGGGCGCTCCGGTCTCCGCGAGCGGGAGGACCACAGCTTGGAGCAGAATTGGGCCCCAAAGCCAGCAGAAGCGGGAGGATTCCAGCCTCATCAAGGGATCAGTGTGGGCCACCAGAACAAGCTGGGTGGGAAGGGCAGCAGAAGGAGATGCTGCAAGGAAACTCGTTCCCCTGGGATTATCAGAGATGGATAGTTCTGAAACTGTCTCCAGAGGCCACAGGCCTAACTGCGAGAGTGGTGGTACAGGGGGGGGAAAAATGAAACAGAGTAGAATGGGGGCATCGCCAGTCCAGTCATGGCAAACTGCTCCAAGCAGGGAGGAAAGGAGGCAAAGCCTCAGGTGGTCACAGAAAGGGTGAGAAAATATGGAGAAGCAGAGGGAAGGAGGGGTAGGAACTGAGCCACTAGCTCAGGCTTGAGTACTGAGCCATCCACGTAGAGATTAAGTTTACATCTGCTCTGGTCAAGGCACAGAGCAGGCCTGTACCTTCCTGGAATATAGTGCTTGGGTGTCCTCTGTGCATGAAGACAGAGAAAGGGGTCTGAGCTGGTAGGACCAGGGAAGGCAAAGGTAAGTAGTCTCAGGAATAGGTTAGTAGTCTTGTTCCCTGGGCTTGTGACTGTGGGGGTCTCTGGAGACCAGAACTGCTCCAGCAGAAACATGTGGCTGAAAGACTTGTGTGTCAAGAATGTGGAATGGCAGACTACTATTGGAATGGCGGAATGCACCCATGGATGGGACAGAATGGGAGCAGCATGTTAAAAACCAGATCATTGGCAGAGAGAAGCTGAAGTCCAAAGACTGTTGGAGCTGTGTGAGCTGTAGAGCTGAAACAAGGGGTGTAGCAGCACACACATGGGGATGGCAGGGCTGGAATTGCAAGGGATGATGCAGATCAGACCTTCCATGCCCGAAATGGCATTAGTAATGCTTTGGGTAGGGAGCCTAGGACTGGAAGGGCAGGGAGCATAGTGTGTCTCAGCAGCACGGGATTGAGTTGGTGGGGACTCGAGTCCAGTCTGAGCTGTGCAGGGACTGGTGCAAATTTGGCTGTTCTGTTCTCTGTAAGATACAGGGAATGCTCCACTCTGTCTAAATCATGACAAGGTGTTAGTGTGGGCAAGGAGAGAGGGAGAGAGAGATCTGGAAGATAGAATGATCTTAAATTACTTTTTCTCTTCTCTCTCTTCTACAGTGAAACTCATGCCCTGAATCTCCAAGGGAACCTTTGAAAAGGATCTTCCCCTTCCTGCCATCTCCTTATTGTTTGCCAGCTGTGCCCTGTGCAGGAAGGCTTTAAAGACCAGCAAAAAAAAGAACAGCAAAAAGGACAATGTAGTGAGAGTGCAGAGAGGTCCTGGGTAGGGAGCCCTTTGAATCTTGTTTCTCACCCTTCCCTCTTCATTGATAGCTCTCTGACAGCCTTAGCAGGAACCTCTACCTGGCCACAAGTGTGGTGGCATTTGGTGACAGGGGAATTACATACAGTGTATGACCACCCTTGCTTTTTTGTCAAGACCTTTGCTCTTTTTCCTGCCACCTCCAAAACTCTTGCCTAGCTCCTCATTCCCTAGGACACTGGGAAGCAGGCACGTGTTTCTGCCAAACTGTTTGGCGTCCCTAGAAGTCCTTGTTTGTGTGTAGCCTTCACAAATCCTAGCAGAAGGTGGTCTTTGAGTCAGAAGGTGTCTGGTGGGCACATGAAGTAAGAAGAGCTTTTTATTTGGGAGAAGAGTGGAGGAGAGTGATGTAATAGATGGGGAGGAAAAAAAAAAAGTGAGCCCAAGTGAGTGAGGGAAGAAGCACTGGCAAGTGTTCATGAGAGAGAAAAAAAGGTGGAAGAAAGAAAGAGAACAAGGGAGAAAAAAAGCAAGTGAAAAAGTTAGAACGAGGGGAAGAAATATAATCGGATAGGAGGGAAAGGGAAAACTGGAACTGAGACAGAGTTGACGGCTGTTCTGCCTGGCACCTGGTGGCAATGCCTTGAGAAACCATTCCAGCGTGCAAACAACTCACATTGCAGCAGCAGATGAGGAGAGACGTGGCTCCCCCAGTGCAGAGTCCCACTCACCCTCTTACAAAATCCCAGCAGCAGAAGCAGGGTGCAGTCTAGCAGGGGCGGCAGCATGGCGGACTCTGAATCAGAGTCCACCTTGCACAACAACTCACTGTGGTGGCTGGCGTGTGGGATGTTAGCTCTGTTGGCCAACTCCTGGATTATCCTCAGCATCACGGCCAAACAACAGAAACACAAGCCTCTGGAGCTGCTGCTATGCTTTCTTGCTGGCACGCACATCCTTATGGCGGCAGTACCCCTCACCACCTATGCCGTGGTGCAGCTGCGGCGCGAGTCCTCTGACTATGACTGGAATGAAAGCATCTGCAAGGTCTTTGTCTCCACGTACTACACCCTGGCGCTGGCCACCTGCTTCACCGTGGCCTCCCTCTCCTACCACCGGATGTGGATGGTGAGGTGGCCAGTCAACTACCGCCTGAGCAATGCCAAGAAGCAGGCTCTGCACGCAGTCATGGGGATCTGGATGGTGTCCTTCATCCTCTCCACCCTGCCCTCCATCGGCTGGCACAACAATGGCGAGCGCTACTATGCCCGTGGCTGCCAGTTCATTGTCAGCAAAATAGGGCTGGGCTTCGGTGTCTGCTTCAGCCTCCTGCTGCTCGGGGGAATCGTCATGGGCTTGGTGTGCGTGGGTATCACCTTCTACCAAACCCTGTGGGCACACAGAAGACGCCGGCGGTGCCGCCATCAGAGAGCAGAAGAAGCATCATCCTGCTCTTCATCAGCACACACCACTTTCAATGTGCCAGCCATTGTGGTGGAGGATGTACGAGGCAAAAGGAGGTCTTCACTGGACGGCTCCGAGTCAGCCAAGACCTCCTTGCAGATGACCAACCTCATAAGCGCCATTGTCTTCCTGTACGACACGCTCACTGGGGTGCCTATCTTGGTAAGCATCCAGTTCTCCCTTTCCCTTCAGAGTCAGCAGTTAAACCAGATTTGCTTTTCTCTCAAGTTTTAGAGAAGGATCTCTCCTGTCCCACCAGCCGCAGAACTGCCGCATCTGAATCTGTGTTATTCTGAGCGGTGGTTTTAAAAAGATTGCAGTAATTCTCTCATCCTTCCGCAGCAGCATTTTCTTAAGTCTTAAGCCTGGGGAATGCACAGCTAAAACCACTGCGCAAGTTTTAAGTGGCTAAGAGGAGAGGAAATTATTCTGCAAACTTACTTGTAAAAACAATGAGATTTCTATTTCTCCAGTTTGCTTCTGGAGGGCTGATACAACAGCTTTAACAGCTGATGCATCCAGTTGTCTTTTTCCTTCTGCTTGTATGGCTGTAGGCAGCATTCAGGTTTTGGCTAGCTGGTCGATTCTGTGCAAAATTGGAGAGCTAGAGAAGTTCTCAAAAAGAACCCTTAAAAGAGGAGAGGCTGAGTCACAGATTATTTTTTTTCCCAGTGGCTGTGTCCTTTGTTAGCACCTATTTAGCTCCAGCTGGTAATGAGCACAGGAAGAAGGGATGCTAGCACCAGGTCTCATGTTAGAGATGTGACAGCTTGGAATATATGGTCCAGCAAACCTGGGGCAAGACCCCAGGAGCAGTTTTTCAAAGGGACACTGGGTAATTACTTGATTAATCCTTTAGAGACAGATTATGTTCTACTACAGAATTGATTCGTGTTACCTTTCTTCCTTGATCCCTACTTTTGTCTCCTGGGCATTGTTGCTTTTTTCTTACCTTTAAAGGTCGTGAGCTTTTTCAGCCTGCGCTATGATACAGCCCCCACCTGGATGGTTCTGGCTGTGCTCTGGTGTTCCATGGTGCAGACCTTGCTGCTCCCCTCTTTCATCTGGTCCTGCGAGCGCTACCGAGCAGATCTCCGCACTGTGTGGGAGCAGTGTGTGGCTATCATGTCTGAGGAAGACACAGAGGATGGTAAGCTCCTCACTGACCCACATTCACCTTTCTTCTCTAGCCACCTCCCCAAAAAGACTACAGAGGAAAGAGGGGCTCTTTGGGAAAAGGATCTTGTGGTGTTGCAGGTGGCTCAGTGACATTCATGTTACACCTTGAAGTCAGCAACCATAAGAAAATTTATTCTGTAGAAAGCTCTGCCACTCACTTGTAGCCTTAGGACTAGCGTCCAGAAAGCATTAGTGCAACATCCTCCTCGCTGGTTGCAAGCATAGATACATTGTGTGTGGCTGCCAAACCACAACCAAAGTGACATGCTGGGCCTCAGCCCAAGTCACTGATCCAGAGGTCCAAGACCTGACAGCGAGCAATTCAAAGGTGAGACAGAAGAATTAGGGCACTGTCTGGGTGCTTTAGTGCTGCTGCAAGCAGAAAGACAAGGTCCTTGTTCAGAGGTGAGCCCTGAGGGCTGCAAGTAGGGCAGCACAAGTCAGATAAGCATTAGGATGATGTCCAAGTGTCCCGATAATGCTCCGCTTCTGACTGAAAAGTGTTGACTGCCGTTCTTGTCTTTGCCAACAGATGGTGTATGTGACGATTATGGCGATGGCAGGATCTGCAAAGTAAGATTCGATGCGAACGGTGCTGCAGCTGCAAAGCGGGACTCTCGGGACATCAAGCTGCTGCCCATGCACCACATGTTGTTGCCCCAGGACAAGGTGCATTATCTGCAGGTGAGCCGAGAGCTAGCAGGGCAGCCCCACAACCCACTTCCTTCTTTGTCAGTTTCCCACGCCTTTGTGTCCTCTGACACTCTTCTCTGAGAAAGCCTCAGCTACTCCCTTCCTGTTCTGACTCTTCAAGTCTTCCATCACCTGCCCCCTTCTCTGTTTTCCAGGTCCCTATCTCCCGGAGAATGTCACATGATGAGACTAACATCTTCTCCGCCCACCGCTCTGCTCCATCCTTCCTACACAAGTGGTCTTCATCTGACGACATCCGCATTTCCACCCCCCGCAAGCCTGGGGGCCCTGGTTTCTTGCCTCCCCAGCTGCATGACTACCAGCACCGCCGGCGGCCCCCAGAAGATGAGCTGACGAGCCTACGGCAATTTTTGGAGGGGGGGCTGTTGCCCCGGGGCTCCAGCTCCAGCGCCTGCTTCTTCCGAGATGAGATCACCACGTTCATCGATGAGACGCCACAACCCAGCCCAGCCTGCAGCCCGCGGCACTCCCGTCTCCTGCTCGCATCGCGTCGCGACCGCCGCCTCTCCCTCGGCAGCCGGGAGGAGGAGAATTCCGACCGGCCACGCCGCTGCTCCGTGCTTGGCAATGAAGTCTGGCATCTGCAGGACGGAGAGCAGGCGCCATGTGAAAGGACCCTAGAGGCCTGCGAGCCACAGACCTTCCAGGACCCCAAACTATGAGAGACAGCATCGAAAACATTCAGTGCCATCACAGTTTTTAAATAAAATTTCAAGCGTTCCCTTTGTCCCGGGACCCAATCACTAATTTGCATTCTCATCTTTCTCACCAGCAGGCAGAAAACATGGCACCCCATGCTGGTGGGGGAAAAAGAAGTGGGACAGATCCGCAGAAGGGAGCACAACGGATGGACAGACAGCCTGTGCCTGCTCTCAGGTTACAAACACATCCACCGCTGCCACCGCCAAATGGCACCCTTGCCCGTCCCGTCCCTTTGTGAACTCCACCCTCGCATCCGCTCTGCCCTAAGAGACAAGGCAGGCGCAGAATGGTATTAAAATTCTATATTTGGAGTGTCAATCGTGTGTCTGTTTTTAAAATACTATATTAGTAATAATTTTGTTTCCATAGAAACAATATGATTGGCCCGATGTTTAATGAAGCTTCACAGGCTTCTGGAAGGGAAATGCAGAATGTGCGAGGCTCCTTTCCTCTCTCTTCATCCTTCCTTGTCAGTCCCTCTGAAAGGCAGCAGATGCTTAGCAGCCCAGGAAAGGGAATGATGCCCTTAGAGGAGTTGTCATGGGAGACTGGGTGAAAGGTCTTCTGTCTGTTTCAGATGTGGTGCTAAGCAGGAGAGGCCTCGGGTTTCTAACATTGCTCAGCAAAAGGTTTTGCTTTGAGGCAACTCCAGGCTTGGAAAGAATTAAATTCTCTCCAAGAAGACCTTGACCCTTAACATCTTATTTCACCAGTGCAAACTGTTGATTCCAGTGCAAACTCTGTGTGAAACTTAAGATGGCCCGAACTTCTCAGCCAAACAGGAAAGCTGACAGAGGCTTCTGGAGGAAGGCCCCCTCAACTGCCCACACCATCAAACCTGGGAGCGGTGAGGTCTGGAGCCAGCTCTTGCGCCAGACACGTTCTCTTGGCAGGGAGCTGCAAGAGTAGTGTGTGGGACATGGACCTTCTGGCTGGTGCTGGCTGTACTTCCAGCCATGGACAAAGGTTTGGCAGTGTCAGAGGGAGATAGGCAGCCCTTCACCCCCAAAGCAGTTCTCCAAGTGACGGGAGTACGAAGTGCCCAAGCGCGATTCCAAGGAGAAGCCTCGTTGGAGGCGTTTGGGTGACCCACCCCAAAGGGAGGGTTCGCGCTGGGGCGGCCGCCGGGCCCAGGGGCCACATCGGGCCCAGGGGCCACATCGGGCCCAGGGGCCACATCGGGCCCAGGGGCCACATCGGGCCCAGGGGCCACATCGGGCCCAGGGGCCACATCGGGCCCAGGGCAGCAGCACCGGCACCCCCGAGGAGGCGGCGGCTCTCGGTCCGCGCAGCGGGACCCGGGCCGAGCCCGCCCGCCCACCGCGGCCCCGGACCGGCGCCGCCCCCGGGGTGGGCCGAGCCCGGGGCCCGCCAGGACGCCCGCCCGCCCCGGACCCCTTCTCCTCTTCCTCCGCCTTCTCCTCCCGGAGCCATGGCCTCGCTGCTGTGCCTCAGCCTCCTCGCCGCCGCCGCGGCCGCCACGTCGCCGGGCCGGCTGCTGCCGTTCGACCTGCTGTACGCCGACGGGGTGCGGGCGTACCTGGCGCGGGACTGGCCGCGGGCGGCCGAGCTGCTGCAGCGCGCCCTGCACAGCTACGCGGGGCTGCGGGCGGCCCGCCGCGCCTGCCGCGCCGCCTGCGCCCGGGAGGAGCCCTTCCCCGGCGGGCCCGGGCGCTGGGAGGCCGCGCTGCTCGGGCCGGTGCTGCAGCGCGCCGGCTGCCTGCAGCGCTGCCTGGGGCGGCGGCTGCGCCCCGCGCCCTCCGCGCACCGCGCCAGCCGCGCCGTGCGCCGCGACTTCGAGCGCAGGGAGCCCTACAACTACCTCCAAGTGGCCTTCTTCCAGGTGGGCACCGGCCCCCGGGGGCGGGCTCGCCCCGGAGGGGTGGGAGTTGCCGCCTCCGGGGGTGTTGTCGTGCAGGGCAGGGGGCCGGCGTGGCACGGCTCTCCTGGAGGGTCGCCGGGCAGCCGAGGGGGTGAGCGCCTTTCCCTGAGCCTCGAGAAGAGACAGCCGAGAGGGAACCTCATTGATGCGCATAAATATCTGCAAGGGTGTTGCCAAGGGAATGGAGCCAGGTTCTTCTCACTGGTGCCAGCCACCACAAGAGGCAACAGGCAGAAACTGATGCGCAGGAAGTGCCACCTTTAGGTGGAATATTAGGAAGGACTTTACTATGCGGGTGACCAGGCACTGGAACAGATTGCCCAGAGCAGTTGTGGAATCTCCCTCACCGGAGACATTCCAAAGCCATCTGGATGCAATCTGGTGCCATGTGCTGTAGGACGGCCCTGCTTGTGCAGGGAGGTTGGAGCAGATGACCCTCTGTGGTCTCTTCCTATCTGACCTATTCTGTAATTCCATGATTCTGTGAACCCGGGAAGCTGCTGGGGTGAGAACAGTAGAGAGCTGCAGGAGCATGACAGGCACTGCTGCCTTTTCTCTGCAGCTCAAGAAGCTGGATCAGGCCGTGTCTGCAGCACACACCTTCTTCGTCGCTAATCCCCAGCACCTCCAAATGCGGGAGGACATCGAGAAGTACCGGCGTATGTCAGGGGTGAAGGCAGACAGCTTCCAGGACCTGGAGGCCACGCCACACTGGGTGAGGGCTCAGTGCAGAGCCACGCATGTGCAGCTCTTATTCCACCCTAGGGAGCGGTCTGGGACCCTGATCTGTTCTCACACAAAGGCCATGGCTTGAGACAGGGCCCCCGTACTCAAAATCATAGATTTAGCCTAGAAGGGGTCTTTAACGATCACCTAATCCAAGCTCCCTGCCATAGGCAAGGACACCTTCTACTAGATCAGGTTGCTCAAAGCCCCCATCCAACCTGGCCTGGGGCATTTCGAGGAATGGGACATCCACAGCTTCTCTGGACAGCCTGCTTCAGTGTCTCACTACCATCATCATAAAAGTATCTTATCTCCAATCCAACAAATATTTTTAATAACAAAAATTTACGTCAAAATGCTTTTTCATTTCAATACCATTACTCCTTGTTCTGTCACTACAGGCCTTGGTCAAAAGCCTTGCTCAGATCCCTTTGTGTCTGAGAGGCTGCAGGAAGATCTCCCTGCAGCCTTCTCTTCAGGGTGAGGACAAGCCCACTGCAAGTGTGACAGAGAGACTTTTTGATGACAGTTATTTGGCTTAAGTGTAGGATTTGCTGTCACTGTGTGGTTGACTGTGCATGAGCAGGCAGGCCCCTGTATGTCAGCACCACCCTGTGAGCGACTCAGAAGTCTCAGGGCATCATTTGATGTCACGCACACTGATGAAGGGACCTGGATCTGTCCTTCACAGGAGGCATATGAGACTGGTGTGCAGCACTATGATGCAGATGAGTACCTGCAGGCCGTGGCCAGGCTGGAGGAGTCACTCTCAGAGGCGCTGTCCGCACTGGAAGAGTGTCGTGCCCTGTGTGAAGGACCTTGGGAGGACGAGGACGAGGAGGAGAAAATGCAACCTGGCCTGTATGAAGCCATTGCAGGTAGTGTTAGAGGCACAGAGGATTGGGCAGGAGTGCTGTGCTCCCCGCACTGGGCACATCCCACCTCTCAGCACTCCTGTCTGGGAGGAGTGTGGGCTACTGCCTTTCTCGTTCCTCTCTCTTGCAGCCCATTATATTCAGGTTTTGAAGTGCAGGCAGCAGTGCGTCCTGGAAATTGCCACAAAACCGGGGAGAATTTCTGCCACAGAAGATTTCATACCCTCTCATCTTGATTTACTGCAGTTTGCCTACAGCCAGGGTGAGCAGAGCCACAAACCAGCAGGTTATGCTGTGGCACACCTACACTTGCCCTTTGTCTCTAATCTCGGAGGGCAGCTTGTCTGGGGAAAAGTGGCACACTGACCTGAGCTCTACTTCGGTTTGCCCCCTAACTCTTCCCAGAACCTCTGTTCAAGTCTGTGGCCACCTTGGGAGATGTCCCATGTGGTCTTCTTCAGTCTCATTGCCCAAGTTCTGTGATGGGAGGCTGTTCCCATGTCTTTCCTCCAGCACACTTTTTCAGGACCTTGTTCCAACTATTTGATGAGTGTTTTATACCCTCCTCTTCAGTACATGGCTCCAGACCAGGCTCCCACTTCCTGCCTAGAGGCTGCATCTCCCCTCAGCAGTGGTGTTCCTTCTGAGGCAGCCCTACCTGCCCTCGCTCAATGATGGCCTGTCATGACAGTGGTCATCCTGTCACTCTGTCACTTTCACACATCCCTCAGCCCTTCTTTTGAATGCCCCTGCTCCTGCCCGCACTGCCCCAGCTGTTTCATGTTTTTTCTGTCAGAGCACTGGTATCTCAAAGAAGCTGCTAGACCCTTCATCTTGTCTGTTGCATGAGGAAAGGGGGACCATTTCTCTTTCAAAATATACTTACTTTTAATCTGTTTCTTATAAACCAGCTCCCAGTAAGTGTTAAAAGCATGCCTGTTCTGTACCAGGTTCATTCCCATTGTTGGGTGGAAGTCCTCCTAGGTGGGGGTTGATGTGTACTTGGTGTAAGGCCAGCTGCCAGATCCTGACAGGGACACTGGGTGCTGCTGGCCTGTACACATTCGCTGCTCAAGCCTTTCAGAGACATGAGTGTTTGTTCTCTTCTGTCCCTGCCCAAGTTGGGAACCAGACACTAGCTGCTGAATGTGCTGCTTCCTACTTGCTCTTCTATCCCACGGATGAGCCCATGTTGGAGAAAATGAAACAGTATCGCACAGAGCTGGGAGAGGACAGAGCTGTCACAGCCCGACAGGTAGTCACAACTCCAGGTCTGCCTTTTTTGGCCCTCCCCTGTCCCACAGGACAGGATCACAGTCCAAGAGACAAAAAGGGAAAGGTGTTTCACTGCAGACATGTGCTGAGGCCAGGACTGAAAAACCTGGAGTTTACTTCTGGTCTGTCACAGTCAGTGTCCCTTCAGGACAAAAACAGGCTTTAACTGTGCACAGCAGGGTGATGGGACAGGCTTGTGCCCTGGACAGGGGTGGGATTGTCTTTTTTATGTGGTTGTTTGACAGTCTCTTTGCTTCCTTAGAGTATTCAGCATTATGTGCAGAGATCTTTGATGGAGAAGAAGTTGATTTATTATGCAGTGGAACATCTGGGAGAAACTTTTAATGACCCTGTAAGTAACAGTATCGCCTTAATCTTCCTGCCATGGTTTCACCAATTGTCCACAATCACAGTTGTCAGAATTCACTTTATTAGGCCATGATCCAGAAAGGATCAGATGCTGATGAGAAGGACCCCCAAGTCCTTATGAGGTGGATCCTTGAGGCATTTCTGCTGCTTCAGGACTGAAGTTAATTTGGAAATGCTGCTGTAACCATATGCATTGGCTCCATCTGTCTGTCCTGAGAAGGGGGCTACATTGGTTGGTCTGATATTCACTGGAGAAGCAGTGCAAGGTTTGTTGTGTACTGAAACACCTGTGGTTTTTTCCTACAGGATCTTTGGACTCCAGATGAGCTGATTCCTGAGAACCTAAAGGAGAAATACAGGTAAGATTGGGCATGTCAGCTAGGACTGCAGTAAAAGTAGGGGTGGTACAAGGAATAGTATTACGAAGAGAAATGGGCACAAATGGAACTGAAAGGATGTGAAATACTACTACAGAAGAGGGTTGGGCATAGCTCTGTGTACTGACAGCCCTGGTGTCTGTTTTTCCCTTGCTCCCGAGAGAGGATCAGGAGAAGCAAAAGCAGGAAACTCTGGATGTGGAAGAGAGGGAGAAGAGGGGTGAGTAAAAGAGGTTGAGGGAGATCTTGGATGCAGTCAGCCAGGCTTACTCAGGCTAAGTGCTGTCTTCCATCCTCAGACATTTGAGTGCTAGCTTAGATGCAGACTGACTTGAATGGCTCAGCAAGTCTTCTCACTGTTCTTTTCTTCCTCTTTGATGCATGTGTTATCTTGCAAAATCTCACTGCATACAACTCTGGCATGCAAACTCAAAGGGCACTGTGGCTGGAGAAGCTGGGAACAGCCTGAATGTGTAACAAGCCTGTGGATGAGATCCCTGTTCAGTGTGCCAGGAGTGTCTACACCAAACCTGGTTCAGCTCCACCAGCCCAACTTCAATCAACGTTTTTCTGAAAGGGTCATGAAGGGAGAGACCGGGAAATGGAAACTGGAAGCAGACAATCTAGCTTGGGCAAGTCTTTCCCTGAAAAACAGAACTCCGAAGGGTTCGTGGCTGAATGATACAGACTGCAGTGCAGAGTCCCGGGTTCTTGCTGGTCTCCTATTCTTACACAGGGATACAGAGCCTCTTGAAGGTCTCTGTAGTGGATTCCTTGATTAAAATGACCCCAAGTGGTTCTCTGCTGTGGCACATGTGAGAGCAGAGCCTTCTAAGGTCCTTAGTGCCTTGGCATTCCTCATCATCGAGAAGTCAGAGGAGGTGGGGAAAAAGGCCAAAGATCAAAAAGCTAAATCGTCAGCTAATGTCCAGTGCTTTTCTTTGGGGATGAAAAAAGCAGAAAGATTCACCAGAGATAATTCTGAGATAAGATGCTGATGAAAGATGATTGAAAGGAGGGTTGATGGAGGTGTTTACCTGCTTCTTTTCTCCAGAGCCTCACTCCAGTAGGCTGGACCTGTTCTGCTGCTGCAATCCACAGTGCACTCAAGTTCCCCCAGCTCTCTGCTGCTCTCCCAGCAAGTCCCAAGTCTCTGCTGGCTCCTGAAGCACGTGCTGTAGGCCAGCTTCCTCAGCTGGTGCTCTGGTTCCCCTGAAGCATGTGAGGGGTCTGCGAGGAGCGGGCACTTCTGGGGAACTGTCCTGTCTTCTCAGAGAATGTATAGTGTCTCTCCACTTCCTTATCCAGGCTGGGGGTTGGTGTCTGAGGGATTCTTGCCCAAAGCTTGCTCATGCCTGTCTGTGCTTTGCTTCTCAACAGGTCCTTTGCCTTTTGAGGGTATTGCTGTCACGATGGATTCCCAGCAGATGAATGGGACGCAGAGGGTTGTGTTCGACAGAGTGCTGACAGAGTCTGAGTGTGAGGACCTTCTCCGCCTGACAAAGGTGAGGCCAGGATGCTGTAAGAGCTCCTGTGTGTGTACTTTGCTCTTCAGCAGACTGGGGAGTAGAGTTTCCATGGAGGAGAGGTGACAGCCTAATGCATGTCACCTGTATCCTTGTATTCCAGGCAGCAGGGGAAGCAGGAGATGGATACCGAGCAAGACGGTCACCTCACACCCCACATGAGAGATTTGAAGGGTTAACTGTTTTGAAGGCCATGCAGGTAAAATGCATCTGTGAGTCTGCTGCCTTCTTAATTGTCCAGAAAGAGAGTTTGCCACCTGAGTGTTTTCTTCTCTGAATTGCGCTCTGGGTGCTATTATGGGTGTGCTCCCTCACAACACTTGTGGTCTCCTCTGACCTGCTTCCTCTTCAGTCACATTCAGGGATGTTGTACCTGGAGTGCTTGACAAGTGCTTTCTCTTCTGTGAGGCAGACATGCTTAGTTTAGAGTTGGAGAATAAGTTAATGTAGAAGGAGCCTCTTGAGATCTCTAATCTGACCTCCAGCTTGCAGCATGTCTAACTCCAAAGCTAGATGAAATCCCTCAATTCTTTGCATAGGCAAGGTCTGAACATTTCCAAGGGCAGAGATTCTCCAGCCTCTCTGGGCAACTTTTTTGGTGCTGTACCAGTCCTGTGAGCGTGAAATTTTTCTTCATATCTAGCCAAAATTTCCCTTGCTGCAGCTTTTGTCTGCTGCCTCTTTTCAGTGTGCATCTCTGAGGAGACACTGTCTCCATCTCCTTTGTGACCCCCTTTTGGGTGACAGGAAACTGTGTACTTTGATGTTCCTTTGGCCTTCTCTTCTCCAGACTGAAGAAAGCCAAATCTTTTGGCCTCTTTTTCTGAGTCATGTGCTCCAGCATTCCTGCCATCTTAGCACTCTTCATTCAAGACTCACTTCAGTCTCCTAGTATCTCTTGTGTAGTGGGAGACCCAAAATGGTGCAGCTTTCCTGATGTGCCTTCATGGGCCAAGGAGAAGGAAATAATTGCTGTGCTGTACAGTTGTACTCCTGAGTTATATTTAAATGAGAAAATGTCTTCTTTTCTTGCCCGAGTGACGACAGGGCTTTACAAAGGTCTCTTCTTCTGTACTGTGTACGTGTATCCTCTCTTAGAGTGTCTTTGTAAGTATTGTAACAGACTTGTTTTTCACTTGTAGCTGGCCCAAAATGGGAACGTGGAATGGAGAGACGCCAAATTGCTTCTGCAGGCTAGTGAGAAATCTCGGCAAATCATAGAGTCCTATTTTACTCCTGGAAAGAAACTCCATTTTTCATTCACACACCTTGTGTGTCGCACAGCTATAGATGGTAAAGAACCTTTTATCCTGTTAGTCCTTGTCTCCTAGAGAGTCTCCTCACTCCCAGCCGTGTGCTCTCAGGAGACTATCCTCCCTTTATTCTCATTGTACCCCTTTCTCTCTGCTTTATTCTTTCTCGAAACTGAAAATGCCCATATTCCTTTTTGCATATTTTCAGGGGAACAGGAAGGTCGCATGGATCTTAGTCATCCTGTCCATGCTGATAATTGTCTCTTGGATCCTGAAGGGCAAGAGTGCTGGAAGGAACCTCCTGCCTATGTGTACAGGGACTACAGGTAAGAGCACCTGCATTATATCATGTGAAAATATCCCTGGCCCCATCAGAGGATGAGTTTAGCTTACAGAAACCAGGTGATGGTTGGCTCAAAGCCATCCAGGACTGTAGTTTCAGGCTGAAGGGTGGATCATCAGATTCAGAACGAGGTATGAAACACCTTCCCTAGGCTGGGAAGACCTGCCCTTTTTCCCTCCCTGCTTTGCACAGCCAGCTTTAACAGAGAGCAGAATGAGGCTATGAGTCTGCACAGATTAGAACCATGATATCAAACTGTTATCTTGTGGGTCTACCACAGTGCTACAGTGAGCTGCCAGGCCTCTTGACAAGCTGTTTCTTGTAGTCGTGTTCCATCTTTTACTGAATTCTGTGAACTACAGGAAGAGGATAGTCAGGCTCCTTGTATTCCTTTTGTTTGAGCAGTCAGTGTACTTCAGTGACTATTTTCTCGAGATTCACTGCAAATACTTCGTGTTGGGTTTTTTCCATTCCACATGAGAGTTTATGTTTTTTCTAACCCGTGTCAGGTTGTGTTACTCCTCTGTGGAAGACCCTGAAGTATAGTTTAATGGTTATACCAGTTGTTGCACACTGCAGCCAGATGAGGTCAGTTCACTACAGCTGATTCCTCCTACTTGAGGAATCATCTACTCACCCTGAGCATCCAGAATTTTTACTTGTCTTTTCTTGGAATGGTAGCTGTATCCAGAGCAGAAATCTCTAAGCAGCTATGATGAGGATATGGGACTTAGAGGGCTTCCATTATCATTGATTTGTTTCCCTTTGGATAGCTGTGTTTACTTGGTTGTCAAGTTACCAGATTTTGTCGTGTAACTAGTTAGATCTCTGTCCTTCCTGTGAGAAAGCTGTCCTGTCCCTTCACTGCTCCCTGGGTTCTCTGACTCCACCTGAAAGGATGGTAAAATACCTTCTCGGAATCTATGCCACTGAGCTATTTTTGGGAGTACCCTTGTCCTCTTGCAGCTTGAGTTGTGACTGCTCCACCAGCTCAAGGGCTGAGCTCTTTACAGTGTCCTTTTGAATGAAGTCACTGTGTTCCAAACTTCCAGGATCTTTTCTGTGGATCTGTGCTATAGACATTAATGGTAATATTGAACAGGATTGGACCCAGGGGCCCACGAGTTCCAGTGATGCTGCTCTGGGTGCACAGTGCTCCTTTGGGTGCCAGTGGTGCACTGGTCCCTGTGTGCTGTTCATGCTTGTCTTCACCTTCTCTTTACGTTAGAAATTTCCCCCATGGCACCATTCTGAGTCGTTTTACCAGAGTCCAGACTGCTGAGATTGAGCACGTAGTGTTTCCTTCGAAAATCCACTATTTTTTCAAACGTTGTGTGGGTAGCCCAATCTGGTTTTAGTACCCCCATGTTACATTTTAAGACCGTTTTCCATTTACTTCTTGTCCTCCAATTACCCTTCTCAGAAATGGAGTCTAAAGCAGACTATTGAGGTCAGGATAACACTGTTTATGCTTCAGCCATTATCCCTACCTTCCTGTCCCTTTGGACGTGTGAGAGCTGTCCTTGCTTTTCTCCGCTCATGTCACCACCCTGGCTTCACAGCCTTATTAAAACCCTGTGGCAGAAGAGCTACAACTTCCTGGGTTTCAGGGCTGGTAATCCTCTCACTGCCTTTATGTCCTTAACATTGCTTCAGCAACCACAGTGATGATTTGTATTTCTTCCTCTCAGTCCTGTTAATTAAGAGCCTCTGTTGTTCCTCTGATGTTTTCTATCAGCTTAATTAAATACCAAGAGGAACCTGGGTAGTTTCTGGTCCATTCTGTCACCTATTTGACTGCGGTCTCACCTGGGCTGTGTCACTACTTCTCTTTTTGTATAACTGCAGTAAAGAAGTTTCTTGGTTTAATTTTCTTTTCTACATGCAACAGGCCTCTCTTTGACCATTCTAATTCTAATGTTACTCTGAAATTCCTTGGCTGTTAAGACATGGCTTTCTTTGCTGATCAGTCTCCTCTTCCAGGAGTTGGATTATTCCTAACTTTGAAACATAAACAACAGGTTAGAAACAAGGTCTGTCAAGCCCAGGGCATTGTCAAACAGTGCCACAGATGCATGCTGCAGAGGATTAAGAACAAACCAAAATAAAGCGGGACAAGTGTGTAGAGCTAATTCCCTGGCATACTCTCCCAGCCTCCTGTGGTTTGCAGCTCAGAGACTCCCCTGAGCTAGGCACTGCTGTATTTAACACCCTCAGATGGATTCTCCTGCTAACTGGTCCACTTGCTTTTGACCCTGTGACAAGGAGTGTGGAGAGGCATCTGGGAGGAATAAGCTTCGCCACACATATGTACTCTTTCTTTTTGTCCGCAGTGGCATTCTCTACCTCAATGATGACTTCCAAGGCGGGGGCCTTTTCTTCACTGAGATTGACACTGTGACTGTCACAGTAAGTCTGGGACTGGCCAAAAGAGGGAGAGAGGACTGAAGGTGAGACTTAGTCTGGGCAGGAGGAAACTGGTTGGTTATTGGATCGCACCACTCCAAAAACAACCCAGTGCTGGTGCAGTGGCAGATTCAAATAGGGCCAGCTAAAGGCAAATTGAGGCAAATCTCAGACAGAGGAGAGTTTGACTCTTTCCTCGCTGAGATTTTCTAGGCTTTTCCAGTCTGTGACCTTTGTTATCTCATTGATCGTCTCTGTCCCTCTCCACGGCCTTGCTCACAGACTGGCTGCAGATGCCTAGCAGCTCTCTGCTCTTCCACGTTCCCTGAGACAGTGTCACCTCTGCAGAAGGAGTGTGGAGGGGTCTGCGGGCTTCACGGTCTCCTGTCTCTCTCCTGGCAGGCCGAGGTGCATCCCAAGTGTGGGCGGCTGGTGGCCTTCAGCTCTGGCAAGGAGAACCCCCACGGCGTGTGGGCCGTGAGCCGCGGGAGGCGCTGCGCCATTGCCCTCTGGTACACACACTCCCAGGAGCACGCCGAGCAGGTGAAGGGCCATGCTGAGGAAACAAATACCTCCAAGTGAGATCAAATCCCACTGAGGAACAGCCTTTGGGCTTTCCCCTGGGGCAGGGCCAAGTGCAGCAGCTGGGGGTTGCCCTCTGGCGAGGTGTCTGGTGGAGGAGCCAGCCTGTGACGGGTCCTGCAAAGGGGGAGTGGGCTCTGGAGCGGTTGGGTGAGTGTTTTGTGGAGACCCCAGCAGGGAGGATTCACATCATTTCTGTCTCCGTGGCTGCAGGAACGGGTGAAGGCAGAGGAGCTGATGAAGCAGAGGGCTGTGGAGCAGGACCAGCCTGATGGAGACAAACGTCAGGGAACTGATCACAGCAGCAGATCCTCCTCAGAACCTCGTGCTCCCAGACGTGCAACCAAGCCTGCGGAGCAGAGACAGAAGCCTGGCTTGGACAGGAAGCAGCACCCCGAGGTGCTACGGGCCAGAGATGAGTTCTGAGTGCATGGGGCCCTGTGGACTGTGACACACCATGGCCTGGCAGGTCACAGGAGGACTGGGACCACGGAGGCCTGGAGCAGTGCATTAGTGTGGTAGAGCCGTAGTGATGGGGAGGGGTGCAGCTTTCTTCTCTGTCGTGTCCCAGCAGCTGAAAAACGGGAGAAGGGCACAGTGTGGAAGTCAGTGACACCAGGAACTTGCTTCACTGCCTCACCATGTTTGTCTCACTCGGAAGTAAGAAGACAAGGTCTTCTCGCTGAACTCCTCTGAGTGCCAACCTCTTGGCCATCCAGGGCTAAATCTGAGAGGCGGAGGAGGAGCCTGGAGTCTTTCAGCAAGGGCTGTCTCACATTCAGGAACTCAAAGCCTTGGAATTTCCTAAGCACCTGCAAACTCCAGAACCTTGCAAAGTGACCTGAGACAGGAAAGGTGAGGGGCTGTGAATGTATGTGGAATAAAAGCCAAATGCTGGACACAGATATTGATGGGAGCTTGAGTCTGTATACCAGGGAGATGTGCACACTTGTTTCTGAGTGAAATTTAATTAACAAATGATGGGAGATTGAGCCCTCAGTGAAAGATAACAAAGTATTTGCCCAGATGTCACCTACTTCCAATAAGGGAGAGCAAGAGGGAAAGGCAGCTGTGACGTGGCTAACATGGAAAGGGAGAGGAATGCCTTGAAGAAAAAGCACCGTACACTCACGTTTTCCTGTAGCAAGAGCTCTCTTTTTTTGTTTCCATTTTTTTCCCTTCTCCATGCACTAAATTGTCCCTGAAAGCAGAAGAGAGATTTTGTTTATCATTTTCCACCCTGATAGAAAGACAATCTGCTGTCACTGCCCAGGGGATTAGTGTCCCGAGATGGGATTATATTGTAGCCAAATAGGAATTGAATGGGGTGGATATGGAGTATCTAAAAGAGCAGTGACCCTTTTCCTGGGAAGCATTAGATCAAGAGATCAATCTGTGGTCATGACATACTCAAGCCTTGATGAGTTGTGTGTGGAGACCCCAAGTGCAGTTCAGCTGGAAGAAATCTGTAGAGCCAGGGCCAGTGGTGTAAGAGGCGGGTGAGTGATCCCCTTGTCACTGTTGGCACAGGGCCCCTGCTCCATGGAAAGGGAAGTCCTTCCTCAGTCTGAATCCTGACACTTCTTAACACTCAGGCTTGGGAAACCTGTGTTGGCAACCCTTTTTGCTTCCCATCCTCCCCAGGGTTACAGGAAAAAGTCCGATTGTGTGTATTTCCAATTCCCTCTCCCTGGGCCTGTCACATCCCAGCACCGGCGTGTCCATCCCGATGATTTGTGGGGGCTGCTGGGTGGTTCCTGTTTGATGAGGACATGTTGGGGGGTGAGGGGCCAGTGTCCACATCTCTGGCTTGCCTTGCCCAAGGGTGGCCTGGGTGATTAGACTGATGGCCTCCTGACGTCAGATGAGATCCGTTAAAAGGTATTTATCTCAGGCTTGGGCCAAAGCTGCGGGAGAGATTAAAAGAGATTGAGGCCAAGATAATCCCCCCGCAGCATCCCACTAAAGTGGCTGCCAAAAGGCATGCCACCAAATCTTTTGCCACCCCTGGCCCCTGTGCCCAGTTCTGTTTTCCCCATCCAGAGCTCCATCTGCAGCCGAGAGAGGGTGTGGTGGCCCTGCCATTGGTTTTCCCTTTGCAGGCCCTCTGTGGTGGCATCATCCCTCTTTCCGCCCTGCCTAGGACACAAGTGCCATGCTGTCCCTGGGAAAACAGGAATTCCTGTGACTGTGAGGTACAGCAAGCCCTGCCCTGGTGGCTGGTAATCCTAGGCTGTTCTGGCTAATCTTCACTTTATTAGTTTGTTGCTGATATAAACAGAGGGAGTCAAATCCGCCTGGGATTGTTTCTTTCCCTTCAGGAGCAGTGTGCTACTCTCTCTTTTCACCCCTCCCCATCCACCTGCTTTGCATTACGTCCCAATCCGATTTCCCCAAGTCTCTGGTGTCTGATTTAATTTGCCTGACGCTGCTCCTGGAATCAGCCCTCCCCCAACCCCTCCCGTTCACAGCCTTCCAGCTCCCCATGGGGAGATCAGTCCTGGGAGAGGCTGAGGAGCAGAGAGGGAGCAAGGGACTCGCTGGGTGGACCAACGGGACTGACTGGAGGCTGCAGAGGTATAAGGGACTTCTGGGCAGCGAGGAGCCATTCTCAGCAAGGGAGGCAGGCTGTGAGGGTCCCATCCAGGAGGGACTGCAACCCACCTTGCTCTACAGATCCCGGTAAGGTTGCCGCCTTGCGATGCCTGAGGTCACCTTGGTGAATCTGGCATTTGAGACCCTGAGTTTCTTGGAGTGATTCTGTGGCGAGCCTTTGAGCAAGGGCTCGTCCCATCAGAGGGTGAGGGAGGGTAAGATCATGGAAAGGAGCTGGGGTTAGCACTGAGGTGTCTTTACAGTGATGAGGAATCTTTGCACTGGGATGAGGTTGCTTGTTCTCTGCTGGGCAGGTAAATCTCACCAATTTCCAGACTGGAGTGGGAGGGTAACACTTCCTCTGAGCCACCTGGCACTCACTGCCTGTACGCAGCCCTGCACTCCCAGTGTGCCCTGTGCACACCTCTTTGCAGCTGGCTGCTGTTCTGGGCGGACAAGGAGCCCTCAGAAAGCAAGGAGCAGAGCAGGGTAATTTTACCCTGACCTTTGATCTCCATCACAGGAGAGAGGGATCATCTCTGTATCCGGCTCTGCAAGGAGCCCAGGGTCACCAGGGCGAGCCTGCAAAGCTAGTCAGGGATTACACGGAGACCCAGGGACACTGCCTATTCACACAGAGTCCTTCTTCTTGCACCTTTCCCTTTTCCGTTCACAGCCCTCTCCCAACATTTCACAGAGCGACCACTCCTTCTGCAGTATAGGGGAAGCTATCCAGGAATAGATAATAAGAGGGTTCACCTTGCCTTGTTTTCCCACCCATTACTTGCACCCTTATCCCCACCAGGGAGTGATGATGCAGGTGACTTGGAGGGACAGCTCCCAGGGAGAAAGATGGGCCACCTCCATGGCATCATGCAAGGGATATGGCCACTGCTCTGAAAAGTCAGGGTGTGGCAGCAAAAGGCAGAAGATGGATCATTCCAGATCCCCCTCCATCCGTCTTGCACCACAGCAGAGGCATTTGATCTGCTATGAGCAGACACCAAAGGACTCAGGATGGGTTTGGTTGCCCACAGACAGGAGTGCTGCAGCAAGAAATGTTAGAAAAGGCAGGAGGGGAAAGAACTGTCATGTTGGAGAGCAGAAGAAGTGAAATGTGATTTCCAAAGGCAAGAGCTGTGAAGTGGATGAGCACAGCTGAGGCAGAGCTCAGAACAGGTCCGGCATGGACTGACCAAGCCCACGCTCTGTTTGGCTGTGCCGTGCTTGCTCCTTGGTGGAGGGTGCAGGAGGCAAAACTCTGGAACAGTGCTGGTGCCAAGGTCCTCCTGTCAATAGCTGTGCTGAGAGTGGTGGATTGTTTCTTTCAAAGGTACCTAAAGACTTGGTTTCCTCCACTGCTTAGCATTCACTTGAAAGAGCCCTTACTTCCAGAAAGTACCAAGTGTGCACCATTTAGAAGCCCTTCCCATTAAAACTAGCCTGGGCAACCACTGTGAGCAGCTGTGAGCTGATTGATAGATCCACAAGAAATGTGTATCCCTAAGGTTCTGCTGGTCAAGGCAGGAACATGCCTTGGCCAAACTCCATTTCACTTTCCTCTGTTCTTCCCCCATCCCTAAATTTACATGACTGTAATGAGCTGCTCTTTTGCACACCTGCCCTGGTGCTCCTGGGAGGCAGCTGCACTACGCTGGGGATTGGGTAACTCACTCTCCACAAATTGCTCTGGGACATGATGGACAGGCAAAGATGGAGCTATTATTATCACTCATCTGTGGCTCCTTGTCCTTCTGAGGCTGAGAACAATTCCCAACTTCATTTAGAGTGTTCCCTCAGAGGGATTTAAAGGTTCGGACACAGTCCTGAGCTGCACCTTCTCTATATTTAGCCCTTTTTATCCGTCCTCGATATCCTGCCCCTGCTGTTTGATCTGCCTATGGCTCTGAAAGCCCCTCATCTGGTTGTGCAGCTTTAGAGAGCAGTGAACTGGCATTCCCTTGCTAGTACCAGAGTTGAGAAACTACTGGAGAAGGGAAGAGAGTGGTAAAAAAGCAGGAGCAAGGAAAGGAAGACTGAGATCTGATAGGTATGAGGAGGAGGTGTACAGCCAGCTTCACCTGGAGCAGGAGTTGGAAGGAAGGGAGGAGAGCAAGGTTCCCATCTCTGTGCAGGTTTGGGTGGGCAAAGCCAGAAGTCTACGAAGAAAAATTAGGGCAGGTGGATGGACAGTGAAATAACAGCCTGAAGAACTTGGGAACCAAGCAAAGGAGGTTGGGACAAGAGAGTCAGAAGGAGGTGGGTTACCTAGCAGGACAAGGCAACCCAGTGCTTAGGATTCATGGATCAGTCCTAAGGAACACTGGGGAAGGGCAAAGTGTGGGTCACAATGGTAGGGCTGGCTGCACAGGGTGGCTGGAAGTTCAGATGTGCCACTTGGTGTGCTGTGGGCTGTGACCAGAGCTGGATGAAGTCCTGCAGCTTCACTGTACACTGAGGGGCAAACACCACAGGATAAGGAGGATATGCAGCCTCTGACTGAAAGCTGTAAGGCTTTCCCCAGCATCTCCCCACTCTGGCAGTCAGCCGAGAGGTGGAATGGAATGCCAGCCCTTTCCCAAAGGAGGAGGTGGCTTTCATGGCCAGGGTCACTCAATGAGGTGCAACTGTGCACCCTTGCTGGGAGGAGCCCCTTCATCACTGCTCTGTTGGAATGAGAGAATAAAAACCATTGGGATGGGCCCAGCTCAGGAGCTGGTCTGTTCCTATCCTTTGGTGTAGCTGAGGCTGGCAGCCCCAGGCCATGGCACATTCCTCTGGGCCCTGAGAGTGCCGCCCCGGGTTGCCCTTCTGCTCCCTCACCATTTGCTGGGGCTGGCAGCCCCATCCAGTGCATGGGCAGTGAGCAGGGGGGGAGTCAGCAGTGCTGTGGCTCTGTCCAGCCTTGCAGGCAGCAGGCACAAGTCTCTGTCTACAAAGTATATGCTGCAATAGCTTTCTGCTGGGACAGCCTCTCAGGAGCTAGGGGAAACCTGTATCTCATTCTCTTTCCTACGCTGAAAGCCATGCCTCAGGAATCATTGAACAAGCAAAAACCCACTGTGCCTGGGGCATCAAAGGAAAGCCATGGTGACATTCGAGGCAAGGAGCTCTTAAAGGAAACTCGAAGTGTTCTGTCAAGCAGCAAACGAAGGCTGGATTTGGGAACTGTCTGGATGTGCTTGCCCACAGCAAGAGAACAAGACTGGCGTGGAAAGACCCAAAGCCTCCCTGACCAGAGGAAATGAGGCCTTCAGGCAACAGGGATGGAAGTCATGTGACACACAGGGACTAGGAGAAATTCTGCAGATGCTGCTGGAACACTTCTTGAGCAACACCTGGAGCACATCTGGACACACATCTATCCAGGTGAAATGTTGGAGCAATTAAAAGATCATGTTTGTCTACAAAAGTGGGAGATGCTAGAATCACTGGTGAAGATTTAAGTGCACATAACAAGAAAGAGAGAACAAAACAGAGATGTTGTACAACAATACTATGCACCTGCATGTTGAATATGGATTACAGTTCTGGTTCCCTGCTCTCCCTGCAAAAACATATAATCTCTGCTCTGTAAATAACTGAAAAAAATCTCAAAAAACAACAGAGATAATAGGACGTAACAGCTTATGACCAGGTTTGCTCTGCAGTCTGGAAAATGGCTGGATATGACAAAGATGTATAGAATACCAAGTGATGCAGAGGTGGATAGAGACCAGTTATTTGCTCATTCTTCTGACTCAAAATATAGCTACTGTCAAGTGGAACTAGTGCGACCAGGAAGTGACAGAAGCAGGAACTTCTTTGCAGAGTCTGCCACCCAGCTGTGAAAGTCATCTCTATGGGGTACACTGAGGAGGCTGTACCTGGCATGGGCACAAAGATGGTGTGGACAAATGCACAGAACAAAAGTCCATCAAGGACTTGTATACAGTAATGCTGCTCTAGCTTTGGCTGTCAGTGAAAAGCTGGGGCTGGACAAGTAGGAGATGTTCCCCTATCGACTTATGTTATTCTTAGATCCTTCCCCAAGCATCCTCCTTTCCTTTTATTCTATTTTGGTTTGGTTTGGTTTTTTGTTTGGTTGGTTGATTGGTTTGGTTTTGGTTTTTTTTTCCATATGTGAAACTGGAAGGAAACCCTGAGAGAGCTCCTCGACAGCCCCATAGATTTCCAGGGTGGTTAGAGAGTTGGTGGGTCCTGCCTGGTGAGACTTTGCTTAGGACAAACAGTAGGAAATAGCCAGTGGGCTCCCCCCATCAAGTTTCTTTCTCCTGGAGCTGAGATGGAGAGCTTGGCGATGAACAGGGAGAAGCTGATGAAGCTTGGGATGGAGAAGATAAAAATGAACAGACAAGTGGTACCAGAACCTCAGCAAGGGGTCCTGGAGTTCTTTAGCTTCTGCACATGTATGTGTAAGCAGGATCCAAGGCAAAATGGACCTTTGACAAGGCCCAGCACAACCTCCCCAAATGCTAAGGGCTGTGGCCAGACACAGCATGATATTACTGAGTATGAGCCAAGAAATGCCCACCAATCCTTTATCAGAGATACCTACATTTCCATAACTGAGCAGTCACATTAGTGTCTCTCCTTTGATTTGTCTCCCCAGAATCCAGGCTGCCCCTCGTGGAGGAGCCACCCCTAGGTCAGGAAGATGGGGGAGATGGAGCAGATGAAGCAGGAGGCTGAGCAGCTGAAGAAGCAGATTGCGGTAATGTTGTCAACAGTCAAGAAACGGCTGAGAGCGTGTCTACCCCCCAGTGCATGCCCAAACTTCCTTCCTCAGCCACAAGCTGGAGTTGGGCTTTCTCCATCTGCATACTTGGAGCCCTCTGCAGTTCTCCACAGCCCTTTAAATGCTAATGGAGATCTTCACACCATGGTGGGGGAAAGAGTGGCAGGGGAAGGGAGAGAAGAGGGGACAGGGGTCCCAAGAGTGTAGTGAATCCCCAGGATCTCCTCTGTCTGTCATCCAGCTGGTGTTCTGTCAGGTGGGAGGGTCTGTGGAAAGGGTGTAGCACAGTCAAATGGATGCTGAGCAAATTTTGGCTCCCCTTCCTCACATTTGACTGGTGTCAAGGTGCCCTAATCATCAGACAAAGATCCCCCTGTGCTGGCGCCACAATCCAAACAGACCAAAGCCACAGTTCCTACTTCTAGTAGCCCTCAGACTACTACCCCAATTTTACTTGTCATTTCCTTCCCTGCATATTTTAAATCTGTGTCATCTGTTCTTGTCTCCTCTCCAGGATGCCCGGAAAGCCTGTGCAGACACAACGCTTGCTCAGGTAAGGGTCAGAGCTGACTGGGCAAGGTAGCACCACTCTGAGGAGGTTTTATCCAGTAAGGAAGGAGTTAAGAGGCAGAGATGTGGAAAGCAGTAAAGCTTCTGGTAGTCTGAGATAGATTCTTTCTCTCCCACCTCCCTTTGTTCAGATTGTGTCCGGAATGGAGGTTGTTGGGCGCATCCAGATGCGGACCCGGAGGACCCTGAGGGGACACCTGGCCAAGATCTACGCCTTGCACTGGTCTACAGACTCCAAGTGAGAGCGCTGCTGCTGATCTGCTGGGTGCAGGACAGCACAGGGGTGTGATGGGCAGGAAGGCTCTGATGGGAAGAAAGCCACTAACATGATGTTGTTCCTTTCTCACAGACTTATGGTCAGTGCCTCACAAGATGGGAAACTGATTGTGTGGGACACATACACAACTAACAAGGTAGGAGTCAGGTGGCTGAAAACTGGGATGCTGGAGTGGGTCCCCTTGAGGCTGAAGCCCTTGACCTGTTCTCTCTACTGTGAAGAGTCCTGACACAGTTTCTGGTCCTCCCAGGTTCATGCCATCCCTTTGCGTTCCTCCTGGGTCATGACCTGTGCCTATGCCCCTTCTGGCAATTTTGTGGCCTGTGGAGGCCTTGACAACATGTGCTCCATCTACAGCCTCAAGTCTCGTGAAGGCAACGTCAAAGTGAGCAGGGAGCTCTCAGCCCATACAGGTGTGTGTGCTGCCTGCCTGCAGCTGGGTGCCTCCTGCTTCCAAACTTCACTCTTCACCCTTCTGTCTCTGCCTTTTTTCTCATATTTGCTTGTTCCTGCTTCCCAGGATACCTCTCCTGCTGCCGATTTCTTGATGACAACAATATTGTGACTAGCTCTGGAGATACCACATGGTGAGTGCTCTCTCCCGCATCCTAGTGACGTGACCTCTGCTCTTAACACACCAACAAGTGCAGTCCTTCCGTTCTTCAGCACTCCACTATCTAAGGAAGAATTGCTCCTACATGGAAGCCCATATGGAGCACCTTAGGAAGCTTGATTCATTCTCCTTCCCTTGGCAGAGCAGATGCTTCTTTTCCCAGCTGAGGCCAGGTCAAGCACTAGGGATCATGTCAACATGATCTCACAATGAACAGTGTCATTTATACCAGGACAGAAAATGTTTTAATTTTGTGTGGAGCACTCATATGTTCTCCACTTCTCAAGTCTTGTCCTCTGTGCAAGGGACACTGCAGAGGCAGTGCCTGGATCTTTTCATTCCTGGTTCTCAGAGCTTGCTGTGCTGTGACTCAGAACAGTCCTGAATCTTTATTCACCCCACCCCATCCCAATACCTGCTTTGGAAGAATCTCTTGACCAAGGATGAGTGTCATTTCTGTCAGAGATCAGGGTTACACAGGGTTTGTTTGCCTGCCTGTGGTGTGGCATCCCACTGAACAAGAGCTTTGCATCTTACAAGCGTGGACACAGAAGACCTTTTTCAGCTGTTTGCTATGTTTTGCTGTTTGTGTCCCTCTTACTGTCTCTCAGTGTTCCCTTCAGCTGTTACACTTACGGGAATATGCCATACCTCACACCCCCCCAGCCTTAGTCTAACTCTGCTTTGGCAAAAGCATTGCCAACAACAGCTGTGAAGATATCTCCTGTTGTATACAGCTGACTCCAGGGATGCTCTCACCCATTTTCCCATGCTGTAGAGATGGCTTACCTCCTTTTGTTTGCGAGTGGGACAGCTTTTCAGCCTGGCTGTAGGTCTGCTCTGCCCTGAGCTGTTCTCTCTTCTCCCCTCCTGCAGCGCACTTTGGGACATCGAGACAGGGCAGCAGAAGACTGTGTTCATTGGTCACACTGGAGACTGCATGAGCTTGGCTGTCTCCCCTGACTTCAAACTCTTCATCTCTGGGGCTTGTGATGCTACTGCCAAACTGTGGGACGTGCGGGAGGGCTCCTGCCGTCAGACCTTCTCGGGGCACGAGTCCGACATCAATGCCATCTCTGTATGTATGCTGTCTGCACAGGGCTAGGGAGGAATGTGGGGGCTGGGGCAAGGTTGGTAGAAGCTGTCACAGTCATAAGGGTAACAAGGGCCTTAGATCTTGGCCCCATGATCCAGCCTGAAGCAGAGAGTGCCCAAGATCACTGAAGTTTGTGGGAGGGGTCTTCCCATGCACCAAAGCATCCAAGCCTTGGGCAGGCAGCACACCATGGTCTCTGGAGCTGAGCACCCTGACACAGGTGCTGGTCCAGCTCTGCTCACGGCAGCTGTTGGGAACTGTGGTTCAGGCACAAGGTTCAGGCTTCCTGGCACAAGACACAAGTGAGGCAGCAGGAATTCCTAACTCAGCTGAGGTCAGCTCCAGACAGAAGAGGTGGGGTGGGGACTTGGGATCACCCGGAATCTTCTGAAGATTAAATTTTCATGGCAGGTAGCTCAGACATTTGGGAGGAAGCACCTCCCTCAGAGCTGCAGAGATGGCAGGACAAGAAACGTGCCAGACTAATCCTTGTAGCTAACCAAATGAGCCTGCTAGCTTCCTGCAGTCTGCTGCTCAAACCATCCTCCACGGACATCAATTAGTAAAACCTTTTTCAGTTGTCCCATGGCTACCTTGCCAGCCACATGGTTTTCTGTCATACCTGCTCCTGAGGAACCCTTTATTTACTCCTCAGAGCACAACCACAGAAAACAAGCTTGTATGAGAAGGCTGGCATATGAGGATCAGAGAAAGAAAGGCTCTGGTAGCCAGAATTATGTTAGACCTCAGCTGGGGGATAATGGGTGGACACTTGTCAAGGCCAAATCTAACAGCTGGAGTTAAAATAATCCTTCCTCAAGCACTGAGATATCTTGCAACAGCTCTAGCCCCTTAGGCCATTTGTTTTCTTGGAGTGGAAGGGGGTTATTAGGCCTTATGAGAAGTATCAGTCTCCCCCTTCATCAGACTCAAACTTTATGATCCAGTGTCTGGTCCCACCAGGTTTTCCTGCCTCTGTTGCTCCCCGGTGGTTAGCAGGGGGGTGACAAGTTGAGGAATTCCAACGGGATCAGAGGAAAACCTCATTCAGGCATGGTTTGTGCCCTCCCCAGTTCTTCCCCAACGGAGAAGCCATCTGCACGGGCTCCGACGATGCCACCTGCCGCCTGTTTGACCTGCGGGCGGACCAGGAGCTCATCGTGTACTCCCACGAGACCATCATCTGCGGGATCACCTCCATCGCCCTCTCCCGCAGCGGGAGGCTCCTCTTTGCTGGGTATGATGACTTCAACTGCAACATCTGGGACTCCCTGAAAGCAGAGCGTGTGGGTGAGTGCCTCCTTGAGGTCCCCCTTTCGCTCCCTGCCAGGCCTCTTGTTACCTATCCTTATCACCTTAGGGATAACAAGGCACTTTTTTTTCCTACACAGAAGACGTTCTATACTGACTGAAACCCAACAAAGCTCCCTCGCACTTAGGGAGCACACAAGAACTAGGACAACTCTCACTGGGGTAGAAGAGTTATTGGTTTTTAATATTAAGGAAGTCAAGCCTTTAAACAACATTGTTTCAAGGGGGACAAGAAGGTTCCTATTAGCTGAAACTGCTCACAACCACCAATAGAATATCCTACATTCTCCTAGTCTGCCGTTTGCCAGTTCCAGGTACTCACAGTGCCACTTGGTGGCCAGGCACCAAGCCAAGTGCGCACCTGGGCTTCCATCCAACATCTTTGGGTACTCTGTGATGCTCATACACAGAACACACGGCATTTTTTTCTTTCACATGTGGCTCCTACCCTCTGAAAAGTTATGAAACGCAGCCCACAAGCAGCATTGCTGCTTCTCAGCCTTATCAAGGACCCCATCCCATCTTAGTTTTACCAACACTCCAGCGTGAAAGCAGTTGTGTGAGGATTCAGCTGGCCATACCTTCCCAAAAACCCTTTGACCAGGCCTTGTGGGTGGTGGTTGTATGCACACACAAAAGTTCCTCTGCGCTTTTGTTCCGTGTGCTGACTGTGAGAGGTTGTGCGGGAACAGGCAGGACCTGTGATGTATGTCCTCAGCAGGGCCAACCCCATCACCTCTCACAGGCCCCCCTTCACTCCCTGACATCTCTTCTTTCCCACCACAGGAATCCTTTCTGGCCACGACAACAGAGTGAGCTGCCTGGGGGTGACGGCGGATGGCATGGCTGTTGCCACTGGCTCCTGGGACAGTTTCCTCAAGATTTGGAACTGAGGACGCCAGCAGAGAGGGGAAGAGCAGCAGAAGCACGGCCCATGCAAAACAGCATCATCAGATGAGCACAACAAAAACGCCCACCTACCAGTCCCACTTGTCTCTAGACACAGGTCACTTGTAGGAGCCTCCCAGAGTGAAAGGGAAAGGAGATCAGGGGGGAGAAGCACATGCACTGGCTCTTCTCTCCACCTCTAAACAGCCCCAGCAGTTTCCAGCCTTCTGCAGGCTTGAAGACCTGTTCTTTATGTCTCAGGACTTTGCAGTACAATTCAGACACCCTGCACATTCCTTCAAACACTGCTACCCATCCTCTTCCTTCAGAGGACCCCTCATGCAACACCCACCCCAGACTAAGCTTTCTCCCTGCTTTAAGTCTGCCTAATTCCTCTGTGCAGCTGTCCTGTATCCATGCAGACAGCCCCAGAGACACAATGGGTTTGAGATTTCTATGGCACCACCTCAAACATAAAGCTAGTGTAAATTTGGCTCATTTCCACATGGGAGCACTTAGCTCAAGTCCTATCTATGCATAAAGGAGGGGAAGGCAGCCTTCAGACCTGCCAGAATAGCAGGGAATATATTTATTCTTTTCTTAGTTCAAGTCTTATCTATGCATAAATGGCAGAAAAGTAGCCCTCAAGACCTGCCAGAATATCAGGGAATATTATATTTATTCTTATTTATTGTCTGTTTCTTGCTGTTCCTTCCCTCTTTGCCTGACTCCTGCATTGTATGGTGACCCTATCTAACCAGTAGCCATCAGCCCATGTTTTCAAGTCTGTTTAGATCTTCATAGCCCAGGCAAATAAAGAACGCTCACAGAAGCACTGCAGGCTGTGTTCTTTCCAGCATTGCAATGAGCTACTGCAAATGTAACTCCCTTCCTGTGAATATTGCCTGCTGCTCTCAGCCAGTCAACACCTCATCCACAGACCTTGCTTTAGCAGGAGGTTCATGTTTTATTTGAGAAGAGGCTGGAGTTGGGATAGCAACCTGAAAGTGCATCCATTCAAGGCTTGGATATTTTAGCTCAGTTACAGGACATAGCCATTTTATTCAGCCCCTTTTCCACTTGTTGGCTCAGAGCAACATCCTGGGTCTCCCTGCTAGGGAGAGCTGGAGATCAACAAGGTCAATATTAATGGACAATACTATCACACGTTATTTTTTATCTCACCCTCACGACAGTCCCTTACAAAACTCAGTTTCGAGTCAGTGTAGGAGCGGTACAATTCCAGAGGTGACATTGAGTGTACATCAGTTTCCTGCAGGGAGCTGCAGCTTCCCAGCTCACACTGTTTTACATGGATTCAAGGCCATACCCTTCAGCATGCTCCAGGTAGGGGCCAAGGCAGTTTTAAGGCTAATGGAAGGCTGAACTATTTGTTCCTGGACTCTTGTCCCAAAGAAAATATTGTGCTGGGCAAGCAAGTATAATATCAGGACATACAGTCAGCAAAGGTTGAACACAAATTTATTTACTAGAGATAAAAACTCAATGGAAAAATCAATACAGCTGATATACAATAAAAGAGATAAACTCTGTGCTGTACATAAGACATGACAAACTAGGAAGAGGGAGAGATGTTTCCCCAACAGGGATAGGTGAGAAATATGACACTGCTTTGGAGATTCAGTCTATTGTAGGATTTCTCCCCACTAGAAAATTCTCAAAACATAGGAGCAAATTATAGCAAGATCCTGAAAAGAAGTGTCTAGTTCTCCACAAAAGGACACTGTTGGTTCTCTTTGTTCAAGTCACTCCAAGCACAGTTCCCAGATTTAAGGCTCCTGCTCAGATCCATTTCCCTCTTCTCCCCAGGGTTCTCTCCCAACACATGCCTCTTGCCCTAGAGAAATAAAAAACCCAAACACAGAGTGTAAAACACAAGTTAATTGAAGGTTAGTTAATTCTCAGCAGAATATGTAGTCTATTTTCAGGCCATTCAGCTTGAACTCTCTTGTGACAACATACAAGAGTGACTTTTTTCTACAGCCTAAAGAGAAAGAATGCACTGGAATGGGCAACTTCATGGTGAGGCCAAAGACAGACATTGAACAAGACATGGAGACATTTAATGACAAGACTGACCCACAGGAAAACATTTGTCAAGTTACTAGTCCCTAGGTCTAGGAGATCACAATTCTAAACTGGAACCCTACAAGATACAGAAATTAAAGGATTTGATTCTTCTTTTTTCAGCTCAATCTCCCTCCTTCAGTATGGCCCATTGAGCTTTACCTGGCGAGGGGCAGGAGCACTGGGAGAATTATCATCTCGTAGAACGCTGAGGGGAGAGCGGCCAGTTCCTCCAGGTGCTGCCATGAATTTGTTGTTGGGCTTGTGTCTTATGGGCTTGCTCACTAGTTGACAAAAGGAAACACACCAGGGCATCATGACAAGGCTCAAAGGTCCTGGACTTCAAATGCCTCCTGGCCTTTATTAAAGACTTACCCAAGGGCTTTGAGGCAAAGGGATCACAGAAAGGTTGATGTCGGAAGTGAGGAACTAATTAGAGGAACTAATCCAGCAGGGCCACCTACAGCACATTGTCCAGGACCATATCCAAGTGTCTCTTGAATATCTCAAAGGACAGAGATTCTGCAACCTCTCTGCACAACCTGCTCCACTGCTTGGTCACCCTCACCGTGAACAAAAGCAACTATTTCCTGTGTACCATTCCATCCCCTTTGCCTCTGGTCCCATCACTGGGCACCACTGAAAAGAGCCTGGCTCTCCCTTCAGGTATTTGTATCTATCAGTAAGATACCCCCTTGAGAGTTTTCTTCTCCAGGTTGAACAGTTCTCAGCTGCTCCTCCAGAAGCAGTGCTCGGCCCAGAGCTTTCTGAGGCACAGCCTCTATCAAAGTCTCTCACATTGCTCAGCCAAAGCACAGAGCGTGTGGTGCCCACGCAAGTGTGCTGCCAACACTTGCTCCATAGCTCTTCCCAGGGAGAAACTCTAAGGTTACCCTCTAGGCAGGTCTCCACAGCCATCAACCCCTCTCAGAGAGGGGAAGAGTTGATTTTGAATACAGGTTGAAAACAATTTCTCAGCTCTGGACGGAAATCAGTTCGATAACACAGCAGTTCTCAAAGGGGTTCCCCGGCTGCAGAGGCTCCAGGCGGTGGGACACAGCCGGACTAGGGGATAGGGACAGGCTCCGTCGGGAAGCAAGCCCGGAGAAAGGCACCGGCAAACGGATGGTGCCGAGAGCCCCAGCTTGCTCACAGCCCATCCCGCGCGGCTCTCGGGCACACGGAGCGCCGTGAGCCCCACACGGAGCACCTACCCGAGGAGAAGGCAGGGCGGCCGGGCCGGGCCGTGCTGGGAGAGGGCGGCCTCTCCTCCTCTTCGCCCGCGGGCGGGGAGCTCCGCCGGGCCGGCTCCTCGGCGGGGCCCACCGCTCCCGGAGGCGCCGGCTCCGGGGCCTCGGCCCCAAAGGCCTCGCTGAGCTGCTTCACCAGGCGGTCCACGCTGTCTGCCGGGGACAAAGAAGGACGAGGTGAGCCTCTAAGTCAGGCAGCCCCTCAGCCCGCCCACCCAGGGCAGCTTCACTCACCACTCGACACGGCTCTCATGGGCGTGCGGGAGATGCCGGGCGTGGGCGACCGTGGGTCCCGCTCCTGGCCGGTGCCTGCCGGCGGCTCGGCGGGGCTGGGCTGCGGGCTGCCCGCCGGGGAGCCCACTACCTGCGGAGAGGGCAGCCGTGGGGGTGGCGGGCCGGAGCCACGCAGGGGGGAGCGGCGGCGGGAGGGCGCCTACCTCGATGGGGGTGCGCAGGATGCCGGCGGTGGGGGAGCGGGGGTCGCTGACGTGCGCCAGGTGCTTGTTGCGGGGCGCGGCCGGGGTGGCGGGGGCGCTGCCGGAGACCCCCATGGCGGCGGCGGCCGCACTGCGCCCCTGCGCCGCCGGACCCGCCGTTCGAATCTCCCGCGCGCCGGGCGGTGCCGCCGCCCATTGGCCGCTCCGAGGGGGCGGGGCTCATTACGTCACTCCTATCTCCCCGCCCCGCCAGCCCGTCTACTCCGCAGTCCCCGCCCGTCACGTCCCGCCTTACCCCGCTGTCAATCTTCGGGGACAGACCCGCCCCCTCGCCCCTCTGTACGCCATTATTGGTGGATGAGAGCGGCACCGCCTCCCGCGATGGCCGAAGGCCGGTTGCGATTGGGCGAGCTGGCCGGTCGGCACGGTGAGTCCGGCCTCCAGCCTCGCTGCCGATTGGCTAGGACCCGCCTGACCGCGCTGGGCTGCGATTGGGTGGGGCGGGGCTGTGGGCGGTGCCGCGGTGAGCCGCTGTCATGGCGGAGCTGAGCGAGGCGCTGCTGTCGGTGTTGCCGTCCATCCGGGTGCCCAAGGCCGGCGACCGCGTCCACAAGGACGAGTGCGCCTTCTCCTTCGACACGCCGGTAAGCGCGCCCCGCCGCCGGCCCGCTCGCTCGCCCGGGCTGCTCCCGCCGCGGCCGGCTCCCACCCCGCCGCCAGCCGGGGCGCCGCCCGCGCGGGGCCTCACGGGATTTGTGGTTCCCCGATGGCCGCGCCGTCTGCTCCCGGGCGGCGCGCAGGGCCCTCGCGGACTACTGTGCCCGGCGTGCCCCGCGGCGCGCCCCGCCCGCCCGCGGTGCGCTGGGGGCTGTAGTTCTGGGACCGGGGCGGGCGTGGGCAGGGCGCTCGCCCCGATCGGCCCGGCTCGCCGGGAGTCCCTGGAGAGGAAGTGCCCCCGGCCCGAACTCTCCGTGCGGGGTCTCTCCAGGACATATAGTCCTGCGGGAGGCAGGGGGTCGGGTGCGTCCCGGGCCCGCCCCCGGCGGCGGGGGGACGGGCCGGGGGTCCCGCCCTGCCCGGGTCTGAGCCGCCTTCCCGGCCTGGCCGCGCGGCGTGGCCCGGCAGGCGAGGGGCGAGGCGGTGCTGTGTCATTAAGATGGCAGTGGTCCCTTCCCCAGCCATCTCCACCCCGCTGGCATCCCTGCGCTTCCTGCGCTACCCTCGCTCGGCCTAAGTGGACCTGCGGAGGCGAAGGCAGCGGGAGGGCGAGGTCTCCCTTGAGCTTCCTCACGGGCGCCTGTCCGGGCTGAGCCCCAGCCCAGCAGAAATGGGATGCAGCTGGAAGATACGGGTCCTTCGAGGAAGTGGCACATGGCATCCTGGTCCTCTTTCCCTCCCCGAGCTCCACAGTGATGCCTGACTGTGCACTGCCACTCTGTCTCAGTCCCAGCAGCTTCTGAAAGCTTCTTAGTGGTTTCCCTCCTTTCCAACTTCTGTATTTGAGTCCCCTACGCTTTCAATTTGAAAAGGGTAACTGCTGAACGAGTGTGATGTTTTCCAGCTGCCGATGGGATGGTGGGGGCATGTTCTATATCTGTTTCCAAGCTGCTCACAGGCTTTTGAACACAACAGCAAAAGTAAACAGTGGTCTGTTAACCTTCCTCACAGTGTAGCTTGGCATCATTCCATATGGCACTGAGAGTCACACATTTGGACAGGGTGCCACAGTTTTGCTAGTAATGATGGTACCATACTCTGAACTTGTAATCTGTGCATGCTAAGGGCCTTTTACGAGATAAACTCTTGTGGAAACTCAGGCTTTCCGGATTTGGTAGCATCCTGCCATAAATGAACACACAAATAGTTTTTTAAATACGTCATCATGACAGGAGTACCTGTTCTTCTGGGACAGCCAGGCTGGGGCTTGCCATCCTATTTCTTACTAGCTACTTGTGGCTGCTATGTAGGAATGAGCTGTTGCCATGACTTAACAAATAATGACTAGTCTGCCATGCCTATCCTAGCAGCTGGAATGGCATTCCCTTCAGTTTTGTCCCTCCTTCCTTCCAGGAGTCAGATGGTGGCTTGTATATCTGCATGAACACGTTCCTGGGCTTTGGGAAGCAGTATGTGGAAAAGCACTATCAGAAAACAGGCCAGCGGGTCTACCTGCACCTCAAAAGAACACGTAAACCGGTAAAAAATAAAAATATATATGCTCAAACTTGTTCTGAAATTGTGAGCTGTGCTGTGTCTGTGTATTCCATCAGATACAGAGTTTTCTCTCCTGAGATATGACTGATTTTCCTGGTGAATTGAGGGACACCTGTGCTTCAGTTCTGGTTGTGCTGAGTTGTTGTATGAATTGCTCACTTATTTCTACCTGGTTTCCTTCTGTTTCCAGAGTAGCTTGATTTCAATCCCTAAGGCTTGCCACAGTGTGCCTGTCCCCTTAACTCTTATTTCCCTATTTCTTCTCAATGCCACAGAAGGAAGAAGACACCAACTCCAGTGCTGGGGATCCCCCAAGGAAGAAACCAACTCGCTTGGCTATTGGTAAGGAAGCACCTATGTACTGTATGGTCCTGGTGTTCAGCCAGTCCTCTGGAGCTGCCTGGTTTGTCTCTTTTGCTTTACACTTCTTGGCTGGTATTCCTGGCCAAATTCAGACCTCATGTTTTCCAGTGTGTCTCCAGTGAGCAGTTTCTGTAGAACAGTCATTAAGGTGGTAGTTGTGTTCTGTGTCTAAGGTTGCATCTTGTTTTCCATGGATAAGTGTGGTTTTTTAGCCTCTGCCATGACCCCACGTGCCTGGCTCAGCCTGGTGTGGGGATCACCAGACTGGGACTGTTGCTTAAGCACAATGTGCCCAGCATGGGGCTGAAGTAAGTTTGAGAAAATATGCGTCTGAGAAAAGTAAGTTTGAAGCTCTTGGCAGATAAACTGTATTTTAAACTCTTCGGATATTGAACTAGCGTTATTGATACAGACAGGGAAGAAATTAATGGGAAATGCTGCATTAACATTTTTGGGTCATTGGGTCTTATAAGGCTGATACTGGAGGAGATGCATATGAGCATTAAAACATTAAAAAAAAATTTAAATCTCCCTGTTTTGGAAGAACAAAGCCAGTATTCCATTACTGTCTTTCACCAGATGAGAGGGCTGTCATGGCAATCAGTGGAGATGCTGCTTATTTGGAGCAGTTTCAGCTGGTAATTTCTGAGCCACTATGGAGACACATAAAGGAATGGGCAGGAACATTTGTAGCAGTAACAGGTTCTTGGCTTGCTGGAAGCTGACCACTAGAGGGAAATCCAGAATCTGGACCATGAACATCTTGATTTTGGCTCACTTTTTTCCCTGATGTAGACCCCTAGTGACTTGTCTGCTGCCAGAGCACAAACACCACTATAAAGACTGTCAGCTGCTCCCTGTTTTTCTGGTGAGCTGAATAGAGCCCCAAAGATCACTTCTAGCAAAAGGGAGGCTGGGATCTCTATTTCTTCAGATAGCCAGTGCTTTGTTGTATATATATGATTGTGCTGCTTTGGGAGAGATGAGGCCCAGTCTGCATTATGAGTTATTTCTGCATTCTGAATTCTACAAAGGTCTTGCTACAATTGTTGTCTGTGGGTTGGCAAATATCTCTCTGTGATAACAGCTTAGTGGTGTGAATGGAGCAGGAGAAAAAAAAAAAAAAAAAAAAGTATTAGCCCTTTGAGACAATGGTCTCAAGTTCAGGAGAAGGTTTTTTTTTTTTGTCTTTGTTTTTGCTGAACCGTGATGGTTTAGTTAATCCTGACACGGGAGATTTTTTTAAAGTACTAGAAAGATTTGTGAACAAAATGAAGCCCTTGATCCCTCTGTATCTCATTTCCCCTCTCAATGATGAGAAGAGATCTACAGTGCTGGCCTCCTATGCCTGGATGTTGTTTGATGGACTTTTGTGGTGTGTAGTGCTTAGGTTCCACCATGGAAAGGGTGGCAGTGTACCTCAGGGCAAGCTGGTGGCTGTTGACTCTCGTCCTCATCTGGAGCCTCAGAAGGTTCATGTAACCCCCTGAGGGGACCTCATCAGTCTGGTCTAGTTTGTTTAGGGTTTAGGAATTGTGTAATGCCCTGGGGGGTTGTGTATTGCTCTGCTCTGTGAAGTGGTGGTGGGAAATCTCTGGGCTGTGCTGAAGAGGCGCAGAAGAGGATTATCTAGGTATGTTGTCGCATTATGCTGGTGACTGTTTTCTAAAATCATTGTGTTCATACATAGCAGTTCATGCACAGTGTAAAAAATCGGAGGTATCTAAGGAGGGAGTTGCAGACGATATCATGGGACTGGATATTTTTGACAAGAATGTTTTAAGGAAATACAGTAGTGGTTATCAGAACTGTATTGCACACGGGATTCTTGAGGCAGAGGCATTGTGCAGCAAAAGCTTTTATTCCCTCCAGAGATTTGTTGCAGCTGCAGATGTTTGCAGCTGTTGTTGACCATGCAGATACTTGTTGCAGAGATCATTGCAGTCGCAGCATGCAATTTTTCCAGAAATGTAGTAAATTTAGTTTAAAAACACAGGAGATTTAGGCTGCTAGTAAGCCACGTGTCTTCTGCCTGTTTCCTTTTGGGAGGTAGGATGTGAATATCTGCAGAACAGAGAAGGCCAAGCTTTTCCTCTGAGTATCTACATAATCCAAAAACTGTAGATGAGGGAATCGGCAGAAACTGCAGATGTTTTGGTGAGCATCCATGGTGACTCTTTACAACTGGCAAATAACCTTTATGTATGGATCTCCTGTCTCTGCTGCAACCTCTGGAAAGCACAGCTAGGTGGGCATAGAAACTATTATCACTATGCCTTTATTCAGACTTTTTCTGAAATTCTAGATATTCTGGTTCCAGAGGAACTCCTAGTTCTCCTTGCTTGAGTGCGGTACTCTAGACTATCCTTTCTGGAAAAGGCAAGAAAGAGAGGCAGGCTTCTTAAAGACGGTAGTAGACCTGACCTTTGCTTTGGCTTACAAGGTGATTTCTTCGTGCACATCTCCATTCATTGTCTTGAGTATTCTGGTTAAGGATGAACACCAGTGCTTTATATTTGCTCTGTTCTGGCCAGTGCCTTTCTAGAGGAGGTTTAGTTTACTTCCTGGTTGTAGCCAGTCTGGAGATCGTTTTTAAGCATCTGTAAAGAGAGCTGGGAAAAATAAACCTATTGTCACTAGGCTTATAATTGGTCCTGTGAAGTCCATACCACCAGCAGAAGCTCTGGGATCCAGAAGTGGAAGATTGTGGATCACTGATTTAGATCTTTGTCTTAGTCATGGCGCCTTATTTCATGTAAGCTGTGGGGAGAGAAGCTTTTCAAGCACTTTGATTTCACCTGTTACCACAATGTTTTTTCTTCTTGTAGGTGTAGAAGGTGGATTTGACATCACAGAAGAAAAGTTTGAATATGATGAAGATGTAAAAATAGTAATTTTGCCAGACCATTTGGATATTCCACGTGATGGGTTGGAGGGACTACCAGACATGGTCAAAGACAGGGTATGTTTGGGTGGAGGGCTGTGTTTATTGTTGGTGAGGAAATAGACTATTACAGAGAAGGAAACTGCCGTGTAAAAGGGATCCTGCAGAGTTGCTGTGAAGTCTCAGCTGGCAGACATCAGGATTGTTCTGCACTTACATAGTGCTGTATATTACATGGTTCTGGCTTGTATGTGGCTGAGGCTCCCAAAAGTCTTAACCGACATGCCTAAATGTGGAGTGCTGTGGCACTGGAAGATTCTTGTGCCCTTACTGTGGTAGGGTAGCCCTTCATGTTTTCTCCTGCTGTCCCAATTCCAGATTGCCAGTGCGATTGAGGCCATCCTGACAGCAGATTCAGCCTCACGGAAGCAGGAGGTGCAGGCTTGGGATGGGGAGGTTCGACGTGTTTCCAAACACGCTTTTTCCCTGCAGCAGCTTCAGAACGATGTCCGCATCCCACCGTGGTAAGCATAGTGCTGGAACTTTGTGTGTCACTTTGGGTCCCAGGTCCTTCTCCTGTGCTGGGCTGCAGCAGCAGATGAGACCTCTTTTGTGAGTCTCTGAGTGTGCCTTGGCACAGTAGATTCTGGGGAGGTGGCACACTAAGGTATATCAGGGTTCTCAGTTCTGTAGTAAAAGAGGAGTGAGATCGCTTACTATGGATATTGCAGTGGGCAGCGAGGGCTTGGGAGGTACAACCCAGAGGTTTTCCCTCTGATCTCTTTTTCTCTGTTCCTTGTCACTAGTGGCTGGAAGTGCAGCAAGTGTGACATGAAGGAGAACCTGTGGCTGAACATGACCGACGGAGCCATCCTCTGTGGTCGGCGCTACTTCGATGGCAGCGGTGGCAACAACCACGCAGTCGAGCACTACCGAGAAACCGGCTACCCGCTGGCTGTGAAACTGGGAACAATTACTCCTGATGGGGCTGGTGAGAATGGGGATCCTCCCTGGATTAGGGATGCCAGGAACTACTCAGGCTGACACAGATCTCTTGCAGGTGTCAGGGTGGTGTTGGCCATCTTGTGACCTGGAACATGCAGTGTCATCCCATTGTGAACTTTCCCACTCTGACCTGCTTCTTGTATGAGGCAAAGAACGAGCTGCTAAAAAAACCTTGCCTTCCTCCACCCCTCCCTTGTAATTGGGAGCTTTTAGACTAGTTATCCAGGTTGCCATCTGATTTTCTGTGTTGGGGTGTTTATTGAAGACTAGTGTGTTCAAATCCTGAGCAGAGAGTATATGGCACAGTAACCCACTTTCCTTACTCCTGGCATAAGTGTACCTCTGTACCCTGATCGGTGACAAAGTTGTCTTAGTCACATGTTGAGGAGGAATCTCAATATTCTGTCTGTTAGGTAATTCTCCAGAGAAAGGGCAGAAACCCCAATGACTCTGTTTGTCAAAACTCCCAGTTCTGAGTGCTTTCTTCATCCAGCTGTGAATTTGAGATCACAGGCCATTTTAAGTTTCCCTTTTTTCTGTCTTCCTGCATAGATGTCTACTCCTACGATGAGGATGACATGGTGTTGGACCCCAACCTGGCAGAACACCTGGCACACTTTGGGATTGACATGCTCAAGATGCAGAAGGTGAGGAGAAAGTGGCGTCCTCCATAGGCCCAGAGGGAGAGAGAAGCAACTGTGAGGTGTTTTAGCTGGATTCCAGCTTTCTGTGGCTATGCAGAATCATTCCTGGTCAAGAAACCCTGGGGTTTTTTTGTCACAAAGAGAATTGTCTCATCTGCTTCTCTTCTTTGATTGCCCTTTTTTGCCTTTCTTTCAAGTCCCTCAGGTTTATTTCTCTTGGGTTATGTGTCAGTGGGCAGGGAGACTCCCAGGTGCTGAGCTCTTTTTGTTAGTGTGTGGTTTCCATGCCTCTTCATAGGGAATGGTTCAGATTTCTCCCATATTTCTTTTCCCTCCTCTTTCTGTCCCAGGTATTCATACATATGGAAAAACTCTAGTTTCTTCCTTCTCTATGTGTGGACTAAAACAAAATGCACTTGACTCTGTTACTCTACAGCATTGCACTTTTCACACTTCTGGTGTTTCCTTGAGTCTTCTTTGAGGATTTTCCTGTTCTTTCCCTCTGCAGACAGACAAGACAATGACAGAACTGGAAATAGACATGAACCAGCGCATTGGGGAGTGGGAGCTCATCCAGGAGTCTGGTGTTCAACTCAAGCCCCTCTACGGGCCTGGGTACACTGGTATCCGTAACCTGGGCAACAGTTGCTACCTCAATTCTGTGATGCAGGTGCTGTTCAGTATCCCAGACTTCCAGAGAAAGTAAGTGAGCTTAATCACTCCTTTCCATTAGTCTGGGATCAGTACAAAAATCTCCTAGAGCTGGGAGCTTCTGTTGGAGCAATCATGCTCAGAACTGCATTTTTACCAGATGAAGCTGCATATCCCTTAGATTGCTCTGTCCTGCTCTGCAGGTATGTGGACAAGCTGGAGAAGATATTCCAAAGTGCACCTTCGGACCCCACACAGGATTTCAGCACACAAGTGTACGTAGAATTTTGTTGAGAGGAGGAAGGCTGAGGCTGCCTGGATGCATCCCCTCTGTGCTGCGTTGCTCCAGGGTTCTCCCTTAAGCCTCCTGCCTCTTTCCTTGCCTGTAACCAGAGACACTTTGATCCATAAGGATCTAAGCCCAGGAAGTTCAGCTGAATGCCTTAGGTGGAGAGGACAAAGTGCACCCCGTGTGCATGACAGGCTCTGAAATGTACTATGTATGTTATGCCTGTTAAACTGCAGGGATTTCTGGGAAGCAGCTTCTGTCTGCATAACAGTTTAAAGGGGCTTGCTGTCTGCAGTGGAGGGAGATGGCAAAGAGCAAGGGGATACATATGCTTGGGTAGCTTTATTCTCAGTAGATGACTTATGTATGCTTAAAGAGGCTTCCCTCAAGAGGTTCTGTGCAGGAGAATGTGCAGAAGGAGGAACACGAGATTTGGAATGAGGCTGCATTTTAAGATGTGAAGTCTGTGCTACAGCTGCTCTCTAACAAGCATGTGGAAGTGCGGGGTGGAGGAGTGGAAGGTGGCATTAGTGGACAGGGAGTTCAGTGGTACAGGAGGATTCTAAATTTGGGCAGCCTGGAGTGAGGTGTTCACTGAGAGGGGATTCAGGTAAGACAGCCAGAAAGACTATTGCCTGGGCAAAGGGAGGAGTTGTTGAGGTTTGGTTCCAGACAAATGGCAATAATGATGGGGAAGGACTGGAGTGAAATGGAGTAGCAGGAAGGTTGGGCACAGGAGGAAATCGCTGAACACATACTGTTGTCCATTAAGCACCTCATGCAGTCAGTCTTTCCTCTGGGAAAACGTGATCAGTCTGCTCCCAGCAGTGCTATTTCTGGCTCAGACAATTTCTGTGCCCTGTTGTCTCCTGCAGTCAGACACTGCTCTGTTCCCCTGTCAGGCTGCAGCTCAGCTTGGCTGTTGCGCAGCTGCTGTGTGGCTCAGCACCAGCTGTTCATTCATGTTCTACTCAGTGTGCAAGCAGTGGTTGAGGTTGGCACCCAAAAGCCCTAGTAACTTTGAAGCCGTGTCTCCAGGGGCCAGAGAGCAGACCACAATAAGAATCTTGCCTGATGCAGCAGAGGAAGCTGTTATATGTGAGGCTGACAGCCCACTGCAGTGTTAAAGCTGGATGGGCTGATGTGCCTCCTGGAGCATGTGAAATTGAAGAAACATTGATACTAACAGTGACCTTGTCATTCCAGAGCCAAACTGGGCCATGGTCTGCTTTCTGGGGAGTATTCAAGGCCAGCTTCTGCAGATGGGGAGCAGCAGCCAGATCAGAAGGTGAGGCTTGGATACAGCATCCTCTCGAGACGTGTGTTGCATGAGGTATTGTGTGTGCTATGTGGCAAAGGAGGGACAGCCCTTTCTGAAGGCATGTGCTGGGGCTTGTTCCAAGGCCTGTCACCTGGAGAAAAGCATGGCTAAGAATAGAATGCTACATGCCAGGACACATGCTTGGCAAATTATGACCACCTTCCTCTTCCACGTTGTTATTTGCAGGGTATGCAAAACGGCATTGCTCCACGCATGTTTAAGTCCCTCATCGGAAAGGGGCACCCAGAATTTTCCACTAACCGACAGCAGGATGCGCAGGAATTCTTTCTGCACTTCATCAACATGGTGGAGGTAATGGTTGAGTCTGTGTGGCAAATCATGGAAAAGCCCAGCTTGATTTTCTTCCCACACCAAGGGGTGAGGAGTAGAGGTGAGAAGCTGGCAATAGGAGCAGAGAGGAGAGAACACAGGGAAATGGGCCATCTAGCACCTCCCAGGGTGGAGAAGGACAGGTGCTTGGCCATGTTTTCAGGGCTGATTCCATGGAGAAATCTTTTTTTGGGAGTGGCACAGCTGGAGATGTAAACTTTGTTCTTTAGGAGCAGGAATGCCATGGCTTCCTGGAGTACAGAAGCTGGCCTTAGTTTCCTCTTTGCTGTCTTTTCTAGGGGACTAGGTACAGAAGTGAATACTTTTCAGCTACTTGCTGTGTGGCATCACTGTTACTGCAGATCATTGTTTCTGCCATTCTGATGTTACATCTGTCCTTCTAATCTCTCCTTCTTCAGAGGAACTGCCGCAGCTCGGAGAACCCTAACGAGGTCTTCCGTTTTCTGGTGGAGGAGAAGCTGAAGTGCCTGGCCACAGAAAAGGTGAAATATACCCAGCGTGTGGACTATATTATGCAGCTGCCTGTGCCCATGGATGCTGCACTCAACAAAGGTCAGTAATGTGCCAAGACCAGAACAGTAGCAAACCCTGTGTTTGTATATTGTACTATCCTTACAGAACTCCTTAAATGAGAAAGGGACTTCTTTGCCACTTCTGAGGCCAGATCCTTCTCCTGCTTTTGTGGGATCGGGCTGATTTCTTAAGAGGTGGTGTGACACAGTGATGTCCCTCTAGAGCCTTTCCCTCGGACACCAGAAGCTGGGCTGTGATTCAGCTGCAAAGCAGGAGTGACTGCAGTAGCAGAAGTGTGCTCTGGAAGCTGTGCTCCGTTCTCGATGGCGTGTATCTATAGGCCTGCTCAGCCTCTGGGTGTAGCTTACACCAGCTGCTTTGTAGGTACCTAGAGGTGGTCCTTGACTCCTCTGCTTTATTCTCTAGATGAACTGCTGGAATATGAGGAGAAGAAGAGGCAGGCAGAGGAGGAGAAGCAGCCGTTGCCTGAGCTGGTGCGAGCCAAGGTGCCTTTCAGCTCCTGCCTAGAGGCCTATGGAGCTCCAGAGCAGGTGGATGATTTCTGGAGCACAGCCTTGCAGGCCAAGTCTGTGGCTCTTAAGTAAGTGTGTGTCAATTAAGCTATGATGAACTGGCCATAGCTGCATCTCTGGGGCTTTCTTGTAGTGGCCTGGGAGAAGAACCAAACTGAAGCTTGTAGTCCTCCACACCCTGGGTCCATAGAACATTGAAGCAGAGAGAGGATTGATCCATCAGTGCTAGAGTGGTTGCCCTCACTGCCCTGTTCTGTGGGCAGAACAGCAGTGCTAGTGAGGTCCTAGCTGTCACATTTCAGTTGCTGAGGGGCTACAAAAACACAGTGATATTGCAGAAAACTAGTAGCTTTTACTGTCAATTTAAAATTTCAGCTTTGGAATCAGTACTGACTGTATGATGACACTGATCTTGCACCATCTCTAAAATTTCTTCAAGTTTTTAACTGTTAAAATTTCAGCAGAGCACTGAGTGTAACAGATGCGTGAGTTCTTTGAAAGAATGCTAACTTAAATGCTAGTAGCAAGGTTTAAAAAACAGCTTTATTTTTTCTCACTGCCTCTAGCACATGCAACAGTGCAAAGTTGCAGTGACAAGATTACAAATGTAAGCAGCTTTCTGCTGTGATGCTACTGAGTGTTCTTTTGCAATGGAAGTCCTCAAAGAGTTGGAAGTGCTTTTCTAACACTCCATTATTAAGCAATAGCTACTATAAACAAACATCACATTGAAAAGTAACATTCTTGTTTCATTTTTACTGAGTCATATTCAAATGCTTTACTTTTGCCTAATTTAGTTCTACAGCATGTTGCAAGTATCACCTGGTAATGAATATCTGTCTCACTTATAGGTGCTTCTCCTTTCACATAGATTTTCATAGATTTCAGGCATTTTCTCTCTCAAATTGTCTAACTAAATAATGTTTAATCAAATTCAGTTAACTTAAAATTCACTGCTTCTGTTACATATAAAAAAAAGTGCTCTTGTGCTTGAAAGCTTGTCAGTTCCTGCAGGTGTATCTCTTGGTTTAATAAAAAATGTTATTTCCACTACATTCCTTAAGGGTTAGACTTTTAATTAAACAAAATCTGACCAGGCTTGTAAAATACAGGATTGGAAGTTAGAGTATGTACTATTTTTTCTCATCTCCAAGATTTGCATTCCATCTCATCTTGTCAGGGTTTCTGCCTTAGAAATGGTTCTGTGTTTGAGGAGCTTTAAGCTCAGCACAGGAGAGCTGCACAGGCAAGTGTATCCCCCAGCCTGCTCAGGACATGACTCTGCCCTACTCACTGATTTCTTGGACCAGTTAGATACCCTCAATCTTTGCTGACAGAGTATTTAAAAATAATTCTGTGTCTCTTTCAGAACGACACGGTTCGCTTCTTTCCCAGATTATCTGGTCATCCAGATCAAGAAGTTCACTTTCGGTCTGGACTGGGTGCCCAAAAAGCTCGGTAAGGAGGATGAGAAGTACAGAGCATATAGGTACTGGGAGTCACATATGGATATTGTGGTCATTACTGCCAGGAGGAAAGTAGCTATCCCAAAGTTGCTCCAGGCATCCCCAGGGACTTACCCTTCTCGATTTCCCAGCCGAGTCCTTTGTTTCTGCCCCTACATGGAGGCTGAGCAAGACCATATCTTGCAGATGTTTCCATTGAAATGCCAGAGGAGCTGGATATCTCTGCACTGCAGGGAACAGGGCTGCAGGAAGGAGAAGAAGAAATGCCGGACATCGCACCCCCGCTGGTGACACCAGATGAGCCCAAAGGTAGCCTGGGGTTCTATGGCAACGAGGACGACGACTCCTTCTGCTCCCCTCACTTCTCCTCTCCGACATGTTAGTGATTCTCCTCCTCTCTTCCTGATGCCTGACTCATTTCCTTGCTCTCCTTGCCTTGTGTCCCATGCTAGCAGTTTCCCACTTGCTCAGACTTTCCCTGTCCTTTTGTCAGTGATTGCCAGCTGCGTCCCTTGCATACTTTGTTATGCAAGGGTGTTATGCAAGGGGGTTTGTTGATTCCTGTTCTGTGCAAGATGGGGAGATGGCATGTCTGATGCATTTAGAGGAGGCAGTGCTGGAATTAACACAGGATTTTATTGGTAGGGGTATTTAATTTTTCACAAACCACAGTGGGAGGTTGGGTTCAGAGCCTAGGGAAGAGCCAGTGCTCCTGAGTTCATGGGTTGAATCGTTTTGTTCTTTACCTGTGTGTGAGACTGCTCTTCTGAAGAAGAAAGGCCGAGAGACGAAACCTGGTGTGAAATAAAGCCAGGAAATGGTGGCTTTAGAGGCTGTGTGACACAGGACGAAATGGAGCCAGCAGGGATGGGTGGGAGTGGGTGGCTCTAACTTCTGTCTTCCCACAGCGCCCATGCTGGATGAGTCGGTGATTATCCAGCTGGTGGAGATGGGCTTTCCCATGGATGCCTGCCGCAAAGCCGTGTATTACACAGGGAATAGTGGCGTTGAGGCAGCCATGAACTGGGTCATGTCACATATGGACGATCCAGGTATGAGGCTGTGCTGAAGCTTATTGCTTCTGGGCTGCTGTGCTTGTGTCCTACTACCACACTGGAAAAGTGAAGTAGTTTGGACTTGGGCTATACCCTCTTGGAGAGATGTAATTACTTTGAGCTGTGTTGTGTTTCCTGCTGCAGACTTCGCTAACCCATTAGTTCTCCCTGGATCCAGTGGGCCAGGGTCAACTATTGCCTGCCCAGACCCTCCTTCAGAAGACAGTGTGGCCACCATTGTCTCCATGGGCTTCTCCCGGGACCAGGCAATGAAAGCGCTTAGAGCCACGGTGAGAGGCACAGGTGACATCAGAGAGCAAGGATTTTCTCAGGAGCAGGAATTCTCAAGTTCACTGTCTTCTTCTTCCTCCCAGAACAACAGTCTGGAGCGTGCTGTGGATTGGATCTTCAGTCACATTGATGACCTCGATGCAGAAGCTGCTATGGATATCTCAGAGGGGCGCTCGGCAGCCGAGTCCATCTCTGAATCTGTCCCTGTGGGTCCCAAAGTGCGCGATGGACCTGGAAGTGAGTTTCAAGCCATAGGAATGTGGACTTTGGGGTGCAAACTCAACATGACTTTGTAATTCCTGATCCATGCACTACTTCAGGCTTTAGTGGCAGCTATCACAGAGCTGGTCTGGTTGTAGAGGTGGAAGCAGGGAGGAAGAGGGAAGGAATGGCAAGACCTTTGTCTAGACCTTTCAGGCTGATAGAGGATTACCTAGAAGGCAATAAAAGAGAGATTGGGGAAGTACCATCAAGTGAAAGACAGGAAGGGCTGTGATGCTTTTATCCAGTGGTTCTGGGACACTTTTTTGCCCTTTTGGTTCCCACTGAAAGAAGCAGTTCCAGTCTGTGCACAGAATTTGTGCCAGTGGTGTTGGCTGCTGGGTGCTATAGGGAGGCAGAATCCCTGCCTTACCTATCCAACACCCATGGCTCAAATAAAAAGTTGAAAGAAAGGAGACCAAATGGAAGTTAGTATTTCCCATTTCCTCTAAAGATCACTCACAGTCACACGATGGGGATCCAGTTCTAAATGATTACCTAGCAGAGCTTCCTTCAGGGATCCTTCTCTAGAGAGTGCCTTGCACAGAGTGTTAAGGAATAAGATACCTTTCCTCTTTCCCTGACAATCCTCTCTTCCTTCCTTCTTTCAAGAATATCAGCTGTTTGCCTTCATCAGCCACATGGGCACTTCAACTATGTGTGGACATTATGTTTGTCACATCAAGAAAGATGGCAGGTAAGGATTTCCACAGTGTAAAGGAACTGAGGCACTACTTTAAATCCCCCCCCCTCCCCTGATTCTTCAGAGGTCTCGGGGGGTTGGGGCTGAGAGCGGGTGAGTGGAATCGAGTTGTGTCTTAACCATGGAATGGCATTCCTGAGCTCCTCTGGTGCCTGTTGCAGGTGGGTGATCTACAACGACCAGAAAGTCTGTGCTTCTGAGAAGCCCCCCAAGGACCTGGGCTACATCTACTTCTATCAGCGGATTCCCAGCTAGAACATCCTCTTGCTGTGTGTGGTGGGGGGAGAGTGGGCTGAAGGTGTGGGGGGGAAAGGGGTGGGGGCAGTGAGGGTGGGAGCAGGGTCCTTCTCTTTCCTGCTCCTTTTCCCAGGCCCTTCACGGCCTCTCTGTGGAGACACAGGGGGAGACAAGAGTTCACTGACTAATCGACTGGGGGCTGGAGCCCCCATGGACATGAGTGAAGGGGGTTCGGGGGGTTGGGAATATCTGTTTCTATAGGAAATGTCCTCACTGTCCTCACCCCCGTAACACACAGCCCTAGTGCTTCGCTGCTTGGTGGGATGATGCCACCTCTTTGCTGTCCGGAAGGAGAGGAGTGGGCTTGTGTGTACGTGTGGCTTGTGAATGGGGGGTGGGATTCCTGCTGCCCGCCCTGTCGGGCGTGGGCGTGGGGCGGGCAGCAAGGCGGGCCACGAGCAGCGCTTCCCCTTGTGTGCCCTTGACATGCCAAAATACACGAGGGACAAAATAAAAGTCGAAATACCCCCCTGGCTCCTGTCTGGCCGCCGCCTGGCTGAGGGAAAGCGCGGGTGGGGCAAGGGGCGGGGCTACCGCGCGGGGCGTGGTTTGGGGCGGGGCATGCGCGGGGCGTGGCCTCTGCCGCCGCCGCTCTATAAAAGCGGCGCCGGTCCCCGCACGCGCGCTGCCGCTGGTGACCTTCGCATCTCCTCCGGTGCCGGCCCCGCTGCCTCTCGTTCCCGCCATGGCGCCCAGGAAGTTCTTCGTGGGGGGCAACTGGAAGATGAACGGCGACAAGAAGAGCCTGGGAGAGCTCATCCACACGCTGAATGGCGCCAAGCTCTCCGCCGACACCGGTGAGGGCGCGGCCCGCACGTAGCGCACGTCCCTCACGGCCCTGCGGAGCCGGGGACCGGGCCCGGGCCCGGGCCCGGGCGGGGGAGCGGCAAATGTCAGAGGGCGGCGGGGGCCTAAATATAACCCCGCGGCAGCGGTCCTAAATATACCCGCGAAACCAGATCCGGGTTTCCGCGGGCCCGGCGGGCACGTGTGGCCGACCCCCGGAGACCCCGCGGGAGCGGGCGGGCCGGGGGCACCGCGCCTCCTCTCGGCCTAGCCCCCGGGAGCGGGGGCCTCGGAGCGCCAAGCAGCGCTGCCCCTGCCCTGCCCGCTGCCCCTGCCCTGCCCGCTGCCCCTGCCCTGCCTGCTGCCCCTGCCCCGCCGCTGTGCCCGGTTACAACCCCAGGCGCAACCCGGTGCAGCTCTCCTCGGTTCGGCCAGGGCAGGCCCAGGCTGCAGGGTGGGATTCTCACCCTGTCTTTTATCTGAGCACTCCCCAAGAGACCCCTGTGACCTGGCCGTCGGCCTGGTATCGCCTGTTAAGCTCTCTGGAAAAGGCTTTCCTCCCTGCTGTTGAGTCGAGTCATCGGATAGCAGAGATTGTCCTGTGGCTGAGGGCCCCCCAAATGTCAGTGAGGAGGGGCAGGCTGTGCGTGCCTAGGAGAGGAGGGATGACCTCTTTGGTCTGGGATTTGGAATCAGTGGCTGGGTACAGTTTCTGCCCTTCGCCTGTCACAAGGATAACCATGTGCTTTGCCTTGCAGAGGTGGTTTGTGGAGCCCCAGCCATCTACCTTGATTTTGCCCGTCAGAAGCTCGATGCAAAGATTGCAGTGGCAGCACAGAACTGTTACAAGGTCCCAAAGGGTGCTTTCACAGGAGAAATCAGGTGAGGCCCAGAGAGTAAAACCAGGGTGCCTCTGGGACGTGAATTTCCTCCAGTGAGTCATGTCCTTTCTCCCCAGCCCAGCAATGATCAAGGATATTGGAGCTGCATGGGTGATCCTAGGTCACTCAGAGCGAAGACATGTTTTTGGAGAGTCTGATGAGGTGAGTGGCTTCATAGAATGGAGCCGTGGTCCAGCTCAGATGGGTCTGCAAAGACTGCAAAAGCGAGCAATTAAACCAGACCTCCTGCCTGTTTTATTGGCTGCCTTGTTTCTTTTCCATTCTCAGTTGATTGGGCAGAAGGTGGCTCATGCTCTGGCTGAGGGCCTTGGAGTCATTGCCTGCATTGGAGAGAAGCTGGATGAGAGAGAAGCTGGCATAACAGAGAAGGTGGTTTTTGAACAGACCAAGGCTATTGCTGGTAAGAGGAAAAAGAAGTGGTTCATTCAGGTTTTTTTAGCAGTTTTCCAGCTCTGCTTTTCCCAGTATGGGGGTTACTGTGCTCACCTCTACCTTCTCCCTCCTCTCTAGATAATGTGAAAGACTGGAGCAAAGTGGTTCTTGCCTATGAGCCAGTTTGGGCTATTGGAACTGGTAAAACTGCAACTCCCCAACAGGTATGAGCCAGGGAGGTGACTGATTAAATGACCAATTCACCCTTCCCCCTCAGGAAACCTTCCTGAAGATTCTTACTGAAAATCTCCTGGAGATTCTTAGTGACTTAGAGAATCTCTAACTGTTCCCTCTTCTTTGGAAGGGAGCTGTGTGCAGAAGGGCTCAGGCATCAGTGTGACTCTTGTGTTGTATTGCAGGCTCAGGAAGTTCATGAGAAGCTGCGGGGGTGGCTGAAAAGCCACGTGTCTGATGCTGTTGCTCAGTCCACTAGGATTATCTATGGAGGTAAGTGAGTCTGAAGCGACTTTCCAAGGCAGGAAGTGCTTAGTTTCTCTACCTGTCGCTGCAGTTGTACATCATTCTCTCCCTGGCAAGGAAATTCTTGACTGTCAGAGCATGAAGAATCACCTTTTGGCTTGTTTGGGTAGCTTTCTTGGATAAATGGGAGATAGTCTTGCTGTCTACAAGAGGTGGCTGGTACCGTGCCAGTCCTGCCTTTGCTCTGGCCCTATTTTCCTAGAGCTGTCACATCTGACCTTAAAACACTGCTCCCTCCTTAGGTTCTGTCACCGGCAGCAACTGTAAGGAGCTGGCCTCTCAGCATGATGTGGATGGCTTCCTTGTTGGTGGAGCATCTCTCAAGCCAGAGTTTGTGGATATTATCAATGCCAAACACTGAAGCACCCCATGAGGAGCTGTCCCTTGTGGTTAACAAATGGAAGCAAGAAGGGACCTTTCATTGCACACGTTTCAGTACGGAGGCCTCCCTTGAGGCTCACCCCCTCCACAATCATTGTTCTAGATGTTCTGCTAACCACCCCACCACGTTGGAGTCCTGTTAGCAGGAGCCTGTCTCGGCAGAGTCTGGACAGTCTCCTCTCTGAGCTGAATCCTCAGTTTCCTGTTGACCTGTTAAAACCCCACAGCCTACCTGGCCAGTATCTTCCCCTTTCCCTGCAGGGAGAGGGGACTGCTGGTGCTGCAGGAAGGAAAAAGGAACCACAGTCTCTTGCATCCTTCAGCTCCATCAGCAAGGAACCTGTCAGCTTAGACCCTCATGAGATGTCTTACCTCACTGTGTCCCGTACTGAACAATAAATGAAAAACAGAAAAAGCAAAGGCGTGTCCTGGGTCTTATTTGGAAGCATCTCAGGGACAAGAAGTGTAGAGAACTTACTGCTTTTGGAGGTGGCTGGTTGCAGAGAGGGCTTTGTGGGCTTTTCCCTGAGAGCCCACTATTACCTCAGTAAGCACTGCACAGGTTTAAACTGCATCTTGTTTCTGTCATATAGCAGCTCTTCTTTGGGCCTCTGGTGATTCTGTTATATCTGTGCCTCTATTCCAGTAGCTGCTGGAGCACCTGGTTGTTCTAGCAGTGAGCCAGTCTTCCCTGGCAGGCTCAGTAATGTGCTCATCCCTGCTCTTTGCCTGTAAGGACTGCTAATTGACTTAGCTCATGAAATGTAGAGTGGAGCAGCTCTGATTCTGCAGGGAAGGATTTTATTTAGGCCCTCTGTTGGGGCAGTGCTTGCTGCCTGCGTCCAGCCATGTGCTGGTGGGTGAGGAAGCAAGACTTCATGTTACTTCCAGCTTCTGATTTTTTTTTCTTTTTTTTTGGTAGTACTGAGGGTGATGAAAAAGAAGTGCCTCACAAGGAGGAGCTTATTTGTGAGGCAATACGTCTTTGGGAGCCTATGAGCAGTGTTCCAGCTGCTAGTGCCAGCATCACCTGAGGGATGAGGGGCAGGAGCTGAGGAGCAAGGAGGAAAAAGCCTTGTGCCGTGGGGACTCCTGCCCTACTGCTGCTGGGGGAGCTTCGTGCTGGATGGGAGGGATCTCCTGCCTAGGGTATCAGGTGGTCTGAGAAGGAAGAGCCTGACAGCAGCAATGAGGTGACAGCTGCCAGCTCGTGTGTGGAGTGATATGGAAAGGAGGAGGATAATTCAAAGGGGAAAAAAAAACCCAAAAACAAACAAACAAAACCAACAACAACAACAGGGAAAAAAAAAAAAAAAAAAAAAAAAAAAAAAACACCCCCACAAAAACCTGAAAACTTTTCTACAACCAGAGCATGTGTTTCTGAGAGGCTGCTGGGCCATGGGTGTAGTTTGGGGCCACTGTGCCACACTGACCAGAGCAGCAGTGATGCAGCAGGGGCACACAGTAATCCTAAGGCTGCAGGGACTGGGTACAATCACTCAGGGATGGGCCACCCACCAGCTGCAGCTTTGCTGTCAGCTCCTGCCCAGCCCTGCCCACGGCACAAGAGCCCAGGAAAGTGACCTACATAGAAGAAAACAGATGGGAGCTGGGCATTGATCTTGCTGCTTTGAGAGAATGCAGGGGCATGAAAATGTTCATGGAAAATAATTTCTATATCAGTAGGAGTGCCAGATCTTGTTTCTCTTCTTTTTGTCTGCTCTCTGGCAGGACTGCAGCTCTCTGGAGTGGAAATACTGCCAGATCCTCACAGCAAACTGTAGTTGTTGGATCTTAAACAGGTTGCTGTTGAAGAAAAATGCATTGTGCCAGATGTGACAGCCTGAGAGAGGCTGCAATGGCTCCACATCCTTGGCCCCAAACAATAGCCAGGCTGAGCTTGTATTCCCAGTAGGCACCATGCACACATGTTGGACTCAATGATCTTTGTGGGTGTCCCTTTAAACTCAGACTATTCTGTGACTCTGAATATATTCCACTTAAACATAGCCATGGCTGGCCACACAGATTACACATTTATCCACACAGAGCACTCCCACACAGCACTGGCAGCCTCATCCCACACCCTGCTCCAGCTGAGCAGGATGGAGGTGCACTGGTGAGCATCTCTGTATTTACAGAAGTATTTACACCATGTACAGTGTGTCTCCTCCTGAGCTGGGCTCAGGCAGTGCCCAGTAGCTGCCCCTCAATCCCAACTTTTCCAGCCCCCCAGTAGCCAACTCCCTGTGGTGCTCTGGCCACAAGTTCCTCGCCCAGGGCAAAGTGCAAAAGGAGTTTAATGAGAAAAGCTGACAGGCTGCACTGATCAGGTGCAGGACATGGACAAACCATCACAAATTATTTACACATGACTGGCCCTTTTTATTTCTGTATGCTATATTTGTTTCTCTATGTGACCTAGATCACCCCTGGTTCCTGCCCTAATCACTCCCTAACGAGTCCTGTGCAATCCCCAAATGCTCTTCCCCTGTATCCCATCCTGTGTCCCACATCCCTGACCACAGCTACAGCCCCAATCCTAAAGGTGCTCTGGGGCTGAGGCTCCCCTGGGTTTGGGCTGGACAGGGTGTTCCTTTCTCCGAGTCCTTAATTGGGGTTCCCACCTGCCATTGTGCCCCTGTGCCGCTCGGAATGGGCCTTGAGTGGGCTGATGGCTCCTGGGATGGGCCTGGAAGCAGCCTGGCAGGTGCCCCTCTCCTGCCACCATCACCTTGTACTCCTCTATGGGTGTGCAGGCCAGCTTTTAGAACATATCCTCCTAAATTATCAGTATAATTAAGTTTGGGATATATATATAATCTAAATAAAATTTCTCTAGTTTAAAGATTTGGGTTTCCTTCTGTAGTTAGGGGATGTTTAGGACAGGAAGCAAAGGCAGGAAAGGAAGTGTTCATATGCAGATTAATTCTTTACTCTGAGGGTGGTGAGGTTGGAACTGGAACAGGTTGCCCAAAGGAGTTGTGGCTGCCCCCCCCTTGGAGGTGTTCAGGGCCGGGTTGGATGGACCCCTCAGCAACGTGGTCTAGCAGGTGGCATCCCTGCCCATGGCAGGGTGGTTGAGGCAAGCTGAGTTTTGAGGTTCTTTCCAACCCAAACCATTCTGTGGTTGTGTGATAATGAGCAGGGAGTGAATCCAGATGTGTAGCACAGGAGGAGAGGTCGGCACCAGGGTGTCGGGCAGGACAAGGCGGGGCACACCGATGGCAGATTGCTGTGCAGCCCTGAGCACAGGGGTGCTTCGCAGGAAGGGCGACGGCTGATGGTTGTGTCAGCAGCTCTGTTTGGACCAGCTTACGTAGCACTAACGTGTCCCAGGCACTGCAAAGGAGCAAAGTGCACTGAAGGGAAAGGGAGCAGAGCCTTGGACTTTGTATTAACTGCAGATCACTGGTGACCATCAGCTGTGAGTAGCGTTCCCAGCCGGTAAACACCCGGCGCTGTTGGCATCGGCTGGGCACGGGCAGCCTCAGCCCTTCCCAGCTCCACAGCCTGGAGGACAGGGCTGGAGCAGTGCACCCCAAAAACCCCTGCCTGGCATCCACATGTTCATATCTGGGGAGGCTTCATGCCGAATCCAAGGCTAATTCTGCTCAATATGTTAATTAAACATTTACCAGAGGGTGAATTAACAGTTAATTACGTATTCACCGCCCGAGTGCCCGCCACCCTGGGCAGCCCTGCCTGGCTTTGAACCGGGCCCGTTTTGAGCTGGGGCGCGCACAGAGCTCCATTCCCACTGAAAACATCCTTCGGTTCTCTGGGTACGCTAACAGCCGCAGATGTCACTCGGCCGGGAAGGCGGAGCGGGATCGCAAAGCGCTTGTGCTGAGGGCGGGACACGCTCAGAGCCTTGGCGAGCGCCCGGGCCGCGGCGCCGGGGACAGCAGCGGGCCCGCCCCCGTTCCCATGGCAGCGGCCGGGCCTCGGGCAGCGGGAGGCGGCGAGCGCGGCCTGCCCCGGGAGCATGGAGGACGAGCCGCTGGAGGGGGAGGACGAGAAGGAGGAGGGGCAGGAGGATGAGGAGAAGGATGAGGATGAGGATGAGGATGAGGAAGACAAGGTGAGGGGGAGGCCCTCAGCGCCGCCTGGCTGTGGTTGGGCCAGCGCTGGCGTTGTGCTCTCTCCTTCTCTCCCAGGAGCCGGTTCCCTGTCCCCTGACGGAGGAAGTCCTCAAGGAGGGCCTCTCTCTCCTCAGTAAGACCGGCAACGGGCTGGCCCACGCCTATGTGAAGTTTGAAGCCAAAGCCAAGTGAGTGTGCAATGTCTGACCCGGCAGAAGCCCCTCACTGTGTGGCCGTGGAGCCGCTGTGCCGCAAGCTGGTGGCCGGCCACGCGCGGGGTAGGAGCGTATCCAGGCCCTGCTCTCCAGCCTCCTGCATTCCAGTCTGTGCTTCAGCATAGCCTGTCCGTCCTCAGCTCTGGCCTGGGCACTGCCTCTGCCACAGCCAGACACACTGCTGGGAACATCAGTGTCCCCCAAGGCTGGCGGCAGCCTGCCCATCACTCTGGACTGTGCTCTCCTAGGGGGGCCTGAACAGAGGGACCTCCCTACAGGCACTCTGAGAAATATCCATTGACATCTGTCGTCTTAATTGCTAACCTGTAAGGCAGGCAGCTGTAAGTACTGTGCCACAATGGCCTTAGACAGTTTGGAGCCTCAGCCTCCCCAGTGCAACCACCTAACTAAGGCCCCATTAAGACTGTTTCTTTCAACAGCCTCATAGGGTATCTCCACTATTTTTTCCGCTAGGAAAGTCCTTCCACACAGTCCTTTGTGTTGACACTATTGTCTAACAGACCCCTCTCCAAACCTTACTCTTTTCTCTGCTCTGGCCATGCCCTGTCCTGACAGATACAATTCAGTGAGAGTAAGTACTCCCTCTGCCAGGAAAGCAGGTCCAATCTTGCCATTCATCTTTGCTTACAGGCCTGTCCCTATCACCTGCCTTTTTCTTCCTTCTCTCAGCAAGGCTTTTTAGGACAGCAGAGAAGTAGGAGAGAAGATTGTCCTCCCTCCAGTAGTGACAAGGAGCAACCCAAAAGATGGTAGTAGGGCAATATGAGAGATATTTTATTTACATTTGCCCTCCCTCAGGGGCCTGACAGACATCAGCCTCCTCGAACGCTTCATTCACCTGCGGTATGTGGATTTGTCAAAGAACAAGCTGAAGGATTTGGCCCCACTGAGCAGCCTAACCCAGCTGCTTTGGCTGAAGGTGGATGGGAATCTGCTCACCAATGCCAGCATGCAGAAGCTGCCCTTCCTCCAAGTCATCAGCTTTGATCGCAACCAGATCATGGATTTGGAGGGCATTACTCACCCACTCCTAGCCAACCTCAGCCTGAAAGGTGATAGAGCCACCTCTCTTCATTCTTATGGGGACACTCTCTTGGAAAGGTGGGATTAACTTTCTTGTTTCTCTCTGGCAACTCAGAAAATAAAATCCAGACAGTGCTGGGACTCAGTCAAGACCAGTTGTTCAGTCTGCAAGTCCTGGAGCTGCGAGGAAACCAGATAAAGACCACAGCAGGGCTCAGTGTTTCCAAGCTCAAGAAGCTCTATCTGGTAAGTGATCAGCCAGCCTGGGGAGTGGGACAGAGCTGCTGCAGAGCCTTGCACCTGCAGCCCACATAGCACAAAGGCAGTGGCCACAAATCACAGAGGAGTCAGTTCAGTGGATCATGTTCTTCCCTCACAACCTCCTGCAGGAGGCCAGTTTTTACTTCAGGCAGTGTTGGGCAAGCTTGTATTCTGTGTGTCCTGGGACCACTGGAGAAATGGAGATCACTCCAAAGCAACAGCTTTGCTTTTTGGGTGACAAAGGGAGGCAATGCCTCTTTTTCCTCTCCGATGGGCCTAATCAAATACTGGTTTCGAGCCAGCACAATTATATGATTCACACCTACAGCTGCCAAAAAAGAAATTGATTCAATATTGCAGTGAAACTAAGGAGAAGCAGTTTCTTAATATCATAAACAATTACTTCAAGGAAGCATTTACTCCTCAGGATGCAAGTGAAGAGAGTATGTATGGCTTAGCCCTATGCATCACACTGTGCTACAGCTTGCAAAGACTTAACAGATGTCCTGAGTCACTACCTCTTGAAAAGCAATTAAATATGATAAAGGCTTTGAAAAACTATGTCACTTCTTTTCATCAAGATTCCCTGGCAGAAAACACTGAGGAGATTGCTTGCTGAGATTGCCTGCAATTTTCTGATGGAAAACTGGGATTTTATGACTGGAGGTGCTCCAAGAATGGATGAAGTGGATAGGTCACTAGATACACTACAGCATTTCAAAGCATACCCAGTCACCTTAGTGAGTTATTTCAGGGAAGCAAACAGAGCATCTCTTTTGAGGGAAGGTTCCTGGCACGAGGGGTTTCTGAGCTGCCCATGTGGAAGAGGAAAATTGCAAGGGGTGATTGTTAAAACTAGAACAACTGACTCTAAAGACTCTTTGGGGCTTGAATTTGTCTCCCATGTCTACCTGCTCATTAAATCATTTTGCAGGGAAATCTCCCCCAGTAACAGTTTGATTTCTGTATAAAGATTTTGGTGTTACTTTAGCCTTGGGTAAGTGCAGCTGATGCCTCAAGGACAAGGTTCAAGACAAAGGGTTAAATTTAAGGAATTGAACCACATTTGGTTAATGTATGACATAGCTGCAGATGAAATTTTGTATGTAAAAAGTGGTATGTACTAGGCAGATTACAAGCTGGCTGTGTACCATGGGGCAGTTGCATCATTTTTGAGGCTCACAGTAGGGCTGTGTTAGCTCCTGGTCATGGTGCAGCAGTGCTGGCAAAGGCTAACCTGAGAAAGGTACAGTGTGCAGGAAGGGGAGAGGAAATCATGGGCTATGGATGGCAACTTTCCATAAGAAACAGTGGCATCGCATCTGGGTGAAGAGCTGGTATCTAAGGGTGTGTCAGACATAATGTTGTTTGATTTAGGGGGGAAAAATGAAACAAATCTGAAAAATACCCATTCTGCATTGCCCTGCTAGTGCTTGCAAAGCCAGACCTGGCAAAACAATTCACACTGAAATGATGAAGAAAGTGAGAGTGATGGGAGGTCACTATTCCTTTTATAAACCAGTGATCAGTGAGCTCCCCACCCACACCAGCTCACAATTTTCTCTGGGGTACAATGTCCTAATCCTTTCTGACTGTTAAATCTGCTCACGTGGCCTTTACTAAGTATCCAACTTTCCCCTTTTTGACCTGGTGTTACTCCTGTTACTTGGCCCAGCTGGTCCAGATTCTCTTTTGTCCAGATTCTCCTTTGTCCAGATTCTGTTGAAATCTTCCTGTTCTACAAAACGTCCGTATCCCAATTAACTCAGAACTAAAGTGTTCTCCTGTCCCACCAGTTCAGCCTGTGCCCCTTTTTAAGTCTCAGGTATTGCCCACATCATTGCTTGAGTCTATGAGGAAGAGAGAGCATAACAGCACTTCTCACCCCGTTTTTCATTCAGGTCTCAGCATCCTTAGCGACTACAGCCCCGAGCCATATGGGCAAGGAAAGCCCTGCTCAGTTCCAGGCTGGAGAACGTGGCGTGGAAATGATAATTGCAAGAGATGCTCCAGACTTGGCCGCACAAGGCGGTGAGCAGCCTGACAGAGCAGAGCGTCGGTGCTGGCGCTGAGGGGAACCTCCGCTTGGGCAGGAGACCTCTAGTGGTCTTTTCCAGCCGAAATCCTGCTGTGAAACTAGTCCTGAAATTCAGAGCTTCAGTACTTCCCTGCTTCATTAACCCACATCCAAGTGAAGTGAATGAAATTCAGTGATAGGGAATCTTAAACTTCCTGAAGTAAGACACAGCCCAGAGAAATAGAAGAGACTTCTTGGTCATCGTAGATTTTCCCAACAAGAGAAGCAGCTACTGGAAGGTGCCTGGACTACATGGACTGTGTGACTGAGAAAGGCTGGTTACTCATCCTTTAAAATCATTAATTTTAGGCTCAAGTGTGCTTTCCCCTCCATGGTGTTGCTCTCTGAGGCTCAGATTTGGCACTGCCATCGAAAGAGGTGCTGTGCTGGCAGTGGAGTATTGACGTGGGGTGGTTTTGTCTCAAACACCAAGTGATGCTCCAGGAAACACTTTTTCAGCAAACTTTTGGTCCTTGAATATGAATCCTGAGAATCCACTTAGCCAAGACCCTGAACTACCTGGTTGAGCTTCAGACAAGACTGTGTTATGAGTGGTAGGGAGTCTGAAGGATAGAAAGAGGTTTAAAGGCCAGAAATAACTTCCGTTCCCTCTCCTGTGTGTCCTCATTTTCCTTCTCTCTTCCTGCCCCCCTGGTGCTCAGGCCAAGAACACCATTTGCAGCCTTGAAGGCCTTGAGGAGTTTGAGCAGCTAGAGATTCTGCACCTGCGTGACAACAAGCTTGAGGTCCTGGATGGATTCTGTGATAGCATGAAGTGCCTGCAGTACCTCAATCTACGGTGGGTCCTCCCTGCTCTGTGTTGGGCCAGAGATCCCTTCATCGGACTGCACTCCCACTTAGATCTTTAGGGTTTTCTGGGGAGGGGGGGGCGGGGTTTGGAAGTTGAAGGCCTGGTAGGGATGGGTTGATATTTACCATCCTTAACTGGTGTTTGGCAGCTGTCTAGGCATTGTAACAGCCAGGGCCTTTCCTGGGCTTCTTAGAAAATACCAGTCTGTCCAGTCATTCTCATATCCCACCTGAGGCTTTTCACTCCTTGCCATAAGTCACTCGGGTTCCTCAAAGTGTGTTCTGCCTGCAAATGCCCTTTAGTTCTTGGCGCTTCCCATGTGGGGCTATGGTGGTGTCACACGGTTCAATGGACTGTCTGAGCACAGAGAAATCCAGAGGAGGTGTTCTTTTTGTTCCCCAGTCTGGCGAGCTGAAGACAGATCTGGATCTTAGGTGACAGATCTGTGGTCTAAGGTCGGTGGTCCCTCATGCTGCTAAGTTTTGCTTTTTCTGTCCTGTTCACTTACTGTCCCAAAGGGATTTCCCTACTTGCGTGGTTCTCCTTCCCCTGATCTCTGTCCTTCTTTTTCTTCAGGAGCAATGGGATCAAAAGCTTTCAGGAGGTGGAAAAGCTGCGGGTTCTCCCCATGCTGCAGGCACTGGTGCTGACGGACAATCCATGTGCTGAAGAACCCAATTACCGGCTGGAGGTCCTGTCCCGGCTGGCACAGCTGCAGCGCCTCGACAAGGAACCAGTCGAGCAAGAGGAGCGGGAAGAGGCGGAGAAAATCCATCAGACAAGGAAGGAAAAAGAAAAGGTGAGAACAGCACAGTGTGGGGATTAGGAGGAGGGCAAGAGAAAGAAAAAGGACTAAGCATGCTGATAAAGCCTCTCCTCCACTATCTTACACGAGGAGAAGGGTGAGGGATGTCAGTCTCAAGAGCACAAGAGCCTGAAAAAGAGGCCAGGCTTTGCAACCTGGTTGTGGTGGCCGACATGCAACCCTGCTGCAATTCCTGACCCTCCTAGCAAAAGAGGGCAGTGAAAGAGGAAGAGACCTTGGGCATGGAGTCATTAACTTCTCCCTCTTCCCTTCTTCAGGAAATGGAAGAATCTCTTGAGGATACAGTGACTGAGTGACCCGTTTTTAACACCTGTTTCCAGAGGCTGTCAAGATGTAATGATGCCTTTCCCCATATGTGAGCCTGTAAAAGTGAGAACTGTAGGTACCAGCTTCACATCATTTTACCTCTGGAGAAAAGAGAAGTGCTACCCACCCTGGTCCTGGAAGCTGCCCTGAGGCACTGCAGTGTTTTTGCAGTCATTGCACTATGTTCTATTCTCAGTAGGCCTGAGAGGGGAAAGGGGAGAGTTACAGGTTCTGTGGTTCGATTTGATTCCAAAAAACCTTGCAAGATTTTCTGATTTGAATAAAAATAATTAATGAGCCTGGAGTGACTGGGATTGTTTATCCTGCACACCCACTCCTATTCCCTGGCTCTCTCACCCTCATCTGTCTACGTCTATCCCTTGCTGCCTGCCTCTCTCTGTCTCTCCATCCCCTACGTGCTGTTTGCAAAGCTTTGCTAAATCCTGACTCATCGCAGCTCTGGGTCACATGCTGCTGTCCCGGCCCTATCAGGGGCGTCTCCATCCTGCTGCTGCCGCCGCCGTTGGCTTAGAGGACACATCATCTCCCCTTGAGGTCCTGCATCCCTCCTCAGCTTCGTCCTCTCTCCTTTCTACCAGCACTTTCTCAATCTCTCGTCCACCCGTGCCCTAGGAAGGTAAGTGTCTCCCCACGGCCAGCACACCCCTCACTGCGTGCATGTTTCTGCTGCCCACCTTGTGCCCTCCAAACCCCACACGCACTTTGGGGTCCCTCGGAGAAGGACCACGGTGAGCGGCATTAACAACTCAACTCCCCTCACTTCCTCCCCCTGCTCCTCCCACCTCTCTCTCCTCACCCCCATCCTTCTGACTTTTCTTTCGTATTTTAATTTGAGGTACTCCCTCCTTCCCAAGCCCCCCCCCCCCCCGCTCCCCTTTCCCCTCCCGGCAATCATCATTTCAGACGTGAACCCAGGGAATGGCAGGAAGGGGGGGCAACCAAGGAGGATAGGTGGTGCTCTCAAGGGCACTGTCGGAGGTGCTGCGGGATGGAGCTTTCCCCGGGGGAGGGGGTGGTAGTGGCGAGAAGGCAACGCTCAGTCTGGGCACCGCTGGGGAAAGGATCCAGCCTCAGGGCGGACCAGCCCCCCAGTCTCCCGAGGTGTTGACATAAACGCGGGCGCTCAGGGAGAGGGAGGGAGAAGAGGGGATGTTTTCCTATTTGCACAGCCCCACACCACAGGGGAGGGGGAGAGCAGGGAGAGGAGGTGACAGGCAAGCAATAGCTGCATCAGTCACGACACTGCAGCAGTGCGGGCTTCCTGGGAGCAGTGCCCAGCCCGGGGAAATCGCAGCAGCACACGGGACTGGTGGCGGTGCCTTGGCGGAAAGGTCTTCACCGTGCTGGCCTGGCAGGGACAGGGATTTGCTGCCAGCGCCAGCTCCACAAGGAAGGCATTGCAGCAGCACCAGCCTCCCAGCGTACGCTGCCCAGCCTCTGTTCACGGGGGCTGCACAGGCTGCTCTCTCTTCCTGGATGTGGTCTGTGGCTTTCCAGCTATGGCTCCATCCCAATCCCTTATCCCAGCTTATCCGCCTCTGACCTCCTTTCAGGACAGTGCAGCTGATACCAGGGATTTCAGGGTGGTTCTGTTCAAAAGAGAGCAAATGCAGGGGACACGGGGCAGCAACACAAGTGGAGAAAAGGGTTTGAAGGACTGCCAGGGAGAGAAGATCATGTAAGTGATGGGGTGGGGCAGGCAAGGCTGGATTTGGGCTTGTAATTTGGCTTCCTCGGATCTGGCTCCAAGAGGGGCAGGTGGATGTGATCACAGGGATGTGACCAGGGGCAACGTGACCAGATAAGCAGAGAGGCACAGCATCTGGCACGGGTGTGCTGTCAAAGATGACTTTAAGTGGGGTCCTGTCCCTCTGTACCCCGTGAGGCTGTTGAGGCACAGCCAGGACACTGCTGCAAAGGAAGCTCACGGCTGGCTGCGCCGGCACGACTCTGGAGGAAGTTCCTGTGGTGTGTGCCAGATGGCGTGAGGAGCACTGCCAAAGCGGCTGATGGGGGATCCCAGCCCAGATGGACATGGTGGAGGGCCCTGTGCAGAGAACTCTGGAGTTGCTGGCTGAAACTCCCCACATGAGAAGCTCTGGCTGAAACTTCAGAGCAGCAGCACGATTTCCTCACACCCTTGGGATTTCCACCCACCCAGAGCAGTGGTGTTGAGCGCTGACTCCGGCTTCCCCATCCTACTTCTCAGCTCCCCTCAGTGCTGTGATGTGCTGGTTCAAGCTCATTTTCCCTTGCCCTGGTGCTGAGACCCTGTGCTGGCTGCACCCCTGCTCACACACACCACAGGAGGACCTGGCCAGGGCTCCATGGCTACTCTGGCCTCTGCCAGCCCCGCTCAGGGTTGAGGGAATCATCTGTGGGAGCCAGGGGAGGGAAACTTGGCAGCGCTGGGAGCATGGGGGGACACACACCTCATTGCAGCACCACAGCATCGCACAGCCCCACAGCCATGGGAATGAGAAGGTAGCATGAGGGGAATGGGCTGATTTGGAACCCCTAGAGAGCAAAGCACAGCAAGAGAAGCTTTTTCAAACAGCCATCATTACCCACCAGCACATTTTCTACTTCAGGTTTAACCAGGTGCCCCAAAATGCTGGGCTTCCTCACGCCCTCACCCAGCAGAGATCCAGCCCAGTCTCATCTGCTTCCCCACCTCAGGAGCGGAGCGAAGGGTTGGCAGCTTGGAGCGAGGGTTGGAGCGAAGGGTTGGGCCAGGTCCTCACTCCCTTCAGAGCCCTCTTTGCCACGTCTGAGGCACCGTGGCCTTCGGCAAGATGGCTCCTCAGGCTGCCAGGCTCCACGCTCCCTCTGCCTTGGCACAGCCGGACCCTGCAGCTCACAGGGGACACAGGGAGGCTGAGCAGGCGCTCGGCAGCAGCGGGGACATTGGCTGGGGTCTGGGACAGCCAGGCTGGGATGTTTCCCTGGATGGTGGGCTGCAGAGGGGCTGGGGGTCCCCCTGGCTGGCTGCCCCCTGCCCTGCCCATGACGCTCGGCTGGCTCCCCATTCGCCGCGCAGGGACACAGCAGCAGCTTGCTGTCTGGCCTGGCAGGCGCTGTCCTCGCCTCCCGGCAAGGGGACAGGAGATGCCAGGAGCCGCTGCCCCGTCCTTGACACCAGAGCCAGGGGCACCTCCCTGCTGCGCCAGCTGATCCCTCCCTCTGCTGCCCGTGGCACCCTCCCCATCCCTGCCATCCAGGCTTGCGTCGGGCGCTGTGCTGTGACGCAGGGAGAGAGGCAGAGTGTTCCACTCCTAGTTTGTCAGCTGCAGCAGAGGGACAGAGAAAATTCTAATAGATAGCCAGTTCCTGGAAAAATGTTCATAGGTTCCTATAGTCTGGGTGAATTTCTAAATTTCCCGGGGCAAATAGTTTTAACGCAAATGTCTATGGTCACTTTTCCTTGAATTCCCTTGTCTCTGTCAGTCTAGACATAAGAGGGGTGAGCACCACATCCGGGAGCCTCTCAGAGCTGAAGTATCCTTTTCTCTCCTTTCCACAGACTCACCATGGCAGTCGAGAGGATCCATGCCCGTGAGATCCTGGACTCCCGTGGGAACCCCACCGTTGAGGTGGACCTCTACACACACAAAGGTACGCGGGTGAGGATAAGAGATGGAGGCAAGCCCTGCCCACCCTGGCAGCGCTGGTGCTGTGCAGCAGCCTGGCACACCAAGACCATGGAGGGTTCTCATTGCTGAACCCTCAGCAGACAACAAGCCAGGGGAAGAGGCAGAGACCAAAACTCACTCATGGCTCTGCCTGTGCCTCTGCTCAGCATGTCTGCACACGTGCCAGGCAAATCACAAGACAGCTGGCTGTCCTGTATGTGACTTGAGCCATGTGCTTGCTCGTAGCAGGGACAGAAGGTCTTTCTATCATAAATGTCTGCACCTTCTCATCATACCCCTGCTGCAGCTATGCTTTTAGTCCCAGGGCATAGAAGTTTGGTAGCACATCCATGGCCGTGCTTATGGCAGGGGTGAAGCTTTGTTCCTGAGATCCCTGTGCAGCTATGTCCATACATGAGTCTCAATTGGAAGAACTGCATTTGCACGGGGCCCAGAACTACTTGGGCTGAGGGGTGAGGAGCAGTGAGAGCCCGGAGCAGACAGGCAACCATTGTCTTCCTTCTTCAGCGAGGCAGAAACCTCAGTCTGAGGGGGAGGAAGCTGAAGATGGCTGTGAATCAGCCTGCCTCTGGAACTAGGAGGAGGGCTGAGGAACCAGACTTCCACCCATCACACACAGTTCTAGGATCAGTGTGAATCTCTGGGTGCCTGACATCCAGGTTCCTCAGCCTGGAAGCCCTGGGTGAATTTATTTCTGCCACTGAGGTCCACCTCTGAGTAAACCAGCCACGAGCAGCCAGCCAGTGGGGCCATCCATTTGCACAGGCAGTTGCTGCATCCTTTCCTATGAAAGCAGGGCAGGAGCAGGTGCATGAGGGTTTTTCCTCTTCACTCTCTGCTTGTCTCACACCTCGGTTTTGCTGTTTCCCAGGCATGTTTCGAGCAGCTGTCCCCAGTGGAGCATCCACTGGTATCTATGAAGCGCTGGAGCTGCGAGACAATGACAAGTCACGTTTCCTTGGAAAAGGTGGGGAGATGCCTGCTCCACAGCTCGTCCTCGGGGCTGCCTGTGTTGGGGGCTCTGCTGGAGGGTACTGCCCACCCACTGGTGTAGCATAGACGTGCCCCACTGCCCTCAGGGAGACCACAGAACCACAGACATAGTGTAAAGTGAAAGATCAGGCCTCGATCTTCCCTCACTGTCTCCCTCTCTCAGTCTCTCTATTGGTCCTCTCCCTCCCTCCTTCCACTCTTCTCTCTGCCTCACTCTGTCTCTCTCTCTCTCTTTCTCTCCCTGCCTCTTCCCTTCTTTAGGGGTCCTGCAGGCCGTGGATCATATCAACAGCACTGTCGCCCCCGCTCTCGTGGGCTCTGTAAGGATTTCTCTTTGTTCTCCCTTCTCCAACGCTTACTCTGGTCCGTCTCTGTCCCCTGATCTCTGTCTCTGCCTCTCTTCATCTCACTGGGTTAACAGACATAGCGATGCTCTCTGTGAACCTGGGCACACCCCTCCCGCCCTCCATGCCTGTCTGTGTCCACAGCAATCTTTTCTCTTGGAGGAAAGGATTTAATTCTTCCTGGTCCACCGCAGCATCTGTGCAGCCTAACTAGTCCCCTCAGTGCTCCCTGTAGAGCTCACCCCCTTTCAGCTGTGCTCCCCCTCAAGCACTGGATCACATCCACATGTCTGGCCTCATCCTGGTGTGATGAGCAATGGTTGCATCGTGCAGGGTCTGGCATAGCCTTGCAGAGCAGTGGCGTCACACCTGCAGCCTGTTTACACCTAAAGACCTGCTTTGAGGAGAGCTGAGCTGACGCCACATGTTACACACCATGTAGCCCATGGTTGGCTCTGGCTGAGAGCCCAGTTCTCTCCACCCCTGAAAAACACCCAGCGTGGTGGAGGGCTGCCTGTGTTGGGTCTAGCCTTGCTCTCCCCCTCACTGGCGATGGCTCCATCCAGTCTACATTTGCTTGCTTGAGGTTGAGCATGCTGTGTTGTTCTGCCTAGCTTCTGTGTGACCACAGCACCGCAAAGCTCCCTGGAAGCTGCCAAAAGGCTGGGTAAATCCCCAAGGGAGTCCTGTATCCCCAGCAATGCGTGGCCTTGCCCAGGCTGCAGCTGACCCCCTCTCCACCATGGGTACATCTACACTGCACTGCAGCAACACCATCAGGGTTACCTAACCTAAAATACTAAATACCAGGGCACCAGTTTCCAGAGCTTTGTGTGTATATATTCCCCCACAAGCTGAAAAGATCCTTGTACCCCCAGCTTCTCCATCAACGCCTCCTTACCTGCACACCAGAGCCAGCAGCTCTTCCAATCGTCCCCTTCTCAGGAGCTGTTTCTTTCTTGCAGGGCCTCTCTGTTGTGGATCAAGAGAAGATAGACAACCTGATGCTTGAGATGGATGGCACAGAGAACAAATGTAATTCATCCCTCTTTTTGGCCAGGAAATTATGGGAGGCTGCAGGGATGGAGGGGGGGGCACTGTCCAAGCTGTGGTGAACCCAAGTTTGGGCTGGGAAGGGCACCACTGGGCAGGATGTTGCCACCTGAAAAGTCAATCTCCTCCTTTGCCCACAGCCAAGTTTGGTGCCAACGCTATCCTGGGAGTTTCTCTGGCTGTGTGCAAGGCGGGAGCTGCAGAGAAGGATGTGCCCCTGTACCGGCACATCGCTGACCTGGCTGGCAACTCTGACCTCATCCTTCCTGTGCCAGTAAGACTTCTCTGTCCTTGACAGCCACCTTCAGAAACTCCAAAAGGGTGGTGTTCCCAAAAGAAACTTCAGAGGTGTTGGGAGGTAGATAAAAGGAAGAGCTATGGGATTGAAACATCAGCTGAGTGCACTGTACTTGTCAGGGAAGCAAATCAAGGCCCTAGATTTGTCAAGTTTCAATGGGAAAAAAGGAACCTGAGGAGGATACAGTAGAGGTTCTGGTGGTGGGCTGACTGAAGAACTCATTCTTAGCACAAGCACCAGAGGGCATCATGTGAACCCTCTGGGGCGCAGTTCAAAACAAGGGCATATGGATCTTCACACCAGGGGAAGCTGCCTTGAAAAACTCTTTCACAAGGGGAGTTGTGGATGCTAAAATTTTCCCAAGGTCAAGAAAAAAGGTCCTGGAAGAGAGACTGACAGCACTGTTGATAAACACATATAGATAAAAAAGAGCATAGATAAACACACATAGCTCAGGAGATCTCTGAGAGGGAAACAGGTGGGGAAAATGCTCCCTAACCATGTGCTAACCAAGAAAGACTCCAGGCTTAAATGCCTTTGGTCTGATGGTTGGAGCTGATGTGCTTATGTTACCCTGTGGGATATGGCATGAACAGGCATGATGATACACCTGAGAACCACCTCTCAGGGGTGCCAAGAGCAGTTCCTTCAGCTCTGACTCTCTTATGGACTCTTCCAGGCTTTCAACGTGATCAATGGAGGTTCCCATGCAGGCAACAAACTGGCCATGCAGGAGTTCATGATCCTGCCTGTGGGAGCCGAAAGCTTCCGCGACGCCATGCGCATTGGGGCTGAAGTCTATCACAACCTCAAGAGCGTCATCAAGGAGAAGTATGGCAAAGATGCTACCAATGTGGGTGATGAGGGAGGCTTTGCCCCCAACATCCTGGAAAATAGCGAAGGTGAGAGCCCTACAAAGATGGGGTACCCCTGCCTGCAATGCTATGGGTTCCTATGCCCAGCTCACAGCATTCCCCAGACTGATTAAAAAGATGATGCCTCAGTGTCATTGACTTCCTGTGTTAGGGAATGTTTCTAAGTCCTTCTCATTGTGGTTGCCTTGATCTGTCACAGCCTCTCCATACAAACCTTTTATGCATGTGCATGGCCTTCCACAAACTTGTCTTTGAGCTGTGAAATTGCATTTGAATTCCTCCTCGTCCCTTTGGACACAGCCCCTACAGCTCCTTGGCATGTTTCTGTTGCATTCTGGGCTCCCTTCTACCTCTCCATCACACCACCAGACTCTTAGTGGCTCTAGGGACCTTCCCAAGGGAGGCTCCCACCAAAAGGCAGACCTCTCTGCATGGGCTGACTCTCCTGACTGCAATTCTCCTCTCAGCTCTGGAGCTGCTCAAGGAGGCTATTGACAAGGCAGGCTACACAGACAAGATTGTCATCGGTATGGATGTGGCAGCCTCCGAGTTCTACCGTGACGGCAAATATGACCTGGACTTCAAGTCCCCAGATGACCCAAGTCGCTACATTTCTGGAGATGAGCTGGGCGACCTCTACCAAAGCTTTGTACGTGATTACCCAGGTGAGCTGCTGTGTAGGGCTGTAGGGAATCGGCACTGGGGCTGCACACCGACCAGGCACAAACCCTCTATGGTTGTGGGAAGGGAAAGGGAAGCAGCTTTGACTCGTGCCTCTTTGGTTGTCCTTTCAGTGGTCTCCATTGAGGATCCCTTTGACCAAGATGACTGGGAGGCCTGGTCTAAGTTCACTGCCAATGTGGGGATTCAGATAGTGGGAGACGACCTGACAGTGACAAACCCCAAGCGCATCGAACGAGCTGTTGAAGAGAAAGCCTGCAACTGCCTCCTGCTCAAAGTCAACCAGATTGGATCTGTCACAGAGGCCATCCAAGCGTAAGCCCAGCCCACTGCCCTTGTTGTCCTGTGAATGGGTTGGTGATGAACCACAGCCAGGTGTCACACTATGCCCTGGGTAAACAGACTTGTGTCCCTACCAAAGTGTAGGATGCTGAGAGTGGAGGCAGAGTGTGCCTGTATGGGTGGTAATTGTAGGAGTAGGGCTACTGACTGCACTTCTCGCTTCTTGCAGCTGCAAGTTGGCCCAGGAGAATGGATGGGGTGTGATGGTGAGCCACCGATCTGGGGAGACTGAAGACACGTTCATTGCTGATCTGGTTGTAGGACTGTGCACTGGGCAGGTAGGTGAAACCCAGGCCATGCACAGACCTGGAGGAAAGCAAAAGGGTGTCAAAACAGAATCCCCTGCCCTGCCATGGGAAACTGGTACAAGTCATAACAGTGTCTTACAGTGTTTGCTTTGGGGAATGCTTTACAGATAAAGACGGGTGCTCCCTGCAGGTCTGAACGCCTGGCTAAATACAACCAGCTTATGAGGTAAGGGGCTCCAGGGATGGGAATGCAGAAGAATAGGGGAGTGACCAATTGGGTGGAAGAAGCTGAAAGCTCAAGGGTAGATGGGGCTCGTCGGTGAAATACTACAAAGACAAGGCACAGAGATGACAGTAGGATCCTAGGGAGGCCTCTGGGGTGGATTCCTTTCCTCCTCCTTGGCATGAGGGTGCAGCCCTGCAGTCACAGCAGCAGGCAGGAGCTGAGCTCCTCGGGCACATGTCAGCTCCCTGCTTATGAGCTGCCTCTCTGGCACCCTGCTGCCTCCAATACTCCCTTACTACAAGGGCCTGACATGTGCTCTCTCTCTCCTGCAGGATTGAGGAAGAGCTTGGTGATGAAGCACGCTTCGCCGGACACAACTTTCGCAACCCAAGTGTTCTTTGAACATTGTCCCCAGGGCACAGCCATCCTGCTGCTCTTTCCCACCTCACAGACTCTGAACCCCCCTTTCCCTCCACTGCTCCCTTTTTTGCTCTTTCTCCCCACTCTGTCACCTGGTTTCCTCTCACCTCGAAACCCTTCGAGTTCAAGTGTCCCTGGCTAGATGTACCCAGGTGAAGGATGAGAGAGCGGCCTACACCCATGTCCCTTGCTGTGGGGTCATAAGCATTCCTGGATCTAGGCATTGTGTGTCTCTGTTGTTTGTGCAGGGCCACGCCTGGGCCGCTCCGCTCACGTGTCAGAGCACGGGAGCGCGTGCCCAGCGCGTCCCCTCGTTCGCCGAAGCATGTGCGGTGACCATCTGTGCGTCGGCCGGTGTGCCCGGACACTGCCGCCCCCGTGGCTGTGTCTGGCCGAGTGTTGCCAGCGGCTCGCTCTCGTTGTGCATGTGTAGGTGTGTGTACGTGTCCTGGCCTACGGCGTGTCCCTGTGCCCCAGGCGTGTGTCTGCGCTGAGCCCCGTGGGACCCGCGCCCCTCGCCTCCACCCCGGCAGTGTCGTGTTGGGCTGTGCTGTGTTGGGCTGTGCTTGCCGGCAGCTTAGTGTTGAAGTGCACTGCTGTCCCACACTGGGTGTGCGTGTGTGTGTGCGTGTGCGTGCTGTCAGTCTCTGGCTCAGCACATAGTACTGCGGGGCAATATATTAAAGCACATCCGTAAACAAACCCATGCTCTCATTTGCTTCTTGTGACCTTTTTCTCTCTGTTCTCTTCCCCCTTGCACTCCTTCACCCTCCCCTCCGCCCATGATGTCTGCTTCACCTTCTGGACAGCCCATGCTCAGCTGAGCAACAGACAAACTACAGATCCCTAAACTCTATTAAAATGTATTTCACACCTGAGTTGCTTGACTTGGCCTGATGTTTATCTCTAGTTGCCAGTGTTTGGGAAGTGGGGATGTTTTGACACTAGAGCAGGAGATGCTTACACAGAAAGGTAAAAAAAAAAAAAAAAAAAAAAAAAAGAAAGCAGAGGGGACTGGCAAGCAGAAGAAAAGGCCCAGCTCCCCTCACCTGCTTTCACAGCTTTGTCCCACAGTCAGACTGTTCTCTTGGCCACCAGCCAGGAAACATCAAAGGGAAGGCATGTGTGATGGCTTGCCCCTGTCATCTTCAGTAAACCGTGTTGCACGAAGATCTGCTGTGCCGGGATTTTAATTGTGCCTTCCACTGATGTAAAGACCTCAGGGTTGGCCCCCAACAGTCTGTCTGCTGGACTCAGATGATGGTAGACAGAAGTGGCAAGTCTTTGAGAGAAAATGCTGATTGTCCTCCCCCAAAAGGGGCTTGTAGAGCAGTGACTGGAGGCGTAGGTGAGATGGGTAGTCTCTGTCAGCTCCATCTGGTTTCACAGGGGCAACTCAGCAGTACTTGGGGAAAGCTGCCCGTGCTCCAGCCAGTGCCCAGCAGGCTGGGTGCCAGCAAACCCCAGCGCCTGCTCAACAAACTGCTTTGTTCTGGACTGACTCAGAGGAAGGCAGGGGGTTGGGGGTGCTACTGTGAGAAATCCAACTGGAGAATAAATGATAAAGCCACCTTGCCCACCATTATATTCACGTCAGTAGCCCTCTTACGTTCTTGGGCACATTCAGCTCCTGCCCCACTTCCCTATAGAAAGTTTCCAGACTCTTGCTTAACTCTTGTCTTTTGTTTCTGAGGCTTCTCAGCAAGTCCCAATCCCTCTTGACTTTGTCCCAACGTGGACTTGAAAATCCAAACCCAAAACTTTAGAACGCTGGCATTTCACTGCTGATCCTTTACTAAACAGCAAAGATTAAGGACTAAGTCCAAGAAGGGAAGACAAAGACTTTGGCACACATGCCCAGAACCGAGAAGAGAGTGGGAGGGAGAATGTGAGGATAGAGACAGGATTGGTTTCCAGGGCATCACCAGTGCACACAACACACATCTCAGTGGCAGGGAATAGCTTGTGCCCCGGCTGCAGCCCGGCTCTCGCCCGTGCTCTCTGGGAGCTGTAGTCCGGGTGCCGCGGAGGGAAGGCTCTGCTCCATCTTCCCCCGCGTCCCTCTCGCCGGCACCCCGCGGGTCCCGTGGGCCCCCCCACAGTCACGTCTCCCGCAAAAGCGCGTGTGTGCGTGACAGCGCTGCTCTCCTGAAGGAATGTGCATTTTGGGTGCCGTCAGTGGGCTGTCTTTTCCTGTTGTACACCTCACTGCTCCTTTGTCTTAGATACTGGGATTTTGCGAACAGAATGGCTACGGCTTAGCAATAAGGGCAGTTTTTTTGGACACCGCCCCCCCTCCCCCCCCCCCCGCCCAAACTTTGTTACCTTTCATATTCCCAAGAGCATCTCCCCTTCCCGCCCCCCCGCCCCTCCCATTTGTCTTTTTCTACGCAAGGAAGGCAATTAAGTGCCCAGGGTAGTTGGCGTTGCCCGTTTAAATGCAGCCAGGCTACAACAGCAGGGAAGTGGTGTACATTTCCTTACAGTGTGGGAAGAATTTGTTAGGCAAGAGTTTCTGCAGGCATCATCACATCATCACGTCCCTGTGTCAGGGAAGGTTCGTGAAAGCCCTGAGAGGATGGGAAGACATCGGGAAAGCCCTGAGGGGATGGGAACACATCCCGCCATAGCAGTACCTAACCTTGGTGCCGTTCATAAATCAAAAGAATCCGTCACTGCTGGCACAACGTACAGAAGGAATCCATGATGCTGGCATGTTTGCTTGGGTCACTGCAAGCATTTGTCCTCACCTAGAGCATCCTAAGATGCGGATGCTGCTTTGCCTTTGGCTCAGTGGCAGAGATTTGGTTACAGTTTCTTTGTGGTAGAATGTCCAAGCGTTCGGCTGTGACCGCACCTGAGGACTGTTGTATAAGCTGATGTCTCCATCAGATTGCTGCGCTGTAATGTGAATGCAGTCAGAGTATGAGTAACAGCACGGGGATGGGCTGGCAATGTGACGCTATCTGTGAATGGAAACATTTGTTGGATTTGCTTTCTTTTACCTCTCAAATCGTACCCTGTTTAAATTACATTTGCAGAGCAATGTACTGCTGTTAAAGGGATAATTTAACATTAGCTGCTGCCTTTCCCTCCCCCTCCTAGCCCCCCCAAAGCCTGCAGAATTTTTCTTTTTTTTTCCTAAATACGTGTGTGCACCCATAAATGACTTGGAAGGGGAGATGTCACTCAGTTAGGCTTGTAGTAGAGTGCAGAGAAAAGCCGTAATGATGAAGAGCTACTGAATTTCTCTAGTATGTTCTTGTTCTGTCTCAAGAACAGTGGGATGTTGCCCAGCCTTGGGAAACCAGTATTTTTCATATAGGAGGCTGTCAGGGACATTGCCTTGATGAACATCTGACAAGAAGTCCAAAAATTTGGGTGCTGGGTAATTCCTATGAGGGGCTGTGCAGCCTAATCAAAACAAGAGTATTTGGCTCTGCTGCTGGAAGACTAAATATAGACAGCTTGGACAGGTTGGCAGGAGGACACTACAAAGCTCTCTCTCTAGGCGAAGATCAGCATACTAGAGCATTGCGTATCTCGGTGTGGAAGCAGCTATAACTTGCTTCCTTATTCCTTCCATCAAGGAGACTATATGCTGTGTGTCAAAAGGGAAGTGGGGCTCCATGTATTTTTAGAGTAAGAGTTTCACAGGAAGATTGAGATGAGATGCTTGGAGGTCTAGACTTCAAACCCCTGCTAACCTAACAGCTCCAGACCTAGATGAGGCTGTTTGGGGCCTTGACCAGGCAGTTCCTGACTGTCTCAAGCTGAAGAGATGCCCTAGCCCCTACTGAAACCTGTGTCAGTGCTGATCTACCTTTAGGAAGGTTTTCCCTTTTTTTAGTCACAGTTTCCTTTCCTGCAAATTTCATAGGTATTTCACTGTGTATCTCTCAGAAGAATTGGCCTTTCACTTCTGTGTAGCCCTCCGCACCAAAGGAAAAAAAAAAAAACAAAAAAAAAAACCAATGAGTGTAACTGGTTACCTCCTAACTTTTCTCTACTCCAGGCTGAAAGAAACAGCTCTTTCAGCCTCCTTGTATGCCATGAGCTCCAGCACCTCACTTATCTCATTCCCTCCCCGACAGGACTATCAGCACCTCTCTTGTGCTGTATTTACCTAAGAAGGCTACATCCCAGCCAGGGCCTCTCCTTTTGCAGGCAGCTGTTTGTCCTCTGGTAGAGCTGGAAAGCAGTGGGATGATGTGGCTGGAGAGATCTTGAGGCAGCGTGTCCTATCTCTCTAATCCAAGGGAGGACCAGCTACACCCCAGGAAGTTTCGTATCAGCTTGCTGAGCCTCCTAGCTGGCTCACAGACTCCCCAGGTCGTATATCCATCCAGAAGAGACACAGCTATAATGCTCTCGATTTGCCCAAGGCCTTCAATCTGTTGATTTCAAAGGTAAGGTAATTTTATTTCCCATGTTCTGGAACCAGCCCACCTTGATCTTGCTGCACGAGCACACACAGCCACTCACGGTTCTGTTGTCTATTTTCCACCTATGCTTACCACCCTGAAACAGAGCAGAGTGTGGCTTGACCTAGCAGCAATTTGGCTATGAGCATTTATGAGTGGGGAAAAGGAATGGTTGCCCTGGTCCTGTTTCTCTTTTGAATCACCTCTGATGCCTCTTCATAAACTGAGAGCACAGGCCGTCTTTGGCTGGCTTCTTGGAATAAACCAAAACCTAGTAAGATTTTCATCTGGTGTTGGAGTCTCTGTGTCTTCATTTATTGAAATAACAAATGACACTAAAATCTCGATAATGAATTTAACATTTAAGTCAAATTTTTGAACTGAAGCAACTGACCTGGTTATGGAAGATGATGACATAAAAACCACTTGGGGCTTGACATTGTGGTTATACAAACTTGGTGCCACATGTTACTCATCCAGAAGGTCTCCACAATACCAACCACTGTAGCTGCCGCAGAGGCTTTTCCTCAAACCACAGGGGATCTGGGTATTTTGTTTAGCATCCAGAGAACAAGGATCTTGACAAGATCTTCCTCCTTCATGAATCATCACTTTGGCCTCTAAGGGTCACACGGACTGTGAGCTCGGGACGCAAGGCCGTCACCTCCTAAAGGCGACAGTTTGAAGCGGCTGTGACAAAGGCAAATGCCACCACCTCCACAGCAATAATAATATTTTCTCTTCTTGTCTGGGGCTCAGCTTGGGGAGGCGCTTTGTGAAGCAGACAACGCTTACCCCTGTGCTTGGGATCCACAAGTTCTCTTACACACAAGCACCTCTCCAAAACAATACGTTGAAATGTTTTGGACTGACCACACAAAACCCAGTGGGCATTTTTGCAAACGTTAGCCATGGCTTTTTCAATCCCTCATGCCAGCTGTGGGAACCACAGCACTTCAGGATTACTGCCGGCAGGGCAGAGGCTCCCAGCAAGGGGCAGGACAAAGAGGCAGGCTGGGGAGAAGGGTGGATGTGAGAGTGAATGAGGGCTAGAGACATGAAGCATGTTGATGTTGTGCAACAGGGTGCTGCATGCCAGTGGGGCTGGCTTGGGAATGAGAGGCACCAAGAGCAACTCTGCGTCCAGGATAAATAGCGTGGGCCCGAAATGGCATGGTACCCCTGGGAAGTGGGTGTGGAACGGCTTAGAAGAGTGTTGCAGGGACATTGTTATTATTGATTTTTAAAGCATTGGGGTGAATAGCACTGCTGAACCCCCCCCGCCCCACCCCCAGGAGAGGAATACATCTGTATTCAGTGCCGAGTTTGGACGCCGTACAGTAAATAGTGCTCCGAGCCATGTAACGGACAATGAGAATTGCTGAATAAAAGCTCATGGAGAGCACGGCATCCAGCCTGCTCACTGAGAGGTCCTGCCGAGGAAATATTTTGGGATTATGCTTGAAGGCCATCAGAGTGAAACTTGCCCATCTGCACACGAAGGCTCCCTTATTTAAACATACAGCCGTGCTCATGTCTGTGAGACACAGCTCCAGGTTTGCCCCCACGACAGCCGCGCCTTCTGCAGCTAACCGAGGGCAGAAGGGCAGCACTTGTAGCATCTCCTCGGCCCCCAGCCCCGCGCTCCCACTGGCCGCGCTCCCGCAGCAGGCAGCGGCTGGAGCTGGATTAGCCCCTTGGCGGGCTGGCCGGGTGACGGAGCCGGCGGGCTCCCCCCTTCCTTCCCAAAGCCTTTCCTCCGACAGCAGCTTTTCCAAAATGGCCATGGACGCCATGAACTTGGCCAGCGAGGGGAGGCAGCCGCCTTTCGGAGCAGCCGTGGGGGGATGTCTCACGTTCCTACGGCCGAGCCCCGCCGCTCCCCCGCACCGTGCGGCCGCGGCGGGCGGCGGGGGGGCGGTGTGGCGCCGCTCGGGCGAGGCCCGCGCCCGCCGGAACCCGCATCCCGCCGCTGCCGCGCGCGTGTGTGCCGGGGGGGCGCCGCACGCCGCCGGTGCCGAGAGCGCGCCGCGCGTGCCGGGGGCGCGCAGCCCGGTGCGGGCAGTGCGGAGCGGCCCCCGCACGAGGCTCGCGCTCCCTTTGTGCCGTTGCCTGGCAACCGGGCGGGGGATGGGAAGCGGGATCGGGGGGGATGGATGCGCGCGCGGCCGCACGCCGATGAGCGCCCGTCGGGCGGCCGCCGCCCCCGCCCCCCGGGAGGCCCCGCCGCAGCCCCGGCCGGCCGCCGCCCCCCCGCGTCCCTCGGTCGCCCCGGGCCCGTCCTGCCAAAATCGCCCCTCCGGGCTCTCTCTCCCCGACTTTGCCCGGCCTTTGTGCCGCCGCCGGGGGCCCAGCGGTGCGGGGCGCGGCCGGGGCGGGGGCCGGGCTGGTCGCTCGCCCCGCGTCTCCTCCTCCCCCGTCCCACGCTGCCCACGGGTGGGTTGGGGGGGTGCGGTGTGCGCGGGGTGTTTCGCGGGGAGGGGCGGCGACGAGCGAGGAGCAGAGGGGCGGGGGAGGGGGCTCGTTCTGGGCCCTTCGGAAATGGGAGGTGGCTAAGGCGGGCAGCGGTGGGAGCGATGGGAGGGCGGCGGGGCGCAGGCGGAGGCGCCTGAGCGCGGCGGGAGAGGGGGCGACAGAGCCGCGGGGCGGGGGGCGCCCGCTCCCCGCCGCACCCCCCTCCCCGAGCCGCTGTCCCTGCCACCGACCGGTTATTCCGGAGCCGCGAGAGGAAACGAGGGAGCGCGGAAAAGGAGGAGGGAGGAAAGGGGAAAAAAAAAAAAAAAAAAAAAAAAAAGGAAAAAAAAAAAAAAAAAGAAGGGGGGGGCAGCGTTTAAATCCCTGCCCCCCGCTCCTCGCCTCCTCCATTCCTCCCTTCATTCGACCTCCCCTCAGGAGCCGCCGGTGAGTCCCTCGCCCGCTCCCAGCCGCTCCCGCCCCGCTTGTCATTGTCGCCCACTCGCTGCATTCTTTCGCGGCTGGATTTTAGCCCTCCGGTCCGTCTGTCGGGATGGGGAGCGAGTCCGCGCGGGGGGGTGTGGGGGGGGAACACCAAAGTTGGGGGGGTCAGGAGGGGCGAGAGTGCGATTAACCCCCGCGGCGCTGGGCAAGGGGCCCCGGCGGTCCCTGCCCCGGCGTGGATGCGGCGAGGGGCCGGGAATGAGCCGGGACAGCGCGAGGCACGGGGGCTCGGCGGGGCGCGGGTCCCGGCCGCGGCTGGGGGCGCTCCGGCATCGCCGGGGGACGCTGCCCGCCCGAGGGGCTCGCCGCCCGCCCGGGGCCGGGCTGCGCCGGGCGGCGGAGCGGCGCCTTCCCTCCGGAACGGGGGGCGGGGGTCGCTCGGGGCTCGGCGGCCCCCGCGGGGGTCCCGGGGCGGGGACACCCCCCGCCGCGCGCCCGGCGTGACGTCAGCGCCCGCGGAGCCCCCCTTCCCTGCGGCGGGAAGTTCGGCGGGGGCAGGGGCCCGGGGGGCGCGGGCGGGCGGGAGTTGCGAGTTGGCGGCCCGGCGCCGTGCGGGGAGGAGGGCGGCACAATGCTGGAGGGGGACCGGCTCCCGCCCTGCCTGCCTGCCTGCCTGCCTTCGCGGGGAGGCTCGTATTGTCCCCGCTGCCCCAGGTGCGGCCGGGCAGCGGGCAGGAGGAGCTGGCAATAGCTTTTTCATCGGGGGACCGAGAAGAGTGTCGGCTCCTCCGCCGTGGCTGCAGCGGGCACGGGGGGGGATTCACCGCTGGCCGCTGCCCCCTGCTCTGACACGCCAGGGTGCCGCTCGGGGACCGGGGCGCTGGCCGGACCCCGTGCGGCTGGGTGGCATCGGGCTGCGCTCCCCTTAAACCGGCCGAGATCCCTCGGTGTGTCCGGCTGGCTGTCCATTTGGTATTCAGGATTTCTCAAGAAGTGGCATCAGGCTTTCGCGCACTGCCCTTTCGGCTATGCCGTGGAGCTGGTGGCTGTTCTGCCTTGCCGGCGTGTGCTGGCCTGTGGCCGGCTCGGCTGCTGTTGCCCAGCGAATTGCCGGCTGTATTTTGCCGAGTGGCCGCTGTGCTGTTGAAGTGGCAGCCATTTGGTCACCGTGGCATTACTTTGCACGCCGCCTTTGCTTGCCGTGGAGTTTCTGCCTTCATAGCTATTGTACGTTCCCGAAGTTGCTTTCCACATGGGCAGTGTCTTTCCTTGCGTTTGCCTTGAGTTCCGCAGCCGATTGCTTATTCGTCAGGATGGCTACTGTAAGATTTTGTATGGCTTTTGTCTGCAGGGTCTGCTTTTTGCAGGGCTGTGCCTTGAGCAAGCGGCATGTCCTTACCGAGCTCGGCGCCCAAATCTGTTGTCATTGTTTCTGGTTGTACTGGGTAGATTGCATAGGAGCCACAATGTTTTCTAGCGTTAAAAAAAGTGAGGAGAAAGTAGTGGGCCATTATCCTAAGGTGTGTAGCAGGCGAGTGAAGGAGGAGTTGGAAATGCCATTCATTTTGTGTCCACCTGAGTGCTGGACCATGGTTCCACACCCTTCAGGTGTGTGCTGCCTAAAGCTGCAGAGTTCAGCCTTGGATTCCCACTAGAGAATCCCGCAGCTGTCTGAGTTGAAAGCTGGACTCCTTTCTTCTAAGCCTGAGGGTGTTGCGTGTATCAGTGCTGTGCTGCACACACATTCCCAAGGGGCTGGAGCTCCACGGTCATTACCCATGGATAGGACGCTTGTAAATGTGAATGATCAAATTGTTCATTTGGAATTATTTTCATTCTCTTTTGCCCTGTTTCTCGGCCAAGTTATTAATGTTGTTATTTTGTGTCTGTCGTTGGTGATGGCACAACCAATCGTTTGTGTATTTCCCCAGCTTCTTAGGAATGACCTGATCTTTCAAACCATACTTTTCCAGTTATGATTCATGATGGAGCTTTTCAAGCATGGCCAAAGAGTGAACTTGTAGTACCATGGTTCTTGCTGGAAATCCTAAAAAACCTCCAAACATTTGAAAATTAAATGCGCAGTGAATTTTAATGAACAAGATGAACAGGTTTAACCTGCTGCAGTGACCTGCCTTTACCTCTCTTCATATGCATTTACCTCCTTCACTGGGTTTTGTGCCCCTTGGATACCTCTGAAACGTTCTTGCATTCTCAGTTCTAGGTTTGCCTGAACAAGGAATTACGATGACGTTTCTTGTGGGTGTACTTGCATTCCAAAACGATAATGGTCATGCAAGGAACAATGATTCTGTAGTATGGTGAGATTGCTGTTCTAAAAGCAACCTGATCAGTATTGTTCTTCAAGAGGAGGAGGAGCATCTAGTCCACTCGGACTAGATGATCATTGCAGGTCTCTTCCAACTGAAATATTCCATCCTGGTTTTATTTGTGGGTGAAATGCATCTGGTAGGTTTTTCTCTTCCCAGTGTTCAGCCCCTGCCACTCCTTGTACACCTTCCCAGTTTGTCCTGGAGCTCTCTCATGTTCATCAGTGTTTTTCTTGGGGATAGAGGTGGAGTTGAGAGGATCAGTCCATGTGGAATACAGAGCTGTGTAGGAGAGGTTTATTTATGTACCAGGTCTGGGGTGTAACATATTTGCAAATGCAGTCTTTGGAATTGGTCTGTGAACATGTTCAGATGTGGCCCTCTGTAAATACCTACCTGAATGTTTATCCATCTTATGTTATTCCTCCTTGAGTAATGCCTTTTCTTGGTTTTCTCTTACCTGGTTTTCTCTTCTGTCAGACTTTATCTTACCGAGTTAATTTCTTTCTCCCAATGTCTTCTGGACAAATAAACTGTTTTCTTCCCTTTGTTGGCTTTTCTGGTTGCATTCTTCATTCTCCATAAGGAGATGCTTTGGAAGTATGGAATATGTTTCTTGTGTTTGTGACTTCATCTCTTCCATCTATACTTCATGAAGACTGTGCCTAGTGAAGTACAAAACAGCAATGCTTTACAAAGTTCTTAAAGGCTGAAGGAGAAGGCAACACAAGTTCTGACTGTTCGAAAGTGAAGGTCTCTCTGAAAAAGTCATGCTCTTAACCAAGTGAGCACACCTAGGGTAGGTATTCTCTGCAGAATTAATTCCTGTGATCCCTGCTGGAGTCTGGTCACAGCGGATGGTTTAACATGAAGGTGAGATGCTCCTTCTGAGTGCCTTCCCTGACCTACTGAGGCTCAGCAGTGCCCAAGGCATGTAGGACATCTTTCTGTCCTTCCAGTCACTTGTTGGGCAGTTGTGGCCCACAGCCCATGTTCTCAGTGAGAATGGTGAAACAGAATGGGATGTTTCCAGCTCAGATGGCTTGAACTTCACTTCCCTACCAGTCTGCCTGGCTGTTAGGGCTTCGAGTGTTTGGTGATAAGGATTTGGCCATGTTTTACGTGTTTACCAGAAGTCAACTTTGTGAGGAAGCGATCCCTTCAGAAGCAGTGCCTAGCTTCCAGCTCTGATAATCCTCGAAGTTTCTGACCGTCTGTTTTCTGTGTGTGTTGTGGCAGCAAACTATGATTTGTTGTTGTCTCCTCCTGTAAAAATATCACAGTTTGATTGATTGTTGTGGCAGTATTTTCACCTACACACCAGAGGCTAACTGCAATATCTTCTCCAGGCAATTTCAGCCAATGATGGTCTGTCTGGGCTTTGCTGAAGAAGGGGAGCTGGTTGCTCTCAATCTTATTTCATGTCTTTTGCCCTGGTGACATTCTTCATCACAGATAGTTTAGTCGGAAAATTTTAGTCTTGTACTTCCCTGCTGTACAATGCACTTGGTGATAGCCTGTTTCTTCCACAAGGTCTCTCTGCTCTATAGATCACTTAAGTGAAGGTTGCATTTGAGCAACCTTCATCTGTTTGGACAGTGAATTGGATTTACTGTGTGTGTATATATATCTCTGTGTGTGTGTGTATATCAAAATATATATGATCGTTTGTATAATATAATATATCTTATATAAAATATAATGTTATATAGTTATTAAATTTTATATTGATATATATATAGCAGAGTGTATTGGATATAAAATGTATCTATAGCACAGTATTTTGGATATACTGCTGGTCTTTTTTGTTCAGGCAGTGCAACAGATGAAGTGATTTACCTCAGAATTATTCAGAGTTTGCCAGACACATAAAGAGGGCCCACTCTCCATGAAGAATGGTTTATCCAGTCTTGGTTATCCATCAGGCTTTCCTCATACATTGCTAGACCGTTGCTTTCAAAGTCCATTTTCACCCAGAGCTAGCTAGACCCCATCACCTTTTGGCCAAATTCTATGACTACTAATCAGTTTAGTACTGAAAAACCTGTTCTCATCAACTGGCTGGTCTGTGCAGAAAATATTAAGAGCACTTATTTTACAATAAAATAAAAGAAAACCCTTCAAAAATTTCAGTGATACACTAGATTACTATGCAAGTTTTTCAAGTGATTGATTTCTTCCGCTTTTCAAATTTTACAGTGTTCCTGTGTTGGATTTGTCTAGCTTTAGCTAGATCCATTGGACATGGGAGTGTTTGTTGCATAGGTTAAAGAGCTCTCAGAAATCTTCTCCCTTTGTAGTGCTCATAGACCATCTTCAAGTCTCCTTTTAACATTTTCAAAGGTAAGCTGTATTTATTCAGCTTAAGGCTAATAAGGGGGAGGACTTCATCACATTTCTCAATTTGTCAGCATCCTTTTTACAGTACACAGGTAAAAATGGCATGCACTACTCCCATAATTGCCTTATAAGTCCTATGTATAGTCAGGTAAAAATCAGCTCTCTTTTCCTGCTCCTGAAGAATATTCCTTTCTCTCTGCAACAGTAGATTTCAATCATTCAGGAAAAGCCTTCTTAGAAGTCTTTTGCTGAGAACTCATTTTCCTGCCACTAATTACAAGGTCTTTTCTGATCTTCTGTATATCCTAGGATTTTCATTCTTGGAGCCATTCTGTGTTCTTCTGTTCTTGATGTAAAAATCTTGGAAATTTAAGATGTTTGTCTGTCTGCTCGACCCCGTTGCAGCAGTAACACCAATTGGTCTGTGCCAGAGTTTCCATGCCAGCATTTACCATCTCACCTGCCTTACCTGCAGACCTTTATCCAGGTTTCTGCAGACTTTGTTCAGCTGGTGCCTTCACCAGCTACTGGCAATATTCCACTTTTGGCTGCTGTTGCCTCTCACTAATGGGGCCTTGCTTTGTGACAGCTGATCTGTGCGTGGCAGCTTTTTGCTGGGACAGGTCGTGCTCGTGCCACAGCTGTGCACCAAGCTTTACCCCACTGGTTGGCATGTGCTGTTCTACAGGGCATGTAAAAGGCATTAGAAATACCTCAGGCTTTGGTTTCACTTTCTCTGGTGCCTTTTTTTGTGACAGTGCAGTCCTGAGTTTGGGCTCAGTCTCTGGGCTCTTGAGTGGATGCCCACTGGAGAGGCAGAGGCCCGTGTCTGTGCTTGCTAAGGCAGGGTATACGTCACTATAGATGGCAGCACTTCAGCATAGATTGCCTGCCATGAATTATCTTGGGATCATGGAGAGTTTTGAGTACTTTTGACTTCTAGTCCTTCACTGTGTCATGACCAGGAAGACCTTGTTTTAGCCATAAACCTCTGTTTTCTGATTTCATAAAATCACAAGGACTAAAATCACCATAAGCTTGCTGAAGTGTGTAAGACAAAAGCTCTCCTTCTCCCCTCAAGGGTGGTTCAGCTCTAGCACGGCTTCCCAGGGAGGCTGGAGATGCTCTGAATGTTGCTCTCTGAAGTGCTTGTGACAGCCTTGTCTAGCTTTGCAGTTTGCTGTGAACGGGGCATTTGAGTGGAGACCTCCAGCAACCTTTTCCAAGGCAAATCTTCCTGGACACACTGTTCATTTTTGTTCCTTTAGCCCCAGGGATAAGGGCAGAATCATCCCACTTGACAGTTTTGTAGATCAAAGAGAAGCTGTGGGATCTCAAGCCTAGGAGTGACTCAAAATTTACCAGTGACTCATATTTGTTGTACTGTTGTTCCTGTGCCCATTTCCCTGGCCCCAGTTCACTTCTTTCTGGATGTGTCTGTCCATCTTCATCCTGTTCACGTGCTTTACTTTGGCACACATGGTTCTTGTGTTGTCTTTGCTGTCAGTCATGAATCCCTAGAAACAGAGAATCTAAAGGTTGTCCTTCAGGTCAGTGGCTGCAAAGTCATAGGATCATTTAGGTTGGAAGAGACCTCCAAGATCATTGAGTCTAACCATTAATCTAATGCTGTCATTTTCTAATCTAACCCAATCCAATCCAGTCCAACCCTGTCCCATTCTCCTCTGGTACTCCTACAACTTCCAGCTGTTTTAAGTGGAGGAACTGCCATAGCCAGATACAATTTCTAGCTATCCAGAAAGTGCCAGTGATTCTCTCTTGAATTAAACTGTCCAGTCTCCCATCAAACACGTGGAACCTACTAGCACCCATGGTGCCCTTTAATTTGAAATTCTGCAGCCAGTTGTTTCAAGAACTACTCTTTTTTTTTAGTTGTTTTTGAGCATGTTTTTTTATAGTGCTGTTTGATGGTCATCAAATTTGTACTGGAAAAGAGAGTAAAAAAATTATTTCCTACTTAACCTCTATTTTTCATATATGGCTATATGGTCCCCAATCACATCCTCACTTCAATAACCTTTTCTCTGGACAGAGATGTCTAACCCACTCTGTTGTCCCTCTTAATTGCCCCTTCTAGTTCCTATGGAAGAAGCAGAATTGCACACACATTTCAGGATATGGGAAAGCCATAGGTTTGTGTGGGGGCATAATGACATTCTTCTCAGGAAATTCTAGCATGCAGTTTACTTTCTCCATGGCTGCTGGATGCCAAGGTGCCATTTTCATGGATCTGCCTATTACATCCAGAGGGTATCACTCTTGAGTTGCGCTGGTCAGCTCCAAGTCTGTATGTCCTTTCCAGCTAGCATCCTCCTTTGAGTCTCTGGGCAACCATCCTGTGATGTCTCTGGGTAATTTGCTTTGCATTCTTAGCAAAGGGACATCTGTGTATCAGAAGAGGAGTGTGGGGTATAACAGCTCCATGGGTAAGGTGTGCTGAGGCGTTGCAAATATAGAAGATGCTGCACTTCATAAAATAGTGAGTGTGGTGAGTGTGATCTGTCCTTCCTCTGGATCTTGCATCTGTAGGCTCCATCCCACATGCTGAAGGCAGAGCCCAGTGTGTTTTGTTTCGTGATCCACCACTGGTCTCTACCAGCCTGTATCTCGGAGAGATCTGGAAGCTCTCCTCCAGGGAGACAGAATGATTCTTCTGGGATTTTTAAGTAAATCTGTTACATACTTAACAGTCATTTTACTGTGCCCTCAGGAATTGTTTTACGATTAACATAACCTTCTTTAGTACATCTAACCTTCATTTAGTGAATCAAACTTTATTTTCAGTTGCTTTTGCAAAAATTAATATCTTCTTCTAGGCTGTAGATTGAGCTATTGTTAAATGCATGAATGTTTTTATTATTTATTACCTTGCTTTCGCTCCGTTATTTCACCCTGTTCATCAGAATTTTTTTTCTCAGATACATTTTTATTTGAATGGAGGTTCTAGAATTAGAATTTTCATACTCAAAATAACATTCTTGCTCTTCATGGTTGTGCAAAATTAAGAAAACAAAACATTAATGTAGGCTTAATAAAATGTAAACTAGCTTTATCTCCTAAGACTGCCAGCACTCTGCACAGTTATTTTTAGTATTCTTATTTGGCACCCTTTCCTGAAGCGTGAGCATTTTAATTTTTATTTATTACTTTACTGCAGAGAAGGACCACATAGGTAGCCTGACGAGTGAATTTGTCAACAAGTGCATATAAGAAGGATTGAAGCTGTTGCCTCAAGATGAATCTCTTTTTTGCATGAGAGGCGTTATTTTAGAATAATTTTAGGATATTTTATACAATGATGGACTGGTGTGGGTTGAAAGGGGCCTTAAACATCGTCCAGTTCCAATGCCACTGCCATGGACAGAGACACCTTCCACTAGACCAGGTTGCTCCTGGTCCCTTGCAACTTGGCTTTGAACACTTCCAGGGTTGGGGCATCCACAGCTTCTCTGGGAAACATGTTCCTGTGTCTCACTACACTCATAGTAAAGAATTTCTTCCTTATATCCCATTTTAACCTGCCCTCTTTCAGTTTAAAACCATTGCCCCTTGTCATGTCACTGCAGGCCCTGGTAAAAACTGTCTCTCTACCTTTCTTGTAAACCACCTTTTTATACTTGGAATCTCAGAATCACAGTATCATTAAGGTTGGAAAAGACTTCCAGGATCATCGAGTCCAACCATTGACCAGACATCACCTTGTCAACTAAGCCATAGCACTGTGTGCCATGTCCGGTCCTTTCTTGAACACTTCCCGGGATAGTGATTCCACTCTTGCTCTGGGCAGCCCATTCCAAGGCTTAACCACCTTTTCAGTGAAGAAATTCTTCCTGATGTCCAACCTGAACCTCCCCTGGCACAGCTTGAGGCCATTTCCTCTCATCCCATTACTTGTTGCCTGGGAGAAGAGGCCAGTCCCCACCTGGCTACAGCCTTCTTTCAGGGAACTGTAGAGAGTAATAAGGTCCCCTCTGAGCCTCCTGTTCTCCAGGCTAAACATCCCCAGCTCCCTCAGATTCTCTTCAAAGGACTTGTGTTGCAGATCCTTCACCAGCTCTGCTCTTCTCTGGACACGCTCCAGCCCCTCAATGCCCTTCTTGAATTGAGAGGCCCAGAACTAGACACAGGGTTTGAGGTGTCACTGGCCTCACCAGTGCCGAGTACAGGGGGACAATCACTGCCCTGGTACTGCTGGACACACCATTGCTGATCCAACACCCATAGTCTTTCCCCCACCCCCTGGGCAGGTCACCTGCTCATAGAAAGAGATCAGGTTGGTCGAGCAGGACCTGCCTTTTATGAACCCATCCTGGCTGGGACTAGTCCCCTGGTTGTCCTGTACATGCCATGGGATCACACTTGGGGTGATCTGCTTTATAACCTCTTTGGGCACTGAGGTCCAGCTGACAGGCCTGTAGTTCCTCTGATCTTCCCTTGGGCCCTTTTTGTGGATGGCAATCACATTGTCCAACCTCTAGTAACCCAGGACCTCTCTGGTTAACCAGGGCTGATTATAAATCATGGAGAGTGCTTGGTGAGCTCTTCCACCAGCTCGCTCAGTACCCTGAGCTTAAAAGCTACCAACAGGACTTTCCAGAGCCTTCTCTTCTCCAGGCTGAACAATCACAGCTCTCTCAGCCTGTCTTTGTAGGAGAGGTGCTTCATCCCTTTGATCATCTTCATGGCCTCTTCTCGACTCCTTCCCACAGGTCCATGTCCTTCCTGTGCTAGGGACCCCAGAGCTGGATGCAGCACTCCAGGTGGGGTCTTGCCAGAGCAGAGCAAAGGGGCGGAATTCCCCCCTCACCCTGCTGCCAATGCTGGTTTTGTTGCAGCTTAAGATGTGTTTGGCTTTCTGGGCTGCGAGCGCACATCGTTAGCTCATGCCCAATTCTTTGTCCTTTTGTCCTTTTTGTTGAGATTTTTGCCACAGGGCTGCTCTCAACCGCTTCATTCTCCAGCCTGTACTGATCCTGGTGATTGCCTTGACCCATGTGCAGGACCTGCACTTCACCTTGTTGAATTTCATGAGGATCACATGGTTCCACTTCTCAATCCTGTCAAGATCCCTCCGGATGGCATCTCTTCCCTTTAGCCTATCAACCACTTGACTCGGTGTCATCTGCAAGCTTGCAGAGAGTGCACTCAATCCCACTATCTATGTCATTGATGAAGATATTAAATTGTACTGGTCCCGGATCCTTGGGGGGACACCACTGGTTCAAGGTTTCCACTTTGACATTGAACTGTTGACTGTAACTCTTCGGATGGAGCCATCCATCCAGTTATCAAATATCACAGAGACTGGTTTGGCAACTATGTCACCGACTCCCTCAAGGCCCTGGGATACATCTCTTTGGATTCCATGGACTTGTTCATGTTCAGTTTCCTCAGGTGGTCTCAAACCTGACTTCTTACAATTGAATTGTGAATCAGCTCTTATATACATAGATAGATCTAAATCTAGATAGACTGTTCAGCTTGTGTATTAAAAAGTGTGTGTAATTCACCCTCTGACATAGAGTGAAGTTTCTGGAAGCATTCATTTACATTTATTGTTAAAATTTATTTTAACACATCTCATAGTGACCCATTCTGTGCCATATTTTGAAGACAGAAGTACACTGTCAGTATGAAATCAATATCTTTATAGAAAAAAAAATCAACATGTCTCACTGTTTTCATACTGGATTTATATTTTGACCTCTTGAGAAGTAGTCACAGTTTGCACTGGTGTTGTAGGCGTTTCTGAGTTTGCCACGTGACTCTGTGCTGCCAAACCTCCCTGGCAGGGCAGGTCACAGCCCTTCCTGGCCATGTCCCATGGCTGCAGGTGGTTGGATGTGCCTGTCCCAGCCCTTGTGGAGGGGTCTGCAGAGGACTGGGTGGTGTGTGCACTGATCCTGGGCTCTGTGTGTGCAGTGACCTTCATGAGAGTGACCTGAAGGATTTCTGTTCCTTGATTAATTAACTTCCCAGCCTGAGTTCATAGCCCCTGCATCCACCCAGTGTTGTAGTTATTTTGTAGGAGACAGAAAAATGCCTTTGTTTGAAAACTGCCTTTCATTTGTATACCTTTGTATATTTATTCTTAACAAAATTTACTGAATAGAAAAGATTTGCCAGTCATGGCAATATTCACACCCAGGATAGTATTAGCCACAAATGTTTGCCATGTTGATTTTCAACCATTTTGGCATCCTAGTCCCTTTGCTCGCAGAGTCATTTTCCCTTTTACAGTAATGTCATGCTCCAGGTATGTGTCAAAAGACTGTGATGTGCAACCTGAACCCGGACCTGTTTTTTCATTGCTGTCCAACACTGAACACGGTGCCCTTCCCCTTCCTTCCCTCTCTTTCTCCATCATGCCCTGTAGTAAAATGCCAGGGTTCAAGCATGAAATCAGGTAATTAGCCATTGGGAAATGTTGTGCTTCAGGTTGTGTGATTGCAGCATTTGGGACAAAACTTAAATGTTTTCAAGATCCTACACAGTTGTTAAAACTGATTACACATCTGGAAATTTTCCCTTCACTTTACAAAATGAAGGAGACTGCAACAAGGGTTAAAAATAATTGGGACCATCATTCATTGGGCAGTCATATATATATACATACATACATATATATATATATATGTATATATACACATACTGCTCTTCTTAGTGATCTTTACCCATGAAGAGGGATCCATCAATTATCATTCCAGCTTATTTTCAGGACACTTCTCAGCATCTGCAATGTGTTAGAAAGCAGCTGTATTCGTTTTGCCACCCTGGTTCCTCCCTCCAGTGTTAGTCCATCCCTTTGTAGAAGTGGGAAGAGAAAAAACAGGATGAGAACAGAGAACTATTGAATTACAGAGAACCAGACTCAGTTTAATTCTCACATCTGACTTCTGAGTCCCTGTCTTTGTGTACCGAATGCCTTGGATTTCACGTCGGATTTTGAATGTGATTCCTACATTTCAGAAAATGACTTAAAGAGTAGTCACTGTGTACTTTAAACAGTTCCCAAATGAAGAAGACAAGAGGTTTGCACTTCAGAACATCTCTACTTAGGCTAAAGCAGGCATTCCACTGATTCATTACTCCAAACTTGCATGGACTAGTATCTAGTGGAAGATGGCTTTGTCTATAGTAAATAAACCAAAAAAAGGATAATGATGTTAGCTCTTTTTCTTAAATGACACTGATGCTGGGAGTCTTCAGCTCTCCCTTCTGCTGGCACTGGCTCCAGAGAGGGTTAGCTGGACCTTAGCTGTCAATTGACCTTCTCAGGCAGACTGGAGCTTTGGGCTGCCTGTCCCAAGGGGTTTGCTCTGCTGTTGAGCACCTGCTGAAGTGTCAAACCCCTCCATGGCTCTGGCAGCATCTCCCTGTTTTCCCAGTGCCAGTGGAAAGGGGCTCCCTGCTGGTGGACATGTGCTGGGTGTACCCATGCCTGCAGCCCCAGCACGTGCAGTGCTCTGGGCATGTGATTCGTTCGTCATTTACAGTTCTGGCCAAGTGCTCAAACACCACCCCAGAAACTTGGTTCCCATTTCCTCTGCTTCTGTCGACATCTAGGAAAGTTTATTTCCTCAAACCTGCAGCCTAATGTGTAAGTGCTCTCCTGAGCCAAGGACAAACGTTCAGCCTGCTTTATAAGAGGTAAAATTTCTCATTTGAGATGGACTTGTTTCCAGTTTGGTTACCTGGGAGAATTGCTCCACATGACAGCCTGGGAAGGAGAGAACCTGTGTCCTTCAGCAAAAGAGGAGCTGGACCTCATAAGCTTCTGGCTGCCAGTGCAGGACAGTCCAGGTTTAGTGAAGGAGAATTACTTGGAGTTGGGGAGGAGGAGCGGGATCCATTTTGAATGCCACGTGGGGGATGCCTGTTGTGTGTGTGTTGCTTGCTGAAGACTTCACCAGGGCTTACAGGAGAATATGGAGGGGTTTGGGCAATAAGCCAAGCCAAGCTGGGTTGTATGAAACGCAAACAAAAAATAGCAATTCGCAATGCCTCGTAACTCAGTTGAACCTGTAGAAGACTTCACAGGGCCAGGGAAAGGTTAAGCCTTCCACAGCAGCCCTGTCACATCTCACCTCCTAACCAAAACCATGGAGCCCTAAGAACACTCCAGAGACATTTGCAGGGATCTTCAGTCATGGGAAGGGTTACCTGTAATGTGCTAATTGTAAAGGCTCACATAGCAGGCTTTTATTTCATAGATGTTAAAATCAGAAGGCGGATTTGTGATCCTCTCATCTGGCCATAACAGTTGCTGTACTGAGCCTAATAAGGTTTGCGTCAGTTCTCTTACATATTTTAGTAAAGTCTTCACTGTCTAAGTGAAAGAAACTTCTGTCTCAGTGGTTGATTAAGTCTCTTGAAACGTCGCCGTTTGTTTCTGGCTTTGTTTGTTGCTGCATATTCAGTGGCTGGAATAAGTATGGAGCGGGTATCCCTTTCAAAAAGGGAAGTTTCAGTTTGTGGTTGGCTGTGTGTTATTTCCCAGACTGACTTCTCTGAGAAGAAGATGGTAATTGTCATTCCAGGGTTGCTGGAAAGCTGAAGTGAGACCTGTGTGCTGCGTTATCACCCTAGCTTCTTTGGTGTGGGAGGCGTGGGTGGTATCCCTATGGAATGCAGGGAGCAGTGGCAGTGGGAGCATGCTCTTGCTGCTGCTGCTGTGCCTTCAGAGCTGAGCTAATACTTGCAGGTTGCCACCATGGCGTGAGTCAAAGTCGAGTTAAATTAGGATCACCTTACGCATTTCAGTCTTTCGTTTCACGTAAGAAGTGTTGATTCTGGATGCTTATCTAGAGTAGCATCAGTGTAACTGGATGAATTAGTAACCAGAGGCCAAAGCGTGACAGAAATATGAGGCTGTAAAACAAGTCAGCAGGTGGGCACTGGGAGAGGGCTCTGCCTCCATTAGGTCAGTTATAAACCATCATCAGCTATTTTTCTATTAAAGAAGAGGTCTCAGTTAATGAATTGATGTGTGTGGGAATTAATGCTGGATGAGTCCCCCTGGGGCTTTTGTGATGAGGGTCAAATAAAATATTAATGGAATTTAAACAAACAGTCCCCTGATTTTCCTAAGTACCTTCCGGATGGGTTTCTCTAAGCATTGGTCAGGGAAGATTGTGGAGCCCCAGGAGAGACAGGCCAGTGTCATTACTCCTACTTCATGGTCAGGGAAATGGAGGCAGTGGAAAGCAGTGACCCTGGGGCCACACAGTCCAGCAGCAGGGCTGCACAGGAGCTCTGAGAGTTCTCCTCTCAGACTGCTTTTGCTCTGATCCCTGTTTTCAGCTCCCTTCTCAGAGAAATGGAAGTCATCCCAATTGCTCCTGTAATGCTTGACTGGAAGCTGGTCTTTCCAGGTGTGGGATGGTCTTCAGGAGCCCCAAACCCATAGCCTTCTTATTCACAAAATTTCTCTGTGCTTCCAGATGAGAGAATAAAACCTAGTAGTTGTGGTTTTTTCTCCTGGTGCCTCATCCACAGGACACATTCCCTTGTCTTTCAGACTGTCCATTCCAGAGGCTGAGTATAGCAACTCAAATGACAGGCTTGGGCAGGACAAAGTCTCTTTGGTTACGTGTGTGCAGTGCAGAGCAGTGCAGAAGGTCTTCAGCTTGCTGGATTCAAGCAAGCTAACTTCAGGAGCAGTATCCCTGAATAATTTCCTCCAGTTTCCAGGCTAACACAAACATGGTACTTCCATACTAGAGAGCAGGAACTGTGTGATACAACAGGGTGTTAAATATCTACAGTAAAATACTTTTGGACATGGCACAAAGCTGTAAATTGTTCCAGAGGGATCTCAGAAATCCTCCTGCTGCTGCAAAGTGTAAGGATGTACTCTGCATCCCTGCAGAGTCTCACTCTGAGACATTGAGAAATGTCCAGTGTGTTGAGGAGGAGGAGACCCTGGCAAGGCACTCCAGTGTGAACAGAGATGATGATTGTGGTGTGCAAAAGCAAAGCTAAATATGTTTTCTCCCACCTGTTTGTGTACCTTGGACATGGAACAGCCCAAGCAAGACTTGTCACACTTTCTGCATGACATGGTGGTGTGCGAGTATTCCAGCTGGTCGAGGGGTCCGCCGCTTGGGACCTAGAGAGCCACAGCCACCCCAAAGGATGTCTCGCTAGAAACAGCTCCTTGGAGGGTCAGGGCGCTCCTCAGCTGGACAGAGGGGCTTCTCAGCAGGAGGGCAGAGCAGTGATTTCAGCTCAGTGCTCTCAGCTCCTGCCCTTGTGAGTTAGCCCCTCTTTTAGCCGGCCGTAGTGAGAGAGAGAGAGGTCTCGTGTGGAATTTCCGCAGGTGGTACTTTATTGCAAAGGTACCAACGAAAGGGGTCCAGAGACCCCTCTGCCGACCAGAGGAAACCCAGGGGTTTTTATGGGACACCACCAGGGTGGGAGGAAAAGAGTACAAAACCAATCAGTTGTAACAGATCTACATAAAATCCCAAAGGGGCTTGTAGGTCTCAGGACAGGTCGCTGTAACTAGAAAGTTTGTCTTTTGCCTTAGGGGCTCTGGGTGAAGTTGCGAAATTCTTTGTTAACTCCTCAGCTTGGCCCTCTCCAGGGCAAAGCAGCTGGGGCTTCGCCCACCTCCACATGCGAGTGCAGGTGGATGTGCTCTGGAGAGGGCAGGGCTGTACAGTGCCCTTCAGCAAAGGCCACTTTGCTGAATGACAAATGACACAGAGCTGGCAAATGACAGCACATGGCCAGATAAGAATGCTGTAACTTTCTGCACTGACCACAAGTGCGAAGACTAACTAAAAAAGTCAGAAAAAATGTGATTGGGAACATTTTAAAGCACTTTCCTGTTATTTTTTTCCCAAGGAAAGGAAAATACTAAAATTATTCCAGAAGATGGATAACATCCTGATAACCATTCCTTCTTGCATCCTCCAAAGTAGCATTATTTGTCCCAGAATTATAGAATTGGATTGTCACAGAATGGCTTGGATTAGAAGGATCATCTATTTCCAATAACCCTGCCATGGACAGGGACATCTTCCACAAGATGAGGTTATTCAGAACCCCTTCCAGCCTGGCCTTGAACACTGCCAGGGTTGGGGCATCCATGGCTTCTCTGGGCAACCTGTTCCAGTGCCTCATCACCCTCAGAGTGAAGAGTTTCTTCCTAATATCTAATCTAAATCTGCCCTCTTTCAGTTTGAAGCCATTAAAAATGAATACCTTGCATCGTGCACATATCACTCCTAGAAACTAGAAGTCAGATACGGCAAATCTTTTCCCACACTGATGGGAGAGTTTATTGCATTCTTAGTAAACATCCTTGAGTCTCTAAATAAGGGAACAATAATAATTAAATAATTTTGTCACATTTCTATAGCACGCCACAAAAGGATGTTCTATAGTCCACTCAGTGTTTCTCCCCCTTCAGCTGCTTGTCTGCCTTTCAGGATTCAGTGGGATCTCATTGCCGTGGCTGGTGTAAGGCCCCCTTGCAGAGGAGCTGCCCCTCTCCATCTCCTCGGGAACAACCGAAGGGGGGAGTGGAGTCATAAAAATTTATGTTTTCATCAAACCGGGCCAAGGAGAATGGGGGTCCCACACCCAAAAGAATGAAGACACGACAGAACAAGGACTCAGTAAGTGAGGTGGGAGAGGGGGGTGGGACACAAGAGGCAAAGCTGGAGGTGTGGGTTGGAACTGAGGCTCCCTGCAAAGCTGGTGGGCATGAGTTTGGCACAGTGGAGTGCAAGGGGTTCAGGGGCTTTGGGAGCCTGGGCACAGAGCAGGAGTGGTGGGAGATGCAAAGCAGGACTGACACAGTGATCCCTCTCTCAGATGTCAATGCGGAGTGGACGGAAGAAAGAGACTCCGGGGCCCCGAGAGGAGCTTAGGTCACGGGGTCGAGCTTCCCCTGGTGGCGTCAGCACCTCCAGCAGTGATGGCAAGGCTGAGAAATCCCGACAAGCGACAAAGGTACTATCAGCTAGAACACAAGTCTGGGGTGGCCAAGGGCTGCCCAGACTGGGTGGCATCCATTTGAGGATCCAGGGACACAGACCAGAAGATACCTACTAAGGAACCCATGCTGGGTTAGCTTCCTGAAATGAGGAGAATCCGTCTTTGCTCTTGTGCTCACCATCTTGCATTTTTCTAAGAACTGGTGTTTGGTCTCACCAGACACTTTTAGTGCTAATTTTTGCCATATCCCGGGTCCATGTTGCTCTGCTAGTGTCATTGACACACGTGCCATGGTGGCTGTGTCTCACCTACTGCAGTCTGTGAAGACCTGTCGGGGTGGAAGATTTCCCAATGACCCTCCACCTCTCTGTTCTCCTTGTCTCCTTGCAGAAGGGCCGGTTGGAGGAATCCTGCACCCCCAAGAGCAGCAAGCAGGGCCGAACAGAAGAGATCTCAGAGAGTGAAGGGGAGGACACCACTGCTCCCAAAAAAACCAAAACTGAGGTGAGCTCTCTCTGCTGTGATTGCTGGCTTTCCCTGCTGTGATCTGCTGCCAGTCCAGACCAGAGGAGTCTCCCATTCCCTATGTGTGCTGCTCATGCCTGCCTGAGCAGGAGCCCTGACTGTTCCAAGTGGCAAGAGTCTGACTCCGTGGGCAGCCACAGGTCGGGTCAGAGTCAGTCCTTTCTGATCCCCAGCACAGTGTGAAATGGAGGTGCTTAAATCATGATGGGTTCCAGGTGACAGTGATGCAAAACCTGCTCATGCACATACAGAGTCGTGGCAGGGCTCTTCTGAAACACCAACAGCACCAGGCTGGATTGGTGGTTGGGTGGTTGGAAGACTCAGCTCTTGTGCTTCTCCATTCACTTATATCCTGTTCAGAGAACTGGCCTTAAAGGCCTGCAAACATGGGCATGCTTGTTCATGTTAAGAGGTCATTATAATTCAACCATCTTGGTTACACTTCTGTGATTTCTCTATGTGGACAGTGTTCAGCTCAACGGTGATATTTTTTCAGCTTAGTCTCCCATGCTTGTTAGTTACCCTTACCCATGATGACTGCTTAATCACCAGTGCACATTGTCTGAGGCAGCAAGTGGTGGGGAGGAGCAGGGATTGGGAAGCACAGGGGAACTCCTGGAAGTAAGGAGTGGAACAGTGAGAGAGGTCTGGTGGAGAGCTGGTCTCCTTGACCAGGGAGAGCTGTGCAGGGGCAAGAAGAGCAATTCTGGGTCTGGGGCCTGTGCTGGGACCAGTGTGGTGTGTGCTGCTCCATGCCACTGGTGATACCATGTCCTAGCCAGCAGCTCATCACCCGTGTTATATGTGTTCCCTCTCAACCTTGTGTGTAACAGTTCCCTGCTCTCCCTCACTACCTCTTTACACAAGGTACCTACCATCACCTCCTTCCTGAACATGGAATGCTCATGAAGGACCTCAGGGCACTGGAAAGGAGGCAGGAGGACTGGTGTTACATATACCTTGCCAGACAATGTCTCCTTTCCTCTGTGAGGTTTTTTAGTGCTGGGCTGGGCAGAGAAAGGTCAGAAAACAAGTTCTCTGGGAGCTTGAAGTGGATCACATGTGGTCTGGGAGGCCTCATAATGCCCCTTTCCTCGTCCTTCCTACTTCAGGAGCTGCCCTGTCCTCCATCCCCATCTGATGTTGACAGCCTTGATGGCCACAGCTTCAATGATGAGATGAGCAGCGACCCACGGGACATTGACCAGGATAACAGGAGCACCTCGCCCAGTGTCTACAGCCCTGGGAGTGTGGAGAACGACTCTGACTCCTCTTCTGTGCTGTCCCAGGGGCCGTCTCACTCCTACCACCACCCCCCCCTTTTCCCTGAGAGCCCGCCGGTCGCTCCCCCTCCCGACAGCCTGGCCCGTCCTCCAGAGCCCAGCTTTGGGCTCCCGGGCGAGGTGCACCCCCAGGGACCTCCTGCAGGAAGTTACCATTCCCAGCTGGAGGGCCAAACCTCACGCATTTTCCAGGCTCAAGCCCCACAGACACCTGCCTCCTCCTCCTCCTCTTCCTCCTCCTCTGCTGTCGCTGCCCCTTCTGCTCCCCCTTCTTCCTCCTCGGCCTCTTCCTCCTCTTCCTCCTCCTCTTCCTCCCACACTCCCCTTTATCCTACGGCCAATGTGGTCCAGGTTGGGGCCAAAATTGCCAGTGGAGTGGGGGGGCTCCCAGCACCAGGGGCTCGTGAGCAGACCCTCAGCGCCAAGCACAATCCCCCACCTACCACCCCAATCTCACTGGCGTCGGTAGGAGGAGGGCTCCCCCCTCAAAAGACACCCCCAGCCAACCCCCCGGCTGCCCCCCCGGCCTCGGCCCCTTCCTTCCCCCACGTCTCCTCCAACCTGCCTCCTCCGCCGGCCCTGCGCCCCCTCAACAACGCAGTGGCCGCCTCCAGCTCCCCGGGGATGGTGGGGCAGGCCCTGAGCGGCCACCTGCCCTCGCCCCACAGCATGGGGCAGGACAAGGCGCCGGCCCTGGCCCCCTCCCGCTACCCTTACGCCCCGCCACCACTGCCGCCCTCCAGCTCCTCTGCCCAGTACCCCCAGCCCTCGCCGGGCCAGCCCCTGCCCAGCTACAGTGCTTCCTACGGGCACTCCTTCCCCCCGCCCAGCGGCCTCTCCGTCTCCAGCCAGCCCCCCAAGTACACCCAGCCCTCCCTGCCCTCGCAGCCCGTCTGGAGCCAGGGGCCTCCCCCTTACAGCCGCCCCCTGGGCAATGCTGGCTCCCACCCCGCTGCCCCCTTCCCTGGCCAGTCTCCCCATCACCAGCAGCCTCCTCAGCAGCACCACCATGGTCACGGGAGCAGCGGGGGCATCTCCCCAGCAGCCACAGCTCCTCCCCAGCCTCCCGGGGGCTACCCCCACGGCCTGGAGTCCAACAGCCATCACCCTTCCCATCCCACCTACGGGCTGCGCCTCTACCCTCCGCACAGCCAGGCCGCCTACAGCCAGGCTCCCTCCGCCACTGCGGCCGCTGCCCCCTCGTCCTCCTCCTCCTCCTCCTCGTCCTCTTCCTCCTCCTCATCCTCCTCTGCTGCCTCTTCCCAGGGAAGCTACCCCAGCATGTGCACGCACCCACCGGGGCAGAGTCCTGCCACCTACACCTTCCCCCCACCACCGCCTCCCTCCCCTGCTCATGGGGCTGGCCCTCCAGTCACCTCTGCTGCCACCACCCTCTCCACTGTCATTGCCACCATGGCCTCCCCCTCTGCAGCCCCCTACAAGACAGTCTCGCCCCCGGTACCCCCCTCAGCTGTGGCCCCATATGGGAAGCGGGCGGCCTCCCCTGTCCCCACCTTCCAGCCCCCGGCCCCCTACAAGCCGGGCTCGCCTCCCACTTCCTCAGCTGCCCCTTTCCGTGCAGCCACCCCTCCTGGCTACCGGGTGGCCTCTTCCCCTGTGGCGGGGGGCTACAAAGCCCCCTCACCCGCCCCCTCTGCCCCACCACCCTTGCCAGGGAGCATGGCTGCCCCGGCCCCGCCGCCGCCCCCGCTGCCCCTCAGCGCTGCTCAGATCAAGCAGGAGCCGTCGGAGGAGTACGAGCCCCCGGAGAGCCCCGTGCCACCTGCTCGCAGCCCCTCGCCACCCCCCAAAGTGGTGGATGTGCCCAGCCATGCCAGCCAGTCAGCCAGGTGAGGGGAGGCTGGTTTCTCCAAACGATGGGGAGGGACGTTTGGGCAAGGGAAGAGGAAATCACCCCAAGCCTGAGGTGCAGCTATGCCCTTTTGCCTTTTTCATGATGCTCTTCACATTCCCACAGTGCCGTTCCCACAGTACCCGTCCCTGTCCCCGTCCCTGCTCACCAGCCCTGTCAGCACTGATAGGCTTCGCCTCTCATCCCCAGATTCAACAAACACCTGGACCGTGGCTTCAACTCCTGCTCCCGCACAGACCTGTACTTTGTACCCCTTGATGGCTCCAAGCTGGCCAAGAAAAGAGCAGACTTGGTGGAGAAAGTGCGTCGAGAGGCTGAGCAGAAGGCTCGCGAAGAGAAGGAGCGTGAACGGGAACGGGAGCGGGAGAAGGAGCGGGAGCGGGAGAAGGAACGGGAGCTGGAGAGGAGTGTGGTAGGTCTGGGGGTCCCACTGCCGCAGCGCAGCCAGGGCGGATGCTCCGGGGCCCCCTCGGCCGCTCCCCGCTGGGACCCTGAAGCCGGTCTCTCTGCTCTTTTGCAGAAGATGGCCCAGGAGGGCCGCCCAGTCGAGTGCTCGTCCCTGGGCCCGGTTCCCCACCGCCCCTCCTTCGAGCAGGGCAGTGCTGTAGCGACTGTTCCCCCATACCTGGGCCCTGACACCCCGGCTCTGCGCACCCTTAGCGAGTACGCTCGGCCCCACGTCATGTCCCCCAGCAACCGCAACCACCCTTTCTACGTGCCCCTGGGCGCCGTCGACCCGGGCCTGCTGGGCTACAACGTGCCAGCCATCTACAGCAGTGACCCGGCCACGCGGGAGCGGGAGCTGCGGGAGCGGGAGGCCCGCGAACGAGACCTGAGGGACCGGGACCTGCGTGAACGTCTCAAGCCTGGCTTTGAAGTCAAACCGGCCGAGTTGGAGCAGCTCCATGCCGTGCCAGCTGCTGCCATGGATCCGTTCCCACGCCACGGCGGGCTGAGTCTGCAGACGGCCCCCGGCCTTCATCCCGCTTTTCCCTTCCACCCAGGGCTGGGCCACTTGGAGCGGGAGAGGCTGGCGCTGGCAGCCGGCCCGACCCTTCGTCCCGACATGTCCTACGCCGAGCGCTTGGCGGCCGAACGCCAGCACGCCGAGCGGGTGGCAGCTCTCAGCAATGACCCTCTGGCCCGGCTGCAGATGCTCAATGTGACACCTCATCATCATCAGCATTCCCACATCCACTCCCACCTCCATCTCCACCAGCAGGATGCCATACACGCAGGTAAGGGCCGCATGGTGGTGGTGCCCTTCACAGAGCCCTGATTTCTGTCCTACTGTGCCTTCCTTGTGCTCCCTCCCTCTGGCATTGGGAAACCCTAAAAGCTGACGAGGCTAAATTTTGAGGCCATAGATCTTCAGCCAGAAGAGCCCAATATCACGGTCATTCTTCCTTGCCCCCACTCTCATCCCACCAAAGGCACTGACACTGCTGATCAGCGAGCAGCAAAATTGTTCGCACCGTGTCCTTTTGTTCTGGATCTATGGGGCCCACAGTACAAGGGCTGGAGTCCCACTGACTGCCTGGATGGTGCTGCTGTGAACTCCATTCCTTAGAATGGAGTCTATAGAGGGAGCGGGAGCCCTGCTAGAACAGTTTTGGCAGTATCCTTGGGACTAATGAAATGTCGGTTCTCAGGTTTGCTCCTATGGCTGCAGATAGAGGGATGCGATGGGATGGGAAAGGAGGTGGGCTGATCATAAGGAATTGGAGGCTGCTGTTTTTCAGAATTGAATGGTGGTCCCTACCATTTCCACATCTTACAGGAAAGCAAAATTAAAAGGTTTAGGGATGAAAATCTCAGGGAAGCAAAGGCCAAGCTACAGTGCAATAGCAAAAAAGTGTTGTGCCTGCACAGGTGCTGTGGGCGGTCAGTAGGGTCTGGTGTCAGTCACAGACGCTGGCTCTGAGCAGCTGCAACTGGTCACAGATGGCATGAGGTACAACTGAATGTCCATTTTCCCTATGATCTGTGGCAGGACACCTTCCTCACACTGCAAGTCCAAACCCCTAGAAAGAGCATCTGTCCTGGATAAGACCTGGAAAAGAAAGCACCCAGTACAAGTATGCACGTGAATGGCTGTCAGGGTGACAGATAGGCATGATATGGGGTGCAGACATGATTGCAGAGCAGGTCCTTGCAGAACCCTACTGAACTTTTAAGGACCTGTACTTCTAAGGAGCAGTATTTCTTCCAGAGGAGTGTAGGAACAGAACTCTGCCAGACTGGTTCACATGAAGTTCAATGCAGGCAAAGAGTAACACTCAGAAGGAGATGTGTTGTTTAGCTGTGAAATTATCCCATCCCCAGCACTCTCTGACCCTCTCTCTCCATATCTGTTTTTTGAGGCCTTGTGCCTGTCTCTGTTACCTGCTACAAAGCCTGGGATGATTATCTTGTGGTATCTTTTCTTTCCAGCCTCAGCCTCTGTTCACCCGCTAATCGACCCCCTTGCCTCGGGATCACACCTCACCAGGATACCATACCCAGCTGGAACCATCCCCAACCCTCTCCTGCCTCACCCTCTACATGAGAATGAAGTGCTGCGCCATCAGCTCTTTGGTAAGGAGGTTCACAGGGACTGCTCTTGTCCTCCAGAGTGCATCAGCAGAGTTCTGAGGGGCAGGGGTGTCCTCAGGAGGGTCACAGGACCCAAGCGTGGTCTGTTGAACAGAGCGTAGGACGGCCCCACGCTGTCGGGATAAGCACATGGGCAGGGGTTGGGAGTGCAGCGGGGTCTTCTTGACTGAGCTGTGGGGCCTTGGATGGAGCATTAACTTGGCTCTTCTCTGTGTCCCCTTTGGCTGCAGCCGCGCCCTACAGGGACCTGCCGGGCTCGCTGTCGGCGCCCATGTCGGCGGCGCACCAGCTGCAGGCCATGCACGCGCAGTCGGCCGAGCTGCAGCGCCTGGCTCTGGAGCAGCAGCAGTGGCTCCACGCCCACCACCCTCTGCATGGCGTGCCGCTCCCCACGCAGGAGGACTACTACAGGTGCGTGGAGCTGCTCTCTCCTCACAGCAGCACCTGCGGGCACAAGCAGTGGGAGCAGGAGGCGCTGCCCCTGGGGCGGGTGACTGTGCCCAAGCCCACACCGGGAGCAGGGACACTTTGCCATGGGGCACAGCTGCGGGTGGGCCACCAGGAAGGTCGTACTTGACAAGTGGCTATTCAGTGGCTAATCCCTTGTGAGGTCTCAGCTCCTCCCCTCTGAGGGGGGAGATAACTTAGGTATTTCACACAGGTTGATGCAGTTATGACTGACTAATACCCCTGCCAAAATACAAAACATTTAGAAGGGTTTGATGGTTTTGCCAAGATAAGGCATTCACAAGTGCATGGGGAGGCACACTGGGAAAGAAAGAGGTGCAACGTTGTACCTTTTCAATAGATCCTACTTCAAAGATCTACAAAATTTCCCAAGTCAGCAGTGTTGTGTGGGTCTAGATGAACAAAGGCAGGTGAATGTAGTAAATTGCCTTTTCCCCTTTCACTATCACCTTGTTCTTTTTTTTTATCCTAGCCACCTGAAGAAGGAAAGCGACAAACCCCTTTAAATGGACTTCTTTAAATGTGACATCATCATGTCTTTCTCTCAAGAGGAGCAATCAATCAACCAAATCCTGGGGGAGGGGAAGCTGCAAAGTGACACATCCTGGCCCCACCATGCAGTAGAGTACAAGAGAATATGACAAAAAGTACAGGATGGCATCCTGGGAAAAGTGGAGGAGAGAAAATGGGGAGGGGCTGAAACACCAATAATGGACCTGAAGCAATCGGTACGTGATTACAGCTGAGCTGTGAAGAAAGGAGAATCAGCATTGCACAGAGCTCAGAAAGACAAAGACTGATGTGAATTCAGGGTGGCAGCAGCTCCATCCTTTGTTTTGGGGGAACAGTTACATTAAATAAAAAGTGCAGAGCATGGAAGGACTTCATGTACAGGATGCTCTTGCCTTTTCTTCTTCTGCAAGGAGGAGGTGCAGCCAAGAAATAACTGCCAACCCAAAAGAGTCTTTTTTCAAGATGCCTCCTCAACACCCCACCCCTCTTTAGGTGTAAGATACCGCTTAGCGATACAGAAAAGCAACGTGGAACTTTTTCAGATTAGCCAGAGCAGCTTCCCATTCTCCCAACATCCCTTCAGATGCAAACGAAGCGTTCCAGGCCCCTTCCTGAGCGGCCTCTCCTGCCTGCGGAGGGTCCGGTCCCAGCCATCGGGGTGCAAAGCACCGCAGGACTCTTTGCAGGACGGTGGCTGTGCTTTCCCCAGCTGATGGGAACAGGCAGGGCCATGAGGTGCGAAGCACCTGCAGACTGTTTTGGAGAGTGCCATCACCACCGTGACCCCTCTGAGCCCCTGGGGAGGGCTGGCGTGGCCGAGCGGTAACACTGCGTCCTGGGACTGTCTGTAAGATGGTGGCTGCCCCTTTCCCCTCACCCATCCTAATTGATGTACTTTAACTCATGCACATCCTATTAGACGTGGCAGTTTTATGTAGCAACTTGTGACTCCCTTGCCCCTGCGTGCGTGTTCTGATTTCACAGTTGTATCTCTCGATTGGTCCCCCATATATATATATATTTACTTAACCATTAAAGGAAAAAACAACCAACAACCCAGCTATGGAAAAGAAAATAAACAACCACCCAAACGACGTTCCCCACGCACTCCCCGAGCCCCGACACACATTCTAATAATTTATATATATAAATATATATATGAAGCTCTTAAAAAAGGAAAAAAAAAAAAAAAAGACAAAAAAACCCTTCCAGAAACGGGACTCCGGTGTGTTCATTTCTTTTCACTGGGGCGAGGACGGGAAGGGCAGAAACACTCCCTGTGATAACTGGGAGAGGGCTGGAAGCGGGCGCCGTCTCGGGAAAGTCGCCGGGGAGCCGCCGGGCAGGAGCCCCGCCGCCGCGGGAGGGGCGGGGCGTGCGCGCCGCGGACCAATAGGAAGCGACAAATTTGCATACAGTCGGATCGGCACGGCAGGGCCGGTTCGGAGGCCGTGGAGACCGCCGGTGTCGGTGTGGAGCGGGGCGGGCGGGCGGCCTCGGATCGGGGACCCGCAGGGTAGGCTCTGTGAGGAAAGAGCAGCCCTCGCCGTCACCTCGGGGTGGGTCGGCCCGGAGGGGGCCCTCTCACGGGCGGAAGTGGCGGCAGTGATTTCAGCTCTTTTAGAATTTGTCCAGCAGGTTTCCCGCCCTCGCGGGAAGCCGCTCCCAGGCGCCGGTGCAATGGCAGAGCGGGGCGGGGCGGCGCAGGCGCGCTGGGGCCGGGCCCGGCTGCCGCTGCTGCCCGTCAGTGCGGCGCCCGAGCCGCGGTCGCTCCGCCGTGCCCCATGGCGGCCTCCGCGCAGCCCCCGGTGCCGCCGGCGCTGAGCGCGGAGCAGGCGAAGGGTGAGTGCGGGAGGGTCCGGCTCCCCGTCGGGCCGGCGGCGGAGTGCCCGTGTCGGGTCGCTGGATGCGGGCGGCCGGCGGGCGGCTGAGTGCCCGTATCCCGCAGCGGTGCTGGCGGAGGTGATCAAGGCGTTCGGGGCGCCCGAGAACGCGCAGCGCATGGAGGAGGCTCGGGACAACGCCTGCAACGACATGGGCAAGATGCTGCAGTTCCTCCTGCCCGTGGCCACCCAGATCCAGCAGGACGTGATCAAGGCCTACGGGTTCAGCAGCGACGGCGAAGGTGGGTTGTTGCCCCGCCGGGCGGGATGCTCCGGGCCCGCCGGGGCAGCGGGGCGTCCCGCCCACCCCCTTTCCTTGCAGGCGTCCTCAAGTTCGCCCGGCTGATCAAGTCCTACGAGTCCCAGGACCCGGAGATCGCCAGCATGTCGGGCAAGCTCAAGGCCATGTTCCTGCCGCCCATGACGCTGCCGCCGCACGGGGCCGGCACCGGCGGAGTTGCTGCCTCCTGAGCCCGCGGAGATCTCCCGGTGCTCCGGCTGGTGCCCTCCTCCGAAGCTGCGGGTCCTGTCAGCCCTTGGAATGGGGCACTTGTACTAGGGAGACGCGGACCTGGAAGGAATGGGATGCTTCGTGCTCGCTCATGTGTCTGCTCGTGAATAAAACGTGTGTTGAAAGTGCCCGTGTTTTATGAATGGCCGTGAGCTCAGCAGTGCTGCTCCCTGGTGCGGAGGCAGGTACAGCAGTGCTCTCTGCATGACACTTGTGATGCTGTTTTGGGAGGCCCACTGTGTACCATGTTCTGCAAAAAGGTTTGTGCAGAACCTCAGTGTGAAGCCCTAGGATCTGATATCAGAGAGACGGGTGGTAAGCACTTTACAAGGGCCAGCATTCTCAGATGTGCTGTCTGAAGCATCATAGGAAATGTGTCCCTCAACACAATCTAGTGCTGTTCAGCAAGAACTGTAAATGCCATTGAGGGCCCTGTCCCCAGCAGGGTCAGTGCTAATTTACGCCTGCCCCCAGTGCCTATGGCTGCCTTGTTTCGTGTTTGAATGTGCAATCCAGCACATTATCCTTAGTGAAAAAAGCAGCAGAGAGATGCAGCCGGGAGCGGCCAAACGTGGGAGGACTGGGCTCGCCCCATTTGGCTGCAGCCTGGATTAGAACAACATAAACAACATAAAATGTTTATCTCACGGGTTTTTTTGGACTGCAGAAGGATCAAGTAGTGCAGCCATGCTCCTTTGCAATGATTTCTTTCCAGTGTGATTTAGAGGCACAATCAGGTATGTCTGCTTGTAGCCTGCTGCCCTTTTTCCCTGTTGTCCTTGAAAGACTTGAGGTCTTTGGCGACCGAGTGGGGAAAGGGCTGAGAGTGAAGGAGCCAGGCCTGGGCGAGCAGGGAGCTGCAAGCCAGGTATGAGAGAGCTGCGTTGTGTGCTCTCAGTTACAAACCGGGCAGGAATGCAGCCAGCGAGGGCGTGAGCTCAGAGGATGGAAGGCAGGAAGAGCAGTCGGTCCCTTCCGTCTCCATCTACCTCTCCGAGCTTGGCCTCGTCCTTCCCCCACCCCTCTGATTATTCATTAACTCCAGTCCAGGAAGTGCTTTGCAAATGGTGAAAATTAAGCCCTCGGCTTGAGGCCTGAGGTTTGCCTGACCTGGAGCTACCTTCTCCTTAGTGCGCCTGGGAGCGGGCGGAGTTCGGGGCTTCGCCTGTGCGCATCAGGCTCAGGTGAGTCGCGGGAGGTGCTGCACCCGCAAGCGCTGCCAGCTGCTGCTCCAAGCACCCCGGCGCTCACCGCCATGAGCATCCAGCCCTGCCGGGAGGGTGCCAGACCGCCTCTCCTCTGTCAGGGTCTTTGATCTCTCTCCCAAATCTGTCTCGAGGTCCTTTCTTGGTAATTCCAATATTGCTTTATTTTCTTTAGTAGGACCCCCTTGGTTGAGGGCTGTGGTACTTCCTCCACCAGCTCCTGTCAGTCCTCCATCAGTGGGGATCTGAGAGACAAGACCCTGATGCCATCCCGTGGGTGAGTGCTGTGAATGCTAGTTAGGACAAGAAAACAACAGTTGTTGGTGAGAAAAATAAAAATATCAGCAGTAGGAATCAGGCACAGAAGGGAAAGCCCCTCACTTTCTAATAGGAGCTGCCTGTTAGAGGTATCCAGAGGGCCTACCGTCTGGTAGGGGTAGCCAGAGGATTGGAGCTCGCTGTGCTTTACATTGTTACTCTTGCTCCTTCTCACTTTGATTACGAGCAAGCAGGGTTTGTGATGCCCAGTCCACTGCAGTTCCTCTGCCACCCTGCAGCTGCAGCATCTCTGAATGGTTTTGCAGAGGGAGATGTCAGCTGCCTGGCCGTTTAAATCCTGGTTATTCCTTTATTTGCTGCAGTCTTTCAGGCCCTTTATGGAACAAAGAGCAAGGATGTACAATCCTCACAGTCAGTCTGAACGGGCACCCTGCTCTGGAGACTGCCATGGCAGGATGTCAGGAAATGGGATTCACTCTGGCATTATTCTCTGGTAAGAATTGGGCAATCACAGTGGTCCAGCACTATCCTGGAGCCCCATGGCCTGATGGAGAGCACGTGGCCTTGGCAGGTCACAGGAAGATGGTCCATCTGCCCAGTCCCAGGCAGCCTTCACTCTGCACTAATGACTGAGCTACAACAGAGTTCTGTAGAGAACAGCAAAACCTCCTGTCTGAAATCACTTCAGTTCTGAGATTTAGAAGTAACAAATGCAATGCTTATTCTCAAAAAAGGCTCCAGATTATCTCCGCCCAAACATGAGGGAAGCATGGAATGATAAAGTTGTTATCTGAGCAAGAGGGTACACAGTATAATGGTGAAAGCAATGAATGTGCTGCTAAAGAAAGCGCCAGCATCTGCTTTTGTAAAGGCAAATACAGTCCTGTAAAATTGGAGGGTTTTGAGACTTAGCAATCTTGTGGATAAGGCAGGTCTGGCCAGTACAATTTGCTTGGATTTGAAAAATTTGACAAGATTTTTCTCATCAAAGTCATTAAATAAGGCTGAAATTGTGGCACTAAATATATATATAACTATATCAAGGTTTTCTTGAGTAAAGAATTATTAAAGAATAGTAAACGGAAGGTAGGAATTAACATCCCATTTTTACAGCAAAGGGAAGTCATCAGTGGTCAGATCACAGGGGCCTAATCTGAAATACATGGATTTCAGTACATTCCCAAGTGACCTCGAAATACAGTTTGGTGAGGTGAGAAAATTGGATGATGGTAGAAAGTTATTCAGGATAATAGAGTGGGAGTTGACTTGTGAATAATTTCAGAAAGACCTAATGGCGGTGAATGAGTGGGCAGCAGAACAGCAGATGAAAAGGCTTATGTAAAACAATGCTCATACAGAAAAATAATTTAAAAATTGCATATAAAACAATGGCTGTGAACTAACTGTAACCTCTCTGGAGTGAGACTTTGATTATAGGAGTCCATGCAGTTGTTAGCTTAATGCTTGGTTGTGGTGAACATCAGAAATCATCCCTGTCCATGACTCACCACAGTTCTATGCCCACCTTCACTCTTATCTCCAAATCAAGATGCCAGAATTGGAAATATCTCAGAGAGGGACAGCAAAGATGGTCAGAGGTGTAAAATAGTTCTGTACAAAAATAACCCCTTTGTAGGGCCGGAGTCTTCAGCTTGGCGAAGAGTTGAGGGTGGGTATGGATGTTTCAGGTCTGTTACCACAAGCGGCTTGGAGCAGGGAGGAGAGAAACAGGAATTACCCACTGATTTTCCTTTCTTTACAGCAACCAGGTGTTAAGAGAGGCAGGGAGCAAGTTATAAGTGAGTCAAAGGAGGGGTTGTTTCTCTAACTGAGCAATGGTACTCTTTCGTCTCAAAGGATGAAAAATTTGTTATGCATTTGACAGTTGGCTACAGGTAGCTGCTAATAGAGGCTTAGGGACACAAGGGCAAAAGAAACTCTCTATATAATTTTTCTCTCTGCTTTTCCTTTCACAACCATTGTGACCTTTGGATTGCCTAGTCCCAGCCCCTGCTCACAGCAGAGCTCACCCCAAAACTAGCTCAGGTGGCTCAGGGCCTTATTCTGGTGAGTCCTGACACCTGCCAGGGTGGAGGTTCCTCAGCTGCTCTGGGGACCTGTGGCAAGTGCTGAGCCCTATCTTGGTGGGGAGCACGTGTGTGCAGTTTTTCCTGATACCTAATCAGAATCTCCCTTGCTGCAAGTGATGCCTGTTGCCTCTTTTCCTTTTGTTGTGTCCCACAAAAAAGAACATGACTCATCATCTCTAAACCCCCACGGCCCCTTTTAGGCAGTGTCACTTTTAGACAAGTGTTAAATCCCTCCTTAAACATCTTTTCTTCAAGCTGAATAAACCCAGCTTGCTCTCTACTATACTTCAGGCTCTTCACTGCATTAGTGGCATTATGCTGGATCCTTTCCAGTTTCTAGGGCCTTTTTTTCTTGCAGCAATCCAGATGTGTGTCTTTTAATTAGCTATTTCGTTTATCTTCTGCTGTAAATTTGTTACTGTGCTAGCTGTGGCCTGGTTCCACGAGGGATTTACAAGATGAGGTTCTAACACCTGTGTTCTGCTGAAAGCCAAACAGTGTAGGAGTAGTCTCTTTGCTGAAATCTCTTGACCTCTTAATTATATTAAAAAACTGTTTTAGTGGCTCAATTATAGTCTTATTATATTTAATGGCTCAGCTGTTCCATGCTGCAGCCACTTGGGAGAGTGACCTCGAAGATCCCAACTGATGGTTTCGCTATAGTGACATTTCCGTCCCTTACTGGTAGTTTTTAATTAGATGGCTCAGATCAAAGGCACCAGGGCAGCTGTACGCATCCACTCTTTTCCTAAAATGAAAGTAGGGAGAAGCATACGCTCATCTGTAAATTATGTGATACGGGATTTGTGTCCACAAAAATACTGTCAAGAGATTTCACTGCACACTGTGGCTTGTCCTTCTGGAGGATACTGAGTTACATGGGATAAGTGCTCTCCCACCCTTTGTTATTCTGGTCTGGGCTCTTTGTTACCTTATTCTTTCCCTGTTCGCTTGTGTCCAGCTAATGTTCAGTTCTTCAGACAGATTTTCTCCTTCAGTCAGTGTAAGGTGTAGGGGTGCCTAAGTTTTGGTTTTCTTCTGCCTTGACTTCGTATTGACTCAGCATACTCTCATATTCTTTTGATATCAGGAATTATTTTTTGGGACTTCTCCCTGGAAGTTCCTGCTTTTTCTCCCTTAGCTATAAACAGCACTTTTTTCCTGTTCCTGCTAGACTGATTTAGGTGCCATCTTTCAGGCACCACTTCTGCAACTTTGTGCAGTTCTTCCCTTGAGTTGGTCCTGTGCATTTAAAATCTCCTTGGGTTTTAATAACAGTTCTAAGTCAGTACCTCTGGCTGCCTGTGGCTCACCGCACCCCAGCTCACCATGTGCATGAAACCAGAAGCGTTTCTAAGGAAGCTGTTGTAGGTGCCTGGGTTGCCTTTCTAGCAATGAAGTTCAGCTTCCCACTCGTCTCTCCCGTACTTCCCTTTGTTGCTGGTTTCTGTCTTGGCCACGAGTTTTTGTCTAGGTCTTAGCTAGCAGCCTGTTCATCTTTTTGCAGGATTTCCCAGTCTCATGGTGTGTGGGGAAGTCTGCAGCTGTTGCTACTTGAAATGAGCAAGGCTCTTGCTGTTGCTGCTGCCCACACCACACAGGGTAGCTGAGATTGCCCCAGGGAAAAGTCAGGCTCCTATGCCAGCTGGATTGCACTCTTAGGCCACTGCTTAGCTCCCATTCCTTCACTAGACCTGCAGACCTTGAAACCAGTGTTGTGTGCAGGACGGTCATGGGCCATATCTGGAAGCAGCTGGGTGACTGGAATGGTTTTCCTTCTTTGTGTACCTGGTTATCTAGGTTGTCCTGGCCTCAGTATGATGTGCTGGGGTTTTGAAGGTCTTCAGTTCAGCTCCCTCCGGATTGTCTGCGAGTGGGCTGGATTGAGAGCTGTGTGGGCTCCCTGTAGGTAGTGGCTGTTTGTCCTGGTCTCTGCTGCCTTCCTGGGCAGCTTCACCACCCTCTCCCTTCCCTTTTGAGCTACCGCTGCCTGTGTCAGTCCCATCCCATGGCAGGCTGGTTTCAGGCAGGCACTGCTATGCTCAGAGCACTAGCCTGGATGTTGAAGCCTGCAGCTCTGGGTTCACACAGATTCCCCCTTGTGCCTGTACAGAGCATGTAGGACATTTGGGATAATTTATGTTGTTCACTGGCCTTTTAGAGAAAAAGGGGAACAGAGGACCTGCAGAACTGAGTTTGGTGAACACGACCAGAACCCAAGATGCATGCAAAGAGTTAGCCCTTGTGTGCTAAAGACAGAGACCCAAAAATAATAGGGGCTATGGGGAGGAAAGACGCAAAAGGAGAAGCAGAAGTGTATGCAAAGTAGCTTGGGGCTGCGGAGTGGATGGCTCAGAGCGCTTCCTGTTCCTGGGGCCGCGCGGGCCCCGCTGCGTACGGGCTCACACCTGCCTGTGCCCAGCAGCACTGCACAGCGGGCCAGAGATCAAGGCACCTATCCAGGAGAAGGTGGATGGAGAGGGTCTGAATGGACTGACAGTAGACTCCAGGAGAGATACATGGCCAGCTCCCAAGAGGCGCAGGAAGAGTTTGGCATTGAGTGCCCCGGCACAGACCTCCGGCTTCCCTTTCCTTTCCAGCGCAAACCGATTTTTCCTCTCTGTTTTTTGGGTTGCTTTGGTGGCAGCCACTTGGCCGCCTCTTCTTTCTCCCTCCACAATGGTGAGGTAAGAGGGTCTGAGAGGTCTGTGTGTGTAAGTAATGGGACCAGGGAAGTAGGATGGATCAGGGCAGAGATGGCCCTGGAAGCTCTATCTCTAATGGGAACTATCCATAGGCTGGGGGAGGCATTGAGCAGGAAGGGACACTGCTGCTGGTTTTCACCTAAAAAACTTAGGGATGCTGACCAAGGACCATTCTTCATCCTACAAATCTCCACAATAGTGCTTGGCCTTTTTTATTGACTTGGTCTTGCCTTTATTTTCTCTGCTAGGTGGTTTCACCGTGACCTGAGTGGGCTGGAAGCTGAAGCCTTGCTGAAGGGACGAGGTGTCCATGGGAGCTTCCTGGCCAGACCCAGTCGGAAGAATCAGGGGGATTTTTCTCTTTCAGTCCGGTAAGTAACTTGGACCCCAGCTTCTGTCTTTGCAGTATTCTATACACAGGTTGCCTAGATCCTTACATGTCCTGTGGCATCTTCTTCATCCTGTCTCTATTCCTTTGAGTTAAAGTTATAAAACAACCTCAACTTCCCATCATCTTCTAGAGCCTCCTTCAAGTTGCCCAAGGAGCTTCTCTTTCCAGTCATCTCCATTCAGGGGGATGGTGTGCTCTGGTTCCATGCTGGGAGGTAGTGGAGGACACTTTTCTGTCCCTTTCCCAACCATCTCATTGGACCAACCTGTGCTTTATTCCACAGGGTTGGTGATCAGGTGACCCACATCCGCATCCAGAATACTGGGGATTTCTATGACCTGTATGGAGGGGAGAAGTTTGCCACCTTGTCAGAACTCGTGGAGTACTACACACAGCAACAGGGCTCACTGCAGGACAAAGATGGAACCATCATTGACTTGCGATACCCGCTCAACTGTTCTGACCCCACGACAGAGAGGTACAGGGACAGCAAGGCAGCTGCTGTGTCTGTGATGAGATGTTTCATGGCCTCTTTTCTGTCCTGCCTGCGTCCTCAGAGCAAATCCTGCAAAAAGTGTCTCCTGTCTTTCTTAACTTCCTATGTGTTCATGGAATAGCTGCGCATACCTTGATCCATCACAGCAGACCTGATAGGGCTCTATTTTTACTTCTGGTTTCCGGTTGCCACTGCTATTTATATACTGTTTCTGAAAGCAAAGGCTGTGGTGTCCACTGTGGGTCTGCAGTGGTCTGTGGAGGGCCATGTTGTGTGGAAGCCCTCAGTCTTGCTCCAAACCTCCTTGGTTATTCTAGGCCTGGGTGACTCACGTAGCTGAGAGCAGGACCTTGTTCCCCTGCTATTCCTGGCCTGCTTAGTCTCCTTCCTGTCCCCGCTTTGCATGTGTCTCTGACGCCAAGTTCCTAAATCAAATCAGGTGGTTTTGCCCTTGTGTTTTGCCCTTTGATGCAGCTCAGGGGAGCTGTCATGCCCTGCACTGGGGTAGACAAGTCCTTGCACAGGTCCTCCTTGGGCACCTGGAGGCAGGGAGCAGAGATGCCCTGGGCCGAAACATCAGGGTAGACCCAGGCTTGCTCTACAATGGGGTCAAGCTGCAGAGGGGGCAGGTCTGCTGATGGCTGTCCTCTCCAGTCAAGGCCATTGCATCTTGGCCCTGCAGTTTCCTCCCTTCCTTCTGCGGTTGGAAACTTACCCCCTCCCCCCCTCGAGCTCTTACGAAAGCTCCTCTCACTCTCTCCCCAAGTGATTTTCCATCACGTGGCTTTGAAGAGCTGGGCTTTGCTGGGGGAGGGAAGAATGGAACCCATTAACTCCATCCTACCTGTGGAGGGGAGGCTGGGAGACCTCTTTGATGGGTAGGAGGTGCCAACCGATCCCAAGGTGGCATCCGAGCACATGGTGGCCGAACAATTCTCTGAGAGGAGGTTCAGAAATTAATGACAGCTGTGCACTGAGAGTCACCAGCTGCTTCTTGCAGTGCGTGAGGTGAGGGTCAACAAAAGTTACTTGCTGAGGCCAGGAACTGTGTGAACCCCCTGCTCTGACCAGATGTAGGGGAGAATGAATGAATACCCCAGCTGCTTTTGTGACTGCGCTGTGGCCTCATGAACTCCATCTCAGTTCTTGGGAACAAATAGCCCCCTAAAAATGTGAAGTTCTCCAGTACCACGCCAGTCCTTCCCTGTTAGCTTCTCCATGGGAAGTAAATCTGTTTCCACATCCCCATGGCAAGGCAGGGAACACCTTGGTCAAATGGAGATGCTCCTGACCTTGTGCTAGGAGAGAAGGAGCTGCTGAGTGTTTGCATTGAGGACAGGAATGTGCACATGGATCAGCTCCTGGTGCTCACTCCTGTGGCCAGGCTGATTGCTGCAGTGTGATGTGTCCAGAGAATGGGAATTATCCTTTGAGTGACAATGTGACTGAGTTTCAGAAAGAGGAGTTGCTGGAATGGTTCTTCAATGGATCTGATCCCAACACAACCACCTGGGTGCTGCTAAACCTGATGGGAGAGTTTCTGACTCAGTGGGGGCTTATTTTTGTTCCCCTGGTGTTTGAGTTTCCAGAGCCCCTTGCAGCAGTACGGCAACAAAACAAATAATGCTGTGAGGTGCTGAAACGCACAGACTACGCTCTCCCAACTGGTGTTCCAGGCAGAAAGTATCACTTAACCTGTGCCTATGTGTGTGTCACACAATGGATCACACTTGTCTTTCCCACTGTGTCCTCTGGTACCCACCTTCTTCTCTGTAGGTCCCTTCCATCTCCACTGCACCCCTTGCACTTTTCTCTTCTAGCCAGCTCTCCACCTTCTGTCTCTGCTTTTCCCAAGACCCTGCTCCTCCTTCCCTTTCTCATTCCTTCCTCTTTGTCTCCTCCTTCCTTTCTTCCTCCCTCATCCTTCCCCAGTGTTGCTGTTCTTCACTCATCAACTCAAGGGCATCTACTTCCTGCATCTCCATCTCTTTTCTGACCCTCTCTTGTTCTTTCTTAGGTGGTACCATGGGCATCTGTCAGGCCCTGCAGCTGAGTCACTGCTGCAGGCCAAAGCTACCCCTTGGACCTTCTTGGTGCGGGAGAGCCTCAGCAAACCTGGGGACTTTGTCTTGTCTGTCCTCACTGACCAGCCTAAACCTGGGTCTGATGCTCCAGCTGGGGCAACCGGTGCCTCTGGGACCCGGCTCAAAGTCACACACATCAAGATCATGTGTGAGGTGAGCAGTGGGAGGGCAGGAGGAGAGGCAGTGGTCTGATGGATGTTACCAAAATGGCCATCCCAATTTCTCCTATTTCTTTCATGTGGAATGTGGAAATTCCAAGGAGAGAATGCAACTGACCTTAAATGAGATTGGACGGCAAGACACGTTCTCTGGGTTTTGATCCACTGAGAGCACTGTGCCATGAATTCATGTGCTCAGGGCAAACTTCTCTGACTTCCCAGAGGAAATGCTTTCCTAGATGGTGCAGGGTGGTGCCTATGGACCTGCACTCCAGCATTGCCTTTTTCCTGAATGTCATCAGCTTTGTCTATGGGACATGTGGAGAGAGTGGGGGCTGTGCAGCCTGGAGAAAGCTCTGGGGAGATCTTACAGCACCTTCCAGTAGCACCTAAAGGAGGCTCATGAGAAAGCTGGAGAGGGACTTTTTACAAGGGCCTGGAGTGATAGAGCAAGGAGGAATGCCTTCAAACTGAAAGAGGGGAGGTTTAGATGGGATATTAGGAAAAAATACTTACTATGAGGTTGGTGAGGCACTGGCACAGGTTTCCCAGAGATACTGTGGATGGCCCATTCCTATAAGTGTTTGAGGCGAGGCTGGAGGGGCTCTGGGCAATCCAGTCAAGTGGAAGATGTCCCTGCCCATGGCAGGGGGTTTGGAATTAGCTGCCTTTTATGATACCTTCCAATCCAAACAATTCCATGATCCTGTTATGAATATTATGAGTGAGACATTACACATTCTTCTTCCGTTTAGAACGGACGCTACACAGTTGGAGGTGCTGAGATGTTTGACAGCTTGGCAGATCTGGTGGAGCACTTCAAGAAGATTGGAATTGAGGAGATGTCTGGTTCCTTTGTGTACCTGAAGCAGGTAAGTCAAATTTCCTGGTTTTTAGGGGCCCTTTGGAGGGACTGATTTGCTGTTTGTTTCTGCTTTATGTCCTTTTCCTTCTTTTTTCCACAGTGCACAGAGGACACTTTGCTCTCTCACTCTTTCACCTATTGTGTTTTCCCATCCCCAGCCCTACTATGCTACGAGGGTGAATGCTGCCGACATTGAGAACAGAGTGCAGGAACTCAACAAGAAGACAAGTCTGTCTGAGGAGACATCCAAGGCTGGATTCTGGGAGGAATTTGATGTAAGAAATTGCTGAGGGGTGTTATTTGGCTTTTTGGGAATTCTGCATGCACTACCTCATTCTCCATCCTCATTTTCTTCCTCTACACAAATTTCTGGTGTGTCTTGTCAATTTATTTCTGAAAGGAGTCTCTATTTGGAACCAGTTCCCCTGGGAAATGAGTCTCATCTTTAAGTGAATCCAATGAGGTAGAAACATGCTTTTTTAAAATTGGGAGAGTGAGTCACCAAGACAGTAACTCTTAACCTAGACTTCTTAAGTCTAGGTTTGGTTTTCACTTCTCTCCTACCCACAGCATGCCCATGTGTCATCAGAGCCACCACTGTGCCTCCTAGTGCCCACCTCCCCTGTCACACATTGTGACCTTGCCATGACTATTCTTTCTTCTCAGAGCCTGCAAAAACAGGAAGCCAAGCACCTGTTTGACCGTCATGAGGGCCAGAGACCTGAAAATAAGAGCAAGAACCGATACAAGAACATATTGCCATGTGAGTCTTGCTTCTCCAACTACAAAAAAACAAATGGACAGAGACAGGCAATGAAGAGTTGTCTGAGCCATCCCCTGCCTCAGCCCACTCTGTCATCCAGAGCAGGTTGCAAGGCATATGGCACTGAGGATTTAAGAGCTGATGGGGGAGGTCACAGTCTTTTCCAGTCCTTAAAGGAAGGAGGGTTGCATCAGATTCATTAGCTTCTGTGGTCCATCACAGAAGCAGAGATGGGAGGACAGAGTGAGGTTGGTCTGAACCCAGAGAGGGGAAGCTGAGGATACAGGGGATGCACTGGGAACCATGACGGAGGTGGCACCTGGCAGTGAAGGAGCTCTGTGTGCCTGTGCTTGGAGTATCTCATTGCACTGTTCATTCTTTCACTGCACCCCCAGTTGATCACTCCAGAGTCATCCTCCAGGGAAGGGATCCAAATATACCTGGATCTGACTACATCAATGCCAACTATGTCAAGGTGAGATTCCTGAAAGAGGGCTGTGTGCCCAAAGCAGAGGAAGGCCTGCCTGCACCTGCAGCCCTCCTGACCCTCCCCTATCCACACTCAGAACACCCTGATCAGCCCAGATGAGTGCACCAAGACCTACATTGCCAGCCAGGGCTGCCTGGATGCCACAGTCAATGACTTGTGGCAAATGGTGTGGCAGGAGAACACGCGCATTATTGTGATGACAACACGGGAGGTAGAAAAAGGCCGGGTAAGTCGCAGTCTGGAAGCGTATCTTTTCACTTTTAACCATTGCTCTGCTTTTTCTCTCTCTCCTGCCTTCTGCCCATCCTCACCCTGCCCTCTCTGCCCACACAGAGCAAATGTGTGCCTTACTGGCCAGAGCTGGGCAGCACGAAGGAGTACGGTCCCTACCTTGTGCAGAACACTTCGGAGCACGATGCACTGGAATACAAACTCCGGCACCTCTGCGTGTGCCCAAAGGATAACGTGAGTGTGTCTGACCAAGGGCTGCCATCCAACCCCTGGGTCTAACAGCCACCATACACCTAAACCTGAGAACTGCTGGGTGCTGTGATGATGCTGCTGTTTTATCATTCCTGGGGCTGCTGTTCCCACCTGGTTTGGGCTGGAATCACCAAGAAGTGTGCAGGAGACAGAGATCCTCTCTGGCTTCAGACTCACCTCTCCCTGGGACAGAGGCCAGGGACAGGGCTGGGTTGCAGTTTTACCAGTGGAGTGCTTTGCTATTCTCAGAGCAAGGCTGTGCGGGAGATCTGGCACTACCAGTACCTGAGCTGGCCTGACCATGGTGTGCCCAGTGAGCCAGGAGGAGTCCTCAGCTTCCTCGACCAGATAAACCAGAAGCAAGAGAGCATCCCCAACGCAGGGCCTATTCTGGTACACTGCAGGTTGGTACAGAGGCTGGGGTTGGAAGCAGCTTCCATCCCTTACCTAGGGTGAGATACAGAAAGTCTGTCCTGCTGCTTCCAGCTGTACTCCAAGACTTGTGTGTGAAGCATATGCCAGGGCCAATATTTGCTTTTCCTCTTTGATGCCCCCACACCAAACTTTCTACCTGTTGAACCCGTGACTCTTTCGTGGCATTGCTGAACAGCTGCTGCAAGAGCCACAAGTTTCCCCAGAAGCAGCTGCATTTTGTTTCAGGAGCTGTCTTGCTCTGACCTCTGCTTGTCCTCTCCTTGCAGCGCTGGGATTGGCCGCACTGGCACTATCATCGTCATTGATATGATAGTGGAAACAATCTCCACCAAGGGTAAGAGGATCCCAAACGATCTCAAAATTAACTGGACTACCCAGTAAGGCTTTGCTTTTAAGTTCAGCTGAGAAGGGATGAAAACTATCAGGTATCAGTGGGAGAAGATTCTGCCATGGCCCTAAGAAAATTGTTCTGCTGGATCTCTGTACCATATCCACTTCTTATGGCTTCAGCCTTCCCTAAGCTTTGGCTGTTCCTCCAAGGCCAGACTTGAAAGATACTGAGCAGGGGGAGAGATAGGAGGTCCATACAGGAATAAAGAGTATGGAAGAAGGTGGAAACTTCTTGACTGTCCTGTGCTGTGGCTGCTTTTGGTAGAGAACAGGGAGAAGGGCAGTGAACATGCCTGTAAGCTTTTCTGGTGCTCCTTGTTAGGGCTGGACTGTGACATTGACATCCAGAAGACCATCCAGATGGTGAGGGCCCAGCGATCTGGGATGGTGCAGACAGAGGCCCAGTACAAGTTCATCTACATGGCCATCTGCCAGTTCATAGAAGCAACCAAGAAAAAGCTGGAAGTTATCCAGGTGAGAAAAAAGGGGTTCTACTGCCCTGTGAGCCTAAGCCCTGCATGGTGCTGGCTCTGAGCCCAAGTGCTCTGTTTCACAAGATTTAAACTAACACTGAGACCTACACAGACTACAATGGTGCAGTAAGATCTGTGTCCCTGTTCCTCTCTTCTAAGACTTTTAAATTCAGGGGAGAAGTTTATTAGCAGCTCAAGTAACTGCTAGACAGCAGTTAAATTTTAATGCAGTTACTTCAACTATGTTCTGAATAACATCACCAAGTGCTGTTTTGTTACAAACTTAGTTTAGGACAAGCAAAGACTTTCCTTTCATCTTCTTTCCTCTTTGTCTTTCACATCCCAGTTTTGCAGCTGCTAGATCTTTTCCTGCTATTTGATAAGTGGTGTCTTTTCTGTCTCCTTGTAGTGTCTGGCAGCATGCTATAGATCCTGCTGTTTTAATATTCTTTAGCTGAAATTTGGCACTTTCAGGTGTTCTAGTGCCTCCAGAGATTTGTTGCCACAGTTGCCTCCTGTATTAGGCTGTATTTGCCACTGCTGCTCACCTCTGGCAGTGGATGACTGTGCTAAGCTCAGGCACTTCAGCAATCCACCAACTTCCACTAAGATCCGGGCACACAGTGGGGTTTAACAGCAAAACTCTCCCAGACCACACGCTTCTAAGCCTGTTTTTTCTCTCCTGCAGTCTCAGAAAGGCAAGCCAAATGAGTGTGAGTATGGGAACATTGCCTATCCTCCTGCAGTGAGGAATGCACACCCCAAGGTTTCACGAAAACCCTCCAAGTAAGAGCTCACCTAAAGCAGAGGCCTAGCTCTGCCTGCCTCTGGCAAGTGTGCCTGCCTCTGGCAAGTCTGCCTGCTGGCTTGACTGGCTTTTTCCTCTTCCTCACTTTTTCCCTGGTCTTACAGGCAGAAAGAGGAGTCAACAGTGTATGAGAACTTGGGCAAAAAGGAGGACAAGGTGCGGAAGCAACGCTCCTCAGAGAAGAAGCTAAAAAGCTCACTAAAGAAAAAGTAATCATACATTGCAGGTAGCCCTGTGGGGGTTTGAACCTGGGCTGCAGGACTGGAGCTCACATCCCAGCTGGCCTGTCTCGCATTCCTTGCTCTTGGACTGGAACAAAGCCTTCCCCTTGTCTCCCGTGCCAGCTTTCAGTGCTGTGAACCAGAGCGTTTTCCAGCTCAGCTGACCGATTCCACAGCCCCTTGCCTGTGCAGGGGAGCAAAGTCTCTCACTGCCCCCTCATCATCCATTAGCAGGAAAAGGTCACGCCCCTCCTTTCCTTGCTCCCTGAGCACTGAGGCCCAAACTCACCATTGCTGTGTCAGCCTCAGTGGAATTCTGAGGGAAGAGCTAAGGAAGGTCATCCGAGGAGCTACATCTCTGCCCACTGCTGTGAGTTTAGCCTGTTTGTGTTCCCTGAAGCCTCAGCTTTTCCGGTATGGAGGTTTTGGCCTGTTTCAGTTCAGCTCCTTTGCAATTCAATAGATTTCCTCTTTTCTTAATACCAACCTTCTGCCTCTCTTATCCTTTTGCAATCTCATCCTTCACCTGGCTGCTGTAAATACACCAGAATTTGATGTGATGGCCATGTTTTCTTCTTTGTTTGTAAATAAACTTGTATTTGTTTGACTACCAGGTGCCAAAAGGCTTTTTTCTCTTAATTTCTCTGAGTATTAGCTGTACTCCTGCTTTCACCTGCAGACTTGCAAAAACTTACAAGAATGGCTCCTGCTTAGTTTTCATGATTTCCTGTTGCTTTCAGGCTTCTGAACAGAAGTTGTGACCAATTATGGTGTGACCAATTATGGTGTCCTTGCTGTGAGGCTCAAGTGTTGGTGGTCATCAGGGAAGTCTGAGCACAAGAAGTCAGGTGTGACAAACTCAGACACAGCTTTTGCATCTAAATTTTACTTGTGGCTTTTCAGTATGTGAACAGACAAAGTCACAGCTTCTCTGACCTCATGCTGATAACTGTGCTGCTTCCAGCAGCAGCCTGATCCAAAGGCTTCCAGAACCCTGCTTCCCACCACAATTTATACACAATACATGGGAGGAAGGACATTCCTTGCTGTCATTTGATACGGCAAGAAAGTTGGCTGGAAGCATTTGGAAGACAGAAGACACTTTGTGAGCAGACCCTCTTTCCATGTGCTGGACTTCAGCTTCCCTTAGCCTGTGAGCCCACAAGCCTGTGTGTGCATTTCCCAGCTAGCTGGCTCTGCCATTCCATTGCCACTAGAGGAAGAAACAGGGAACGGGCAGTGAGGGAAATAAGGGGCAGAAGTAAAAATGGGTGGAGGGACATATACTGTGTTTCATGATGCCAGATACCTCTTTTAAGCAATGGGGAAGAGGCTAACATCCTAGTCTAAGGAAATACATACCTTTCCCTTAGACCCCTGGATAGCTTCAAAGAACAGGAACCAATTGTCTTCCTTCTTAAAAAGCTGCCACAGCCTAAAGCAAGGCATACCAAGGGTTAGCTTAAACTCTACCTGAAGTTTGAAAATGAAGACATCTTGTGGAACAAACTCAGGTTACTGAGAACCTCATTGGTGTTCAAATTGCTGAGTTTAATGTGTCCATAATGCCCAGTCTACAAAAAATTTAGACTGAACAAGAACTTTCCTGATTGCACATCAAGAAATACAGCACTCCCATAAGCAGTCTACTCTTCTTTACATAGGATCTGTTACACACAAGTACTTTGGGGTGACTATTTGAGAATGAATTTTCAAAGCAGGGTTCAAAGAATTTGTGCTTTCTTGATATTGCAAGTCAAAGCATATGGGTATTAGTAATGGCTCTGATTGCCAGTAAGCTTTAAACCAGGAATCCATAGATTGTATCTGTTCCTTTAAACATCTTGTGATCTGCTTCACCAGATGAAGAAGTCCCTACAGGCCTCTCTTTGTCCCTGGAGAGCTCAAGTTGGAGGTGTAGTAAAAAGAGATGGTTGTTGTAAATAGACATGGTCTCATGGGTGGCTGTCTTGACCACCATGATCATGAAATAGTTGAGTTTAAAATCCTGGTGATAGGAGAAAAACTGTAAATAAAGTTACCTCCATGGACCAGGGGAGAGCAGACTTTAGGTTGCAGGGAACAGTTAATAAGGTCTCCAGGGAATCTGCCTTAGAGAATAGTGAGGTACATAAAAGCTGCTCACTTTTTAAGGTCCTACTTTCAAGAGCACAGGAACAGGAAATTATGTGTCAGAAGTCTAGCCAGTGAGGCTGGGGGCTGGATTGGCTAAGCAGGGATCTCCTGCAACTTAGCAGAAAGTGTATGGAGTTTGGAAAGGACAGATTACGTAGCAGGACAGACAGGCTCCTTGGAACTCTACAGAAAAAATGCCCAAGCTCGAGCTGAAGCTGGCTGGTAGTATGGTGGGTAACAACAGGCATTTTTAAGCATGTTAACAGCAAAAGGAAGACTAAAAGAAACACAGGTTTGTCACTTGGTGAGGTTGGTCACCTCACCCTTGACTTGAACAGTGATGAAGCAGAGACATTTAATGCTGCCTTTGCTTCTTTTTCTGACACTGGTGATGGGAGGTGTCCGGAGGCCTGGGCTGGATGACCATGGCTGGGGGAGGGATGAACTCCTGGCTGGCTTTAAACTTGTATGGGATTTGCTGCTGCAACTGAATGCACATAAGTCTATGGGGCCCAATGGGATTCCTCCCAGGGTACTGAAGAGCTGGCCAACTAAGTGTGACACCTCTCTCAGTTATTAATCAACAGCCTTGGGAATCTGTATAAGTTGATGTGGAAGCTGGCAAATGTCCCAATTTTCAAGAAGGGCAAGAAAGAAGATCTTGGTAATTATAGATCAATCAGTCTCACTCTGGTGCCTGGTAAAACTGTGGAGAAAATTAGTCTGGAAGCTACCAAGAAAAAGACTTGACAGACAACACAGTTGTTGATCAAAGTGTGCATGAGTTCTTGAAGGGAAAGTCACGGCTTACCAACTTAATAACCTTTTACAACACGGTTACCCACCTAGTAGTCAAAGGGAAGGCAGATGTGGGGATATTTTTGGTTTTGGAAAAGCTTTTGATAGTCTCACCAAATCCCTCTGGACAGCATTCAGGGTACAGCCAGATGTGCACATAACTTCATTCACACAAAATTGAACAAGGACAAATGCCAGGTGCTGTACCTGTAATGCTGTAATCCTCGATGTAAATGCAGACTGAAACATGACACTGGGGTGCAGCTCTGCAGAAAAGACTCTGGGCATTTTGAGTGATGGCAGGCCCTGCCAGCTGTGTCGTGCTGAGGTGTACTCAGCAGAGAATAGTTAACTGGCGAGAGAAGTGAGGGTCCCATTGCACTCAGCCTTGCGACCAATGTGTGCAGTTTCATGCTCCACAATCCAAGGAGGATATAAAAATATTATAATGTGTCCAAAGGAGGGCAACAAAGACATCAAGGAAAGGTGGGACTTACAAGGAGAAGCTGAGGATACAAAGTTAGTTCAGCTTGGAGAAGACCAAGGGCTGATCTAATACCTCCTCATCAGGGGCAGCAGAAGGAGGGTGATCTCTTCTCTTTAGTGTCTAGCAACAGGACACAGGGAATGGCTTAAAGCTGCATAGGGGGAAGTTCAGATTGGATATCAGAAAAAAGAGTCATTTGCAGGGTGGCCAAGCTCCCCTTGACTCCTCAGACTCAGCCATGACCCTGAGTCTGTCTCTGTTCAAGTCCTGTTTAGACAATGCCCTCACTTATAGTTTAACTTCTAGCTTGCCCCAGACTTGATCCTTGTGAGTGACCCTGTAGTTCAGGACATTCTATGATTCTATGATGCTGTGATAACCCCTAAGTCCTAAATCTTGGTATAGGGGAGCCCAGAAACAGCAAAGAAGCTACCCCAAAGAACACAAGGTCTTGCTATTGAAATGCAAGCAAAGGAGAGTTTAGTCACTGAAAGATTTCTCCTCCTCTTTTCAGCCAGGAAAGCAGAGAAGGGAAAAAGTCCAAGGTGTAACAATACAGGCCAGGACACAGCATCTGTGTCCTGGGAAAGCAGGTAAACCTATTCTCATCACCAGCCCTTACAGGCAGCCAAGGAATCAGTCCTGGTCACCAACACAGCTGTATGAGCAACCAAACATCTTTCTACTCTCCCCACACTATGTTGGTCTGCCAGTGACCATGAGTGTATTTCTTTCTTTTGTTCCTTTCCCTTCACCATCCTGGATTCTAATTTCAACCAAATAAAAATCTCTGTTCCACCTCCTACTACATAAAATAACCTCTTTTTTCCCCATGTACTAAGTACACTTAGACACGATATAAATTTGGTTGTTGTCGTTTTTTTAATTTTTACAAATATTTGAAAGCATCACTGAGCAGACAGTGACACAAGTAAGATATTCCAGCAGTGACAGGCACCCAATGAATGGCATTGTCCTGAACTGAGTCCCAAGTTCGCTTGGGATCAAGAGTGAAAGAGAAACAAAATTTACTACAAAAAAAAGCCTGGTGCTGATGGCAGAAGAACTCCCCCACTTGGCCCAAAAATAATTTGATATCCTACACAAATCTAAATATTAATGAAGATTAGAGGCAAATATCCACATGGGTTAATACCAATAAGCCCCTTTGCCCCCTCTCCAAATTGAAGTGGTGGGATGAGGAAGGAATTACAGCTCCCTAGAGGCAGAGCCCACTCCTGTAACTGAATCATCACAGATAGAACAGAGGCATGGGGACCAAATCTGGCTACTGGATTAAAAACTTCATAGTGAGGACAAATAATACTAGTGGAGGGAGTTCAAAGATCCTCACTCTTATCTTCTGCTGGTCAGCGACGCTGGTTCTAGGAATCTTCAGCTTCTTTCATTTCTTCCCTTTGAGTAGGAGACTGTCACTGAAAGGGAGACAGAAGGGAGTCATTAGTCCAGACAGCATAAGCAAAGCTGGATCAGCCCCTCAGTACGGATTCTGAGGTATGGGATGTCACACCCAAAGGATCTGGACTTCCAAGCCCTTCTTATCAGGCAGGGTTTTTTTCACAAAGCCCCCTTAAATCTTCTGGAACAAATATGACAGAATCTGGTCAGAGCTGAGGAAGAAGGACGTTACAGTCAAAGATCCCACAAAAAGAAACCAACTCTGGTTTCCCTTCTCAATTCTGAGAAATCTAAGCTTTTAACTGCATTCTGTTAGTACTGCCAGCTGGCACTGCCTTTTTCAGTAAACGCTGGACAGACGAGGCAGAGCCAACCAACTCCTGACAGTTCTGAAAGCAGGAAATGGCGTGTTCTCGCATGAACTGGAAAGCTTTTGGAGAATAACAAAAGCATCTTCCCTAGAGATCATCATCCCAAGCCAACACAAATTCCCAGGATCATCTGCCTGGCTCCTTACAGCCCTGTCTGCCATAACCACAGGATGCCCTGTACATGTGATAGATTGGGAAATGCCCCACAGTTACTCCTGCCTTTCCATGCAAGGCTCCTTAGGAGACACACATAGAGCTCCAATTACTGCACACATGTTTGTGTGGTCCCTGCAAGGAAAGCTTCAAGTTTCACATCACAAATGGCAATTGAGGTAGATACTGGAATAAACTTGCTGGGGCTAAAACAGCCCAGGCCAGGAACATCCTAGGCACCAGGAAACAGTAACACCCTGGTTTCTGTACTAACAAATGGATCAAAATGTACATTGCCTTACCTTCCTCTGTGTCAGCAGATGCAGTAAGGGGTGGAGGGTGGGAAAGAAAAAAAACAAGAGTAAATTTATTAGGTTTAACAAAAATCCCCATTTCCACAGTAAGAGAGGCTGCTCCCTACTTGGCTGTATCCTCTGGCATTAGGCTCCCCTCAGAACAAGATCCTGAGAGAGCTCCAGAAAGGGGAGCAGCTTTCCAGGTAGGGTGCAGAAACCCAGGCCCTTTACCTCGTGAAGGCCTCATCCTGCAGGTTCAGTACCAAGTTATCTGCTGTGAGATACACACGGTTTTGTGAGGCAGCAATCTGAAAAAGAAATACATTACAGGCATGGCATCAAGGACTAAAAATGCACTCCCTTCAGATACAGCACTCTTGTTTCCTTCACTTAAGACCTCAGTTAAATCAATGCAATTCCCCAAAACAACTCCCTAATTTCCTGACTTCCCATCCCAGAGCCATCAGACTTTGTAAAAGTGCTCATTCTGTCTCTCAGTCACAAAGACCCTTGATCCCACATTTATCTGTCCCCCCTTTCTCAGCTGCAGGTAACCAGAAGCTTTCAGTGGCTACAGCTGAGGGTGGGTGATGGAATCTGATGTGGATCTGGCCTTGTCATATGAAGGGCATGAACTCTGAACCTCACATCTAATTGCAGATCCTTATTAAGTCTTAAGCTCTACTTGAGCAGAGAAGGGCTGGGCAGGAACAAGGATCAGGACAGAGCAGATCACATTCGCCTTAAATTCATCATGTGGCCACTGGGCTGGGGGACAGCACAAGGACTGCAAAAGGACAAAGGGAATTCTGTGCCCCAATTCTGTACTCACTGTTTTTGAGATGTTTTGAGCAGCTCGGATCTTACGTAGCTTGATGTAGCCTGGATTCCTGCTGAGAGCTTCCCCGAGGTACAAGGGAACAAAAGTTAAGGAAAATCCAAGAGAAGCCGCTTACCCTCAAGGAATTCCTCCTAAGCCATACTAAAGAACATCTTAGTGGGCAAAAAGCAATCTCTATCCTGTAACATGGGCCTTTGGGTATGCCTTTGGCACACTTTCACCTGCCCAAATGAAGAACATTATGGATTATGGCCACACACAGCCAGTAGAAGTCAAACTTTACAACACGGAGCGCAGGCCCAGGCCTTCTCTGCTCTGCCTGTGACCTCAGACGAACCTTGCTCCGGCTGACTGGACAAGGGGGAAAAAGAACAGTGACCTACTTGAAGCTATCATCCGATCACAGTCTCCCAGGCATGAGCCCAATGTGACAGATTCTTAGGACTGTCAAGCTCACAAGCCACATCCCACAAAATCTCCTGAAGCAGGATATCATCTTGGCAGCTGTCGCTTCCCCCTCGGCCTGAACTATCTTCTGCTTCTGCTCCTGCTTGGCCTTCTCCACCAGGAACTGGGCACGCTGTGCCTCCTGCTGGGCTGCAAGGAGAAAGGACACAGGCACTGGAACCACATTTTATCTTCCAACAGAACCTGAGAGCTGAAGCCCAGGGGCTCTGCTTCCCAAAGAACCGGTAACATTGTGTGGGACCACATCCAAGTACAAAACACGAGAGCACTTTACCTTATCCTGAGTAAAACCCACAGCACCCAGACCCTCCACACCCCCACAGTGAGCCACAGAGTCCCAGTCTGAAGAGGAACCTTAGTTTTGGGAACTCAGTCCCTCCGACAGTCTATTCCATTAGCTATGGCCTTCTGGTAACACTTGTAAAATAAACCTCTTCAGCTCTGTTACTAAGGAGGCTTAGAGATTTGTAACCCTGTACCTGCACCATACAGTGACACAGCAGTGACACACTAGCCTAAATTCCACTTCCTTGTTTAATAATTCAGTGAAAAGGCAAAAGTAATCCACCTTTTTCAGGCACCAGTGGAACTCACCCACTTGCTTAGCCTCCACAGCAGCTGTGTATTCACGACTGAAACTGAGCTCTGTGATAGCCACATCATCCAGGATGAGGCTGAAATCCTTGGCTCTCTCTGTCAGTTCTCGCCTAATGAGCAGAGACACCTGAAACACAAACACAGCAACAGGAGTAGCACCAAGCACAGGGTGCTCCTCACTTCCCATGCACTCCAAAAGTGAAGCACAACTGCTCCTCACAGTGTCGGGAGAGACATTTCCCAACCCAAGCTCCAAACCACAACCATCAACACCATCTCTGAATAACATATCCACATCCACAAAAAGCATTTTCAAAACTCTCTAAGAGCTCGTTTGTAGTTACCGCTTAACTGTTCTACACAAGTAACACTGTGACAGTAAAAAACCTTGAAAGCGCCTTTTGCTTTCACATCCTGCCACATCCAGTTCTACAGTTCCCAGTTCTGGCAATAAGCATTTCCTTCTCCACCTTGGATTTGTTACTGTTTGCAGGCTGCGCTTTCATAATTGTATTCCAGCAAAAAAGAAGAAATTACCACAAATTTTTTTAAAACCTGTATCCCATCTCTTAGTAACAGTAGCTACTTGTAGCTACTAATGTAGCTACTTCACCTTTCTTTTGGCTGCTTTGGGTGGGTGTTGCTGTTAGATACTTTCATTTATTCTACATTTACTTGCCAGCACCTTTTTCAGGCAACCTGACAAGTCCTGCACCAAATATTGACCTTAACAGAAACTATTGCTACAGTATCACATGCTTGGCCAGTCGAGCATTTGCTTTTACTTCTACTGCAGCTGTTTCTAAGCAGAACTCTAAATAAATAGTGACAGAAACCTTTCCTGTGTGAATTGTGGGTGCACAACTACATAAAGTCACCTAATTTTTTTCTGACTATCCATCCCTTCAATACCACATCACTTTATAATAACAAGCACTGGATGGATACATGACAAGAAGACAAATGCAACTCAGTTTGTTCAAAAATTTCAGATATCAAAGAATGACTCTTATCTGAAATCACAGATGCCTAACAGCCTTTGCTTCTAATGCCACCAAAATCCTCACAGGTATTCTTTGCTGTCCCATCTTCTCCACACATTCTTCTTCTATAGGAAGACTAACAAATCCCTCCAGTGCACCCCATGGGGATGAGCACAAAAGCCTGAAGCCCCTGACCAGGGGGGATACAGATAATTTCTCATAACAAAACCTGAACACTCAGTTCTACTCTCCAGTTCTTTTCACATGGATCACAAATGTGGTCCATGATAGTTAAAAGATGCTTTGTATTTCATTTAACAACTCTTACTCTTCAGCACCCTCCTGGTACTGCAGGATCTCCTCTAAAAACTTTTAAAACAAGACCAGCACCTCCTCTCTGTACCAGTTTCTATAGGCAATGAGAAATCCCTGGCAATCAAACTATTACAATACAAACTTTCACAAACAGACATTTTAAAGTTTTATATTTCTAACTCTTTGCAACACTGCCTCAGAGGACACTCTAAGCTTTTTCTAATCAGTGCCTGCAGGGAGGGTGCCAAGACAGCTGAGGTAGGCACTTCTCAGTGGTGTCAAACAACAGGACGAGAGGCAATGGGCAGAAACTGGAACACAGGAAGTTCCACTTGAATATGAGGCATAACTTCCTTACTGTGCAGATGACAGAGAACTTTAACAAATTGCACAGAGAGGTTGTGGAGTCTCCCTCACTAGAGACATTGAAGAACCAACTGGATGCATGTGCTCTGGGATGACCCTACTGGAGCAGGGAGGATGGACAAGATGACCCATTGTGGTTCCTTTCAACCCGACCCCTCCTGTGATTATTGTAAACAGAAGTTATTTGCTACCCTCCTGTAGCATCCATCACTGACAGGTTAGTGCTTTGTTAACTGCTCATTCCCATTGTTTCAGATCTTTCAAAGCTGTTTAACTTGCTCTGACAGTTCTGAGATCTGTATTTTTAATGCCAGTTCCACTGACCCCTGTGGACCATGAAGTAAACCAGCTCTCCCTCCTCCAGTGTTACATTTTGGTGCAGTTTTGCACTCTGTGTACCAACAGACCCACTTTCCTCCTCAGAAGCTGCCAATACCGTATTTGCACCTGTACTGGAATCAAACCGTACACGGGATAAACTTCCCATGTGGATGCACCATCCGCGTGCTGAATACAGTTATCCTTCCTTGATCTGTCACAACTCTTCCCCCAGGCACAGCTCTGTAGCTCCCCTGGGAGCTGGCCCAAGCCTGCCCTGGGCAGGGCTCACCTGGGCTCTCTGTGTGATGAGCTGCGAGGCGTTGAACTTGGCCACGACGCTCTTGAGCACCTCGTTGACGATGGAGGGCAGGACGCGCTCCTCGTAGTCCAGCCCCAGGCGCTGGTACATGCTGGGCAGCTCGGCCGCGTTGGGCCGCGTCAGCACCCGCAGGGAGATGTTCACCATCTGCAGGTCTGCGGGGACAGGGAGGGGCTCAGGGGCCTGCGGGGAACCGGGAGAGTTGCCCAGGGCAGCTGTGGATGCCCCAGCCCTGGACGTGTTCGACACCAGGTCGGACGGGGCTTCGAGCAACCTGGTCTGGTGAAAGGTGTCACTATCTGAGGCAGGAAATTGTGACTAAACGATTTTTAAGGTCTATTCCAGCCCCTTAACATTCCATAATTGAGGAGCGCCAGAAATACGGCCGAGTTCCCGTCCCGTGCCTCCCACCTCGTGGCCGCTTTATCTCACCTTTGGAACCAGTGGGGGAGGAGATTTTCCGTGGCCGCGCTCGAATGTCATAGATGATGGGATACTGGAACCAGGGGATCCTGCGGGGGGCGGAGGCGCGTTAGGCGAGGGCCCCGCCGGGCCGGGGGAGCCGGGGGGGAGGCGGGGGGGCCGGGCCCTACCTGAAGTGCAGCCCCTCGGCCAGGATGGTGTCCTGCTGCACGCCGCCAATGCGGTTGAAGAAGATGGCGCGCTGGCCGCCCTCCACTGCGGGGAGAGAGCGGGGGCTTGGTCAGCGCGGGCGGCGGGCACGAAGGCTCCGAGGGGTTGGGGGGCACTCCACTCACCAATGAAGACGGACTCTCGCACGCCATAGGCCAGGGCACCGGCGCCCAGCAGCAGCTTCAGCGCGGTGCCTACGCCGCGGGGCCCGGTCGGCAGCCGCCCCGCCAGGTCCTTCAGGTTCTGCGCCATGGCCGCCCCGCCACCGCCCCCGCCGGGAAGGACACCGGAAGGAGCGACCGTCGTGGCGCTCCGGCGGGAAACCGCGGCGCCGGGAGCGCCCCCGCTGCCCCGTCCCTCCCCCGGCACTCGCCTTCCGGCGCGGCGGCCTCGGCGCTCCGGAAGCGAGTCCGGCCGGAGCCAGATAGAGGGCGCGCCCCGGCGCCATCTTGGGTGGCCGCGGCGGGAAGGGCGGGGCCGGGGCGGGGCCGCCGGGGCCGCGTGACAAAATGGCGGCGCCCAGGCGGCCACGTGGGGATGCGCAGGAGGAAGATGAGGATGAAGGGCGCTCGCTGGAGCGCAAGCGGTCCCGCGGGCAGCGGCGGCTCCTGGTCGTGCTGGAGGGGGCGAGTCTGGAGACCGTGAAGGTGCGGGCGGCGGGAGGTCCGGGCGGCTCCGGCCGTACCGCGGCTGCCCTCGCTCTCCGCTTACCTGTCCGTGCTTTGGCCGTAGGTGGGGAAAACGTTCGAGCTGCTCAACTGCGACAAGCACAAGGCGCTGCTGCTGCGGAATGGTCGGGACCCCGGAGAGGTGCGGCCTGACATCACCCACCAAGTAGGTTCCCGCTGGGTCCGGCGGCGCCTGTGGCGGCCTGGGCCGCTCGGGGTGGCTCGGCAAGCGGCTCGGGGTGATCTTCCCTCGGGTCTGGGAGTCCACTTGTGCCCCTGGAGCCCGGGGACGAGTTTTGCTTCCTCTGCTATGCTGGTGGGTTTTAGGTTGAGTCGCTATTTAGGCCTGGGCTTGATTTCATAGTATCACAGCATTATATCCCATAATTGGATGAGCGTTCAGCCTCAACATCGGTCCCTTCTGTATTTGTGGGGACTAACCCTCAATCTTCTCTAGAATTCCCTCTCTTGTGCCTTTCTATTTCCATTATCGTGAGCTTTTCACTTTCAGAGTCTCCTGATGCTCATGGACAGCCCCCTGAATCGGGCTGGGCTCCTGCAGGTTTATATCCATACCAAGAAGAATGTTCTCATTGAAGTCAATCCTCAAACCAGAATCCCAAGGACTTTTGATCGATTCTGTGGCCTTATGGGTAAGTGATTCAAACTCTGCACAAGCTATAGAATAATGTAGTAAGGTGGTCAGTATTGGAGGAACTTCAGGAAAAGCCAAAAACTGGTTCTGGCCTTAAAATGTGAAAATGAGAAAAGAGCAGAGAAGTGAAAGCATCTTTCTGGGACGTTCAAGGATGCATACCCCAGGTGTGTGTTCCTTAGCACAGTGGGGAGTTGCCTGCAGGAGGTTGTGCTATCAGCAAAGTAACTCTTTTCAGACTGTGATGGAAACTCTAAAGGCGAACATTTTGTGTACCTCAGCTCAGCCGAGGCATGGAATTCCTCCAGCAAATTACCACACAGCTTAAGTGATTTCTTTCTTGTTTTCTCTTTGCCAGTTCAGTTGTTGCATAAGCTCAGTGTTAGAGCAGCTGATGGGCCTCAGAAACTGCTGAAGGTAAATATTCTGTAACTATGCACAGCTAATGTTGCAATATTGTAAGGACAACGTAGGAGGGATTTGGGGGGGTGGGGGAGGTGTTTTTTTTTTGGTTGGGAGCCCTGGTAGTTGCTGTGGTTGCTATTCCATGCTGTCACCTCTTTGCTGGGGGTCCTGGTTTCAGGGGGGCTCTCCCACATGCTACCTGGCTAGGAGCTGCTGCTGCAGCAAGGAAACCTCTAACACACCTGTCTTTGGAGTTGAGGGATCTGTTTCCTCACATGAGCCTGACTGGCACGCTTGGGCATTGACTCTTTTCATGTACAGCAAATGAAGATACAATTAACGTGAATGGCTTATGCAGTCAGAGGGGATGACTGGATAAACTGCAGGGACCAAGGGTTTATCACGATACTGGACTCTGTGAATGAAGAACTACTATTCTTGTTGCTAGAAGTGCTATAAAAGCAGCAGCCTGAGGAAGGTGATGTCATCTTGGCAGAGAATGCTTGGCCATGGCCAGTGCATCTGCCCCAGGGTCAGCAGGCAGGGAGGGACAAGGAGTGGCCTTTCCTGCCTTTTCCAATCGGGCTTTCATGAACCTGGCTCAAGGAGTGCACCAGAACAAGGAGCTGCTGGGCTGGAGCAGGACCCCACTGCGCTGCTCCTCAAGACAGCAGCAAGACTGTCAGAAGTGAAGAACTAATAATCACTTAAATGTGTTTTGCAACTTTCTTCTGGAAAATCCAGATTCCCCAAAGAAGGAGAGTGGTTTTAAATCCCAGCAGCAGCTTGCTTGCCAGCCAAGACAAGACAAAGTTGTCTAAGGGGGACTATAGGTCCTCCATGCCCTCCTTCTGTGCCTGTTCCAAGATCATCTTCCAGGTACACACTGAGACTGGCAACATCTGGACACACCTGCTGGGGTTTGTTCTGTCCCTCTGCCTGGGGCTCCTGACCATGCTGCCCAATGTATACTTCATGGCTTCTTTGCAGGAGAAGGTGGTGTTTGGGATGCTCTTCCTGGGAGCAGTGCTGTGCCTCAGCTTCTCCTGGCTATTCCATATTGCCTACTGTCACTTGGAGAATGGCCTGTGGACACTTTCAATTTTGGATTATTCAGGAATTGTACTGCTGGTCATGGGGAGCACTGCTACTTGTTCTACTGCTCCACACAGCTAAGAGTCATCACCGGTATCCTGGGCATATCTGCCATCACTGATATGCCCCAATGACTCAACCCGTCTGGGACTGTTCTTGCTCAGGGACCTGGCTGTACTTGGTAGGTAGTCAGGGGGACAGGGAAATAGGATGTGTGCCTCAAAGGGATTTGATTTTTGGGCGAGGACAATCTGTGATGTTGAGTTGTGTACGTAATGTTGGTTGTGGAATGACACCACCATTGTATTTTGTAAATGCCATGAACAATGAAGATGAACTGCTCCAGATGCACCAGTCATGAGCTCCTGATGCAGCCTGCAACCAGCGGATAAATTTTTTGTTTGTTGCTTTTAGCAAACAATGGATCTAGCTATGTGTCAGGGTCTGTTACCTCTACACCCCTATTAACTTTCTCCTTTCTGCAGGTGATCAAAAATCCTGTCAGTGACCATCTGCCTGTGGGCTGTATGAAGATTGGTACCTCTTTTGCAGCGTCACAGGTGTCGGATCTGCGTGAGCTGGTTCCTGCAGCGGAGCCAGTTGTCATTGTGGTGGGAGCTTTTGCCCACGGGTCGGTAAGTGTGTGTATCCCTCAGCTGGGGTTGTAAAAATGTTTTAGTCTTGTTCTGAGTATGGAGGTTTTATCTGCCCTTTTTTTGGCTTGGTTTCTCTTCCACCCAGACCCCCATTTTTTTCCATATGCTTGTGAAATAAAGGCCCAAAACTGCAACACTTGTGACTGTTCTCCCATCCAAGGGAGGATGTTAGTGAAGGCTAGCAGTTTCCCTGCTGAGGAAATACTGCACCTCTGCAGTTGTTAGGGTTGGAAGGGATCTCTGGAGATTATCCAGTCCAACCCCCTGCCAAGGCAGGGTCAGCTGCAGCAGGTGACACAGGAACATGTCCAGGTGGATTTTGAATGCCTCCAGAGAGGGATACTCCACAGCCTCCCTGGACAGCCTGTTCCAGTGCTCTGCCATTCTCATCATAAAGAAGTTCTTCCTCTTGTTTTGGTGAAACTTCTTGTGTTCTAGTTTATGGCCCCTGCTCCTTGCCCTGTCACTGGGCGCCAGAGGAAAGAGTCTGGCGCTATTCTCTTGGCACCCACACTTGAGATATTTATGTGCATTAATGAGATCCCCTCTCAGTCTTCTCTTCCCTAGACAAAACAGGCCCTGCAGTCTCTCCTCATAGATCATTCCATGTCCTGATAATCTTTCCAGCCTCTGCTGGACCCTTTCCAGTGGCTCCTTGTCTTGTACTAACAGAGATGGGACTCAGTGAAAACTTCTTGTAACTCAGTTTTTGGTGTTTTGTTTTTTTTTTTTTTTTTTTTCCTCTATCCCCCCCCCTCTTCTCCCAGGTCAATGTTGACTATACAGAAAAGATGGTCTCCATCAGCAACTATCCCCTTTCTGCTGCCCTGACGTGTGCTAAAATTACTACTGCCTTTGAGGAAGTGTGGGGAGTGGTATGAGCTGCTGCTGCTACTGCTGTCATGATGGACTTGTATACAGTGACTTCACATTCTGAAAAGGCTCTTTAACTTGGGTGTGGACCTGGTGCAACTTTGGGCTCCTGGAAAACACTTCACATTCGTCCTTGTAGCTTCTGAAGCAGTGAGACTTTAAACGGACTGCCCCACTGACACTTTTTCCTCCTATTAAAGGTACCTTTTTTGATTAAAAAGTGCTTGAGAATTTTACTTTCTCATTTTTCATATGTTGGCAGGCTGGATCCCCTTATAGCTTGGCCCAAATTTGTCACAAAACTGGAGTCCTTAGCTGTGCCCTGCTCACCCTAGTGTCACTCGGTCCTGTAGAATCGCCTTGCTCGGTGGCATGTGACAGTTCACACTCCCACACCGAGGCACCCAAGAGGAAAGGAGCTGAAGCCGATGTTAAAAAGACCAGGAGCATTTTTTATCTTAGATGACAAACGTAGAAAAGTCAGAAGGTGGCTCCAATCCAACGCAGCACCTGCCGTGAGTGTGGTACAATCATCTGGTATCAGTGGAGAGACGAGTGCCGGCTGCAGGGCGGCAGAGATAAGGCAACAGACAGAAGGTGGAGGGTCTCAAGGAGGCTCACTTGGATCCCCTCCTTTTGGGTCTCTGACCCTGTGCTTTCTCCTTCCCCCTCCTTGCGTTGAAAAATAGTCATACTTCAACACAGCAAACTTGGCAGGTGATGCTTTGCTTCCGGAGTGTTAAGTCAACTCCTACGAATGCACAGGTGGTACAATCTGAAAAACAGAGGAGCCCTATATTTGCTTCTGTTGATTTGATGTTTGCTTTTCACCTTGGGCTGCAGCACTGCTGCCCCACTTTACCTCCTGGCCTCTACCTCACACAGCCTTACCTTTTGGCTGTTACTCTGCTCTTTTTAGCTTTTCTTTTCGTGGCACAATTGCTCTGCGAATGTAAGGCAACACCAGCAGTAACGTGAAGAACAAGACGTGGCCGAAGAAATAAATAGACCTGTACACCTGTAAAGAGAAAGAGAAAGGCAGTGCTGGGGATCAGCAACCAGCTTTGAACCAGGAGAGGGGGAACACAGGAGAGGGGGGTGGAGGGAACAGGGTTGACCATGTGGGGTCATCCCTTTGTGGCTACTAAGTACCTTCATCCATTTGTCCCAGGTGAAAAGGCAGAATGGCACCAGGGAGTAACCCATGAACATCCAGTGGTTAGTCTGCTGCAGCACGTAGAAGATGGGCCGCAAGACAGTGATGGAGGCCAGAGTGCTTAGGAGAGGACTGTCCCGAACAAGGTTCATGGCCTAATTTAAAGAAAAAAAGCCAGAATTCTCAATAGTTTGATGTCCTCTGACTGTATGTGCCAGTTCTGGGGGCAAAGTTCTCAATCCAGCTGTGTAAAATGTGTTTTAGTAAACAGCTAGTTTAAAAAAAAAAAACCCAGCTAACTACCCTGTCCTGGCCAAAGTTTTAATTAAGAAAATACATTTTAATAAGGAATATTGTTTTCTCAGTACTAGGAGATTAACAAAGACATTCAGCTCATGTGTTTGTCCTCCAGTCTTTCCAGCTGCCAAGCACTTCAGCTGCCCTCGGCTCATATGCCAAGTTTTCCACTTTTCTCCCTGTCAGCTTCTGCAGTATATTTATGGTTTGCCCACGCAGAAGGCAGCAACCTACTGAACTCCTGAGAACAAAACCCTGCCATGCTTGAAAACCAATTCCAAAGTGAGCAGCTATTTTTCATATTTAGCGCAAGTAAAGCCTTCAGCGTGGCACTTTCCAGACTCAGACCTAACACAGGCCCCCCAGTTCTGCTAAGTCAGACAAAGCCCACCTGTCTTTCCACGATGACTATAAGCAACTCCATCTGAAAGCACACCAGGTAGCCAGAGTGTAGGCCATGCCAAATGGCCAGGAAGAACAAGGCCAGTGCCTGTGACAGCAGTTTGTTGCCCAGGAACTTCAAGCGCTTGAAGATGTAGCTAGAGCAGAAAAGAAACAAAGTGCTTCCAGGTTGTTGTCTGCCCTCTCCTGGCTGTGTTAGGGATGAAGGGCCCAGGGGACCTGATGCCTTTGCACACCCCATGGTGGCAGGGAACAGCATGACCAGGGCAAAACCTACATCAAAACAGTCTTAAAGAAATCCCAGCTATAAGGGGGAAAAGGGGGTCATTAAATACAACTTAGCTGTGTGTCCCAGCAGGTGCTGAACCAAAGCCCATCTGAGTTTGGTGTGGGGAACACCAAGAGAGCCATGATGCAGGAAACAGCTGTCAGAGCAGCTCTGTGGCTGGCTGAGCAGGCAGGCAGCCCCAAGGGCTCGCTGTAGTCCCATTCTAGTCTCTGCTGCCATCAACTGCTTGCCTTTATTAATGAACTGCCCTTCCAAGTGAATTAAAAGGTCTCTCTAACCCAGTAACTCAATAACCTGTTTCTAAGGGCACACAGCAAAACATGGGAAAAGGTGCACAAACTGAAAACTGGCAGATTCTTCCTCTAATGCTCCTGCTTAGCCTAAGGTCTTGGTTCTGCTGACAGAACAGAACTAACACATTATAGAAGAAAAATTTTGTCCTGCTCACCGGGCCACCCAAGCATTGGTGTTGATGTTGAAAGAAGCAATGGTCCCTGTGAACAAAGGTGTTGTCTCATACAGCCAGACCTTCATGTTGGCACAGGCATTCCACAAAGGCTTTCCATTCTGGTCTTTCCCATTGTACCCCAGACCAACAAGGATGCAGACACCTTCCTATCAAAAAATGCACAAGAAAGATGAAAATGTTGCCCTTCTTTTGCTGGAGAATCAGAGCTGAGGAAGTGCTGACTCTCACTGTGTTGAGAGCATCACTAGAGATGGAACAAACAGATTAAAAATGGCCTTTTAGTTAGCTAGCCTTTGCTAATTTAAAGCAAGCTGAACTGACCTGCACTGATCTCCAGATTTTTGGATTTCTTCCATTTAGTGCTAAGTCCAAGAGGCTTGGACCTTTATTCATTTGTCTTTTGCTTCTGGAATGACATCTAGACTCACCGTAACAAGCCAGCAAGTTACGTATTTGTAGAGTATAATCTTCCCCCAGATCAATATGTAACCACAGCGGAACCAGAAAGGCTTCTCCTGCAGAGGTAAGAGTGAAACAGAGTGAAAACAAAACCTGGAGTAGAGTGGCCATGATGACACAAGGTAAATGGGATCTCATCACTGTCTTTTGTTTTAATCTGATGTAAGTGTTGAGACATATGGACTGGGCTGCCAGGTTTATGCAGACTTACACAACATTCTCCTTTCTCTGATAATACTTGCCTGTACTGGAATAGGTAGAGTTTGGGAAGACTCTGGCATTAGCATAATCAAAATGCTTGCTGATAATCTGATGGTAGGAATTATTTTTTATGACTTTTCCAAGAACCTCAAAGATTATGGCAACCTTACAAGTTAATCTAGTAAAATTCTTTGCACATAATGGTTAAATGGAAAGAGGTCATACGTATGTTAGGTTTCCAAAACCAACAGTAGCACTTAAGATCAATTATCTATTTGTAAAAGTTTTCATTTGTTTCAGTTCTGCTTAACACATTCCTGTTCTGCATCAGATGGAATCGACAGGACAGGTAGTGAAGCCAAATCAGCAGTGGACTAGTTGCCGACATATTTTTAAACTGAGGCAAAAATAAAAAAAGAAATTAAAAAATAACTCCACTCTTGTAGATCCAGTGTCCACCAGAGAAATGGAATTCTTCCACAACCCACAAGGCCAAGTGAATACGTACCATGTAGTCATCTGAGGTGAGGTATTCATCAGAGATGTACAGGCTTGACAAGGTGTAGGTTACTAGAAACAAGAGACCCAGGCTCAGGCGCTTGAGAGCAGGCACAAAACTGAGAAAAATATGAAGGTCAAATAAATGCCTTGGAAAGAGTCCATCAAATTCATAGTTTTTAAAGCAGAGGAGGAGAGGAGGAGGTAGGGGAGACAGCGATGGGGAGTCACCACATTCCACTGCAGCAGCTGCCTCCATTTGGAGGGATGGGATGCAAACATCACCAGGTTGGAAGCGAGTCTGTACTAGAGATGTCAAATGGTTGTTGATGTTAGTGCCCTGGGACATTAAGCAGAGTTACCAGCAACTTTTGAAAGACTGCCTTGTCTCATAAATCATTTCTGGTCACAGTGTTTCTGTGTCCAGGTGAGAAGGCAGTCTGCTGCAGGGAAGATGGAGAATTCAGCATTCTAGGATTGTAGGAAGGGGAGAAGCCAAGCAGCTTTTTATTACCTATTGGGTCTCTGGCCTGGAACGTCAGTCATCTCACCCCTTGCCAGTTTCTGATAGTCTGTCATGGAGAATTGAGGCCCAACCATGAAGGCACCATAGAAATAGGAGAATCCTGAGACCTCCAGCAAGGTAGGAACCCCCCGAACAGCAAATCGCCGCTGCTCAGGACTCAGGAACTCCTGCACCAAAGGGATTGGCATTAACATCATCCCAGGGGTTTCATACCAGCTCTGGATGTTATGTCCTCACCCTGCCTCCTTACTGCTTTCAGTTCATGCTCCCCATGGACATGAAAACTTTTACACTTTGTACTTCGTGTCCATTCCTCTCCTCAGCCCTCTCTATCCCCACGCCCTCCAGACAGCAACAAGATCCAGTGGTTGAGACCAGCTGCACAGATCTCTATCCCAAATAAGCTCCAAACATGGAAGGGATCTACTGACATGAATCCCTGGCAGCAGACAGGCATAGTAGGAGCACTGTATTTGACCTATTCCAGTCCCTGACTGCAATTTCAAGTACTCTTCCATTGTGCTACAATTACTACTTCTTGATGCAAAAATTGTCTTTGTATACTTGAAGCTTCAGCTCAGAAAGTTTCAGCTTGACCTCATTTTCCTGCAGTCAGCAGTGATTCCATGCATGCTACTGACTTGCTCAGGCTCAAATAGGAGATGGGGAATGCAGGTACTTGAAGCAGGATTGAGGGACTGGAGGATGTGTAGTGCCCTCTCCTACCTGCTGTGCTGTGCAACTTCTCTGTTTCATCTGAGCTAAAACCAAGGTCCTAACAAATGGTAAAGGGCAACCATTGACAAGGACATGGCAAGACTCGTCAAAGGAAAGGAAGATGGGAACTGAGATCCAGTACTGACTGTCTGCAAGTTAAAGGTACACTACCCACAGAACACAGAGCATTCAGGGATTGGGAATCTAAAGCAATAGATTTGGAGGAAGGAGATGGTGGGGAATTTGGAAGGGTCAGAGTAATATTCTGACATAACTGAAACACCTTCTGTCCATCTCTAATCACGACTGTCTCTATTCCAAATTATTTTGTTCCACTCTAGAATTCAATGCCCCCAAACACTCACAGAGGCTCCCCTCTCAGCTGTGTCTTTTACCTAACAATGCAGCTTGCTAACTCACATCCTTTGAACTTGATTTTCTGATCTCTAGCTCACTGGGACAGCATGGAATGACGGAGAAATGGTTTCTGACTCACCGGATCTTTTCCTCCATCATAGTAATCAATGGCCAGACCTAGAGGTGAGAAACAGTGACTTGAAGCCATGGGATGAGGCACAGCTTGCAGATTGCAAGAGAGAGAAGAGAGGTGTCACTCACCAATCAACTTAAGTGTCAAGACACAATGTGGCATTGTCCACTTGATGTCATAATGCTCTGTGGCTGTGAAGTAATATCCAGCCATAAGGTATGTCTGAAAGAAACCATTGTTTGGGTTATTCAAACTAATTCCTCCAGCTGGTTTTGATCTGCCTCCACTTTTCCACCCACAGTTGCTACTAAAGTGCAAAACTGAACAGAGGGCTCTCTTCTACAAACCCAGGGAATAAGAAAGAGGGTTTACCATCTGAAACAGGAAAGTGGTGATGACGGCAGTGATTGTGCGACCCATTAGTCTCAGTATGAGGAACTGGATTAGGACACATATCAGGGAATGAAGAAACTGTGTCCCTGTGGGCAGGAAAAAGGGACATAAGAAATAGAAATTACATTTATAGGTCCCAAATCGCAGCATGCTCTAAGCCAGGCAGCTCTCCCTTCCCAAACTCAGCTTACCAAAATTGAAGTAAGCAATTGAGAGTCCTGTGAATACATTGTAGAGATGAATGAGGTAGGCCTCCTTCTGGAAGAGGAAATAGCGCTGGAACAAGGCAAAAGGATATCCTGAGTAGAGATTAAAAAAAAAAAAAAAAGAAGAAGAGTTGTAAATAAGTTTAGATAAGTATTTGTCATGAACCAAACTATAGCTTTTTTGAACATGTCATTAGGAACAAGGAACATGTACTTTACATGATATATTATCAACACAGGGCATGGTGTTAATTCCTGATACTGTATTTGCATATTGGGAGACAGATTCCAGATTACTCTGTACAGAAGAAAATACTTTAACAGGAACATAATTATCGCAAAACTGACATTGAAGTGCAAAAAAATTACAGGATTACAGTTTCTGGCCTCATTTAATATATGAGATGGATAATGCCGAAATACGTGAATCACACTTTAGCCTCTGATTCACTTCCAAATTCTGTGACAAATACAGTGAACATGGCAAGAAGCTAGATAAAAAAAAAAAGGGGTGGGGAGAAGGGAGAAACCTTATGGTTAATACCATTACAGTGTCCAAAAAAACCTCAGTTCCACTCCCACCTCAATGAGTTCTTTCAGCTCTAATTTCAGAGCTCCTCAGGTGACCTCCATAAGATATTCTTGCTTTTCTAACTCTGCAACTTTGGATTTGCATCTGATTTGTGAACTGCTGGGTACAAAAAGCTGTAACTAAAATCCACTGGTACTACGCATGTGGTATTTTTGGAAAAAAGAAAAATCAGTCAGAAGCATTTCATATGGAACAGCTAAGAAAAGTTGAAGGAGTTTTTTCCTTGCATTTTCTGCGAGGTAACTCCTAGTCTGCGTTAGGAATGCCTCCAGATTGTTCATCTGTGGCTCAAGTGAGAAGCAAACATTTGTAAAGCACTCTGGTAGTGCAGTGAAAAGCGGCACACAGAACACACACGATTCAATTAAATTTGGTTGTCTAGGTGAGTTTCACAAAGCATGCAATAAACATTGCCACATAGTAGACAGTAAATGTAATATCTCTTAATACACAGTGGCACAGGAAACATTAGTTGCCATTAGCGTTTCTAAAGGCATGTGCACAAGGTGCTGAACTGGAATACCAGAAGCCGCTTTAATTCTGGCATTTTGTAACTTTATTGCTTTATTTTGCAAGCCTGTGTGTTTCTCTTACCCTGCTCAAAAAAAGGGGAAATTCATCACGTACCACAATACTGGCATCCACACTACTTATCATCTTAGCTTGGAATGAGGAGCAGTGGATGGAGCTCTGCTACCTGCACTAATGGAGTAGTAGTAGCAGGAGGTGGTCATGTTTTATATGGAGCAGTAATAAAAGGTGATGAAATGCACATTCTGCCGAGAAGTGTATGATGGATGGAAGGCTTCCAATAAGCAAGGCCAAGTCTAGTCACTACTGTGAGAGGAAATGAGAAACTCTGTCACGTTATTTAAATACATGTCTGGCAGTCTGGCAGTGCTAACATGCTGGAGCCATTTTAAGGCTCTCTCCATCCCCACAAATCCCTTGGGAGGGAGCCTTGGAGTTGGGGACTTCGGGGCTCTTTTCTAGATCCTTTTGGGCTCACGTTCTACTGCATCCAGATGTGTACCTGCTGCCTCCTGAAACCGAACTGCTGGTCCCCATTTCCTCAGCCTCCTGCCACCCTTCTTACGGTTTTCCCTGCCTCCTTGCTGCTGTTCCTTCCTCCTTTTGTGTCCCACGCCACAGGCTGCTTTCTGGCCAGCCCCACATACCACGGCTCTCTGCTCCCAGAGCCTGGCAACCTCCCTTCTGCACATCCAGCCTGCTCTCCCTTCCAAAACAGCGGCTCCAAACTCCCCTATAAAATCCCGTGCCTCCCCAATAAAATCCCTTCCCACTCTTCCATGCTTTTTACACAGCCCACTGCTGTCCCATTCCCCCCCTCCACTGCTGCCCTGAACACCAGCAGAGGGGGGAAGAGGGAGTTGGCAAAGGGAGTTCATCACATGGGCTCTCTGGGGATACAGCAGTAACTGAAAGAGTTAGAGCAGTTCACATGATTTAAAAACAAAACAAAAGAAAAAAGTAGTATTTTCTACTGGCCTTTTAGTCAGAAACATACAAATGGGGATTTTGTTTGTTTACCAGCCAAATCTTCCTGGTGAAGTTTAATAAACATAGGAAGAAGTGGCTTTGAGAAATGGAAAGTGGTAAAAAATATGAAGTTTTACCATCAGATTAGATCAAAAAATTAAAAGATGAGGTTTACTGAGGAAAAACGTTTCACCCTTCTGAGCAAAGGGCAGAAAAATCAGATCAGAAACACAGGCAAAGCACCATTTATTGCTGTTCATCAATATGCATGGTTTAAAACCTTCATTTTAAAGGGTCTCCCACTCTCTTAAAAATCACTAATATTTTGCAAAAGAGTCATTTTCTACCAATTTTTTCCCCCTCTAGCCATTTCTATAGGCATAATTAAAGTATGACTGAACATTATAATGTAACTAGTGTTCCTACTCTTCCAGAGACCTGTCTCACTTGTCAGCCGTGCTCCTTTTTAGCTCTGCACAGGAGATCATGTCATGGTTTGGGTAATGCTGCTCTGAAGGAAAAAGAATTATGAATCCTTGCAAATAGAGAGTTACTAATAGTACACACTTCATCTACGTTTTTAGAAACTATAAACTTAAAGCCTGGTCTTGCACTATGTGGCTGCTGTTCCAGTTCAAAAGTCACAACATCAGCCTAAATTCTTCTGATATCCAGAGTAACTTGTTAGTACTCTGGACTGCAGTTTTGCTGCATCAGATAATTTTCTCAGTTTTACAACTGGGCCAGCTACATGCTGCAGATACAAACTTTAACCCTCAAACAGCAGTGGATACGGGGTACCAATGGTCATTCTGATGTGGCCCATGCCCTTTGGAACACTCATAAACTATCTATTAAAGAACAAACAATTTCTGTTGATAGCAACATCAGTTCTCCTGCCCCACCACCATGTCCCTGAAGCAGCCTGAATTAGCACAGCAGCTTTTGGAGTTATGATTGCCTTCTGGCAAGCTGGATGTCACCTTTGGATATGCCAGCAGCAGGATGCCATGCTGCTTTGCTTCTGCCATTCAGAGCACCAGGACAAGAGTCCTTGCTCCTTGCTGCCAAGAGGCTTTGCCCAGCAGCTCCCACTCTGCTGCCAAACTCCTCTTTCATAGCTCCCTAAGCAGAGTGGACCGAGCAGGAAAGCAGCTGTAAGACTCCTGGAGAAAACAGCAGGGAACTTCTGATCCAAACTCATTCTTCCCTATGCACCACGTGGTGAAAAACAGCCTGCACACAGAGTTGGGGTTTGCCTCTAGACACATTTTCTATAGAATGGAATAAGCAATTGACATTACTTTTATTTTTTTACTTCACAGAAAAAAGAGGATGATCTCTGGTTAAGAGAACCACACGGAAGGAAGGAAAGGACAAGCTCAGCTTCTTGGCCACAGCCATTTTGGAGAGTAATGGGCCACTGCACAAAGCCTAGGTTGTCCACAGACACAATAATCTAATTGAGCAAAAGATGTTAAATCATCAAGAAGGTGGATTAGGCAGGAGAAAAGTTATCTAATCTCAGGCAAAAATAGTGCTGTCAAGTTGGCCGTTTTCTGGACTGGGTCATTAGGATGCCTCTCTTTTTCCAGAGGCAAAGCTGCAAATAAGAACAGCAGAAACATTCTTTTCATCTCTGCTCCCTTTCCCCCCCCCCTTTTATATGCAGTAGCTCTATCTCATCTTCAAGCCAGTTCCTCTATTTTTCATCCTCTCCCTTTGCTGAACATTTAACTTCTCCTTTGTTAGCATCCAGCAAGGCAACTGTCTCCATTTTTTATAAGAATGGTAAAACTAAAAGGAATGGGACAACAGGAAAAAAAGAAGTGTTAAAGTACCAGCCTTACCTAATATTTTGACTTCAAAGTTATTTCTTTCTGTTTCTATCACTGCAAAAGTGCCACACCTTGTTTAACACTGGGTGCATAAGCATGAGTATTTTAATTCAGCTCAGGAGTTTACCTTGAAAGTCCACTCGTGGTGCTTTAGTTTGCATAACAGAAGAGTCTCAAAGCATGTGAACAGGGCTCCCTTCACATGAAACTGGAAACACACTCCAATTAATGGGTGATCAGTGTGTATCACCTGACTTGAGGTAAATCCATAGCAAATGCTCAAAACCCACAGACAAGTCTGCTCCATAGGTCTGCTCCTACTGCACCATTTTTCTTGCTTATGTAAACACAGGCAGTGTGCAGCATTACTCAACTCCCTCTATCTTTTTATTATTTAAGGAATAAGATGTGTTTGAGGTTAGGAGTTTAGACAAGGCAGCACGAGTGTTCCGCGACATCTGGTTTTATGACAGGGCAGTGCTGCCTCTTAAAACTTTTACCACCTTTTACCCATCAGAATCAGTTGTTCACGGGCTCTGCAATAAGGTTCCTGCTTGGCTGACCAGCTGGGGGCATGATTTGGGATAAGCCAGCAGCTTTGGGCGACAAGAAGAAGAATTTCACTGAGCCTAAAAGTCTTGAGGATGCAGGGAGCATGAAACAGAGCATGAAGAAGAGCATGTAGAAAAAAAACCCAAAAGACGAGAGGTAGAAGACGAGGAGGTAAGACAACTTGCAAGTGAAGCAGTAGGTTTGTGGCACCCATTGAGTAAGAATGTGTTACTTTCTGCAGGTCCCTGCTATGTCTATGGATGAAGGAACAGTTTCCCAATGCTTTTCCTGGCAGGTCTGGGTAAACCAGCAGGGTCATTTCTGGCTCAGGGCTGTAAATAGCATGTTGGCCTCTCTCCACATTATGCAGGTAGCTTGCAAGGCACTGTGTAATATTACAGTCAGATAAATAGCTTTAGTTCTTTGGGATTGTACAGCCATGCAAGAAACAGGAGCAACAGAAGCATTAAATACACACTGCCATAAGGCCTCCTGTATCCTGGTTTATGCTCTGAGCAGTGACAGCAGGAAAGAAATCTGTCCCCTCTCATGTGAGGACAGGAGCAGCAGCACAGAAATCCTGTTATCTCCTTCACACCACCGGAGCAGCTCCAGTGGGAACACTGGGCCCTGGACCTACTGAAGAGTGCAAGCTAGAGTTCATTTCTCAAAGACATTCTCATATGACTGACAGACATTGATGTACTGACATGCCACAATTTTTATTGTGGCAGGGTCCAGAACTCTGCTTCAGGTATTCCTGCTGTTGGTACTGCCGCCAAATTGCAGATTAATTTCTTCAAAGGTTGTCAATGCAAATTTTTACATGGGGGAAGTCTGCAGTAAGTTTTTCATCTTGTACAATGCAGGTAAGGGACTCTATTCTAGCTGTATTCTCTGCTTCAAAATTGCAGCATGTATAAGCCTGTCTCCAATTTAAATACAAAGCTGTGACTAAAATCCCCATAATTTGCTCAGCAATGTGCCTTTACTTGTTCACTGAAACAACGTAGAACTCTTTAGGACTACTCTAGTTTTAGTTCTTAAATATTCTTCCTTCCTCCTTTCTCCTTCTCTTGTTCTCTTCTGTATTATTTTTTTTTTTCAGTCATGTCAGAATGCCAAAGTTTAAAATTACTTCTTTTGGTTATTTCAGTTCATTACTAAGCAAACACTTACTCTGAATCAAAAGAGTAAATTCAAACTATTTTTTCAACAATAATTCAGCTTTCTTCAGAAATTAATGTAAGAAGTCGAAAAGTCTTTTGTGATCCTTCCTCTTTTTCAGAAGACTATTTTTATCAGTTTGTGGTGATCTTTTGAAAGTGAAACCCTAGAAACTGTTGTCACAGTAAAACTGCACAGTGTAGATGGGAAACTGCATCACAGAGGAAGAAACAAGAAATTTTAGTCCACCTTTAGAACCCTGCTTCACCCTCACGGCCTTGCTCTAAAATAATTCAGCAGTATTAGCTGCAGCCAACAAAAACAGTTTTCTTCCTGAATCTATGTAAACACCTGGAACGGAGGAAATGAAGGAAAAGCCATACCTAATGTCCTAATGCTACGTCTAGCTTTCAGAAATGCCTTTCATTTATACCCCATTATGCTATCCTATGAAGTGGTCATCAGCACTAGTTGCATTACCAATGGGATTAAAAGGATTGTAAACTAAGCTGCAATTAAACGAACATTTCTTTGTGTGAGGCTAAGGAACTCCTCTCTGCTCTTCCCTCATTTTACTCTGGAGTAGTGTCTGGCCCTTCCTTTTAAAGTAATGGTATAGGTATAATGCTTTACCACCCAGTGCTTAGCCATCCATTAAGCAGGAGAGCTGGAATCAGTCCCTCCTGCCTGAGTGGTTCAACCTACATGACCTGCAAGAGTGCCAAACTGCAGGCAAAGCTGTTTTGCATGCCCTGAAGCCTTCTGTCTGAAGTTATGCCTTCCACTGCATCTAATTAAAAGATACTGAACTAGGGAGAAAGGACAGGGAAAAGTACAGCTCCAGCCTCCTGGTTTGGTTTATCCATTTGAGGCATGCAGGGGAGAGATGTGAGTGGTTTTCTGGACCCTGATCCCCAGAATTTTAATACAAATTCTAAAGATCCATTGAGACTATGCAAAACAGAGAGTGGCCTACCTTGGGAAGAGACATTGTGGCATCTCAGCAGCTTATTGTCAACACTACACACGGAACATTTGTAACAGCGCACAGGAGTCTCATGCTTCCTTAATCTACAGACTGCAGCAGGCAGCTCTTATCATCATTACGACAATAATTATCTGCTGTTCATTTCAAAGAAGTGGTGCTGTTCACCCTTAAGACGCTGAGCAGGAAACACCCTCCCAACATCGTGTCCCAACTTACTGCTAGCAAGAAGCAACTCGGGGAGTACAATCGTGGTGCATTGTGCAGAGCCATCTCTCTGCTGTGTCTGCCTCCACACACACTTTCTAGGACCTTTTCTGCATCAGCGCTTGTTAGACTGGTCCCCTGGTTGATCCAGGTGACTAATGTCATAGTGAACTATCTGCTTTTTCTGGTTTAGGTTTCTGCCAAGCAAGTAAATTCAATGAGATCGCAATTAAAGGACCAGAGAGAGACGTGGGAGAAAGGCAAGCAGGACTTCTCTTGTTCAGCGGTGGGGAGCTGCTAGACTAATTAATGCTGGCTTGTGTGCACGTCCTGTGTGTTTCCTATTACTTCTTTTTTTTTTTTTTTTTTTTTTCTCTACAGAAGTTTGGTTTAACAAACTTCTACATTGAGTTCAAAACGATAGTTCAGTCTCCTGTATATACCCTTCCTAGGAGGAATGTTTTGCACAGTTTGATCTCACACATCATAAACTAAATCAGGCAGAAATAAGTCTGGTGCAGACTATGGTTATGAAGTGACACAGTTTTTCTTGCCTGCGTTCCCTTTAAAAATACTATACTTCTAGTTAGCCAAAGCAACTTTATTTTGACAGATGACACAGTAGTGGCTGTATCACTTCAAATATACTTCCAGGTTCAGAAGAAAGCTTGTATTTCTTTTCTGCTAGGTGACTACACTAGCAAATGCCTTCACAACCCAAAGTTTCCCCGAGCATCTGCAGAGATTTACACAGAGATAGCATGTACACATACACTTGAATTAATGTTTTGGGAGCTACAACCTCCCCCTCAATCGCCAGCCCACATCACAACTCCAGCCCTGCCTTAACCATTTCGCATGGAGCTCAAGCATCTCATGTTTACATAAGCGCAGGCACAGTGTGTTTTGCAACACGCTTCGCGCTGCAGGTGGAGCGCAGGACATCACCCCAGTTCTCCTGGCACTGAGCTGAAAGGTGTTGCTCGCCCTACCTGGTAGTGCCCGTGATGACACGCCACTCCTTCACAGTGCCACCACTGCCGCACACACAGGGGATGTCCCCGGGCAGTGACGACCCCTGCACTCGGACGGGGCGACACCGGAGGGGCTGAGGGGATTCCCGAGCGGACAGCCCTCCGGACACACGCTCACGGGGCACTGGATGCACACGCATCACCGGGCACTCACGGGACAACCGCAAACAAAGTTCCTGTGCCCGGGACACGGACCCAAATCGGGGTCTTTCGCAGGCACTCCCGGCTCCTCCTTGCCCCGCTCCCGCAGGCGGCCTGCCAGGACCGCACCCCGACGTCCCGCGGGGAAACGGAGCGCGCTCGCCCTCTGCACCGGGAGGGCCGGGGGCTGGTCCCGGGCAGCCGCTGTGGGCACTTCGCGAGCTGCCCGGGCGGGACGGGCGGTGCCGGTGGCGGCGGGATCTCTCCCGCCGGCTCGGCGCGCACACGTGGCCTGGCGCGGCGCTGGCACAGGTGCGGCTCCGCGCGGGAGAGGCGATGCCCGGCCCCGGCCCCCCGCGCAGCGCGGCACGGCGGCTGCGGCGGGGTCGCTCGTTCCCACGGCGGGCACGAAGCCCCGCCCGGGGCGCCAGCCGCGTCGCCCCCCGCCCTGACTTACCCATGAGAATGGACAGGATGAGGCGCAGCGCCTGCTCCGACGAGCCCAGGGCCTCGGCCAGCCCCGCCAGGCTCCAGGCGGACCCCGCCACCGCCATCTTCCCCGCCGGCCGCCCCGCCGGCCGGTCGCGCCCCGAACCCGGCAGCGGCACCAGCCACCGCGGCCCCCGCACCGCGCGCGGCCCCCTGCGCGCCCATTGGCTGCGGCGCGCCCGGCCCCGCCCCGCCGCGCCTGCGATTGGGCAGCGGTGGCAGCGGGGCAGGGCCCTGCGCGCACTAAGGCAAAGGTTACCCGCGAGTGGGCGGCGACGCGGGCTGGCCCCGCCGGCCAATGATTGGGGGAAGCGCCGCCGAGGGCGGGGCCGGGGGGCCCGTCGGGGGCGGGGCCGGAGTGGCGGGGCGGGGCGCGGCTCCCGATTGGCCGCGGCGGGACAGGAGAGCGGCGGGGCGGGCCGGGGGTTATTCGCGGACACGAGGCGCGCGCGGGGAAGGCGGGAGCGCGGGCGGCGCCTGGGCCGCGCTCTGGAGCCTCGGCCGAGGTCTGGGTGTGAGTCTGAGTGCCGCGCTGGGGCTGCCGCTGCCTCCTGGCTCGGCGTCCTAGATACTACCTGTGGCTTTGGCCTTGACCTCAGTCGTGGCCGCTGCCACAGCCCCGTGCCTGGTCTTGGCCTCGGCCTCAGTTTCAGTTCAGGGCACTGCTTGAGCTATCCCAACACTGCCAGCTCCCACTGCCCCAGTGGCTCCCAGAGGACAGAACCCCGGTGCTTGGCTCCTATGGCCCTGCCATATGATCGTAGGGATCTGCTCCCCATACAGGCGTTACGGCAGCCCTGTGCTCTCCCTGTGCCTCTGGCACCTGACTCGGTGTGCCACAGCAGCAGGCACAGTGCCAGTGATGCTCAGCTACAGGGTGAGGAGCTGTGGCCATAAAAGAACCCACAAGAAGTTCCACCTCCACGAGGAAGAACTTCTTTACATTGAGGGCAGCAGCGCACTGAACATGCTGTCAGGTTGTGGAGTTTCCCTCTCTGGAGACATTCAAAACTTGCGTGGATGCATTCCTGTGTCACCCGCTCTAAGTGACCCTGTCTTGGCAGGGAGGTTGGACTGGATGACCAGAGGATCCTTCCAACCCTAACAATTCTGGAATTCTGTGATTCTCCGGTCAGTCAGCAGCTGGGCCCACAGACTCCTCATAACCTATCTGCTGGATGACCCTGTTTTAGGTGTGTCCCTTTATGCAGCTGTCAATGTATGCATCCCAAGTTCTCAGCTGAAGTTTCAGGTGCAATGGATATGATCCTTTTCCCCTGTGTGTGTTACAATTTTCCTGCTCGCTTACTTGATTGGACAAACTCAGCTGAAGGAACAAACACGGTCTTACACAAAGGTTCACATAAAAAGGGACCTCTGGAGTTCTCTGATCCAAATCGCAGCTCACAAGCAGGACTCAAAGCTTGGGCCATTTGCTCAGGGCATTGCCTGGGTAATTGATGTACATTTTCATGATTGGAAAGCTCCCAGCTTTTCTGGGCTGCTGAACCAGTGCTGAATCATCCTCTTTATCCTGGTCCATCCTCCTTATCACTACCCTTTTGGCAGCAGCACCAGCACCTGTTAGATCCTATTTCTTGTCAAATCTGACTGGGAAAGGGACTGACTGGAAGCATGACCACATAGACCTCATTTACTTGGGAGACCAGACTAAAGACCTTGCCTCTCCTTGCCTTTCTCTTTCCCAGGCTGAACAAATCCAGATTTCTCAATAGCAAAGTTCTAATCACCTATCCAGTGGTCTCTTTCCATTTGGTTCATACTTCTTTTAAACTGGGGAGGGAGGAATTTGGTGAAGAAGGGGAGATCCTGGCCTTCTCCTCCAGAAGTCCCCTGAAGGCAGTGTAGGATGCAGAGTGGCAGGCCAAGATGTATAGCAAGGCTTTAAACACCCTTCTGAGTAGCTGACTCCTTCAGGTTAGACTTTGCAAACAGGTTGCTGTATTTGTCCACCCTAACTATTTTTTTGCCAAGTCCAAGGACTAGCTTTTCAAGGCATATCTAGCTCTCATTTCCACATTCAGTTGTGTGTTTACAGTGTTCAGACCACTTTCATAAGTAAATCAGAAGAAAATCACATAGAACTCTATGTAGCGTGATGACTGTCTGTCCCTCGTCAAGTCATGTTTGACGAGAAATGATCTGCTTAATTCTGTAATTTACTGTTGTCAGAGAAGAGTCTCAGAAGCAGCATCTGTCCCTGAGATTGCCTAACAATTTCCATTGCAAGATTGTTTCCAGTTGCTTGAAATGTTGCTATATTTGACCTGTTTAGATTAAATGCTTGTTAGTCACTTGGAGTCAGTACACAGTAGCTCTGAGAGTAGATTTTGAGAGTGAGATCATGATGAATATACCACTATTTTCAGTAGTATTATTATTTTAACAGTCAGGGCAGTGTTATTCTTGAGAGGAGGGGCTGTAGCCAAATATCTTGATTTACTATCTTTTAGATATACCATGATTTCATAACATTACATGGGTATTATTGTGAAACTTGAGGTTCACATGGACTCAATGTGGCGCAGTGGAAATGCAGCTGCTGAAGCTTCTGCAAATCCAGCTCCAATGATCGTGTTCCAGTGGCTCCTGCAGCTCTCCCATACACCAGAGCCACAAGACCCCAGATGCTTCTTCAAGAGCTCCTGCAAGGCTTTCCTTCCAGAACCATTCCTTGTATACTTGTGTACTTGTAAACAGTTTTTGAGGAACTGAAACAGGAATGTTGTGCCCTGCCTTGACAGTGCCTCTTCTCTCCGGCAGGTACAGGAGCCTATCCTGATTGAAATGGCCATGGGAGAGCAGCTGGCTGCTTGGGGCAAGGTGTCTATCTGGGCAGTGGGCTTAGGGCTGAACACTGATGAGGAGGAGAAAGATACTGGAAAAGCCAGAGCCAGAATAAAATTAAATATGACAGAAGTGTGCTGCTGTCAATAACCATGTCAAGGGAAAAGCACAGAGAGAGTGGGGAGAGAAATAACCATTAGCAGGAGATGTACTATAGAGGGAGAAGAGAGACTGCTTAGAATAACAGGCAGGGAAAGGCATTGTGAAAAACGAGTTCCACTTTTTTTTTAAACAATTTATGAGTTTAATAAAAAAATAAAAATAGACAATAAGGAGACAGAATAGGTGAATTTATTTTGGTCGAGGGTGCTCGGCACAAAGTCTGCCAGCAGCACTCGTTTACGCTTTTAGATTTCTATTTTTAAGGATTGTTGTGTTGAATATTTAATAGATGTTAATTAAACATTCTTTTTTCGATTTGTTTTAAGTATTTTCTATTATCTTATTTAATAGATTTATTTGTGGGTGGCTCTACTGTGTTTGGTAACATGGGTATTTTTTTTTTTTTTTTTTTTTTTTTTTTTTTTTTTTTTAGGTCTTTTGATTTTTTTTTCATTTGGATAAGAAAACAGAAAGTTAACAGTTTTTTATGAAGGGTCACAAGGTGACCCCTCTTCCCATAACTTCTGACTTGGTGTTTTAGACGTTACAAAGAAGAGATGAAAAAACCCCAAACCTCTGTCTTAACCTTTTGGTATAATCAGAAAATACACATTCACTACCTTTCTAAACTCTATTAATAAAACATAATACAGTACAATTATACATATAGTAGTCATGTTAATATTTGGAAAAAGCCAACTATATATTATTCATTTATAGCAACATGAAAATAAGTTTTCATGAGAAGGATGAATAGGTGGCCATGGAGCCAATGGGGGGAAAAAAAAAGCCAGGAATGGGTGAATGACAAACTAGAGATATGGAGAAACTGGAATTTGGTGGATGATGGAGGAGGGAAAGGAATAGTATGCTTCAAACCATGTCACCTTTTCAGTGTGAAGATTACTGGGAAAAAAAATAAATCATAGAATCATTAGGGATGGAAAAAAACATGGAGTCCAGCTATTAACCCATCACTGCCAGGTCCTCTGCTAAACCATGTCCCCTAAGCACCACATTTTCTACATCTACACATTTTCTGAACACTCCCAGGGATGGTGATCCCACCATTTCCCTGGGCAGCCTGTTCCAATGCCCGATCACTCTTTCAGAGAAATTTCTCCTGATATCCAACCTAAACCTCGGCAGCTTGAGGCCATCTTCTCCTGTCCTGAGCAGACCCCGTTTCTCAGGCACCGCCGGCTCCTTTCCGCCACCGGCGCCGCACGAAGGCGGAGAGCTGCAGTTCGTGGTCCCCGGGCCGTGCCGGGAGATGTCACCCAGGGCGGGTCAGGGGTGTCACCCCCCGACATCCATCCTGGGCCCGGCCGGGGCACTCCCGGGGCCGGGACTCCGCCGGTCTCTGCTGCCGCCTCTCGGTGCCGCCGGGAGCGGCGACGCGGGACCGGTCCGGGACAACCGGCGGGTTCTCCTGCCGCGGGAATGTCGCCAAGCCAAGCCAGCTTACAGTCCAGTGGGTTTGAGGCTGAGAGAATTGAGGTTGTCCAGCCTGAAGATGAGAAGGGTCTTTCCTCACCATAGTACCTTCCAGTGCCTAAAGAGGCTACAAGAGAGCTGGAAAAAAGGGACTTCTTACCAGGGCAAGTAGTGATAAGACAAGGTCAAATGGCCTTAGCCTGGAGAAAAGTAGGTTTAGAATGGATATTAGGATGAAATTCTTTACTATGATGATGGTGAGGCACTGGCACAGGTTCCCCAGAGAAGCTGTGGATGCCCTGTCCCTGGCAGTGTTCAAGGACAGGTTGGATGGGGCTCTGAGCCGCTCCATGGTCCAGTGGAAGACATCCCTGCCTATAGCAGGGGGGTTGGAACTCTATGATGTTTAAAGTTCCCTCCAACCCAAACCATTCCATAATCCAGTGAAAGCAAGCCCAAGTGTTTAGGAATGTTTCACTGCAATGGATGAAACACCCAGGGGTGTAGGGTAAGGAGGTCAGAGGGCAGCAGGCATCTCAGTGTGGTACAGTGCAATGAGTGGAGTGTTCCCAAGTCCCAGCTTTTACTGGGAGATGGTGGAAACTCTGTGATAGAGGGAATAAAGGAGGTGAGCAGACTCTGGTGAAAATCCTCCCAGTGCTGTTTGCAGAGGTGGAAATCAGCAAATTGTGTTGCACAGTTTTGAGGTTTTGAGCCAGAACACACCTGCACTGCCAGGTTTTCCTGGGGTTTATCAAAGGCCCCCAGCAAAACTGACCTGGGTCACGAGAGGGAGGTTGGAAGTGCAGTTGCAAGAAACCCACAGAGCCTTCTTATTGGCAGAATGGGAGACAGGCAGATTACTGCCAGGATCTTGGTAAATTGAGGACGTTTTACTTATCACTTCTGTATCCTTGATTCCCTGCTGCTTATATTCCCTTGGTTCACTTAGTAAATGTTGTTTTCTCTTTAGATGTTTCTGCCCTTTTTTTTAATGCACTGACTCAGTGTTTCCAGATGGAGATGTGTGCGGCTTTTCTTAAGAACTTAGGAAAAACTTTTTTTCCCAACTTCCTGGGGGAAGACAAGCCAGTCAAGCCTGTTTTAAATGGTAATTTTATAAAACCTGGAACATTACTGCGCTTCGTAACATCTGGCAAAAGGTTACAGCTACACAACTCTGAGTCATTATAAGAAAAGGATTATCTTACGCAATTTGGGAAAAGTAGTATGTGGTCATGTAATTTAGGAATTTAAGAGAATGTGTGTGCCTCTGAGCAGAATTGTATTACATTGGTGAATTTAATGTTATGACTTATTAACCTTAATGGTATGATTTTACCTCTTTTAAATTGTTATGTGACATAGCTGTAGGGAATTGTGAAATATATTACCTAACTGTTTCATCTTAAGAGCTGAAAAAACGATATGGATTTAAGACAATGCAATACAATGTTGCATATATATTCAGTGTAAATATATATCAATATGACCAGTCTTCTGCATAAAGAGTTAGCATTATGCAGATATGCAGTGACCAGATAAAATGCAGCTACTTCTTTATTTAACTATCTTCAACAATCTTTATCTTAATTAGTAGAAATTAATTGATGAATAATATGTATTTCTTAATTAGTTTCTAAATAATTATTAATATTCATATGCATGATCATCTACCACTGCTACAGATGAGTTGAGTCAGATTTATATGAAAATAAAGAATTCCTTTGTGATAAAATGACACGTGTAATGTATCAGTGCACACTCATTTTATTTCCGCCATGCCCATTTTCAAATATGATTGTGCCTTGAAGAGTCACTGACTGAGTTTTTACATTGCACAGCTCAGAGGAGAAAACATCTCCCTGTGATTTATTGTGTATCTTTCACCACTGTTTTCCCGTTCTCAAAATTCCTGTTCAAAACATCAAGCTGTGCTCCCAAGAGACATCAGAAGCAAGATGACACTCTGTTTTCTTTCTCTTTCCATTCTCATTTTGACAAAGAAAACAGACTAGGCATGTTCTTCAAGCAAAGCCTTTATCCTGACTACAATGAAGTCAGCTATGATTCATCTGGAGGTGTTTCTCTCCCTTAACAATATAAAGGACTCTCTCAGGCAGGCTGTGCTAATGCACTTTGCCTATGGCCTGTTGAAACTTGAAGCACTTTTTTCCTGTCTAAAACAAGCTCCAGAGTGTGCTGTGCTGGTTGTAAAGGGTAGAGGCTGTAGTGGAATTTTAGATTTTCATTTATAGTCCAGACCCAGTGCAGCTGGTTTGTGAAGAGAAGGGGGTTTCTAGAGTGTTAGTGACAGATATTTTTTAGATTGTATTTTGATCTTGGCATGTGGGCACTGGCCAGGCAAAGGATCCTGTTTGGTGTAAGCCTTTGGACTCCTTTCCGCAAGGATCTTAGATCTAAATAGCTGCAGGGCTAAGTCTGATGAACATCAACATGATGAACGTGCTCTTTCTTACATGAAGCTCACTTGGTAAATAAAAATGTAATTATGTATTCATAGTCCTAAATGTCCCCTCATACTGAACCCAGCAAAACCATATACTCCTACTCCTGCTGGTAGCCTCAGAGAGGCACAACATTGAGCAGGCCACTATTTTTTTTTTTCATTTTCCCCTAAAAAGGGATCTCTGAAGCATCAGATTAGGAGCAGTAGCAGCAGCTCATTGGCTGTCAAGTCGCAGTAAGACTGAACTCCACCAATGTGATCTCCGGACATGATGATCAAACAGGGTTTTCTATGCAGAAGCATTGGACCCTCCCTTTTCTACACCCTTCGGATGATGCTCCCAGCTTTAAAAAGGGAGGGAACAAAAAGGAGAGGGGAGGCAGCCGAAACTCTATTCCCCTCCCTTTTCCCCAAAGTCATCTGATTTCCCGAAAATACAACCAGGCGAGTGCACTCCCCATGGGAACTTCAGCCAACAGGATTGTGCAACTTTTCTGGAAATTCCCTTTCCTGCAGAGAGTTTTCAAAGCCAGCATCTCACGCTAGAGGGAAGGCTGGGAAGCCGCAGCCCACAGATAGAGGGTGCTGCGAAATTGCGAATTGGAGCTCCCTTACCCAGAACTCAGCTTTTGGTGCGTTTGGAGGAGGGTGTGCACAGGAAGAAAAAAGAGAGACAGAAAGAAAGGAGAAGGAAAGAGATAAGAAAACCAGACGTGAACTATGGAGAGAAGGTAAATATTGCAGGCATTAGAAATGAGAAAGGAGGATTCCCCAGTGTCATTGTCTGACAGGTAGAAGAGTCAGGACAAGGTGCTCCCCAACCCCAGGGTCTTAGCATGATTTTTGAGGTGCTGGGAAGAATGGATTGGGTGCTTCTGGGAGACGTGTTCTCTGCCTTAATTTCCTGTGCACTAACATGGCGTCTGCATTCACTGATGATTGTTAAGGGGAGAGTGTGAGCACTGGTGAGTACCAAGACAGATTTTGTCCTTACGGATCTCAACCTCCCTTCTTGATGTTTGGGTTTGCTCTGTGCAGGAAGGGACAGAGATATAAACTTGCTTTTCAAGCAAAACCTTGAGCTAGTCTCCTCAAGGTGGGGTTTTAGGGTCTTCAACCTGCTTAGATGTGCGGACAGCATTAACCAATCACAGTTTTTTTGTACCAGAGCATAACTCCAAAGTCCAGTCGCTGAAGATTTTCAGAAAGGAAGAACTACTTTTTCCAGATGTGGTGAGTTATTAAATTGCAAGGTTTATTAACAATTACATTCTATAAATAATGTGTTTTCCCTGTAAAACTCTGCTGATTTTCAAATTGGAATGTATCTATAGCCCAAATAGCCTCCAGAACAGGGCAATGAGTAAGAAAGAGCACTTATGATCCCTGTGTTCAGCTCCTGCAGCTTTACCAGCTCTTACAGAGACTGAGACAAGCCGAGAGCACAACTGAGGTTGTTTTCCTGTGTGAAAAGCTACAGAAGAAAGACAAGCCCCACACAGCCACAGCACTGCCCTTTGAAAAGCTGGAGCCAGGAGCTCTGCTGCATGCTGTGTGCAGCCAAAGCACCCAGCTTGTTCACTGGGCTTGTGCACATATGAAAATGGAACAACCTTTACCAACCAATACTGCAACCTTCCCTTCTGTTTCCTCAGGTCCCTGATCTTCTTCTGTCTCCCGGTCTGGGCTGATGCAGCCCCTATGTATGGAGAGATCTTGTCACCCAATTATCCTCAGGGGTATCCCAATGACGTGAACGAAACTTGGAAAATCCAGGTCCCTTTGGGATATGGCATTCACCTTTATTTCACACATCTGGATCTTGAACCATCACAGGACTGTGAATATGACTTTGTGAAGGTACTGTCCATGTCCTCAAGTGAGAAAAAGACAAGAAGTCAGGTTAGAGCACAGAACAGCAAAACTGTGCATGAAGCTCAGAGCTGGGAGAGGAGCTACGCACATCCTTCCTGTTCTGAGCTCCAAGAAGTCCAAATGACTGGGTATATTTCCACTAGCAGTCATTAAATCAGCTCAGGTTTGCTTTATAACCACATGAGTGTTGTCTGCCAACTGAGTGTCCCATTTATGCCCTCCATCCCATGTATCTCCATATTCTTAGGGAAGGTTTGCTCAGCCATCACTGACACGTCTCTATTGCAAGGCATATTCCTAACCGTTGAAGAGTAGGTGTAAAAAGACCATTTTCTTAGGCAATAGTTTTCCGTGCCTGAAATTATGTGGAATTAATTGATGAGTGGCCATAGATTATTTATTGCGAACAGAAATTGATTAGAAAGGATGGAGATTAAAAACAATCCATCTGTGTAGGATAGTGGCCACTCAGATAAAGCCTTGTGATCCCTTGCACCACAGTTTTGATATGATCTATGCACCACAGATTTCTTAAATCCAGCTCTGCTCTATGTTGTCCCACAAGGCACAAAAGATCAAACACTTCCACACAAACAGACAGACACAAGACCATCCTATCCTGCCATAGCTCTGTGTGAAGAGAGGCAGTAAGGTCAAGTGCAGCACTAGGGCATCTTTCAGGAGGACCAAGGTGGGAAAGAAGGATGAGTGTGCTCTGTAACGACCTGTCATTTTGCAACAAACAAATGAGCCTGTTAGGCTGCTCTGTGGACTGTCATGGTTGGTTTTGCTGCTTTGAAATACAGTGTTTTGATGGGGTTTTTTTATACAAGTGGGCCCGAAGAATAGATGTTAACAGCAAACAGTGCAGAATAATTTGTATCTGAGAAATTAAGACAAGAATTTCACTGGCAAGACAGTGGGAGGGAGCACTCTTCGTGTGTCTTATGAATATCGTGAAACTGGCTGTCCAGTTCAGCTGCCCCTGAGCACCTAAAAACTGAATGACTCAAGTGTTGGTAATTCCACATGTAGCGAGGTAAGGAGTCTCTGAATTCTTCTACAGATCCTGTCTGGTGACTATGTTGAAGGTGTGCTTTGTGGGCAGAAGAAACCTCGTGCCCCTGGGTCCCAGATTGTGGAGGAATTCCATGTCCCTTACAACACCGTCACTATGAGATTCCAATCAGACTTTTCCAATGAGGAGCGTTTCACTGGTTTTGCTGCCTACTACGTTGCTGTGGGTAAGGTTAAAACAGCCTCCTCTGAACCTCTGTAGTGTCCAGGCTGGGAGGAAAGGTGACAAGAAGGATTTTTCTGAAATGCCTTATTTAAAGAGATCCCAGCAGACAGAGCTGCATTCCAACATGACCAGTATAAATACTGTCTTAGAGATGTCTTTTCCTTGTTGTCCACTAGTGTTTGCTTCTTTCTCCTGCCCTCAGGGGCCTCTTCTAATTTGGCTGATTCATCTTTTCATACTTGCAGACTTGGATGAGTGCATGGATTTTGCGGATGAACCCTGCAGTCACTACTGTAATAATTATATTGGAGGTTACTTCTGCAGCTGTCCACCAGATTATTTCCTCTATGAAGACAACAAAACGTGTGGAGGTAAGACATGAGCTCCAGTTAACAGTAAGAATTAATTTAGGCCAAGTGAGATATTGCACTTGGAAGACTTTATCAATCTTCTCAGCTGTTTGTGACAGGTATATTTTGGGGGGAAAACCCATCCCAGTGCAAATCTGAACTGCAGTAGACAGAGGTTTGAGGAATTTTTATTAGCATATTCTTAACAATTTCATTTTTATTTCTGTGTCAAGAGAATTAAGAAACTACTGAATGACATTCTTTAAAGAATGATGGAAACCCTTCTTAGCATACTGCTATCTGTGAATCTTTAAATCTGTGACAAAACAGGGAAGTTCCATACAGACACAAAAATCACCAAGGGATTGCTTGACTTGAACCAAAAAATTGCAAGATCACAAATGGTGCATGTTGAAAGGAGTATAATATGAGGAAAGGAAGCCTAAATGTCAAGTGGAGGGTAAAAAGCAGTTATACGTCCCTAAGCTAAAGGGATAGAGAGTGGCCCTGGCATCGGTTTCTCAGGAAGATACAATGTTGTGACATGGTTATTGCAGTTGTCTGGGCTGACTGCGAATGTGGTGGAAGAGAGAGAGCTTGTCAGGTGCACACATGGACCATTTCCTTTCTGAATCCTACTCATGTTCCTTCCTTAATCCTAGTGAACTGCAGTGGAAATGTCTTCACTGAGCCAACAGGGGAGATTTCCAGCCCCAACTATCCCAACCAGTACCCGGAGAACTCTCGGTGTAACTACCGAGTGTCTCTGAGCCCGGGCTACTTTGTGGTGCTGACCATTCACAGCGGGGACTTTGACGTGGAACCAGCCGGCTCCGATGGGACCTGCCACGACAGCTTAACAGTAGGTGTGCAGCTCAGGGAGCCTAGGAGTCAGGGTGCTCTGAGTCTCCCATCAATCTCCTCATGTTTGGGACTACTTAACTTTATTTTCAATTACGTTTGTGGGAATACATTAGAATATGTATGCATTGAGTATGTATTTTAATAGCTCTCTCAATACATTTGGCATTTCTCATTTATCCTTGTTTGGTGTTTTCCTAGATTGTCTCTGGAAAACAGCGTTTTGGTCCCTATTGTGGCAGCAAATTCCCAGGTCCTCCTGAAATCAAAACCAGGAACAACACTCTTGACATAATCTTCCAGACAGACCACAGCACACAACACAAAGGCTGGAAAATACGCTACTACGGGGACCGTGAGTAAACACATGGGAATGCGTTCCCTCTGCTGCTGAGTTAGGGGCAGGGTTTGTCCAAGGTCACATTCATGGCACAACAGCATGTTATCATGTTCACAGCTGCTGGTATTGAGTAAGAGTATGCCTGCTTACTAGGGGGGAGGAAATCACTGGAGAGAAAGAAGCTGGGAGCTGGAAGGAGAGTAAATCTTGAACCAGTTCATCACTCATTTCCACCTATTTTTTCAAAGCCGTAACCTGTCCCATGAGTGTCATCTCCAACTCTGTACTTGACCCAAAGAAGGACAAGTATATCTTAAAGGACATTGTGAATGTGACCTGTGTGGAAGGCTATGAAATTGTGATGGTAAGTGAAATAAAAAAAACTATGTTCCCTCTGGCCCACTCAGCAACATCTTTAGGCCATTCCAATCAGGGGTCCTGAGTAACTTTGGGAACCCAAAGTTTTCAACACAACAGTAGTAAGAGGAAACCTTTTCCAGCCACTGCAGTACTTTGAGGATCCTCCACTGGAACACTTGTATCAGATGCATTTCATGTCCAGAGACTTACATGGATCATGTGTTTTTCTTCCTAGCAACGAGACAGCATCACAAGTTTTCTCTCCACCTGTCAGGAAAATGGTGAATGGAGCGACTCCCATTTGAGCTGTGTTCGTAAGTGACCTGTGTCTGTATTTTGGGAAGGGAATTGGAACAGAGTGTTTAGGCTCTAGATCCACTGTATTTATGAGGAGCTAGATTGTATTATAGATTAGGAGGATGCTGAAGTACTGGGATGTGAGCATGCTGAAGGGACAGAGAAAGTGAGCCCCCATGACTGTACAGGGATTAGAGAAGCAGAGTGGTTGTTCCCTGTCATACAAAATAATCATATTGTTGAGTGAGGGTGCCCCTTTGACTGAGTTTGATCCTTTTTGTTTCTTCTACAACAGCTGTGAACTGTGGTGATCCCCCTCCTGTTGACAACGCCCAAGCCTCATACGTCTCCGAACTCCGCGAACCTCTGTACACAGCTGCTGTCCGCTATCAGTGTGAGGCACCCTACTACACCCTGGAAAACACTGGGCATGGTGAGCACTGCCTCTGCCACACAGTCATACTGCCTTGGTTAAAGGCCTAAGAAGTGGCTCTGGCACCGTCATAGGGCTGGGATTTTATGTTGTCAGGTCAAGGCTGGTGTGGGGTTGCAGTTTTGTGTTGCCTCTGTGTTTAACACACTCTAAAAATGCCTGGGATGTTGACCTTAAATGCATTAGCAAGTCCTCTCTCCATCTGCCTTGTGAGTGAACCATGCAGGTTTTTGTCAAATGTAGCACAGAGTTCAGGTGGAAACATAGAGGACTCAAGAAATCTGTTAGATGAGGTTTCTCTGAGAAAGGGATAGAAGCACCCTGGTAGGGAGATAACAGCAACGTTTACCAAGCTGTGCTTGCTCTGGAAATAAGAAGGCTAATACATTGTATACAGGTAGTGTTTTTTTACCCTGTGTTAGTCTTGATTGTGTTCTTATGGAACTCTTTGTTCTCTCATGTTTTCCAAGAGATTTATCAGTGCTCAGCCAGTGGAGAATGGGTCAATGAAGAGATGGGAACAAAGCTACCAAAATGTGTTCCAGGTACTACCAAATACTGTATGTGCATGCAGCATATGAAGAACATTTCTTCTTTCATCATCTTCTTTCATAATTTCTTGACTTCCAGCTGATAGAATTTTAAAAACTGTGTACTGTTCAGTTTACCCTTGTAGAGGAGGCAGCATGACTTGGCCTAGTTGTACATGATGCCTGTTCACTCCTTCAAAACCCCAGATCCTCACTGGCAAAGTACAAGATTCAGGTGGAGGAGATTCAACTCTTTTGAAAGTTCAGTCACAGCTTAGACAGTGATTTGGATTATACAAGTACACAGTGAAAAAAGCAATTTGAAAGATAAAGCTCAGGGAATTTACTACCCAAGAAGAGGCTACAAAGAATATGAAGCCAAATTCTCCTCACTGGGACACAGCAATAAAAGGCAATGGCAGGCACAAGTTACAACAAAGGAAATTCTGATTGTATCTAAGGAAAAATGCTCCGCACTGGAACTGCTGTCCAAGGAGTCTGGCTAATCACCACCCTGGGAGATGAGCAGAAGTTACCTGTCAAAGCCTGAATAACCTGGCTTTGGAGTTAGTAAGGCAGGGAGGAGGGCAGTTAGGGAGGAACAGGTTGAGCTAAAGGCACTGAGAAGTACCTTCCAGCCTAAATCTTCCTATGATTATGTGAAAATCTTTAACCAATTCTGCTTTGTGCAAATTAGAAGCTATAGTTCTTTAATCTCTGATTTTCTGACTAAGGATTCAATCCAAACAAGACAGTATGGTAAGAAATCAGTTCCCTAGCTATGGCAGAATGGCCCATCTTATTTTTGTCCCTATTATTTACGTTCTGCAAAATATTAGTGAACATTTTGCTCAAAAACATGGAGCATCTTCGCACCCAGAAGACCCACGAATAAGATCCCTCACTGCTTAAGATTTTGCATATTTATAGAATCGTAATCAGTGACAAAACTGAACTCTTAACCTGAGAGTATCTGGAGTGCACAGAAAAAAAAAAAAAAAAAAAAAAAAGAGCAGTGTCATATTTCTAAGAAATCAAACAAGTATTTTTTCAAAGACAATCCCTGCATCTAAAGAGCATAATTCAGCAAAGGAAAAACACCAACTAGAAGGCAATTAAATTGTGAGCTCTGACATACCTAACACTGTCAGGGTGACAACTGCTTTCCAGAAAACTGAATTTGAGAATGAGCATTTTAAATCTAAATTGAGTATTGATACCATTTGTTTTTAGAATTTTCTTTGATTTCTCTGTAAGTACTAATTGTAAGCTCTGTGGCGTAAAATATAAACATGGTTACTCAGATTCAAAAATTATTTAAAGTACACAGGAAGGAGAGGACTGTGGTCTTTTTAGCAGTATCAAAGAACCTCCTGTTTATAACTGCTTATTGTCCCGTCTGGTCTTTCTCCCATCTTTTTTTTTTTTTTTTTTTTTTTTCTAGTCTGTGGAGTGCCTAGCAATCCCATCCGAGACACAGGGAGGATTTTTGGAGGCACCCGTGCAGAAAAGGGCAACTTTCCCTGGCAGGTGTATTTCAATGACCCCAGAGCAAGTGGAGTGCTCATCTCTGACAGATGGGTGATGACTGCAGCTCATGTTCTGGAGGGATATGACAAGCCCACCATGTATGCTGGGGTAATCAATGTTCGTAGAGAATCCCTAAAGTGGGAAGCTGAAAAGCTTATCCCAGAAGCTTCATTCATCCATCCTGATTGGAAGGAGGAGCCCACAGAAACCAGGATTGATTTTGATAATGATATTGCACTACTGAAACTGAGGGCTCCCGTGAAGATGGGTCCAAACATCTCACCCATCTGTCTTCCTGGTAAATCGCCTGAATATGAGCTGCAAGAAGGGACTCTGGGGTACATCGCTGGATGGGGCCGGAGAGAGAAAGGAAGACTCCCTGCTGATCTTTGGAAGGCCCAGATCCCCGTGGTGAACATGGACAAGTGCCGATCTGTGAAACCAGATGGCTCTGACGATTCCATTGTTTACATATTCACCGACAATATGATCTGTGCTGGTGGAGGCAAGGACAGCTGCCAGGGGGATAGTGGTGGAGCCTATGCCATCCAGGACCCTCTGAATGCCACCCGGTACTATGTCGCGGGGCTCATCTCCTGGGGGCCAAAATGTGGCACCTTTGGTCTTTACACCAAGGTGGTGCGTTACTTGGACTGGATCAGAGACACCATGAGCCAGGATGAGGATGAGGGAGCTTGGCAGAAATAGCTGTTTCTCCTCTCAGCACCATCACCCTTTCTAAACGTGATGGCTGCGTGTTTGGGCTGTCTATGACCCTCTTCACTCTGTGTATATAATGGGCAATATATAACACATTATAACTCATTGTGTCTATGCTGAGTGGAGAGTCAGGAGTGTGGATCTGTTTCTCCCACTATCATCATGTCTGGGAAGGGAAATTCCCTGTCTTCCACTCATAGCAGCGTAAAACGAACACATTATTCTGAATAAAGAGACTCTTTCTTCTTCCTTTATTTTTCTTCAATTCTATTTTTTTCCCATTTGGAGAAGACCTAGCTGTGCCCCTTTGAAACCAGACAGGGAGGTTTCTATGAAGACAAGAGTGAATAATTGTTGGTTCACAGGGAATGCTCAGAGCCTAGTTTCTGATTTATGTATTTCCTGACCTGTTCAAAATATCTAACAGCATTAAAGAATGTCCAAACTGCCTTTTGTGCAATGTGCTATTGTGTCTGTAATATCTTTCTTCTTCTCAGTCTAGACCTAGTTCTCCTTGAAACTTCCTAAATCAAGTGCCTAATCGTATTCTGACCCTGCCAGCTTTCATCAAGCTGGAGCCTGTAGTACCTCATCTCTCTACCAGAGCCTTTATAAAGTTCTTCTGAGATGGTTCCATCTCTCTGATCAACCATTGCCAGCAATGAGGACTTCAAACTTCTGAATTAAGCTGAAGAGAACAGACATGTCTTCACCTTTTTTCACCTGCCCTCAAGCTTTATTTTTTTTCAAATTTTATTGAGTTAGAAAAGAAATAAAGCTTGATCTTTCTTCCAAAATACTACCTTCTCTTGATTTAGGGAAGGAATATTACCTGACTTGTTTTAGAGGTATTTTCTGCTCTGGAAGGTCCTATACCACTCAGAAACATCCTTCCATTGACATGATCAGGGAACTGGTAGAGATGGCATGTACTGAAAGACTGAGTTTGTTCAGCTTGAAAAGGAGGAATCTAAGAGGATTCTAAGTTAAATCTAAGGGATTTAACTGCTGTATTGACATGCCTAAATTTCCAGTTGGGCTTTTTCCTAGCATGTGGGTCAGCACTGGAACAAGTGTCCCAACAGACTGTCCCTAGATCTTTTGATAACTTTCCTGAAGCTCTGAAGTTAGCCCCACTGTCAGCAGTAGATTGGACAGAGACATCTTCTTTCAGCCTAAGTTTTTATACGAGTTTAAGAAATGATGAGGAGGATATAGAGCTCTTGGGAGATTTCATATGGAATCCTGCACTCAGCTCTGGCACCTTCAGTTTTGTGTATCAAGCAAAGCATTATTGGATTGCTGGACTAGTAAACAAGGATCTTATCTCTTGTTTCTCTCAGTGACTCATAAGAACATGGTAGGTTATTTTGCATTAGAAAAACTAGTCAGGAAGACAGCTCCAGAGAATACCTGTAACACAAGAGAGGTCACCTTTTCTCTGAGTCAGCATCATTTTAGAGCTGCTGTCCTGCAGTTAAAACTTTATTTCATATAGAAAAAAAAAAAAAAAAAGTTTCCTGAGCTCCCTTCTTCATGAGATTGGTTGTTGCCTTCCCCGGTTTTAGAATGTGGCATCACACAGTCAAGTTATTTTTGCCTCCCTTGAAGCCATCTGGGGTTTCAGATCAGGTAATCTAATGATAGTTTTGGAACAGAAAAGCAGCTGCCATAGGCCACTGCAGAACAGGAAACACTTTGCTGGTAGGTAAAGCAATCCTTATATGAAGTCCATAAGTTGCTTTCTGTGGTGAGAAATATTCTGTTGTTAAAAACACAGACCAAAAAACCATAAAACACCTGGTTTATCCAGCAAATATTTAATATTCATAGAATCTCACTGATGTCAATGAGCTTATGCACACTGTACTCAGCAGAAACCACCCCATCCTTCAAGGAAGTCTTCTTCCCTGCAACCTTCCCACAAAAGAGAGTACACAAGTAGATTGTGGCAGTCTTATGATATCAACATTTCAAACCATAACATGTTTGCTGTCATGAGATTCCCTGATATGATTAAGGCTTCATCCCGTTATAAGATTTGTATGAACCAGAACATCCACAAAGGCATCCCCCAAGCTGCCAGTGGTACAATCAAGCAGCATGGTGGCTTTCAGAAGTGCTGATGAGGAAGGTTACATGCTTTGCGTGTTTGAAAAGCCTTTGGGACATCATCAAAAGCTTCGGCTATGATTCGCTGTGTCTGGAAATTGATATGCTAATGGTGCCTCAGTTAGCAGGACAGCAATACCTAGGGCCTGTCCTGCTTTATTATCCCCTTGATCCAGTCCACATAGTTGAGGATCTTGGTGTAGAAGCCGTAGCCTGTGGCACAGCCGATTCCCCAAGAAACAATGCCCGTAGCCACCCAGCGACCACTTTCCCTGTCCAGCACCGTGAAGACGCTCCCACTATCCCCCTGGCAGGTGTCCTGCTTGCCTTTGAGGAAGCCAGCACAGAACATGTTCTCAGAGAAAACCATAGAGATGCCTTTCTTATTACTGTCTAGCCAACTCTGACACTTCTCTCGAGCAACTGCTGGTAGGCTCACGTACTTCAACTCGCTTGAGATGCGGTTTTTATCCACACCAAAGCCGCTCACGTAGCCCATGTGCCCGTGCGTGTAGAAGGAGGTGTTGGTAACATCTGGGAGACAGATGGGCAGCACTGTAGGGCCCAGAGTCACTGGGTTTTTCAGCTCCAGCAGAGCAATGTCCCCGTTGAAGTTGTGCTCATCTTTTGGGTTGAAATCTGGATGGACAAAGATCCTACGAACAGGGTGGTTACCCATCCTGTGGAGCTCGTCTACGTTGGTGTGGCCGAGGAAAATGTCAGCCTCCTCTGCCAGCTGCTCCAGGCTCACATTATTCCGTACTCCTCCTTTGGGGAAGATGGTGTGGGCAGCGGTCAGGATCCAGCGATCGCCCAGGAGGGCACCACCTCCTCGTCCATTGATGCCAGTCAGAGCCTGCCAAGGAAAGTTGCCTCTCCCTGCTGATTTGCCACCCAAGATCCGCTGGACTTCAATGATGGGATGGACTGGCTTCCCACACACTGTAGAGAAACACAAGAACTTGACATCCTCTGTTGTTCTGGCTTTTCTCTCCCTTTCCTCACCACCGCTCTTTGATTTCACTTTATTTTTGCTTTATGGATAGTTTTCCCTTTTCCCTCATAGATATCATTATGCTCACTCTCCTTCCTGCACGTTGTCCCAGTTTTGTACGGATTGTAAGCATGAGTCAGAAAATACCAGACAATGTCAGAGTTTTTACTGACCTGGCAAGCAGGATGGAATTCTCTTCTGGCCATCTTCATCCAGCCAGGTTCCCTCCGGAGAACAGGTGAATCTGTCTGTAGGATGAGAGGGAAAGGAATGAGACCCTGGCCTGAAGGCATGGGGTGGGAGAATAGAATAGAATAGAATAGAATAGAATAGAATAGAATAGAATAGAATAGAATAGAATAGAATAGAATAGAATCTTTTCAAGAGGTTCCTCAGCCCTTCTATCCCAAAGCACTCTTTCCTGGAAAAAGCTGCCTGTGGTAGGGTGTGGAATGTTTCCATCTGTACATCTTGAAGCACCTCAGTTCCAGGGGAGCAATAAAATTCAGGCACTATAGAAGAAAAGGTTGAAGGGCCATCTGTGTGAAGTCTTATCTTCACCAAGTCCACAGGTGTACAGAACACTGTTTGACCTTATTTAGCCCAAAGAAAGGAGAGAAGTAGTAAAAGCATGGATTTTTAGATTCAAGCTTCTGGTGTCAGTAGTTTGCAGAGAGTAGGACAAGGTGGTTTGTCCCAGAAATGGGAACCAGGTGAGTCAGCTACTGTACATACTCAGTATCTATTTCTGAGCCTAAGCTGCAGGTCAGCTAAACTCACATGTCACCTCTCAACAGAAACTCCACTACCTCCAACACTCTTGCTTTTCTAAGAAAGTTTGTGCTGGGGACTAAAAATAATTTTTATACCATTTGCCTTAACACTGAAGTAAATGCTTCTAAGAAAGCGTTTGCTGTTCTCTTTCAAAATTGACTAAATTATGATGACTCCCCATCATAATTTGACTGCAGCTGATATTTGCCTGCTCCTGATTTTTCCTTTGATGAGACTTATCTCTGACTCTATATGAAAAAGTTAAATTCAGATGCAAGAATAATCAAATTGAACATTAGTACCAACTTAAAGAACTCTTTAGTAGCATGTCACCTCTCTCCAGCATGCAGCACAACCCTGTGCCCATGCTGGTAACTGTATCCATAAACTGATTCAGATTAAAAATGTTCTTTTTTCTTGTGGAGGCTAAATGAGCAGCCAAGGCAAGGAAATCATTAACTCGTTATGCTGTTCTTGGAATCAAAGGTCCTGCATCATCAAATAATGTCTCAGGTGTAAAAAGAAGGCATGTGAATGGTTTGAATGAGGACTTATTTTTTCTGAGCTGCTGCATTAAAATAGATTTTTCTGCAAGTGTGTTGTTTACCTCTTAGATATCTCTGCAGCTGAACAACATTGCAAAGAGTTAAAAGCGTTACACTGGAGTGGAGTGTGTGTTTATTTATTTGCCTTTGTAGCAACTTGGACTGATTCAGTGAGTTTTATGAATTTTGGTGACTCCCAGACACCACGCTTCAAATTTCAGTGAAAGAATGAAATCCACTAGAAAAGAATGAAATCCACTAGAAAAGAATGAACCACAACTACAGCTGAGAGAACAAGGCCTTCCTCAGAAGTTAAGGGGAACATGGAAGAGGGATGTGATGGGCTCTGGGAATGAATCAGGGTGGGAATAAGTGGAGACAAGAAGACTCCAGATGTATGCTGCAGGGTCAAGAAAAGACTGGAGAGTCTTCCCAGGAGGAAAGCATGAGCCTTAAGCCTGGGGAGAAGAGACAATTCCAACCGGGAACACGAGAGGGTTTTCCAGGCCCTTTGGTGTCTGTGTGCGGTCAGGACTCACCACCTCCTGTTCCGGTGACGATGTGGTAATAGGGCTCATTGCACCGGTATGAGATCACTGACTGGTACTCATTGTTTGCAGATTCGTTAATGTAGCTGAACACACCATTGGCCAGGTTTTTAGGGCTGCCACAGTTCACAACTACAACAAAGGAAAAAAAAAATACATAAATCAAAGACAGACTGACTGCAAGTGGGGGCACTGGGGCCACGATGTGAAGGACCTGTTAGGACAGTGGGCAAAGAGAGGTTGTCCCAAAATAGATCCCAGACTGGGATATTTTGCTTTTAATCATTGCAACATCACAGTAATTCTTGAGTGATATTTTATGCATTTTTGTAAGGGAGGAAAAACATCTGAATTTTTGCAAGCAGAAAAATGTGAATCAATGGTGGACTTCCACAGGTCCTTCCAGACAGTACATCCATGAGGCTATGGCATGGACAAAGCGAGTCAGAGAGGCTGAATTTCCCACATTCCTGGAGAAGGAAAGCCACAGCAGGGGCCGTTATTCCCATTCTTGGATTACTCACTTTCACACCGCGGCATGGGTTGATGCCATGTGCCATCAGCCTGGCAGACAGCCGTGAAGGACACCAGCTTTTGGTCACCCTGCATGGGAGAGAAAAACTCCTGTTGGTTGTACAGAGCCTTTAATTCCTTCCCCACATTAAAATATTATTCTGTGTGCCCATCTTTTCACTGCTGTTCAATATTTGCCCCTCTGTTTGAGTTGCTGTCTCCTCCTGCCTTCCCCCCATCCTGTATTTGCCACAGGCTACACATTCTTCATAGCAGGCCAAGACACCAGCAGCCAGTAACTATAAAACCATGACAAGTCAGATGTGCTACCCAGCCCTGGCAATAGGATGGCAAGGGAGGCAGGTACCATCTTCTGCTTTCATCTTCTGATTCCATATCCTTCCAAAGAGGTGTCCTTGTTTACCAACTTTTCCTGGGATCTTTGTCTTTACTCTTCTACCAGGTTTTCATGAAAGAGTAAGGGCATAAGGAAGAGAGCTAGGAAAAGAGAAACTACTGGAAGAAAGCTGAGAAAAGCAAAGAAGGAACAGAAATTACAAGAGGTTGCCATGAGTGAAATCTCCGAAGGAAGTTTAATGGAAATGTGGAAGACACAAACTGAAGACAAAACGTAATATGGCTGAAGGGAATGGAGAAGGGATCTCACCTTCATCAGGTTGTACCCAGTCTTGCAGCTGACAACAAAATAGTCCTGAAATCGATACACAGGCTGCAGGTCTCTGATGATGGTAAACTGATCCCGTGGGACAGGCTGTGGGCACCGTATTTCTGTTAGAGAGTGGGACAGATTAAGCTGGGGTTAGCAAACAGTATCAGCAGCTGTAGAGCCTCTGGGGGAGAAGTTTCTTACTCTCTGAGGTGTAGTGGATCTTCCAGCCACGGCTGAACCCTGACTCATCGGTGAAGAAGAGTATGTCCACCTCATTGCTGTTGGTTTCAATGATGCCAGGTGGTTCCCTGCCACAGAATTCACCAATCTGTCTCCCTCGTGCTTGGATCTGATGAGGAAAATATGTATCTCAGGGACAGAGACACACATGCCTCTCTGCCTCAGTATGCCTGTTTCAATCCAGACCAAGTTTAACCAGAGTGCCTGTGGTGGTGAATAGGGCTGGTGGTCTGACCCACCTTTGCAGATGCCTTCACTGACAGATGAGAACAATGGACTGACCTACCACAACTCAGCTTCTCCCTTATCTGGGGATCAGAGCCATCAACCCCTGAGATAAAATCAAAGGGAAATTGAACTGGAAGAGGGATGGGGTTTCTTTTCTTCACTCACAGCAGCCTATGACCCAGAGCCTCTGACCTCAGGACAGTGATAATTAAATGCACAGAGGCTCAATCCTTCATGCTGGGGCATTCTGCTTGTACTGATTCCATACTTCTCATCTGAACAGTGGTGTCCCCATGGTTCCTGTCCAGGTCCAGCAGCAGGGTTGGGAGGAGAGTTTGCTGATCTCAGTACCTTGAGCTGGTCATAAGGACAGCGGACTTGCTGGTGATCATCGATCTCAAAGGGTTCCAAGAACTTGAGGGAGATAGACAGGCCGTTCTGCAGACGGATGCTGTAGTTACACCGGAGGTATTCGGGATAGGGCTGAGGGTATTCGGGGCTGCTCAGGTACCCAGACGCCTCTGTGAACAACTCACTGCTGCACTCCACTGGTGAAGAGGAAGAAAGGAGAGGTCACATCGTGGGGCTGTGCCTGCCTTCTGCAGCCCCGTCCTTTGCTTCCTAAGTCACTTCTCCCACCTTTCCTGCATGAAGGGCTCCTTCTCGGGGACCCTCTGATCTTTTAATATTTCTCTTTACCTTTGCAGGAGTGGCGGTCACTCTGAAGCTGGTAGCCAATCCGGCAAGAACAGAAGTAGCCACCCACATAGTTGTGACAGAAGTGCTGGCACTGAGGCCTTTCATCGTTCTCGGCAGCATTGTTAGGGTCACATTCATCCAGATCTGAAGACACAGCAAGTGAAGGGAGAAAAAAGGAAAGTGTTAAACCTCCCTGCCCTACACTAACAGTACTTATAGATCCATATCCTTACCTAAAGCTTCTCTTTATTTGCCTGGCAAGGAGGGAATTGGTTAGAGCCACACAGGCTTTTCCTCCTGCATGCTGAGGGTATTTCCTACTCACCCACAGCTTTGTAATATGCCAGGAAGCCTCTGTAGGGAATCACTGTGCCATTGTCTTCATTGGAGAAATCAGAGTGAAATTCTAGGTGCATCTTGTTCCCCTTAGATACAAACTCCTTTCTTCCTGGGTAATTGCCTGTGGTTGACCCAAGCCGGCCACAATATCGGCCCAAATCCTTCTTGTCTGCTTTGATCTGTCAAAGTTAAGGCGAAATCAGGGTAGCCTCATAAGACTGAGTCTGCTCCACACACTGATATCACCCAACCATGAGTTGTCAGTGCTTGCTCCTCCCATTTCTATCTTTAACTCCTTCCCTTTCCTTTGTGGGAAGCATCAGAGGAGGCCTGGTGGATAAAGAGCCCCTGCACGTGGTGGCCACTGGATTGCCATCTCCAGGCACCCCTTGGCCAGGGGTCTATGCACATACCTTAACATAGTCATAGAAGCAGGACTCAGACGGCTCCAGGTCAAAGTATTTGAAGGTCAGCTTCACCACGTAGCCTTTTGGGACCCGGAGATCCCAGCTGCTGATGTTATTGTTGGGATATGGCTTGGGATAATTGGGGGATCTGATCTCCCCAAAAAGGGGAGAACCTCTTGGGACCGGGCTGGAACCGATCACTCCAAAAAAGAGGAAGGCCCATGGGAGACAGGGAATATACCTGTGAACAGAAGAAATAAACTATTACATTGCATAAAATTAGGTCATTCAAAATCAGGGGAGACTTCACAACTGACTTGTGACCTGACTAAAGGAATGCAAACACAGGAGGCCTAGTTGCAGGGCCAGCTCGTGGCTTGGATCACTCAGGAACAAGAAGCGCAGCTGAAATGAAGACACCAGCACTAACAAGGTTCCAGCTAGCCATTGTAGTAGCCTCTACAGAGAAATTTATCAATCCAGGAAGCAGTGTGAATAAGCATGGGTGAATACCCTGAGTAAGGTCTGTATGCTCCCAGAAGTTGTAGAGCTGATTCCTACAGAACCAGGAGCAGTTTGGTCCCCCTTGACCCTGGGCCAGCTGGGTGGTTTGGGTTATCGCTAGTTTAGGATCCTTGGGCAGGATCTGAAGATCTCAAGCTCGGTTTGCTGTGGAGCAGCCCTGCTAGTGTCTCCTGGGCAGCCCTCTCCCCAGTCACGCTTCCATCTCTGTCCTCCAAAAGCTGGTGCTCCTTTTTGTCTCATTCTGCCCATCTCCCCTCTTGCCCTCTGTGTTCCTCCGAAACAAGCTCACTGCCCAGAGCAGCAGCTTAGCCCAGTTGTGTTATTCTCCTGCCTGGAAGCGCCTAACCCCCACGGCCCCCTTCCCTCCGCCGAGGCTGTGCCCCTCCCCAGAGCCCCGACTCACATCTCCGTGCGCTCGCCCCTGCCCGTGCAGCCCGGCGGAGCTCGGAGCGGGAGCCGGGACGGGGCGGGACGGGGGAGGAGGAGGAGGAGGGAGCGAGGGAGGCAGCAGAGGGGAATAGAAAGCCGGACTGCGAGCAGCCTGGCTCCGGACCAGGTCCCGACGCCGCCTCTGCTGCCCTCTGCTGCCGAGCGCCCCGGCCCCGCTCCGCCAACACGGACCCCGGGGATGCTCCGAGGGTGTCCCGGCCCGGCCACGAAGAGCCCAGCTCCCTCCTCTGGCCCAGGAGGCTGGAAAACGATTGCCAGAAACCTCTCCGAGAGCTTAGTCCGCAATCCAGAAGCTGTTCCGAGTTTGTTCCCACCGAAAATGTCCTCCTAGGATGTCCCCCCTCACCCAATCCCCTTGGGCTGTTTTCTGGTAGAGAAAGATGAGAAAATTTACAGTCTTCACAAATTAATTCAAACTTTTAAAAATCAAGTTGTCAAAAAGATAAGTTTTCTCAGTTCTGACCTGCTGAAGAGCATTTCTGATATTTTTGCGGGGGGAGGAATGGGAACTGCGATCATCGTCAAGAAAAGCAAGAAGATTCAGACACTTGAGTTATAAAGAGATATTAAGAAAAATGAAAACGTCTACAGAATTAAAGGCATTCTGAGAACAAATCCCTTTTCAAGGACCCCTCTTGATGTTTCTTCTGCAAGCATTTTTAGGAGAACCAAGATAGATAGATAAGGCCCTCTATTTAATGGGAAAATGAAAAAATACAGCAACTTTAAAACCCCTTTCAGGCTTTTAACAATACAGTGCCCAAGACATATATTTGTGTCCCCAACTTTATGAAGTTTAAAATTTCTTGGCTTTCAGGCTTTGGTTTAAGAGATAAAACACCATGTTACTATTTTTCCTTAGAATTATGAGTGGCTTCAGAGAGATTAGGAAGGGTCTTGCATTGAAATCAGAGGAAGTAATTGACAGCCACAATAACATGTTGAATGAAGATGAAAATAGTGTTGAAAAGAATGAAGGAAGTATCTCTGGGATATTTATGGAAGTGTGCTAGAGAACCTGCTCATCAAACATCTTTGAAATCTGAAAAAGATCACATATACATCTAACTAATGCAACTGTAATAGCACCATATGGCCCCACATATCGGATTTAAGATTAAAGAGGGGGACATCATCCCAGTATTTCCTGATGTCCAAGTATGTCTTCCGCATGATGAACACACTTAGGCAGGCTCACTGCTGTGCTGTGCCATGCTGTGCCACCTGGAAAATAGCTGGGAAGTACTGGAAACTGCTCTTGGAGAGATCTGTTATGAGCAGGTCACTGGTGGGAAGTGCTCCTGGGCAAAGCACGCATAGACAGACGGCCCTGGGGATCATTTGTAAGGAAGTGGATAATTTCGCCGTGTCCTTGACAAGCAATCTCCTATCCAAGGGGCACTTTCTGGGAATGTCCCACACACCTTCAATGCACATCATCTCCCGTGTCTCCATTTCCTTCTCCCGTCCCGACAACATCATCTGGGATAACAGGAGAGTACTTCAGCTGGTGAAGCAGGCGTGGTTAGCTGGGGACACATCCTACCTGAGCAGCCCACCTCTAACACCTACCCCAGAGACGCGCCTGACTGGGACAGCACAGCTGCATCCTCAGTCCTGCTCCAGGGCTCCCACTGGTGGCGTTCCCCTTCAGACGCTCTGCGAAATCCTTTTCTCAGTGTTAGGCTGGAGCCAAGAAATACCATGGTACCAGTTTTTCCTTGGAAGGACATATGTGCCCATCCTTGCTTAGGGGCAGAATTCCTGTAGGACCACGGAACACAAGTAGGACCACAGAATGCCAAAACTAGCACTTGTTTGCTGCCTGCTGGCCTCAGCTGTATCACAAGTGGCCTGGACAATAAATGCATACAATATCAGAGCAAAGTAAAAAAACCTTGCAGATCTTCAGCACAGTCAAAGATGCCAACATCCTCTCATGGAGCAAGAACACTGCTTGGAATACAGTGTCTTGCAGGAGGTCACTGGAAAGAAATCTGTTCTACAAACTCAGGAACTGTGAAAATATCCCCTGGCATGCAGACTAGATCCTCTCATCCAGACAGAAGAAGGAGCTGGATACTATATTCTCCAGCCTGAGTCAAGCAGGAGAGAGAAGTACCTCGGTTTGGCCTCCTGCAGCTGCACCACCTACCCTACAGCACAGCAGGGCTGCAGACCCAGGCTCACTTATAAACACTGAGGTGCTTTCCCAGGGCACTCTACCTTCAGCCCCCTTGGTCTGACTGCCACAGTACCCAAAGGCTTGGTTTGAGCCTTCTGAGGACCCTGCCATTGGGCTTGGCCTTCACACAGTCAGGCCGGTGCTGTCAGGGGCTCAGCACTCTTTCGGACAAATCATGGCGCTTCTGCAGCTCTGGCTGAAGGGAGAAGATAATCAAGACCAAAAGAAGGTTCAGGACTCTAAGAGCGGGTCGTTCCCCTGGTATGAGATAGTGAGCCAGCAGCATCTTGGCAGCCTGTTTCTGTGTCTTCTAAATCAAGGAGTAAAACCAAGTTAATACCCTGAGGGGTACACAGTTCTGCAGCACTAGCCACTCACCAGTATCACACCTTCTCCCACTTGTGTCCTCCCAATACCACAACTTTCCCCTGCTTTACAGTGGCATCCTCACTTCCCATAGCCTCCTGTCTCAGCAATGTAGTGCTGTTGGGTAAAGTCACCATCTGTCTCAGGCATCACACCTATAGCATGATTATGAAAGAAAATACTGAATTATTAACTCTGGTAGTTACTACCTGAAGCCCTAGAATATGTTACAGTACTATTCCCTATGATTATCATTAGCGTGGACCACATCAAGTGAAAATGGTTCTTATCCATGATTCTGGCACCATCAGATGCTTCCTGAAGAAGAGAGGCTGTCATGAATATATGATGGCTGGCAATGAGTCAGAAGCAGTCTACTTGGCCTATCACCTCGCAGGCTTACAGGAAAATTATGTGGATGGCTTGCAGGCCAGTGGAAGAGTCTGGCTAATCACCTGGAGGCAATAGTGTCTGCCATCCAAGCAGAATGTAGGCTCAGAAGAGGACCTTGTGGTGCAGAGCCTGAAATGAGCTGATTAGTTGTTGATCACACAGTCTGGAAGATACCAGCCTGGACGTGGTGAGGTGGGCTTGGTGCTGGGCATCAGAAGCAGCTCAGAGGGAGTTCTCGTGGCATGGAAGAGTGTGAAGAGGGCAACAGTGGAGCCAGCTCCAGCTGCTGACTGCCTTTTGCAACTTCATGATACAGCAAAGATCATGTAGAGGTTCTGTATGGTAAAAGGAGAGGTGGGCTGAGGAGGTCTGCACACAGCAGACACGCTGGGTGGCCTGGCTCTGACTGCTCACTGGGTTTGATTGTGGCACTCCAATTGTGGATTGTGGATACTGACAGGGTGCTGCTGCCTCATATATCCTCAGATACAATCATCAAGAGTCAGAGGTTGACAATATAGGCACAGCTGTAGCTCCCCAACCCTTTGCTTATCACATGTTCTGAAGTAATGGTTTTCTTACGGAACTCATCTTTGCAGTTCCCTGAAAAGAAGCTCTCCAGAAAACACTATTTTTAAATGAGCTGCTGGTAGAAAAAAACCTGCACTTTTTCAGCTTATAAAGGGCTTATATTTTAAAAATCTGCCAATCTCTTGGTTCTCTGTGGCATCAGTAGCTGCACATTATTGTGTACCCTGCCCTTCAACCTTTTTGGGGGGGGCAACCACAAGCATTTTTCAGAAATCACTGCCTTTGGACTTGTGCCCATCTCATCAGGTGTCATAATTAAAGAACACCTCTCTTAAGTGATACAGGTCTGGCTTTTCAGGGCACCTCACTTCCTGTGGTCCTGCCCCTTGGTCTCTGATTGCAGATAGTTGTGAACCAGCGGAGCTATCATGGTTGTGAGGAGACCCTGCCAAGAATGCCAGAAGGAGTGTTGGGGCTTGAGGTAGTGGCTGTGGTTTCTTACCCCAGGAAGAGGTCCTGACCCTTCCTCACCCATGGGACCTTCTCAGGAATGCAGTGAACACGGGGCTGATTACTCCAGCCCTCACACTTCACACCCTCACATGAGAATCCTAGACTCTGAAGGACAAGTTCTGTTTCCTACTCATCCTACTTGAGGATCCCAAGAAACTGTGGCCGCCTCATCCCTGGAAGTGCTCAAGGTCAGGTTGCATGAGGCTTTAAGCAACTTGATCTAAGTGAAATGCCACAGAGTCACTTAGGTTGGAAAAGACCTCCAAGATCATCAAATCCAACCTCTGACTGATCATCTACGTTTTCAACAAGACCACGGCAGTAAGTGCCACATCCAATCATTTTGTGAACACCTCTGGGGATGGTGACTCCACACACCTCCCTGGGTAGTCCACTTCAATGTTTGACAATGACTCCTCTGAAGAAATTCTTCTTGAATTCCATGACGGGGGGGTGGGGGGGGGGGGAAGGAAAAGGGAGACCTTGAACAAAATTATTTTTAACATCCTTACAACCCAAACCATTCCATGATTCTATGACCCCACGATCCTGGGAAGAAAGCAGCATCCCCAGAGGACCAGGGAAGACGGCAGGTGGTGGCTGCAGAAGGAGGAGCAGCCTGAGCTACCCTTGCCCACTCGGGCACCGCCTCCCCCATCCCCGGAGGGCATCGCGGGCTCCAGCCGCGGTGGGGGCGGCAGGAGGAGCGCGGGAGCTGCGGGGCCCCGCCGTGGGGCAGCCCCCGCCCCGCTCCTCCCCGCCCGCTCTTATTCTGAAAGGAGCCTCGGCGCAGCCGGCGGCCCAGCGCCCTCCCCGGCCCGGCCCATCCCATCCCATCCCATCCCGCCTCCCGCTCCCCGCCGGCCCGGCCCAGCCGTGACCCCCGGCCGCCGCTGGGCAGTGGGCGAGGCTCAAGAAAACACGCTGCTACGGGGGGGCTCGGCTCGCTCGGGTCTTGTTTCTTTTTCTTTCTCGCACTGGGGAGCACGGGTCCCGTCCGGGCATCTCTGCTGGGAGTGCTCACTTCACCTTCTGGAAAACCTGGACGCAGACCTCGTCTTCAGCAGTCATGCGCTGGGAAAAGGGGGCCAAAAGAGGAGTTTAGGTTGGATCCCCTCCTGTCTCTCCCCAGCCCTCCCGCTGCTGGCTGGAGCCTGGAAGGCCACACGCTGACGCACTGCCGACCCTCCCAAAGCCCCTGCGGGTCTGGCTGCGGGCAGGGAAAGGACATCGCCTTTGTTCGGCTGTTTAACTTTTGAGTTTAACTTTTAAACCCTGGAGGCGGATGTTTGTGTGAAGCGGTGCCTGCCCCCGCAGAGCCGGGGATGAAGTCTGAGAGAAGGTGGAAGGAAACGGGCTCAGAGCCACCAGCACCCACACTCTGTCCCCCCAACTTGCTGTGATTGGGATTTTGCAAGCTGCACTGGACCCCTCCTCACCAGATGCAGCTGGTCCCCCTCCAGCCAGTGCCTCCAGCCTCGGTTCCTCTTCTCTCCGAGCTGCTCACACACTAGCTGATCCCCCTCCCAGGAGACGGTTGTCTGAAAGGAAGGAGAGGGGAAGACGTGGTCCTGAGACAAGTGGATGGGAGTATGCATGCTTCCAGCGATGACACTGGCCAAGTTCCTCTCCGACACAATTTCAAATGCAGTCCCTGATCTCGTGTCTCTTTAGTGGTTCCTTGGGACAGATGGTCTTTGTGGGAGGTGAATGACCCTCTGGCTTCCAAGTGCAACAACAGAGTTCTGCCAAGTGGCCTGACATTCTATCTTTTCAGGGCTTTGCTCCAGAGGATAATATCCTCTGGATCCCAGAGAACTGGTTTCTGCCTCTTTGCTGCTCATTCTCTTTGCAGCAAGTGATTTACTCACAGAACCACTTACTCCTGGACCTGCAGGGACATGCCAGCTCTGGGCTTGGCTCTCACCTGGTTATCGAGTCAAAATCTAAGCAAGTCCCTGAACTCTTCAGCACACCCCAGTCCCCTGTGAAACTGCACTGCTTGGGTTTCTCACCTGGCACTTGCGTCCATCCACGGGTCCCAGGTCTTCCTCAAACTGGACTCCCAGGTCAAAATCCATAACATAGTCCCGCAGGGAGGTGATAGTGCGGATGACCATGTGATCTCCCGTGTGGATAATCTCTTTGTCCGGCTTCAGTAGGCAGACCAGCTTTCGCAGGACCACGTTGATATCTAGAGGAGGAGAGAGAGGAGAGTGTGGACATCTGGGTCCCTTCTCCAGTAGAGCATCAGCCTTTTAACCACAACATCACCCACAGTACCCCCTTTCCTCTACTACTACAGCGCAGAAATGATGGTAGGAGAGAGAAGAACTAGAGAGTTCCCAATTCCCTTTCTCTTCCCCCTTGCCGACTCTTAACATTTTGGAGACACAGAACGGAACTAAAGGGCAGGGAGGGAGCGTGATAGTGAGGGCAGCGTTACCTAAAGCCCGCAGGTAATTGTCCATGTTCTCTTGGGAGACGAAGCGGTAATAGCCGGTGAGGTTGGGAGGCATCCCGGGGCAGAGGGAAGCGGCGGACGGCGCGCAGAAAAGAGCTCAAGCAGGCGGGCAGGCGCGGAGCTGGGAGCGGGCTGGCTCGCCGGGCGGGCCGCTCGCTGTCCCGCGGTGCGGGGAGCGCTGCGGGGCGGCCCGATGCCCGCGCCCCCCGCCGCAGTAAGAGTCCCCGCGCCGCGGGGCGCGGAAAGGGCCGGGACGGCCCCTGCTCCAGCATCTCCGCCTCGGCTGGGCAGGACCTAGGAACGGCGGGTCACCTCCTCACCCTCCGTCCTCCTCGGGGGCTGCTGGTGTTAAACTCTGGACTTCCAACCAGCGGCAAGGAATCCTCCCTCTCTGGCCCTTCCTCACACCCTGACGCCGGTAGCTGCGCGCTTCGTCCGAGCGGCGCCCCGGCCTGCGCTCCCCACGGCGCGGACACCCCGTCGAGGAGAGGCGGCGGCGGGCTGGCAGCTCCACCCTGACGAGCCCGAGGCCGAGCCCGGGCTCCGGGTGCGGTCTGCAGCCCCTCTCCCCAGCATCCCCCCGATCTCCACGCCCTCCTCGTCCCTCAGCAGCCGCCCGGTGTCGAAGCTTTCCCCCTCCCCGGGCAGGCGCCCGCAGCCGTGGCCGCGCTCCGCGGACCGCCTGGCCCGCGGCTGGGAGGCCAGTAGCGGCCGGGGCACCCTGCCCCCGCATCCCGGTCCCGCATCCCGGTCCCGCACCCCGGTCCCGCACCCCGGTCCCGCATCCCGGTCCCGCGGCACCTGGCGCGGCGGCGGCGCGCATTGGCTGCGCCCCCCGCCGCCCGTGACGTCATGCTGCAGTGCGGGGCGGGGCCGGGCGGGGCGCGGAGCCGCTGCCGGAGGTGCCGCCGTCCCTGCGCGCCGCCGCCGCCGCGGGAGCGAGGGCGTGGGTCCGGCCGGGACCCGCCGCCGCCGCGATGGGCGACCCTCGGCCCCGCGCCGCCGTCCTCCTCCCTCTGCTCTGCCTCTGCGCCGCGCTGCCCGGCAGCGCCTCCAACAAAGGTGAGCGGCGGAGCGCCGCGGGCGCGGTCCCGGGCGGCGGCGGGCGCTCCGCTGGGACCCGCCGGCAGCGCCCGCGGAGGGGCTCTGGAGGGACGCGTCCGCCGCGGCTCGTCCATCCGCCCCCGCGGTGGCGGTGCGGCTCCGCGCTGTCCGCCGCCTTCGCCCCGCGCGTTTCCGTCGGGGCATCTCCGCGGTCCCCGGCGGCTCCGGTTTTCTTCGCCCCTTCGGGCGCCCTCATGCCATCCCATCCCCATTCTTTACTTTGTCCATCTGTCGTCCTACCGCCGCTTTTTTTCTCTCCGTTCTTTCGTCTCCTAGGGCTCCCCTCGCGCTTTCCCCTTTTCCACCCACTTGTCTTGCTTTTGTTTGGTTATCGCTGGGTGGATTTAGATTCCCATCCCCTCTGTAGCATGATGGGAGAGAATATGTTGTTTCTCCACAAAACCCTGCAGTTCGTAAAACACATTCCCTAGCTCCATCCTCCAGTCCTAGTTCATCCATCTACCATCTGTCAATAGGAACAGTTTATGTACAGTTATGCATTAGCGACGCAGGTTGATTTTATGTATTTTACGTGATTAAGATAAAAGACCCCCAAACCACCCCAGCGCTACAGCTCTAACATTCTGAATGCAGATATTCTTTGAGCTCACAGAGTGATGGAGAAAGATGTGGGTTTCTAGATCTGTGGCTGTAGAGACAAGCGGGAGAGATTCATCCGAGGGGAGTCAGTGTGTTGATAATCTGACAGGGTGGGAAAATCTGTAAACATTTGAGGGACTCTGGACTCACTGGGGAATGTGACACCTTAGGGTGCTTTCCATGCCTTGGAACAGTCAGGGCTATGGGGCGGGTGCACCGCAGAGCTGTGTGTACCCTGACATTGGCAGGGGCATTCATTTGTTCTGCTCTGCTTCCATGGGGCTGGGTGGCAAGGAGAGGCCCCTCATGCTCTGGATTCTCCATCTCCTTTGTGAATTTGCACTCGGAAACATCTGCCCACCTTTGGAAAATTTTATTAGATTGACGGGAGCTTTCTTGAAGCTGGTAGGAGTCTGTATCCTGGTAGGAGTCTGTATCCTAAAAATATTCCTAAAATGTTTTTTTATTCTCCAACAACTCATTTCCCGAGAAATCAGATTGGTGATCCCCAAGTTGCAGGTGGATGCAGCAAAGGATTTATCTCTGTACCATCAGCTTGTTACCCCAGCAACAGGGCACATTTGGCATTTATAGCTCTGGATCCCCACCTCGGTGGTGTGGCGCACGGATAGGGCCGGAGCAGAATGGAATCCGGTGGGGACAATGGAGGGGCAGGGGGAGCCGCGGGCACTTGCACACAGGGAGGATTCCACCTGCATACTGAGCAGGATGGATGTTTCTCTGGATTTCCTACGCAATGCTTTATAATCTCAATCAATACGGTGGTGGAGAAGTGCCAACCCACGCTCTTCGCTGCCACACCAGGCTGGATCTGCCCTGCTGGGACATCCCCTCGCTGACCTGTCACCCTCTCTGCTGGCCCCCCAGCCACCCCTGGCAGCACCCCCTGGCCCCGAAATGCACAAATGCTTGGTGGCACAGGATGCTGCCCCTTTTGAGTCAACACATGAGGCCATGCCAGTATGGCCTTTCAGAGGACACTGTGCTGCAGAGGATGGATTCAACATATTGGAAGTAGTGCCCTTGAGGGGAATGGCTCTGTATCCTACTCCCCACCAGCTCTGAGCCATGCTGTGCTCAAAGTATTGCTGGGTTGTAATAAATCTTGGTCTCCAGGGGGTGGGAGAGTGGGGGATTATCTGGGAATGGGGGTTGTAACTAGGCCATGTAATATAATCTCTGAGGCCCATTTGGCTGGGAGTGGGCATGGGGGAGGGGTTTGTAATGATTTTTTTTTCTCTCTCCTCTCCTATCCCCTCCCCTTCCCTCCCCCTCACCCCTTTATTTCTCCCTTTCCCTGCCCCGGAGCCTGTGTGATAAAGATTAATTTGCTATTTCTGGGCCTGTGACATTTTTCAGAGCCTCCTGCTGGCTGCTGCCTCCATGCCAAACCTGGCTGGGCTCCAGCCAACGGGCTTAGCAAGGAGGGGCCAAAGGAATATGGTGCTCACCATGGAGTGGGGAAGGAAAGGGCAAGGGACTCTCAGAATAGGTTGTTATGTGCATAGGATGGTTGACTGAAGGTGACTGGGCATGCCTGTGTAGGTCCTGGGCCTTAGTCTAGAGGGTGCTAGGCAGAAGTAATAATGGCTGCATTGTCCCCTGGGGATACCCCAATGATAGATGTAGGCTGGATCCTTCCATTACAGCTTCACTGAGCTAAGAGGGTTAGTATTTGGGGTCTGTCTGCAGGCTGAGGCTACTTCTGCCTCTTTGACTTCACTTTTTTTTTGACTGCTCCATCTTTTTTGGGCACCCAGACGTCTCTCCACCTATTGCTAATAAGATAGTAATGAGGACACAAGAAGGAACACATTGTTTCTGAAGAGGTCTCCCATGAGTAGAACTAAATAAAGATAACTTTTTCCTCCCAGCCTATTTTAGATGTCTTTATTTCTAGAGAAGAAGGTGTTGAGGGGTAGTTGTTACTTGCCAAGGGATGAAATTATTCTCTTTTCCTACTGTATCTGCAGTTGGTGGCTAATACATTCCTGTCCTCCATCCCTTGCCCCAAATCTGCTTCAGCAAACAAGCACAAACCATGGATTGAAGCCGAGTATCAGGGCATCGTCATGGAGAATGACAACACCGTCCTGCTCAACCCGCCGCTGTTCGCGCTGGACAAGGATGCCCCACTGCGCTATGCAGGTAGGTGGGGAACAGCTTTGGCAGGGCTGGAAGGCAGGGACACGCTTATGGAGAGGCAGGGACACAGTGACATTCATCCCTGTGCTGGATCCTACCTCTCTTCAGGAAACAGTCACCTCCAAACCTTGTTCCGGAGGAGGTCCCTAGTGAAGTCTGGAGGCAATTTGGGCACAGCTTGATTTAGGATGCTGTGAGCTGTTTCCTTAGGGAGAGGAACTGAGGGTGGAGCCAGCTACTTTTTGACGCAGTTCTGCTATTTCCAAAGATCACATGCACAGTGCTGTGTCTGTGAGCCCTGGAGAAAGCTGGTAGGGCACACTTCCTTGGCAGTGCTACATCCCCTCACAGTGAGCACAAATCCCTGGAACAACAGGCGAGGCTTTTAATGGTTGTATTCCAAGTGCTTGCCTAGGCCATGCTTGGAGTTTCCTCATGCATTCTTCCTCAGCTTTGGGAGAGTAAATGTGGTTCCTGTGAGCCGAATTTTAGGGTTTAGGTGACCCTATCTGCAGTTCCCTGCGGTACTCTGCGCATCTTGCGTGTGTGGGTGGATGAGACATCATGGATCTTCCTGCTCTGGCTATCTGCAGTATATGGCCTGTTTTGCCTCCCTGAGGAATGCAGAGGAGAAATAAGGGTGCTCTCCCAGGACTGTGTCTGTGTAGCACTAATAAATATAGCTTGAGCCTTGTAACCTTCAATCTTTCGTGATGCTGGTCAGGACTCCCTGCTGTGGGAGTATTCTCCAGTAGATGGCAATCTGCACCATTAATGGCTGTAAGGGATAGCAGGAGGGACTCCCAGGGAAGCAAAAACTGCTCAGAATGAAGGATGATAATGGGGGAGAATGGGAATTGTAAGTTAGAAAGGAAGAAAATATGAGGAAGGGAAAGGAAGGGGAAGGGGAAGGGGAAGGGGAAGGGGAGGGAAGGGGAGGGAAGGGAAGGGAAGGGAAGGGAAGGGAAGGGAAGGGAAGGGAAGGGAAGGGAAGGGAAGGGAAGGGAAGGGAAGGGAAGGGAAGGGAAGGGAAGGGAAGGGAAGGGAAGGGAAGGGAAGGGAAGGGAAGGGAAGGGAAGGGAAGGGAAGGGAAGGGAAGGGAAGGGAAGGGAAGGAAAGGAAGGAAAGGAAAGGAAAGGAAAGGAAAGGAAAGGAAAGGAAAGGAAAGGAAAGGAAAGGAAAGGAAAGGAAAAGGAAAGGAAAGGAAAGGAAAGGAAAGGAAGGAAAGGAAAGGAAAGGAGGTGTACTGTGCTCTCCTCAGTCCTTTTCTTTCTCCCCTTCCTCTCTGTTTTTGTGTGTACCAGGTGAAATCTGTGGCTTCAGGATCCATGGCTCAGGGGTACCTTTCGAAGCTGTGATCCTGGACAAAGCTACAGGAGAGGGGCTGATCCGGGCCAAGGAACCAGTGGATTGTGAAGCGCATAAGGAGCACACATTTACTATCCAGGCCTATGACTGTGGAGAGGGACCTGATGGAGCAAATACCAAAAAATCACACAAGTAAGTTCATGCAGACATTGCTGCATGCTACAAAATGTGATCTGTGACAAAAACACAAAGGAAAGGTGCTATGGAAACACTTCCTTTAGCCAGAAGTGTTTTTCTCTAGCCATGATATTGTAACTCAATGTGCTAACAAGACCCAAAGAGAAAAGTTTGCTGACTGTCACATGAGTGAATACAGAAACGAGGGCTATTTGACAACAATTTCTAAAAGTGGTGTTTTACATTGCTGCATATAGGTAGGAGGTCCAGATTGCATTATTATTTCTTTTGCTCTTTCTGAGTGGTTGGCAACCATTGTCCCAGCACCTGTGTGACAGCACTGCTGCATAGAAATCAAGGTGTCTTTCCTTGTCCTTGCTTTTGACAGCTGAAAATCGGAGTGGCGCACTTTAAAAGAATGACTTACTCTGAATTTTAGGTGGTGCATGGCTCCTAATCAGCCCATGAGTTCTCATTGATGTCTCTCTGCATCAGGGCCACGGTGCACGTTCGAGTAAACGATGTGAATGAGTTTGCCCCCGTCTTTGTGGAGAAGCTGTACCGTGTGGCAGTGACGGAGGGAAAGCTGTATGACCGCATCCTGCGTGTGGAGGCCATCGACGGGGACTGCTCGCCGCAGTACAGCCAGATCTGCTACTACGAGATCCTGACCCCAAATATTCCCTTCCTCATCGACAATGACGGTAAGAATCCTTGCCCACCGTGTGCACATCACTCCTGTTTTTCTTGCTCTGCTCCTTCTCTGCCAGCCCCATTTGAAGGCAGAGCTGTGCTATATAAATTTTCCAGCACTGCTGATCTGTCCTGGTGATGAGAGCAGCAGCATCCATTTTGTGGGATGCTATAACTTGTTACGAAGTGACACTGGGCAGAGTGACTCAACTCTTTTTTGGTTGTTTTTGTCATTGATCAGAGAGAGGAGTGATTTTTAGAACGAAGGTCTTTGAGGACACTGCCTGTCCTCTACCTTGATCTCTTTGTTTTGCAAACCAGGGAACATTGAGAACACGGAGAAGCTGCAGTACAGTGCGGATCGTGTCTACAAATTCACAGTGACAGCCTATGACTGTGGAAAGAAGAGGGCTTCTGATGATGCTGAAGTGGAAATCCAGGTGAAACCCACCTGCAAGCCCAGCTGGCAGGGTATGAAACCTCCAAACACATTTATCTCTTCTCTTCGCTTTTGCTCAGCTACTACTCAGTCCTGCTCATCACAAATGTTTGTATATACACATATAAATTTGTGTGCCCGTATATATGGTTCAGTTCTGGCACCAACCCATCTCCATCAGGGGATGCAGCAGATGTCTAAGTCTGTTGGAAAGCCACTGAAAGGTAAATTCTAACATTGGAAAATCATTCCTTGGAGTACTGTGAGCTGCCATGTGTTTGATAAGGCTCACAGACTGTATTCGGCAAAGATTGTTTTTGGGGCTGCTCTTCTGGAAGATATTTGGCTTTTCCAGTGGTGTCATGTTCCTGTGGGTTCACCTTAGTCAGTTAGAATTAAAGAGAAATCAACGCGGCTAAATACCTGCTCTGCCTGATAAGAGAGGCTGACCAACCACAGAGTGATGACACACCAGTATTAGCTGTAGAAGCTGGGACCTTGGATTCTGTGCTTCTAGGAAATCTTTCCATGCATTGATGCCAGCTGTGTAAAGCTGTGTTTCCAGTGTTGAAAGGGCCAAAAACTTGGACTAGTCCATAGATGCCACTTGTGTGTATGCCAGGTGTTCTGGCCCAGTGTCCTGGGCAGTTCCTAATCCCTCTCCTAATCCAGTTCCTAATTCACTCCTTTCCATTAGGCTGGAACAAGAGGATTGAGTACACCCCTGGTGCAGGCAGCCTCGCGCTCTTCCCCACCATTCACCTGGAAACCTGTGATGAGCCGCTGTGGAACATCCAGGCCACGGTGGAGCTGCAGACAAACCACGTGGCCAAGGGCTGTGACCGGGATAACTACTCAGAGAAGTCACTGCGCAAACTCTGTGGTGAATCGGTTCTTTCCTGGGCTGAGGGCGGCTGTGGCACAGCACCCTGCCCCTCCCTCTGGGGGGCTTCCCTGTGGTAGCTGAGCCTTACACAGCAGAGGAGCCAGGGAACACATTCCTCACGTCTGCTGTGGTCACTGGGGTGGGAGGACACGGAGCTTGTGTGTTGCATTGAGGGGCAGTGGGTGTTCCTGCCCATAACTCATGGAATGCTGGAATGGTTTGGACTGGAAGGAGCCTTAAAGATCCTCTAGTTCCAACACCCCTGCCGGAGACAGGGACACCTTGCACTAGGGCAGGTTGGTCAGAGTATCATCCAACCTGGCACTGAACACTTCCACAACTTTTTGGTTTTATAAGGGACTACCCTGTGCTTTCCTTGCTAGGAAGCCTGGGGTTTATGTGCATTGTCCCAGTATGCAGAGTCTGTGGGACTTCCTCAGCACTGAACAAAAAGTCACCATTCTTCTCCAGATAGGAGAAGCCTGTAGGCAACTCCTTGTCTCCCTGTGCACTGAGACATTACAGTTAGGCTTCCAGGGCCCACTTTGTCTGATCCCCAGTTCTCAGGCTCCTTATTCTCCCATGCCAACATTTCTGACTCCCTCCCTTCTCGGTAGGTGCTGCCTCAGGAGAGATTGACCTGCTGCCAGTGCCTAGCCCCACAGCAAACTGGACGGCACGGCTCTCAGTGCACTACAGCCAGGACAGCAGCCTCATCTACTGGTTCAATGGCAGCCAGGCTGCCCAGGTGCCTGTGGTGAATGGACCGAACGGCCACGAGGGGCTGAGTGACCACTTCACCCTGTCCGTGTGGATGAAGCATGCAGTGATGCCCGGCAAAGGCAGGCGGGAAGAGGAGACGGTGATCTGCAGTACAGTGCAGAGCGGTGAGACTTCTCCTGGGGTGGTGACACTTCTGCCCACTGCCTCTTAACTCCTTAGAAGGGTTTGTCCCTGCAGGGGTATATCTCTGATGTTCCAAAGCAGGACTAGGGCAGGGGTTCCTCCTTAGGGACACAGCTTCTTTAGGTGTCCCTTTTCCTTGGAGCACTCGAGCCTCCTTTGAGCACGTGGTGCTGAGTACCAGTCACGTATGGCAGCGTGGGCTTCTGGGTTCTGGCCAGTGGGAGTGCTTGGAGCGTGACACCTAACTCCCTGTGCTTGTCCCTGGCAGAGGATGGCTACTCGCACTATTCTCTGGCTGTGCATGGCTGCCGGATTTCTTTCCTCTACTGGCCGCTGCTGGAAAGCGCAAGGCCTGTGAAATTCCTCTGGAAGCTTGAGCAGGTGAGGAAGGGTTTGTGTCCTCCCCATGTCCCTGCTCCTTCTGCCCTTTGCTGATGCCGTGCCCTGCTGTCTGCCGCAGGTCTGCGATGATGAGTGGCACCATTACGCCCTCAACCTGGAGTTCCCCACGGTCACGCTGTACGTGGATGGCGTCTCCTACGACCCTGCCCTGATCCATGACAATGGCCTCATCCACCCACCACGGCCGGAGCCTTCCCTCATAATCGGGGCCTGCTGGGCTGGTGAGTGCCCCCTCCCCAAGCCCTGCCCTTCCCATGTGGGAAGAAAGGGGGTGGAGGGAGACCCAGGAGAGGTGAAAGGAACACCATCCAATACTAAATGATGCAAACCACAGCACAGCCATCTTGCCTCCTTGAGTAGCTCCTTCCTTCCTTGTTGGCCAAGGTAATAACAGCTCAGGGAAAAGTGTCACTGGCAGCTTCCTGGACAACAGTCATAGAATATGCAGTGGACAGCCAACTTTCAGGCAAAGGAGAGTTGAAACTCTGTACCTCATTCAGGCACTGGCGTTTCTATCAAAACCTTTCACCAGAAAGCAGCAGTACTATTTATGCTGATGATTGTGTTGATGGGGATTTCTCTGTCTTGAGGGTCTATATGAAAAAGTCTTAAATCCTTCTGTACAGGAATTGGGTTCAAAGACAAAAATCATGTTAGGAACAAAGTTAGGCCACTATTAGATTAAAACCTGTTCTGTGGAGTTGCAAGGCTGGAGTTCTCAGATCCTTCAGTTCTCCTAATAGACTGAAGCAGGACAGATCTAAAGTAATTTGCCTACTGCTTGCCTTCACTCCAGCAGAAATTTCTAGCAAGATCAAATATTTTGCTATACTGCTGCTTCTCTAAAGTCAGAGATCTTCCCACAGCACTGTGCTCTCTTGATTGGTGTTTTGCAGACAATCAATACTGATCAGCTTGGGACCCTCTCCTGGATTTATCTGAGTGTGTAAGGGATGTTGAGGACATAGGTTGTTGTGAACATGGCTAATTCCCAAAATAGATAACACTGGGAAAGGATTGAAAAACTGCTAACACTATAGTTTCTCCCTTAAGTCAGTTACTCATCACACAGTCTTACCATCTGCTTCATGAGAGGAATTCTGCCCTCTGTCATCTGTGATGTGTTGCCTCTAGGGCTGAAGGGTGCACTGTTTGGCACTGTTTTCATGGACTGGCCAATACAAGCCCTTGTATAGATACTTGCCTGACCCTGTAACTACCATCTTCCAATGCCTTATTGCTCGTCCTGATGTTCTCCTTTTGCAGAGGAAAAAAACAAAGAGAAAACCAAGGGAAGTGAGAACGCCACTGATTCTGTGCAAGGTAGGGAAAAGAAAGAAGATGGGTCTCTTCCCCTCTTGACAGTGCATGACTATCACTTCTTGCATGGTACCTTCCTCATACAGCTTCCCCAGTCCTGTCCTGCCACCTCCCACCACCTTGGGAGGAAACCCCTTATTTGGCAGATTGGCCCTTGATACCCTGGTACCTGTGGAGCATGAAAAGGCTGATGGAAGGACTGCAGCCTGCTTTGAGAGTTGGAGTATGCTTTTTGTGTGGAGAAAGAGTACTCATGCCTGATCATTAAAGCTGGTCTCGGAAGAACACAATAGCCATTAGAGACATCAGGAGATGTCACCTCATCCCTATCTATCTGTAGAAAGTGTAGTTTCTTTTACAAGCCCTCACAGGAAGCAGAGTGAGAAGGGGACAAGAAATTGTTCTCGTCTGGCATTCAGCAGTTTGATAGAAACTTCTCTATGCTACCCACTGTTCACTGCCCTTGTCTTTTTGTTAGTCTGTTTTTCTTGCTTTCCCCCATCTGGAATTTCAAAAATTTTCATCTCCTTTCTTCAGCATCCCTTGTCTTCTTGTTGTCTTTGCTTTTCCATATCCTGTGCAACCCTCTGTCCCTCTCTACCACCCTTAACATCTGTGTGTCCCTCACATTGTTGCTTTTGTTGTCTGGGCTTTTTCATGCCCCATGTCCCCTTCTGTATCTCTCTACCTCCCTTACCTTTGCATGGCCCTCACACTGTTGCTTCCGTGGTTTTGCTCTCTTCCTCGCCATGTCTCTCACACCCTCCACCTCCCATGTTTCCCTCAGGAGATCCTCTGTCGATACACCACTACTTCCATGGTTACTTGGCTGGCTTCACTGTGCGCCCTGGTAGCTTGGAGAGCCGGGAGGTTATTGAATGCCTGTATGCCTGCCGTGAGGGGCTTGATTACAGTGACTTCGACAGTCTGGGCAAAGGGATGAAGGTATGCCCATCTGCCCAGCTTGCATGGGTCTCCTCCACTCTCCTCCCTAGCCTTGCGTCCCAGGACTTTGCCTGCTCCCCCACCTCAGACAGCTCCCCACCTTTCTCCTATGTGTCTCTCTCAGCCTGGATTCCTGTCATTTGCCAAGGAACCATGAGTATTTTCTTTTCTTCCACGTCTAGGTTCATGTGAACCCCTCTCAGTCCCTGCTCACCTTGGAGGGTGATGATGTGGAAACCTTCAACCACGCAATCCAGCACGTGGCTTACATGAATTCACTGCGCTTTGCTACCCCTGGGGTCCGGCCGCTCAGGCTCACTACTGCTGTCAAGTGAGTGGGCAAACCAGCACCTCCTGCTCAGTTCAGAAGAGGGTCGCCTCTCTTTTGACACAAGTTACACTGACTCACTTTGTATTTTAAAATTATTGTAGTTTAAGATGGTCTCAAAATGGGTAGAAAATCTTCCTGAAAAGAAACGATCAATTATCTAATATCCAAATGGATACTGTCGTACTGGTTCCTAGTGCCTATGCAGAACTTCAGCCTCCACTTGCAGTGTTCCATGCATGTGGACTGGTTTTAATTTTCTCTGTGTTTGTAGATGTGACCAAGTCACCAGATCCCAGTGGTGTCACTCTTACCACACGTCTCTGCCTTGCGCAGCAGGCTGTAGGGAAGCTTTAGGAACATGCTGGAAAAAGGATATTCCCTTCCCTAGAAGTAATGGGTAGGACGTGATCTTTTATAATGTTCTTGTTGGAAGCTTGGGGCAACTGATGTTTTCTACTGCTCTTTTTCAGGTGTTTCAGTGAGGAGTCCTGCGTCTCCATTCCTGATGTGGAAGGCTATGTTGTGGTGCTACAGCCTGATGCTCCCCAGATCCTGCTGAGTGGCAATGCCCACTTTGCTCATCCTGCATCAGACTTTGAGGCTCCGGAAGGAATTCCCCTGTTCCCCAATCTCCAGATCACCTGCTCTATTTCTCACCAGGTGGAGGCCAAGAAGGATGAGAACTGGCACGGTACCGGTGAGTGGAGTACAGGGCAAGGTGTAATAGACAAACTGAAAAGACCTACAAGAGTAGCAGTCCGGCAGAGGAACTAGAGCCCCTGTAATTACACCCGAATGCGAGAGTTTACAAATTTAGAAGCAAGGCACATTGTCTGTCAATATGTAGGCTAATCGGCTCTTATCCCTTTCTGCTCCTCCCTGTACTTTTTCTATCCACTCAGTTCCTTTGCCTCACTCTCTCCTAATTCTTTCCCAGGCTGCTCATTCCTAATCCGTTTTACATTTTACCTACATTTCCCTTTATTGAATCCAGTGCTGGTTGGATGTCCTGCCTGTTACTCTCTCTACTCCTGCACTTACTGAGTCTCATCCTACTTTCTTCTCTCCTGCTTTCTTTTCTTACTTCTTGCTCCCTTCCTTCTCTTCCTGCCTCACTTATTCCTGTGAATTCCTCAGTCAATTTCCTCACACTATACAGTATCCTGTGTAATTTCTTTCCATCATGCTCAGATTATTTCTCTGCAGCCTGTGCTCTGTGTCCATTCTCTTCTTTCATATCCACTCTGGTAATGGGATGTTTTGCTCCTACTTTTCTGTTTAGAAGCTTTGCCTTCCCTCATACAATGATGAGTTCCTTGACTTAAGAGCAGATTGTTCTCAATCCTGCTGAAAACAGTTAGTTATTCGATGTGGTTGCCATTTTAAAGAAGATACGTTCTCAACCATGGTAACCAACAGTGTGAGACAGGGAAAAGCTTTCAAAAGCATGCAGGGCCTGGGAATGTGTGAGTGCTGTTCCTAATTTACACGCTGTCATAACAAAGTCCTTACAGCCAAGATGTGTTATCATGAACCAGACTGATAATAGTATGTTGTTCCAAAATAAAGTGACTTTAATATGTGCATAGATAATGTCATTAGAACCATCCTGCAACAAGTAATTAGACTGACAGTGATTTTACTTAAGGTCAGTGCTAGGTGGAGAATTGCATATGATGTGAGCACTCTTAGGTAAGCAGGTACCCCTCTGAATAACTCCTTCCTTCTCTGGTGGCTGTCTGGCTTTCTGGCCATATCTTCCTTCTGTTTGCATCTCAGTGACAGACACACGAATGTCAGATGAGATTGTGCACAACCTGGATGGCTGCGAGATCTCACTGGTAGGAGATGACTTGGACCCAGAGAGGGAGTACCTGCTCCTGGATGGGGCACTGCTGCAGCAGCGGGGCCTGGAGCTCGTTAACACCTCTGCCTACCTGACCATCACAGGTATGTCCTCTCCACGGTCACAGCTATCTGTTATTCCTCTGTCACCGACTGTCAGGCATCACTGGGAGAAGCACTTGAGGTTAGGTTGTGTTGGTGTACTTTGTGACACTGAGATGTAACCATTTCTTGAACTCCTGGCTTTTGGAAGTCGCAGACCATTTCCTTGGGGAGGTGGCTTTTCCTCCAGCACAAAGTACTGGGACATGGTGTCAGCTCCCACCCAGGCTTGTGTCACTCCTCCTGATTTACTCCTTGAGGTTTGGTGTTCTCAGGTCTCAGTAGCAGTTTGCATGACATGACAGGGACAACATATCCCACAACTTGTGGACTGTTACAACACTTCCGTGCTCTCCAGAAAATAACAGGACTGTTGCTCTCTTCCTTCCCTGACTTTGGAGCAGGAGCTTCCTCACCTCTCTTCTTGTCTCAGGCGTGGAGAGCATTGCAGTTTACGAGGAGATCCTACGCCAGGTCTCCTACCACATCAACCACGGTGCTGCCCTCTATGAAAGGAAGTTTCACCTGTCCTGCACTGAGATGAATGGACGCTACTCCAGCAATGAGTTTACTGTCGAGGTACAAGACTTTTACATGCACACAGAGATTCTTCTGCATGCATGGGGAGGATGTGGTGCATGGGAATGCACAGAATGTGCCCTGGATACAGGGTTGACTCCCCTCACTCTGGTCTTTCTGCAGGTGAATGTTCTCCACAACATGAACCGAGCTGCTCATCCTAACCATATTCTGAGCTCCCAGCAGTTTGTGCACCGAGGCCATCATTTACCTGCCGAGCTGTCTGGACACAGTTTGGCAAGCACCCACAGCAACCCAAGTATGTAACACTATCTTTTGGGTTTTTTCCTTTAGACCAGGACGCTGATTTACTGATATCCTGGCAGAATCTATAGTGGAGGATTCCTCTCAGGCTCCCTGCACCCATTATCAGATTCTCATTATGCTGTCTTGTTCCACTTGTTAGCCACTGGACCGCAGTCTTTGTCAAATTGTATTTTAGGGCATGCTGCAACAATAGTCCTCTTGTGGGATATTATTTTCTTGATGTAGAAGCAGACTGAAATCTACACCTCAGAGGGTCTAAAAAGAATAACTGTAAGCTGATTTCATTCATGCACCTTGCAAAGGTGCTGTGTGGGCTTGTGTAAAGTAATTTCAGAAAGAAGCTTCAACAGCAGGAGAGAAAAGTGAGTCAAGACTGCCACTGCTCTAAAGAAAGAAATGGGAGTAGGTGGTGGTCAGCAAGGCAGGACAATACAGGAGATGGCACCACATAGATGAGGAGAATTCTTGCCCCCAAAACAGAGAAGAGAGAAGCCTCAAAGCTTGACTAGATGTTTGTTTGTGCTGATAGCCCTGTGCCTCAGGCATGACCACACTCCAATCAATTCCTCCTGGGCTGTGAAAACTCTGGGACTCGTTACAGACATTTTGGTCCCCTGTCATAGGGGAACAAGCAAGGCACCTTTAAGCTAGCTTCCTGCAGTAGCTGATCCCAAGCTGGTCCAGACCTGCGGCTGGCACTGCAGGGGCAGCCTGTCTGTGTGCCAGCCTTTGCCTCTCCCTTCCCCAGCTCTGCCTGATGGCAGCAGCAAACTTGTCCCTGCTGAACAGAACCATAAACAAATTCGTGGAGGGCCTAGATAGATTTTGGAGGGAAGGTGGTTATCTGGGGAGTTAAGGCTCAGTCTACGGCCTAAAACAAACACATGGGAGTCGGGCTAAGGGTCTTAGATGAATTTCAGGTTTTCTCCTGTGGAGAAGCCAGGCTTTTGCCACAGCACTAATTAGAAATCCATCATAGCATTCACATCTGCTCCATATGCAATGAAGGCATATTTTGGCTTCTTGTTTTCTCTACTGCTTGCACAGAAATCACACTCTCTGAAAATCATCCTCGAGCCCTTAGAGGCTGTCCCCAGCACACATTTCTCCCACCCAAGAGCAGGATACAGATATATACGGTGCAACATATTCCGGTGAATTCTGCAGATAAAGATGTGCAGAGTCTACAGGCCGGGCTGACATCACAGGAACTGCCTGTGCCCAGGGGCACAGACAAATCAGGCTATGTTCCTGCATAGACTAAAAACCCAAGCTCTGCCCAGGGATCTCACTTCCTGGATGTCAGGTTGGAAATGCATGTTTCTGTGACAGACTCCAGACATAGCTTCTCGCTTTCTCTCTTCAAAGTGGTCCCCAGTGCTGCCACTGTCATCATCGTGGTGTGTGTGGGCTTCCTGGCACTTATGGTGATCCTCGGCATCCTGCGCATCCACTCCCTGCACCGGCGGGGAGTGGGGCAGGAGGTCCCTGGGGCCGCTGAGTCGGGGCACTCCAGCACTGGAGGCAAAGACAGCGACATGTTCTGGGACGACTCAGCCCTCACCATCATCGTCAACCCCATGGAGGTGAGGAGCAGCTAGTGTGGTTGGGGCTGGGCGGGCAGTTGGGTTGTGAACCTTCCCCTTATGCCTCTCTCACCTCCCCAGTCCTATCAGAGCTGTCAGGAGAGGGCAGCAGGGAGTGTGGAGGGCAGAGCTGGCCAGGGCATGGAGGATGATGACGACAGCACCGACTCGGAGACACCCGACTCCCCGGACAGCAGTGACATGAATGACCGGCACATCATCGGCAAAAGTGACATCTCTCACCGCTACTAGGAGCTTTAAAACACCCGCCCAGTGGATCCCCCCAAAACATATGGCAGGAAGGAGGAGGTGTCTTACTTTCAACTTCTTTCCAGCCCCACCGTGTACACATGTGCTCCTCCCTCACTGATCATTTCTGCCTCCCATGTTCCTTCATCTTCTGCCATTCTCGTTGTGGACATTCCCCACATTATTGACCCCCCATCTGGCTCTCCAGAAACGTGTGTTAGGGCACTTACATGTGATGGTGGCACAGTTCACACTGATGCAGGTGTTGGAGGAGAATGGAAATCTGGAAGGCAGAGCCAGCCATAGGGCTCAGAGTGGGGTTTCTCACGACCCCTCCCCAGATATTATATATATATATTGTATATTTTTTCAATGTTGTCATTTGAGGTTTATTCTCGTTTCATGCAAAAGAAAAAAAACAACAAAAAAAACCAACAACCAACAAACCACTGCAGCTTTGTGTCGCTTTGTAAAATTGTCAATACTCCTAATACTAAATGAGTGAAGGTAAGAAAGATGAGGAAACAAAGTGGATTTTAAAATAAATGGATTTCAAATAAAACATTTAGGACTTCTGCAGTTTTTCACTACAACCAGGGAAAGAAATAGTGTAGCCTCTAATGTGAAACTGAAGCTTGTCCAGAGTATTTACTAAAATTACTGCCATATCTCGGGGAAGGGTTACATTTTTTGGCATATGTGATGAAACAAGAAAAACACATCACTCAGGACCCAACTGCCTGCCTTTTTGAGAGTCAAAATACTTTGTAAACACAATGTAGCCTTCCCCAGGACTCAGTGCTAGGGACCCCCAGAGGAACAGAAGGCACTAAAGCCTGTCAGGGGCAAATGTAGCACATGCAGCAAACTAAATTATTGAACACAGGAAAATAAAATAAATAAGGCTTTTTCCATACACTTAGTGTATCAACAGAAACAGGCCAAATCTCCTTAGCCTCATCTATCTTCTCACATGATCTGCTTTCTTTATCAGTATGATAGAGTATTTTTTATACCAGGGGTTCCAGCTTGTAGAACAGCCCCAGCACTTCTGGGGGAAGGAGGCATCTTCCTCTTTCTGCTGAGCAAGGAGGGGATGGAAACACAACAGATACTAGCACAGCATGGCTCTGAGCCCAGCAGTAGCATGAGTTGTTAGGATAATGCTTCAGAGCAGGTTGTGCTTCTTTCCTGGATCTACTTGGTCTGGTTTTTCAGACTCTGCAAGAAAAAAAGAGGCTGTCAGCTGCCTGACACATCTTGGGGCAATGGCTGCAACATGTGAAGGACCCAAAGGAAAATTCTGCTATTTGTTGGCAGCCAAGCTTGAGAAATCCTCCTTAGGGGCAAGAAGACAGTACAGTAGGTGAGAGTGGAAGAGCCCCTCTGAGGGCAAAGGCTGCAGCACAAGATCTCTGCTTGCTGCAGTTCTCTCACATGTTTCAGCTCTACCCTGTCTTCATGCCCTACTGTGCCCATGTACGGTTGTTACCGGGTCCAAAAGAAGTGAACATGCTGGGGCTAAGGCACTGTCAAACCAGTGCCCAGACATCTTGAAGCACTGGAATAATTCAAGTCTCCAGAAGGCAAAAAACCCCCCATACATTGTGCACACTGGAGCAAAAAAACTTGGCACAAAAAAGTCGTTGTGTCCTGAGAATGCCTGACACCCAAGATCTGATCTGTGACAAAAAGCACCACCCCTCAGAGCACTGCAAAAGACCAGGTGTGAGGACCACGATGTCCCTGTACCTCCACAGCAGCCTCAGCCAAGTGGTACAGCTTACAAGGGGGAGGAGGCCAAATGCACGATGAGCTCGTAGGTAGCCATCATGATGGCAGCGTTTGGGATCTGGCGGATCAGGTGCGCCAGCAGCCCCCGGTATAAAGCCAAGGGGCCCTCCTCACGGGCCACGAGCTGCAGAGTCTGTGTAAAGGAACGGTACCGCGACCCTTCCTCCCGCAACCGTGTCCGAATGACCTCTGCAGAGACAAGAAGGGGAGCCTGCATTAGCAGATGGATCCTACAGGCATGGCATCTCCCCTCGAGGGGAACAGAAGCAAGGAGAGTGGACCCACTCACCGTGTGGATATGCAATGCATGTAGCACATGTTTTGGAGACAGCAGCAGCACCCATTAGTCCAAAGAAATCATTGTTTGCTGGAACTGTGAGTGATGGGGAATGGGAATGTTGGCTGTTTCTCAGCTCCTTTTTCAGTGCTTCGTAGATGACAAAGTGTATGATGGTCTCTGACACTCCGGCATAGGAGGCAGTGACCCCACGGTAAAATCCACGCAGGCCTTCAGTGCGGTACACGTGCATGGCACACTGGAGAGCGTTGCTGGCCATCTCCCCCTTCACCCTGGAAAGAAGGGAGAGGGTGAGGACAGCATACTGCAGCCCAACCTACAGTGCTGCTGTGAGCACAGCCATAAGCCTCTTGCCCAGCCTATGACTTGCCACATTCTGAAGACAAATCACAGACCTCTCTCTGCCTGCCATCCGCCAAACCATGATGTGACATGGAGTGGCTCTGCACTGCTGGCCTGCCTTACCTGGCTTCCAGCTGCATCCTGGTTTTCACCAACCAGATGGGGTTGGTGAGTGTGGCTGAGCTAACGCCTGGGGAACAGAAGAGGAAGACAGCTGTGAGTGCCAGGATCACGCTGACAGTTCGTGAAGAGGTGCTGATCTATCAGCTCTCTGAGCTCTGCTTGGCAAGCTGCAGGCATTTGCAATTTGAGAATGACCTTGAGAAGAGATATTTAGGGCAGACTATTTGATTTTCCTCCTCCCCTATTCCAGCCTTTGTCTAGTGTTAATTAGCTCCTCTGCCTCCAACAAAACCCTACTACAGGCCCGGGTGTTACAAAGAGGCAGGAAACAGCATGCTAATTTTGCAAGAGTGGAGGATTTTGTTAGAGAACTGGGATATATCAAGAGAAATGGTTCCGTGAGTGGTCTAAATTACACAGTGCCTTCTTCCTCTCACAGCAGAATAGAGTGCATGATAGCAGCTGCAGGGGTAAAGACTAGACTTCAAGAGATGAGCTTAAGAAGATGAAGAGTGAGAAAGATTTTGGTTACCAAAGGAACTCCTCCACGTGTGGAGGGAGAAAAGTTCAGAACAGCAATGGAGAAGGAATGAAACACATAGGCATCTTGGGACAGAAGGACCTCTTGGCTTTGATTTGAGACAGAAAAAGCTCACCTGCACAGGCTGCTGCTAACATGTGTACTTTCTTGGACTCTGGTACCAGGACAGTATTAAGCCTCTCCTTAGTAGCAGAATAGGCAGCAAAATATATAGCCCTGGTTGGAAAAAAATGCAGAAGAGGTTACAGCTCCCCTGTGAGGAGCAGAGACACCACTTTGCAGTCTCACTCCAACTTTTCTTACTTCCAGCACAGTTTTGTCTAACGTGATGTCAGATACCATTTATACCCAGCCCACAGCAATCATCTTAGCACTATGATCAGAAGCTCCAGAAGATGTCTGTGTGAAGGGGTCCTGTGGCACGTGAGCACATGGCCCAGACTGCTTTCACAAAGTGAGCAACAGTTATGACACTGGTCCCTTCAGAAGTGTACGACATGAGGCACTGTCATGGAGCAGTACTCACCGGGAAGGAGCAACCCCAGCGAGGTTTGGACCCAGACCTCGGAACAGGGACCGTTTGCCTTCCTTCTCAAGGATGGCCCTACAGAAGGAAATGAACAGAGAAATCAGCAGAATAACTAAGCTGAGGGCTCTCCTGTTCCTCCTCCTCCTTTGTTCTTCAGTATTTCTTGTAGCACTCTCTCCTCACCTCCCATGTTATCCTTTTTCTGCCCTGCTCTCATTTTCTCTCCAATCACTTCTCCTTTCCACTTCTCTTTCACAGAATCATGGAACCGCTTGGGTTGGAAATGACCTTAAAGATCATCTTGTTCCAACTCCCCTGCATGGGCAGGGACACTTTTCACTAGTCATTGCACCCTATTCTTGATAATGCCACCCCTCTAGGTCTGATCAAATCACTAGCTGGGAAATTTCTCACAGTTCCCTAAGTTGCCTTGCAGAGCACAGATCACTGGTGAGAAGCAGATGAACCTGTGCTCTGATCAAACCTTCTATTGCACTTGTGGCTTCCAGAGCCTCAGCTCAACTCTCTTTCTCTCTCCCCTCACACTCTCCACCCCACAGCCAAAACATCACCTCCCTGGTGCTAACAGGCACACTGCCCTGTCTGACTCACCTCAGCAACTTGAGCACTCCAGGAGGTGGTGGGGTGGGATTCATGAGCCTCACGCTCACCCCTGGCAGCTGTACCTCTGGGAGGCACACAGGCCGCAGTGCCAGCTGGGATGACTGCAGACGTGTCTTCACCACTTCCAGGGGACAGGTCAGGATGGCTCCAGCTGTGCCACCGCATCTAGAGCACAGCAGCACATGTAAGAATGACCTCTGTGCCATAAGAGGGCAAGAATTCTGACCCTCATTGTCCACAACTTCTCCCCTCTGGGACAGGAGGTTAGGTACCCCAGCCTGTGTCACACATGACCTCCTGCTCTGACACTGATTAACGTAACAGCTCAGCTCAGGACATCATCTGGCAGCCTCACTCTGAAACCTTACTCAGTATTTGAGACAGAGTCCCAAGTCCATGGGGACTCAGCAGTCCCCCAGAGCAAACATTTCTGCTGCCCACCCTCACTGCAAAGCCTTCTGCTGAGGTCACCAGGCACTGTGGCCCACACCTCGCCACAGCTGCACCAGCTCACAGAGGGGCAGCACGGAACTCTCCCACCTCTCAGCCTGCCCGTGTCTTTAATCCATAATTACATCAGACCCACATATGCAAGGCCCTGTAAGCAAGACCTGTACTTTCTGCCAGCAACCAGGCTCTCTCCAAGCCTGGCTTGCTCAATAAAAGAGGACTCTGACCTTCAGCAGGCAGAACCTATTTTTGGAACTCATGAACCATCTCCATCAAAGGGTCTCGTCACATTGGACGACTGCTGAAAGAACACATATCCCCTTTTTCCCTTTCTACCACCCAGGGACAAGTCAGAACTGATACATTTGGTTCTCAACTTCTGCCCCTCTAAATCTTTCGACTGATAACTCCACTCTTCTAGGGGATACTCAGTACCTGAAAGACCATTTTGAGATGAATTTTCATGTAAGCCATGTAAAAGGCTTTGACAAATGGACAATCGTTCACATCCACTACAGTCTAAGTTGCTTTGTTTCACAGAAGATGGAGGCTTAGTAAAAAGCTCACTCTGCTCCAAAGAAAGAAAAGCTAACCAAAGAACTACAAGATATCAGGGAAGAGTCAGGTATATCATTAGAATTATATATGACAATGTAGGACGGCAAATAGTGAGAGTTCTGAAGAATTATTTTGAAAAAGTCTATACAGCTCAGTGAACATACACAATATTCTCACAGCCTTTGCTCCTAGGGCTTCATTGCCAACAAGAATGGGGGTAAAAAAAAAAAAAAGAGGCCTGGATGCCTATTGCACTGACATCCAAGAGTTGAAGATATGGCAGCTAGGAGATTATGCAGCTCATGATGCCAGCAATTCACTAAGCTATTCCATAGCACTCATGTTGCTTTGTCAAGCCCTTGGCAGATGTACACATCTGGCAGATGTGGTGATGACTTGCAGAGCAGTCCCTCAGCAGCAATTTTCCTCAGCAGGTCTATGATGAGTCGTGGGAGTCTGGCAATGTAACTCCCAAATTTGGGTCCAGCTCAGAAGACAACATGGAGCAAAGCAGTGAACACTCTGGCTCAGGTTCTCTGGGTGAACAATCTGATCAGGCACAGACACCAAGACTCAGCCTACACAGCAATCCAGAGTTGCATGAGGCAGGGTCTCCTTATACAAAGGCCACATTGATTCTTCCCAGACAGACCATATTCACTTAGAGGTCCAACAGTCCTGTCCTTCACCATAGATTCTATTGATCTGTCTCGTGTAGGCTCCAGCCTTACATGCTTGTTTTTTCTTTGACCAGTCTCCAGTTCAGGAGAAGACTGAGTACAATGGTGACAGATCAATGTCTAAAAGGTCCAAATAGGGCAGTTTCAACCCCTTATCTCAAAGCTGAGCAAACAATACATCAGGAAAACATTGAGAGAAGCAATTGCTTGATATACTAATAATTCTTCTCTGTAATAGTGCATAGGGCAGCAAAAGTTTATGTAATTTTCTCTGAATATCTAATTTCTTCAAGAAGTCCCCACCCACAATGGTCAGGATCTGAGTTTGAACACATGCTTCCAGCATATATAAAAATTTCCTGAGGTCAGGTTCCTGAAGCTACTGATACATACAGATAATAACAAAGTATTATAACAGCAATAATAACAATTAAAGAAATTATTACTCCTTAGCATAGTGGCCATTTAATCAGCATAAAGAGAGTGTGAGATGAAGGGCGACTATGAACCAATATGCCTCAATGGCAAGACTAAAGAGGAAAAAAGAATACCCATTAATTAAAGCTATGAGGGGTACCAGTTGTTCAAAACTAGAAGAAATCTCAACTGTGCTCCATTACTGTGCATTACATGATGATACAGCAGCTTACACTCTATGAAATACATAGGTCTGCAAAATTCTTGTTCCAGGAAAAATGGAAAATAATGTGTCATTACTCTAGAAGCAGGAACTAAAGCAATTTCTGCAAAATAGGATGAAGAGCAGCAGTTGAAAATGAGTACAACACGTTCTCTCAGAGCAAAGTCGTGGCAAAAAGTGCTAAGTAAAGAAGGCGGGTAATTTTACCTTAGAAAATGGTACTTAGCCTCTAGATCTTGCTTTCACATTTTAAAGGGAAAATGAACAAGTTTGAGGTGACAGAAAAAGAGGATTAGTTGAGAGATATGAAATAAACTCTTAACATTTTTTAAATTATCTAAAAGGTGTATAAGCACATGCACAGAGGGGACAAGGCTTACTGGTGATTCATGTTAGCTCTTATTTAGGCTAGCCAAAAATTGAGACGGGTTGAAGACCTTCATTTAAGAACAGCAATGCTGGATCAGACAAACCTGCAGGTAAACGAGGTTTCTGCCTAGGACACAGACAAATAAAGGTCACCTACGGAAAAGTAGGATAAATACCTCTAGAATACTCTCCCAGCTTCCCACAATTTTCAGTTCAGGGATTTCCTCAGCCGGAAATGTTGCCTTGCTTTTAGTAGCCTTCAACACATCCATTTTCATTCATCTTTTTAAAATGCTTCCTGGACACATAAAAAGCCTTTACCCGCTACTATCCTGTGGCCAGGACTCCCAGAGTTTAACTGCACTATGTGGGAAGAACTGTGTTCTTGCATTAGTTCTGAACAAAACTCTCACAGGTTTCTTTGGCTGGTTCCCAGTTCCTCTACTGGAAGATAAAGTGGAGAACTGTTCCTTCATGAATGAAACCCTGTTTTGTTTCATTACATAAACCAGTAATATTAAATATAGTGCAGCAATACACTGAACTTCTCATTCATCTCTTACCTACATTATTATCCCTGGGGTTTTAATTAGGTGTGATTCAGGAGCATTGCTTAATGGATGAGGACGAGATACAGACTGACAAAGTTCCCACTAGTGACATTCTTGTCACTAGCCAAACTCTCAGTTTTTCAGGAACCATGGTGGAAGAGGACAAAGAAAAGCTTAAGACAAAAGCTAAGAAAGAAAAATGTCTAGGCTAAGAAGGAAAGTCTAAGATGCAATATAGTTCAAAGGATAAATTAATAAAAGATAATAACATTTACAAAATAACAATGGAAACAGAGAGGACAAGCACACATATGCAAAGATTGACCTGGCATAAGAACTGCATTAGCTGCAGAAAACTGGAAATCAACTAAAAATTAAATTAAAAGCAATTGAATTATGTGCTTTATTATACATGCTGTATCACAGGCTTCACTGTGACACAGACTCCAGCAAGTTGGTGGGATCTGGAAAGGGATTAGGTGGCTGCCTAAGCAGAGGACTTCTGCAGTCACTCAGCAAAGTCCGGAGGACCACGTTATTTTCAGCTTTAGGGCGCCATAAACTTGAAGCTCATTGGTTTGAGACTTTAAAGAGAGGAAGGGGGAAAAGCCACGGGACAAATTACTTGCTCAAGGGTACGCTCCTAATGTAGAGAGGCACCGCGGGGACCCAAACACCTGACTCACCAGAATCAGCCGCACTATTTAAAGCCAGAAAAGTCACACAGGAATCTCAGCCATGCGCTGATAGAGAGAGCTGGCCGCCCTCCCGAACACACGGATGCCCCAACATTTGCCCCGCTGAAGAGGCGTTTCTGCTCCAGCGCCCCGCTTCCCTTGCCCCGCATCCCCGGCTGGATGGAAGCCCACGTCGCACAGGGAGGCTTCCCCAAACCGCGGAGCCAGACATCCCCGCGGCGCTGCCCCGCTCCGGCCCCGGCACAGCCGCGACGGCGGGGCCGCTCCGCCCCGGCTGCTCCCGGCGGGGCTGCTGCTGCCCCCGCGGCCCGGATCCCGCCCCGGGGCGACCTCCTGCCCCCGCCCGCCTCCCGGGTCACCCACTCACCCTCCGGCGAGCAGGTGGAGCAGCGTGCCGGGCTGCGACATGGCCCCGCCGCCGCCGCGGTGGCCGCCGCCCGCCCGGAGCAGCGGCGGCGGAAGGGGCGGGCGGGGCGCTGCCGGGGAGCGCGGTTCCTCCGTGCACATGTACGGGGGACGGCTCGCACGGCTCCTTCGGCCTGGCCGCTCAAGGCTCTTCCATTCAAAACAAACCAGCAACCCCCCATCGGCTCCGAACCGACCCCCAAACTTAAACAAACTCGACTTTGTTTTGCAAGTAGGGGGAGGCAAGGCAAACTGATTTTTTTGAGCACGGGAAAGCGATGGGTCCAAGAGCAGGGCCAAGTCGTTCCTGACGCTCGTCCTCATTCATGGGACCACAGACGCTTCTTCGGATGTTTGGGGTCATATGAAAACGGGCCAATGTTCTCCGCAAAAAACCCCCCAGCCCTCTGAATAAATTAGACCCATGACTCCGAAGTTCAGAGGATCAGTGTGAGAAAGATGAAGTATATTCAGGGGCAAAAGACCCTCTGTTGCTTTCTCAAATGCACAGTCTCCGAGCGCATCAGAGTTCATTGAATATCATCTCCCTTAAAAAAAGCAGAATGTACATCAACATGATGCTGTTGCCAGCAAGGCACACATCAGATCAGTTTATGTGTTTAGGAGGATAGCCTGAAGGTCAGATGAAACAAGCTGTCAGAACAGCTCTGTACTGCTGTGACTTCACTCATAGCGCTGAGTGACACGGGACTGAGTGTGCTGTTGTGGTACCACGCTGCTACAACCGAGACAAATGTAGGAAGTGAATCCAGAAAGGGGAATAACTACCTTGGCCACTCAAGCAAAAGGATTGAAAAAAATTGCTGCCTTTAGTCTGAGGGAGAAAGAATTAAGGGAGACTAACAACTGAGTCCAATTAAGAACAAAGATACTTTGAAAAGGAAATCAGTACCTTATCTGCAGTGGGAAAGAATGGAACTATCAGCTCATCAACAGTGCCTGGGCAATGAGGGGAAGACCAGTAAAAAGATTGGCGTTCTGGTCAATGAAATGGGAAACTGGTCAAAGATACCTAGAAACTCCAACCATTTTCCACTTGTCTTCACTGTGGTGGTGGCTAGGTGAACACCTGAAATAGCACCAGTTACAAGTGGGGCAAAAGTCATTCTAGATTTCTAAGCACTCAGGCAATGCCAAGGTTTTCAGACCAATTAGGGCTGAAGAACTTCATCCTGTGATGGCTGGAGAACTGGAGAATGTCCCACTGGCCATTATCTTTGAGATGTCTAGACAATTGGGAGGTTCAGAAGTCTGGAAAAAGACAAATATATTTTAAAAAAGAAAAATTAAAAAGAGAAAAAAATATTAATTACTGACCAGCCAGCATAATTTTACTGCCTTCCCCTGTGATACTGGAACAAGTAAATAAGTAGACAACTCACATTTTCCATTTGCAAAAAGAAGAATTCAAGTTAAACCAATCTTTCATGGCAGACTTGTCCTTGTGGTCAAGAAAGTAACAACAGATATTATATTTTTTATTTCAGTAGGATTTTTACTCTGTTTCTCTGATAGTCTAACAAGCACATTAGGAAACGCAGGAAATTGGATCTACTGAAATCACTGTTGGGAGAATCTGATGCTGATTGGAAAATTCTAAGATTAGGTTTTGATGCTATGGTGTCTATCTGGAAAGAAGTATCGAGTCCTACAGAGATCTGTTTTCAGTGTGCTATTAGGGTTTTTTGTTTTTTTTTTTTTTTTCAGTAATTTTTACAGTGGACTAGAAAACAGAATCTATTAAAATTTGCAGGCAACATTAACCTGAGAGGGGTTGTAAAGGATTTGGTAGAGAAAATTTGTATACAAATGATCTAGATCAATAGGAGCAATAGCCTGGAAGTGTAGAACACCATTCTTTAAAAGCATGTGCTAAGTTTTGCACCTGGAAAGAAATAATGAATTTCACAAAGGTAGGATGGGGAATAGTTAGACAGAGACTTTCATTTTGTCACTGGTTTCTATCAGGCCCAGGACCTTCAGCAGAATATTGGTATTCAGCACAGCAGAAGGATGCAGAGCCTGGAATGGCCTTTTCAGGAGCTGTGCTATTTGCTTCTCTCATCTCTCCAAGAGTTACTGGGGCCCCTTGATATTTTAGTTATTGGTGCCAAAATATTTACACTTCACTTGCAGTGGTGCATTGACTCTGCTTCTTTTTCTGTTGACTTTAGATCAGACCCTTTGCTTTCTGCCTGCAAGCAGAAATAGTTGTGGCTTCAGCAGGATACCTATCCACCAACAACTGCAGCTGTGGTTGTCCTGCATGCTCTGCCACCACTGCCACCTCTGGTCCTTCCAGTTGCATCACAGTCTTTTGGGACTCTAAGGGATAAAAGGCCACCCAGCTCTTCAAAAGGAAGGCTGTGGGGGTTGGTTTTATAGAGCAGTGTTTCCCTGTCCTGAGACAGAAGGACAAGCTGGTGTCATGGGCATACCCCAAAACCTTGTTGCAAATATTTACAAATCAAAACTGCTTCATGTCTTCCCCCCTGCTCAGTCTGGGATGGCTTTTGGATTTCTGTCCATGCCTTATCTCAATGCCTACACTCCCCTTCTCCATGTCTTTGTGCGGTCTATTGGTTTTACTTAGAAGCAGCGTTGCCCATCTCTTCATCTTGGAAGTCATTTGGGAGCATCCACAGCATCCCCCATCCCTCTCTCTTCAAGTGCTCTTGCAAACCCTCGATCACACTGAGCATACATAGGACTGGCATTTGGTAATAGCAGATGAGTCTTATTTTAACCTTCCAGGATGCCAGAAGTGTGCTTTCAAAATGAATTTTTCAGTAATCCCTGGGCTGGGATTTGTTCTGCAGGACAGCCTTGGTGTGAGGTTCCAAACGAGATTCCTTTTTGGTGGTGCTAAGCTGCACATAGGGCACACCTCATGCACATCAACCACCAATTGGTGTGCCGTCCATGGGACCAAGGAAGACAGCAAAGCTCCCCAAACATGTTTGGTGTGGATGTTGTACTTCCAGCCCCAATTCTTATGACTTTAAAGGCTTGCTCCTGTTGAGCCATACATCCTACTTGCTGGCACAGAACTGGCTGTAGATGCCACATGCATTTCAAAGCTGTAAGGAGAGCAGGCAGGATGACCTACTGTCTAGAACTGCACCAGATGCCACATTTTGGGCAGATGAAGTGAACCTGATAAATCTGGAGAGGACCCTGCAGAGGAGCATATTCCTTTGATAAGAAGAAGATGGGATTTGATTCTGAAGACAATTTATTTCTAGCACTCTAATGTCATGGGAGGCAGCACACATCATGCAACCCCCTCCTGGTGCTTTTCCCATTCTTTTAGAGGCTACACACAACTGACCTCTGATTTTCCAGGTAGTTTGTCCTTTGGAACCACTAATGTAGAAGGATCAAGGCTGGGAAGGAGCTGACACTTCTATGGCTTATCTGAAGTTATCACATACTGTTCACCTAATTGTGTGCACCCTCAACCTGTGGCTGCCAGCTGCAATATTTTAGCGACCCCAGAGCAAACAGTAAAATATCAGTCTATCAGCTGGACAAATATGTACTGATACAGGATACGCTCATCTACGCATATATATGCATATGAACCATATACGTATTGTTGAAAATGTATACATGAATATATATATTTATGTGTCGCCACAAATACAACGAGATGTGTATGGTGCATACATGTATATACCTCTTGTATATACCTACACGTATATATACATACCATGTAGATATTTTTGAATATATATATATTTATATGTATATTTGCAAATACAAGGGGATGTGTATAGTACACACCATATACATATACACACCGTTTCACAGCAGAGGGGCACACCCCCGGGAGCCGGCTCCGGAGATGCGGGAGCGGTGCGCGGGGAGGCCGCCGGCCGTGCAGCCACCGGGGGGCACGGGTTCCGGCGGCGGGCGGTAACACACGGTCGGTGACACACGGTCGGTAACACACGGTCGGTGACACACGGGCGGTGACACACGGGCGGTGACACGGCGACGGCGACGCTCGGCCCGTTAAGGCGCTGCTGTCCCTTTAAGGCTGGCCCCGCCCCGCCGCGCGAGCCGAGCGCGCCCCGGCGGCCCAGGTAGGGAGCGGGCGGCGGAGCGCCGCGGCCGCTGCGGGCTGGGGCCGGGCGGCGCCGCGCTCGGGGCCGGGGGACGGGCGGGCGGGGGCGCGGGGGGCCGGGACCGGGGGCCGCGGCCTTGCCGTCCCGGCGGGCGGGCCGGTGGGTGTCCGTCCTCTCCCGGGCCGGGCCCGCGGGGGAGGCGGCGCTGGCGGGTGGCGGCCGGGTCGGGGTCAGGCGGTCGCTCCGCCCGGCGCTCACCCGCCGTCTGTGCCGCCCCGGCGCCAGGTGCAGGCGCGGCGGGGTTCGGCGCCGACCCTCTCTCCCTCGGTGCCCGGCGCCATGGCCATGAGGGAGCTGGTGGAGCCGGAGTGCGGGGGCTCCAACCCCCTGATGAAGCTGGCGGGGCACTTCACCCAGGACAAGGCCCTGCGGCAGGAAGGACTGCAGGGCCCTCTGGCCTGGGCCCCCGGGGCGCCCGAAGCCGCGGCCGTGAGTACCGCTCTGCTTGCCGGGCCGGCTCGGCGTCCTGCCGGGGGCTGGGCCGGTCAGCTCGGGCTGGGCGTGGGCAGGGCGGGAGGCTCTCGGTGCAGCTGCTCTCGTGTTGCGCTTTTTTGCGGAGAAAAGCCCGGGGTCACCCGAAGCAGGGTTGTGGGGTGAGGGCATGATTGGGGGCAGCTCAAGATTGGTGGCTGGGGTGAGCTGTGTGCCTGGTTGTCCCAGGCCCTAAGCCAGGAAGTAGTGGGAGCGGGTTGGACAGGATCCCTCAAAGTGTTTCTGCTCCTTTAGCAGGCAGCTGGGGCAAGAAAATGTTGACAGCCTAAGCTCGAGGAAGAGGAAGATACAATCTAATTGGGTCACTCTGTGTGTGTGTGTGTAGAGAGGGGCATGGGATCAAAACTGTTGGCACAATTGCTCACTATTCCCTGCAGGTATCCAAACCACTGGGAGTAGCCACTGAAGATGAGGTAAGAACAGACTGCATCATCTCCTTATGGCTTTTGATTTGTCTTCTTAAAACTTTTCTTAACAGTGCTGTTTGTTATTTTACCCCTTACCTGATGCTAATATTTTCTTCTGACAAGCCTTTCTTTCTCATTCCATGGCTCTGCCTATTCATCTTCTGTGCAATGTTTGTAATCCATCTCTATCTTTGGCAGCTGGTTGGAGAGTTTCTGCAAGCTCAGAATGCCCCTTTGCTGTCCCGTGCACCCCAGACCTTTAAGATGGATGACCTTTTGGCTGAGATGCAAGAGATTGAACAGTCAAGCTTCCGACAGGCCCCTCAGCGAGGTGAGGGGAGCTGAAGTAGGTGGAGAGCTGGAGAAGACCTTGATGTTATGGTTAAGGTCCTAGCAGGGTGGTTCCTATCTATTGAGCTCTTCTGAGATTGTATCTGGAGTGTTGTTTCTGGATTTGGGCTTCCCAGTGCACTGATCTGGAGCAGGTTCATCAGAGATTGGTAAAATATTCAGGGACAAGAATCAGTGTTGTAAGAGGAAAGACTGAGGGAACTGGATGTTTTAATCTGGAGGAGTCTGAAGGGCAGGGGGTGGAGTGTTTTGTTACAGCCTTCAGCAGCCGTGGTCAGGATCTTCACAGCAATAGTCAGGAGAAGGATGAGGGGTAATGGACACAATTTGTGGAAAGGGGAACTGACTAGGTGCGTGGAAACATTTCTTCCCTTGAAGGAGGCTGTTCAGTACTGGAACAGGTATCTAGGGAGGCTGGGGAATTGCCAGCCATGGACAAATTCAGAAGTCACCTGATGAATGCCCTGAACAACCTCATCTCTAACTTTCTTGTTAATCTGCTGTGAGAACTCTTGCACCCTCCAGAGACTCCTTCCAAGTGGAATATTTCTGTGATTTTATTCTAACAAAGAGAAAGATGAGAGATGATTAGGGCTAGCCTGGAACACATAAATGAACACATAAATGAAGTCCTCCCTTCTGTTTGTTTTTCCTCATGTAGCTCCAGGTGTGGCAGCCCTGGCACTGTCTGAAAACTGGACCCAGGAATTCTTGGCTGCAGCAGATAATGCTGGCGATGTCTCTTCAGATTACAATGAGGCTGACTGGTCACAGGAGTTCATTGCTGAAGTGACAGGTGAAGTGTCCTTTTTTGGAATTACTGTCAAGATGATGTCCAGTCACATGCCTGTGTACAGTGAAGAGCTACTGAATATGAAATTGGAGTGTTGCTTTGGGCCCAGCAGTCAGTGTTTCCTGTAGCAGCTTTAATAGGTTGGAGGGTAGGAAAGCTGCTTTGAAGTGGTCTTATGGTTAAGTCAAATTATGAACAATGAGGTGTTGAAGCTCTTATTTAGGTGCAAGGGTCTTTTGTTTTCAGCTTAGATTACTTAGATAATTTAGGAGAGGCATGCTATTTAAACTACTTCTGTAAAAAAATATGATTCAACTGATGCAAGTTGGAGATGACCTTTTACTGCTTCTTGCTTACGTGTTTTCTAATTCTCTCTTGTAAGGTTAAATTTGCTTTTACAAATTTACTGAGGTAAATACTCTTTAGTGTGCTTTGGCTGAATTTTTTGTGACAGTTGTATGAAGGTAGAGGGATGTTGCAGCCTGGAAATGTGCAAAGTGAGTGTTTCTGGCCCAAAGGTTAAGCTTTATTTGAAAAGCCATCCTGTGTTGTGTTTAGAACGGGGTCTGGAATATGGTCCTGTTACCATTCCATGTCCTAATCTGGAAATTATGAGGAAGAATCAAGTAGATGCTGTTTTCTTCTCCAGGAGTGGCCACTGTAGAAAGTTGGGTAGTCCCACTCTTTGACCTTCACTCTTGCCATTTCTGGGAATATAAATTCGGAGTTACAGAGGTCTTTGAGAAAGGTCTGATGAAAATCTAGTGCTTGTAGGCTGTGCTTTTGACAGAGACTTGTAATTCATTGCTAATTTTCTTGACCTACATAGTATCCTACAGGGAGCAGATGAATAAGTTGTGATATTAAAGTAGAAAATCATTAGTTTATCATCACCACAGTGGCATCTGTCTTCATTCACTCTCTGAACCAAAGTGATTTTTAGATCAGAATTAACAAAGGCAGAAGAAGCAAGCATAAACAAAGGGGTGATGGTCTGCCTGTCTTACTTTTTGCCCCATCCTTCCTTTGCAGATCCGCTGTCTGTGTCTCCTGCCAAGTGGGCAGAGGAGTACCTGGAGCAGTCAGAGGAGAAGCTGTGGCTTGGGGAATCAGAAGATCAGTCCTTGGCAGATAAATGGTGAGTCTGACTTCTCAAGGCTAGCTGTTGCTGCTAGGCAGCTGTGTGGGTGAAGTTTGGAAAGGTGATAGAAATCTGCTATGGCCTGAGTGCTTTTGAGTCATTTTACTTAGACGGGTGTTCTCAGGCCTTTGGTTTCAGAGAAAGGAGGAAACAATGCTTGCAAATTGAAGTTTTTAGGAGGGTGCAGCTTTTCTGTTCTCTAGTTCCAGGAAGGTATGTTGATCACGTAGGCTAACTTTAACGAGCTTTGCATCAGGCATGAGATTAAGTAACTTCAGGAGTGAGTTCAGAAACATTTTTCCTGTAACAGATGCTTTTTGTGCTTTTTGCTAGACTCTACTAGTTGTAAACTTTCATGTAATTCTTCCTATCTGACAAACCACTTTCAGCCTTTCCTTGACGTATTTCTAGGCTCAACTTTCTACATATTTTAATGTGTTTTTTTGTGGTAGGTTAAACGAGGATCATCCCTCTGTAGATACCTGTGGAGTACAATCAAGTTTTTCAGTTAAAGAAACCAAACACACACAAGCAATTTGTGTTTCTAAGATCTTTCCTTACAAAAATTTTGTATATTTACATTCGTGTTCCACCTGGCTCTTGCCTTCTCTGATAGCTTTCTGTAAATAATGGACATTCCCGAGTTATTGCCACCAGTTCAAAAGTCCTCCCCGAGACTGAATGTAGTGGTAACACCTAGAAGTGGTCCTATCCTGCTGTAAGCCAGGCAAGACATATTGAGTTTTGTCTTTGCTGTGAGCCCTCAATCCTCTGCAGAGCTGATGCTTTTCCAAGGCACTGTTTTCCTCTTCAGTGGGCATGACCTACTTTCTTTGTTCCTGGATATATGACCTTGTTTCTGGTAGTGCTAAAACTTGCAATGTCTGATGGCATGTGAGCTTGGCAAGGAATCCAGACTGCTCTGCAGAACTGTGCTGACTCTGTAATTGTTTAGTTCTGCTACTGTTTGTGTTAGTCACTTGCACAGCTAACACAGTACTAATTTTGAATTTTTACAGATGGATAATGATACTGAATCTGTTAGGAGAAGCCCAGAATCTTTGAGGAGAGGTTGTATCCCTCAGTACCGTTGTCTGCCCCATTGTCTAGACTCTTGTTAGTGAAGGAGGTTGCTGTTGGCTGGTATCAGACTAATTCTTTCCCTTTTACTGCCTTGGAGCACAGGTATGAGGAATACCAACCTGAGGATGATCTTAAGAAAACTGTTACTGATTTCCTCTCTAAAGTGGATGATCCAAAACTCAAGAATACTGAGGTGAGAAATCTGACTGGGGCTGAAATTAATTATTACTGTGAATTAGTAATTACATAATTAGTACTGATTATATTACTGTGAATAAAGGGTGTGGGCAATTGAGAAGGGTGAAGATAGTAAAGGAATAAAGCCTCCTGTTGAACCCATGTGTCCATTTCTTCCCTGATTCCTGGGAGTAGAACCCTAGAATCCACTTTAGACATTATCCATCTCCACTCTTGTGAAGTCTGGTCCTTCTCACCTTTCTGGACCTTTTATGCTCGCTTTGCAGAGAGAAGCCCCCTTAGTGGAGGAGGGGGGCATGGGCTGAGGGCTTGTGGGCACAGCATCTGCCCGGCTCCACCCTTGTTTCATTTCTCTGCCGCAGTTCCTAAAGTTTGTCCGCCAGATCGGAGATGGGAGGGTATCGATCGAAGCTAATCAGGTGACCCACAGAGACCAAGATCAGGCAGAGCAATGGGCAGCTGAGTTTATACAGCAGCAGGTAGGAGCCCCAGGCCTGTATGCTCTGAAGGAAGAAAGCATTTTGCCACAGTGCACAGTCTGGGAGCAAAGGAAAATGGCAAGTCCAGCTCTCAGCAGTGCTGAGGGAGACAAGGGAGGGGCTGTTGGGCTCTTAGCAGAGTCTAGCCAGAAGCTGGGAATGTATTTGGACAGTTCAAGTTTTCTCATCTCCCACAGCATCTGTGAGGAAGAGGAGATTCAGATGAATTCCTTTCCGCTTCGTAGGCCATCAGTTCTTACTGGTGGGAAGGAAGGGTCATTACAGACCCTCCTGCTGTTTTGGGGTGTGCCCTGAGATTGCCAAATTCTAAAAAGAAAGGTGTGTTTCTGTTTCCAAACTCCCAGGGGGCATCCGATGCCTGGGTGGATCAATTTGCGCGATCTGGGAACATGTCAACTCTTGATACGGAATTTGAGCAGGCAAAGGCTGCTGTGGAGGTAAAGCTGGCTGAGAAGGAGGGCTGGGGTGCCAACCGAGAGCCCATGGTAGGGTTACCTCTCTCCTTTGCATGCTCTGAGGAGGGTTGGAAACATTCAGGAGGGAGTTCTCTGGCATGTCTATAGACCTGAGTTTATGGCTGAGGTACTCCAGTCACACTTTGTTTTCCCTCCAGTCAGATGTGGAGTTCTGGGACAAACTCCAGGCAGAATGTGAAGAGATGGCCAAGAGAGATGCAGAGGCTCACCCTTGGCTCTCTGAATATGAAGACCTTAACTCCTCATCATATGACAAGGTAGGGGAGAGCTGGATCTCTCAGCCCTAGCCCTGTGGTGGGCTGCCCTGAGGAGACTGGCAGTGTGTCTGCCTCGCTCTGAACTCCACAGACCCTAAATGCTGCTGGGATTCCTTCTCACACTGATGCTTTGCTGTCACTTACACCCTTGTCCCAGATCAGCTAGGGGTTAAATACTGTTCTCACTTGGGCTTGTCTGCAAATGCTATCTGGTTCTTGTCCAGCATGAAATACCAGTGAATACAGGGGTTCTTTTCAGTGAGTTCAAGTGTTGTGTCTCCTGGCCCCATCCCTGCCCCTCTCTGCCATTCCCCTCCAAGCTAATAAGATCCATACGAAATGTTTTGTCTCTCTAGCAACTTATTCCAGGTCTGGTTTGGGGGATTTTTCCAGCACAGAGCAGGCAGGAAGAACCACCCTTGTTCTCTGATCTGCTGCAAATCAGCAATGAGGATGAGGTGCTAGCCAGTCTGCAGCTTGAGTGTTCCTGGTGCAGCAAGAGTAGATTGTGCTGCAGAGAGTGCTCTTCTCCCTGAGCCTGTCTCCTGCCTTTAGCCCCTGTGTGTCTGTCTGTCCTGCTAGGGTTACCAGTTTGAGGAAGACAACCCCATGAGGGATCACCCAGACGCATTTGAAGAAGGGCGGAAGCGCTTGCAGGAGGGTGACCTCCCTAATGCTGTCCTGCTTTTTGAGGCTGCAGTGCAACAGAAGCCAGATCACATGGAGGTGAGTGGCAGCAGACATAACAGGCTGAGCTGTCAGGGTGGCTGTAGAAAACTCCGTTCAGTGGTAGAATGTGTGCAGGGTGTATGAAAACGCCTCATTTTTTTTGCGGCTCTGAGTTTGTAGCTGATGTGTGTGAATCTTCAGGGAGCCTCTGAGGCAGAAGGTTTCTGACTTAAGGTCAGTTACAGGAAGCACAAAGTTGTCTGGCCTAGAGCTGTGTAAAATCTTTGGAGCACATGAGACTGTGCATGGAGCCAAGGCAAGGAGTTCTCGTCTCTCAAGTTGCTTCTGTGAAAGTCTTTATTGGCACTGTAAGTTTGGAAGAGCTTATGGCAGATCACTGCTTTCTGTATCTGCATTAAAATCTAATTCTGAGAACCTCATTAGGCCAGGGTTCTGACTAAGTCTTTTATCTAGGTGCTAGGAAAAGATGTGACCCAGAAGGGCTGGGTGTTTTCTTCAGTCTTAATTGAAGGTGTGGGCCAAAGGATTTTTACACTCAAGACAGAGTTCCAGCTCCTTGTTAAGTGAATACTTTTTTCCATAAATCACTTCAGCTTCTGCAGGATGACTTGAGAAATGGAATAGCCTGTGTGCCTTTTCCCAGCAGTAGAGGATGTGGGTATTCTCGGGAAGAATGCAAATACACTCATGTGGTGCCTTTTTGCAGTGCCTGCCTCAAGGATCCAGGGCTGCTGAATTTTCAGCATGTCTTGTTCAAGCCCTGCTAATTGTATATGACTGGACATACATAATTTGATTACCTTGAGACTGAAATGAGTGTGGCATTTCGGAACAGAGGTTCTTGACTTCTGGGAATAGCCATCTAACTTTCTAGGGTACTGGTAATAGATGAAAAGTAAGCAGAAGGTTTGAAGGTCTGCTTTAGCTTTAAAGTGGTCAAAAGGTTTTAATGCCCTTCTAGAACTGTTGCTTTTTTCTCATAGGCAGTGTGGGCTGCAGGCTGAGCATGATGGAGAGGTAGTTGAAACCTTAGGGGAAGAAATCTTGGGCCAATTCTGGCTAGCTGTATTGGAAACATTCTGAATTCTTCTATTGTGACTGCAAAAAGTACAGGAGAAGTCAAGACTTCACAAATGGTACAGTGATCAAATAGACATGAACAATTGCTCTGAAGGAAATGTCATGTTTGCTTTGGTCCAAGTCACAGCTTTACCTTGAATCTCATCAGCTCTTCTGCTGGCAGAACACTGCAGTTATCAGTGGTCATCTCTGCTTGAATTGTAGCTAGCTATGTATAGTGAGGCATGAGAGATTCAAGGGAGTAGATTGCCTTCTGCAGAGTTTCTGTCTTTGCTAATGAAACAATTTCCTTCCTTGAGGCAATGGATACATCTGTATAATTTTGTGACTTACATTCAAAAAGCAGATACATCATGCTGACGACCCCACCAACTATCTAGCCTATTTTGGAGCCAGAGGTGTGGCTATCAACATAAAGTGAACAGATACTTCGGATTTAGTGCCTAGTTAAATATTCCTTTTATCAGCTGCTTGGAGGTGGAATAATTTTCATGTACTGGTGTCATGATAATTGGAAATTCAGTAAAATTAACAGTGCTTCTACTTTCAGGTCTGAAACTCAACTCTCCAAGGTTACTACTTGCTAGTGGACCACTGCACAAGTACATACAACTGCCTGCCTCGGGGTCTCATTATTAGCACTGCTGCTATGCCGTTTTGTTCTTGGGAGATAGGAGATCTGCATTTTCCTCCTTCTTCTGCAGTTTGACCACAGTTAGAAGTTAGAAGTGGAGATTCTGTGATTTAAGAGTGTAAAACTACCAACAGTTGCTTTATGATAGATTTCCAGGTAGACATTAACTTCTGTTGACTATAACAATGCAAATTTTATTGTCTTTGAGGACCTATGTGCTGTGACATCTGTCTATCTTTTGAGAGGAACTTACACCTGTGGCTAATGTGTATACTTTAGTCTATTTGATCACACTCTAAAACTGTGCAGGATAATGTACTGGAATTAATCTCTGTGTTTGTGACTTATTGGCTGATTTTTTCCTCTGTAAGTCTGACTTCGTACATCTCTGTCTTCCCCAGGCCTGGCAATACCTGGGAACCACCCAAGCAGAGAATGAACAGGAGCTTTTGGCGATCAGTGCCCTCAGACAGTGAGTGTTGCAGCAGAGCTGCTGAGCATGGTTCCTTGTTGGGTGTGTGGTGCCACAAGGACCATATGGCTGTCATGGGGTGCTCTGTCTTGATTGTGTTACCTCCTGTGTTTGGGCGTCTCCTATGCTCATTTCATGCTGCATTCACTTCTCTTTCTTTGCCCTGCAGGTGCCTGGAGCTGCAGCCTGGGAACCTCACAGCTCTTATGGCTTTAGCAGTCAGCTTCACCAATGAGTCCCTGCAGAAGCAGGCGTGTGAGACCCTGCGGGACTGGCTGCGCCACAAACCAGACTACGCCCACCTGCTGAACAAGGAACCAGAGGAGAGTGTCTCGGGGACAAACCTGGCCCCTTCCAAGCGTGTCCTAAGTTCCCTGCTCTCTGAGTGAGTTATGGTTACAAATTCCAGCCTTTGGAAAGGCTTCTTGGAGGGCTCAGACTGGTCCAGGCAGGAGCAGAGCAAGCAACTCGAGGCTGACTCTCCACAGTACACCAAAATCCTGTTCTGTGCTTTTCCAGCTCGCTGTTCATGGAGGTGAAAGAGCTGTTCTTAGCAGCTGTGCGCAGCAACCCCTCAGCTGTGGATCCTGATGTCCAGTGTGGCCTGGGTGTCCTTTTCAACCTCAGTGGGGAGTACGAGAAGGCTGTGGATTGCTTCAGTGCTGCACTCAGTGTGCGCCCCAATGTAAGAAAGGGGCAGACTGGCGGTGCTGGAGGCACTTGGAGGTTTATGGGTGAAGGTTTGGGTGGAGGTGCTGCATGTACGACAGCTGCATATTTGGAGTGGATGAATAAGACAGACATATGGGGAGGGAGGGGTTGGCTTAGAGCTTAAAGAGATCCAGTCCATCTCAGCCCTTTCTCTTTGCCCCTTCTTCCAGGACCACCTTCTGTGGAACAAGCTGGGTGCCACCCTGGCCAATGGGAATCGGAGTGAAGAAGCTGTGGCCGCGTATCGTCGGGCACTGGAGCTCCAGCCGGGATATATCCGTTCTCGTTACAACCTGGGCATCAGCTGCATCAACTTAGGTGCCCACCGGTGAGCACAGGATGGGCAGCTCTGCTGTGACCCACGAGTTTGTGTGTGTTTGTGGGAGACAGACTGCCAGAGGTTACAAGGGCAGGGCCACACTGCCTGCAGCCTTCCCTTGGCATAGGAGAGCAGAGAAGTGTGTGGACTCTGCCCAGAGATCCAGGTGTCATGCAGTTACAAGCGGAGTAGAGGCCATCTGGACTCCTGATTCTTCTAGAGGCAAAAGGAGGATCTCTGGTTCTAGAGTGGGGTAGGATCTGGTGAAGAGGAGGAAACCGTTTTGGAATGGAAATACTTTAGAAGCAAATGGGGAAGGGAGTGTGAGATGTACTGTGTTTTCCACTAAGCATGTGTGTGTTCTCTTGTTGACAGTGAGGCTGTGGAGCACTTCCTGGAGGCCTTGCACATGCAGCAGAAGAGCCGAGGCCCACGGGGGCAGCAAGGAGCTATGTCTGACAACATCTGGAGCACCCTGCGCATGGCGCTCTCCATGCTGGGGCAGAGTGACCTGTATGGGGCAGCTGATGCCCGTGACCTGCCCACACTGCTGCAGGCATTTGGCCTCCAGCAGTGACTCTGGGATAGGCTTCCCTGCGAGTGCAGTGGTTGCCTAGCCCAGCAATAAATGACCTTTCTTAGGCAGAACATGTTCACAAGTGTTCACACACATCTTTGCCCTGGTAGGGCAGATCATTGGCAACTGTTTATTTTTAAGTACCCCCCTGGCGAAGTGTGCAACTTCCCCAACCTGTCTGTTGTGGCCTGAGTGTTTCTGAACGGTTCACATTATCACCTCCATGATGACTGACACTGCTGGTTCACAGATGATCAAAGTGGGGAAGACAGCAGCACCCTGCCCTCTTGCCAGACTGCATTTGCAGTAGTGCCCAGCTTGGCTGTGACACCTTGGTTATGAGTGCCATTCTGCAGACTGCCTGCAAGGGCGTGTCTCGAGTTCAGGCTGCTTTGGAGGGGTGGGATTGCTGTTTCACCCAAAAGGGTGAAAAACTATGGGCTTTGAGCATGCTTCCCCATGTATGTGCTTGCATGTGTGTATATGTGGGTTGCTAGGGAAAACTGGGGCAGTAGTCCCCTTTTCTGGCCACTGGTAACTTCATGGTACAGCCAGATGCTACTTTCTCAGTGTCTCTCCATGAACCTTTTAAGACAGGAGTATCGTACTGATGCTGGGGACATGGGTGGAGGCCCTTACCCTGTCAGGGTAAGGGGAGATCCCAGTGTTCAGGCTTGACAGAAGGTGACAGGAATAAAAGTCTAAAATGTAACCTCTCCCAGAATACGGTGGGGAAAGGGGTCGAGTCTTAATTTTCTCTTGCTCATCTGTCATTGTTTTCCTTTGTGCAAAAGTCCCCATCTTGTGTGTAACTGAATCTTGTTAATTATAAATACCTGTATATGATTCTATTGGGGAAAATGTTTTTTAATTGTAAAGTATTTTGTATAATAAAGGTATAAGCCCACTGCTTTTCAAAGGATAGATTAGAGACTCTCTTTCTCCCCTTTTGACCCAGGTTTTGCTTTATTGATAGCTTGCATGCAGATGAAGCTTAAAGGACCTCATTTTGCTGTAGCCCCAGGCTTCAGTTCAGTGAGCCAGCAGAAGAGCCTCCCTGTGCCAAAAGCTCTTCTTTTTTCTTGCTCAGGTTTAGAGGTCAGCGATGCACTTTTTTTCATCTTTTGGCTCTCTGCAGTGAGGGAAGTTCATGTTACATTTTATCATTCGTTTAAGAAATCTGACTGTTGCAGTAGTCAAGGGGGCTTAAGCAGGAAGTGCTGCCCCTTCCTGTTCCATCAGGCACCTGTTTCTTCATACCTCAACCTCACAGGATTGTTTTCCTCTCGCTGCTGGAGCAGAAAGTGTGTGCAGAGAAAAGTATTTGCTGTATACTTTCTGAGCTTTATTTTCCCCTGTAGCTCCCCTCCAGCCCTGTGGCACTGAGACCTACATGCACTGTTCTGAGACTGGTGTAGTGCACACAAAACAACTTGCTGCTTTTGCTGTCTGAAAGGAAGGGAAATGCTACTTATGTGTCCTGTTCACCCACACTGCTGGTCAGAGATGTCGTTTGGTTTTTACTTATTTCAATCCTCTGTCAGATTCTTTGCTTGGTGAAAGAAAACATTAATGCCTATGCTGTGCCTCACTTTCTGTTCAGTTGTTCTCCCTTCCCCAGTTCTCTGCTGCTGCTCTCACCACTGATGTCCTTTGCCTCTTTGGTGCACCACATTCCTCTCTGTTCATATTCCACTATCATTGCTTGGCCTTCCCTTTTTCTCATCCTCAGATTTCATTATTGCTTTTCCTCTCCTAGGTTTCCTAGTTGCCTTAATTTCCCTAGCAATGCTGCTTAACCTCTTGATTTTGTGTTGGTGTCCTTCCCTATCCCACATTTCCCCCGTCCCTGCAGGTAGGTTGGCTGTTACCATTTGTTCATTTCCCTGGAAGGTGTTCTCACTTTCTTCCTCCTGTCCCTGTTAAATCACTCACAGCATCTCTGCTATACCTTTTGCTGAGGCTGAATCTTCACCTAAGCACTAGTCCCTCTTAATCTCCCAGGGCTGAGTGAGGACTGAGCTGCCTCTGTCCAGGTCCTGTGTGACTGTCCTGTTGAGAGCTGCCTTTGGAACTGGGGTGTTGATGCAGTGAACACCAGCTGGCTGACTGGATCTGCATTCTGCTTCCAGTGCACAGTTTTTGTCTGTGCTCTGCAGCTCTGTCTCTGGTGTCCACACCCAGCTTGTGCTAGCGCTCTGTATGCATCATGATCCTCATTTGCATTTACAGCCACGTCCATGTTTTCTGTTACCAAGCCCAGTTGTACAGCAGGGGTGGGAATCAAGTACCAGACATTTTATATTCATGTAAAGGCAGTGAGGGATGTTTGCATGTCCCTAATCCAGCAGACTCTGGCAGATTCATGGTCCCTTGCTCAAGTATAAAATGTTCCTTTCCACCCACAAGGGAGAAGAGAAACTTTTCTGTCACTGCTATGTTGAGTATGGCAAAGCATTGTCTAATATTTTGATTTTTTTTTAGATGCTTAGTTTGAGAAATGTAAATTTTTAAAACTCTGTACGTGTCCACGACTTTAGCAAGATTTGTAGGTGCAGAGATGCCCTGAAAAATCTGATGCCAGGTGGGCTGGGTTTTTTCTGAAGCGTTTCCAATGCTCTGTCGTGTTTCTGAAGCAGAAGTGACACCTAGTGTTCAATCGAGGGCAGATCCATGTCCTACGTGCTTGGATGACGACACTAAAGGGGTTAGGAGCGCGGCTCGCTAACTAAACACGAAAGGAACAAAACGCTCGATGAATTTTCTAAACGTGCAGCTGTAAATGCAAAGTGTGGTGCTGGGAAGATTTTGAGGGTCTGTGATGCCTTCCCCTCACTTCTCCCCACTGCTGAGCACGGGTCTTTGTCCAGCTTAGCAACTATTCCATGGAAAACCATTTGTACATTTATTTATGTACAAATAGCTAATTAGTATATTTATTTATTTAAATAAATGTACCATTTGTACATTTATTTAAAAAACCCCAAACCAACCCAGCTGGGTTTCTGACATTTTGAGATAGCAATTATTCAGAGACAACCTGTTGCCTTTTCCGTCATCAGGGAAGAGGAGACTTGGGAAAGGAAATAATAGTTAGGAAAGTTCTTCACTTTGCTTTCTGACGTTTGTGTGTTGTCAAGTGCGACTTACAAGGCTTTTATCAGTCTCTATTTGCTGTCCCTCTCTTTGCAGCACAATTTCTTTGGAGCTTACTCCCAGTGTTGTGACTGAATATGCAGCAGTCATCCAATAGGATTCCATCATCTCTCTTTTTGCTGAAAAGTGGTGTTCAGTTTGCTGTACTGAAGAGCAGCAATTGGAAAGTGCAGCAAATAGAGGAAAGCAGAAAAAGGGGAGTGTGAGGTACATGCTAGGCAAAAAAGTGCCTTTTTTTTCCCCTGAAGGGGTAGTGAATGCGTTTATTAGCATGTAGGCTGTTCAGTGTGGTCCAGTGGCACATTCCTACGTTGCACTTTTGGGGGCTGTTTTGCTTGAAGTTGGAGAGTGACAAGTGGGAAAGAAACTTTACTTTTGTGATGAAGAATTACTTTACCAGCACTAACAACTGCTAAGTGAGTAAAACCCAAAAAGCCACCCTCTCCAACCACAAACCTCCTCCAAAATAAAAGAACCAGTATTCTGCTGCCTTGAGTCCAAAACTGTCAGACAAAAATAGCAAACAGAAACTGAGGGGGGGGTATGCTTTGTGTGTGATTTTATTGATTTCTTAATCTTCTTTTTTAAAAAATCCTTGTTTTAAAGTAAGGAGAAAAAAATAGATGAATTTTGAGATACAAACTAAAGTATCCACATTGATAGAGCAGGATAGGAGCACAACAGGATCTGGTGGGTGAAGGAATTTGTTGTTAATTAGATTTTTCTACCATTTTATCTTTTCCAGAACTGTGAAGTGGGTGCATATGTGACATCCACAGCTTTAAGTGAAATGGTTTATCACCCTGCAATCTAGTAGTAAATATTCTCTAAATAAATAAATAAAACCCTCCAGAAAACCCGTTTTATGAAAAAGATGAAGATATTTTAGTCTTCATTCTTCCCTTGATGGAGTGTTTTTTGCATAACTGCACATTTTCAAAGAATCTGCATATCATCATTCATTTTGCTTCTTCTGTTGCTTATCATCTGCTGAGGGCAATAGAGGAAGAGGGGTTTATCCTCCTGCTCTTATCTTTTCACTTGTGTCACACACTTTCTTTTTCAGATTTTGAGATACTGCTGTTTCTGCAGGAGGAGCATAAGACTAATTTTGGGAAACATTGTTCCCCCAAAATTTGCTCCACCTGAAATGTTGTGTCCAGTTCTGGGCACCTCAGCACAAGTCTCAGGCCATGGACCAGCTGGAATGAGTTCAGAGGAGAGACAGGAAGGTGATCAGAGGGTTAGAGCACCTCTCCTGTGAGGAAAGATTGAGAGTTGTGGTTGTTCAGCCTGGAGAAGGCTTTGGGGTGACCTTCTTGTAGCCTTCTAGTACCCAAAGGGGCTAAAAGAGAGCTGGAGAGGGACTTTTTGACAAGGGCACACAGTAGGAGGACAAGGGGGAATAACTTCAAGCTGGGAGAGGGCAGCTTTAATTTAGATATTAGGAACAATTATTTACTGTGAGGGTAGTAAGGCACAGAAACAGATTGCTATGAGGAGTTAGAAACTCCCTATTCCTGGAATAGGTCAAGGCCAGGTTGGATGGGACTTTGAGCCCCTGGTCTAGTAGAAGGTGTCCCTGCCCATGCCAGTGGGGTTGGAATGATCTTTAAGGCCCCTTTCAAACCCAAACCATTCTGTGATCCATAAGGGAAAAAAGCAAACAAACCCACCCACAAAGAAAACTCCATAAATATTTCCGGTATCTACCACCCAACCCCACCCTGTGGTGTTGTTTTTTTCAGTGACTTACTTCCTTGTGCATAAAGCACCATGTAAGTGAGATTAATGACATTAAAATCCATTTAGTTTTCAATCCAATAACACTAGGACAGTTGGTCAATGAGAACCAGGTACTCATTTATTCCTGTGAACCTGGAGCATTTGTACAGAGACCTTTTACCATGTTTTTGTAGTAGCACAAAAAACATGGTAAAGGATTCCATCATATATCATTGCATCATGCATTGCCTTTTGATTTTCCTCGAAGCCATGAAAAGCCCCTCTGCTGGCTTTGGTGCTCTGCAGGGATGACTTAGGAGTTCACTGTTGCCTGCATCACTCTGTACCATAGTTTTGATACTCAGATTTGGTCTTTCTGATGTTTTCGTGGCTCATACATTTGGCCAAAGGTGCTTTCTGAGTCTGCAGGTGCTGAGAAAAATGGGCATGTTTAGTTCATGATTAATTATGTCATTGCACATTATTTTATTTATTTATTTTTTATTTAGAAACACAACTAAATAATTTAATGACTAAAACATATTAGCAAGCTAAGAGGAATGAATGTTGTTCAGTGTCAGTGCAAATCCATCCTATTCTAAGCTGCTTTAGTCCCCCTTTCAAGCATTCCTCACACTGTTGTGCTCGTTCTCCCTCCCTTCTCTTTACGAGACAGTGGATGCAATGGTTCAGGAGTGGAATGGAGCTTTCCCAGCACTGAACTATAGCTGAGGTCACTGCAACACACAAAAATGTGTCCTCAAGGTGGGATTTCCTCATTCAGAAAAGGGTCTTCTCATCTACCTGTTGCTGTGAGTGCCTGTTTCTATTCAAAACTCCAGTATTTCAATTTACAAATTTCAGTTGCTCTCCTTCCAGCCTCTGCAGAGCAGCAAAACAATTGACCAAATGGAAAAAATCCCAAAGCCTCAAGTATTTCAATGCTGCCTTATTTTTGTGATCTGGCATGCCCTAGGCTCAGCCAAGCACCAGTGAAAGAGATACAGCACGAGGATTTGGGTGGATCTGGTGTACAGGCTGCTTGTTTTGCAGGGATGATCTCCCTTCCCAGTTGCCCATCTTCTCCAGTTACTTCCTACCTGACAGAGCAAGGGTGCCTCAAGTGAACTAATGAAGATCCTGTTGCTTTCTCCTGCTGCAGAACAGCTTTCTGGCATGATAGCCAATGAACCTGTCTGAAAATATACTACAGAGTGAACCTGCAATGAGAAAAAAAGAAACAAATATTGCCACTGCAGCTCTGCCAGGGCTTCCTGACCCTGGTTTAGCAGCTCTGCCACCTTGTAGCTGCTCAAATGGCTCCGCAGGTGAGAAAGAGGAAGAGAATTTAATAAAACCCTACCTAAATGCCACCTCTGTCAAGAGGACATCTCCCAACAAAGCCCTTTGGAAAATTAACATTGTTTATCATACGTGCTTCAGAGGTAAAGATAATGTATACTGCAACAGGCAGAAAAATTCTACAACCTGTGAGTCACCAAGTACTTTGATATGTTTTTATTACTGTAATTCATCTGCTTCTGGAGGAGAAGGACAAACAAGAACCAAAGTTCTAAGCTATTATCAAGGGCTTATGCTTCAAGAGACTTTTGACCGAAAGCAATAACATGTCTGGTTGTAGAAAGATCAAATTTTAATTAAAATAGTTAATGACTTTTGTTCACTTATTGACTATTTCATAGTTTTGTTGACTGGGTGTTGCACAAGACTCCTGTTCAAGCTATAAATGCTCGAAGGTGAGACACCCTTCCCAAAGTGCAGCCCTGCACTGGAGGAATTGCCCTCAGCTCTCCCCAGACCTGCAGCTGACATCAAGGTAAGAGGCACACTTGGTACAGGAGAAGTGGAAGGCTTTCTTGGGCAGCTGCTGGGAAATGCAGGGGAAGGGAAGGAGGCTTTAGTGTTGGGGTGAGAGCTGCAGCACAGACGGGAGGGTTCTGCTGTGTGCATGTGCACAGACTGAACCCATCTTTAGGGGAGGAGGAGATGGCTGCTGCAGGACAAACAAACCTGAGCAAGGGAGAGGGTGGAGGGGGCCAGTGATACACAATTGCCAGAGGTGAAAATGAAAATATTCTACAAATTTATCTTGGACATGGGATCTTTATGTTGTATCAGCAAAATTAAATGGGTAATTATTCATACCTTTTCTACAGGTAGAAAGTAATTATAATGATTAAGTAATTATAGTGCTTAATCAGTCAGTGAGTCTGAGTTCATATCCCCTCAGCTTCCATATATGCTTTTAAACTATGAAAAAATATATGTTTTTAATAATAATACTTTTTTTTAAAAAAAAGCGAGGTTTAAATGATTCAGGTTTTTAAATTATAATGCACATGTCTTGCAATATTACTGTGGCTTTTAATCTTACTGGGCATATCTGTCTTTTCCCATCTCTTTTCAGAATCAGGTAGAGAAATGGCTTTTTTGGCCCCACTTATTTGCCCTGAAATGTAAATCTTTGCTTCAATAACTGTTATATGATTTAGAGAGGAAGCTGTTATCATAACTGACTGCTCATTACTATTCCTGCAGCTGTTACTACTAATAAACACTTGCGGCATTTTAACTGAACTCAGATGACTGGGAAATTAGATACGTGTATTGGTAGTAGTATTAGGAAGAAACATTTAAAACCTGAAATTTAGCCTGAGTTAAAGAGCTGATGCTTACAACTTGGTTGCTTCTTGGTGTAGGTCAAGAGAAGGAATCTCTTGATTTCAGTAAAATTCCATATAAAAAGAGAAATAAAACGTTTCAGTGACTTTAAAGTTCATTTCTGCCCTTAAAAAGATAGGGTTTTCCCACCTATTTTAAGTAAAAAATTCACTTTCTTTTAGAAATTAGTTGCATGTCTCACTACTTTTATATTGCATTCTATGTGGCTTGTGAAACTTACTCCAAACAATGAGTGCCAGTTTCCAAAATATTTCTCAATTACTATCAATTATCAAAGGAAAGATTTATCACTAGTTCTATATTTTATTTTGTTATTACTTAGGGTATACTAATAAGATCTTAAACAAAATGCTCAGGTGTCCCTCTCATGTGTACATATTAAATGAAACTGGGCTGTTGTGATGTACAAATCTCATTTTACTTTTTTTCCATCCAAATTGAAATTTCTATGTCATGTCCTCAGTCTTTTACAGCTGCTGTTATTTTTATCTTCTGCTAAAATTGTTTTACAATTCCTTTTTACCTTTTGTCCCCTCTGGTTTCCAGCATTTCATGTCTGGTGTGTAAAGGCATCTTACAAGCATTGCTTGTTTTCTGTTTTTATTTTCTACAGGCTGCCATCCAACTCCTACAGCAGAAAATCCAACTCCCAGAAGCCCTCCTGAGATGGGAAAAATCATCGTTTTTGAGCATGCCAACTTCCAGGGTCTGTTCAAAGAATTCCACACCAACATTGCCAATCTCAAAGATGTAGATTGGAATGATTGTATCTCCTCAGTGAGAGTAATTGGCCAGCCTTGGGTGGCTTATCAGCATGCAGACTATAAGGGAAACTTACTGGTACTTGAGGAGGGAGATCATGACTATGTTGGTAAAAAGATGAATGATAAGATCAGCTCTCTGCAGGTGATCACTGAAAATCTGCACCACCCCCAGATCACTCTCTATGAACATGCTGATTATCAAGGGAGGAGCAAAATAGTAAGAGAAGCAACAAATCTTGCTGGGGGACATGCCAATGACAGCACATCTTCACATAAAGTCCAGAGCGGTGCCTGGCTGCTGTGTGCAAACAGTGATGGAAGTGGATTTCAGTACATTGCACGAGAACATGAGCACCTTCCAAATTACAAGGCAATCAAGTTCAATGACAAACTTTCCTTCCTGCGTCCCCTTCGTCCTGGCCTTGTCCATTAGAATGTAAATCCTGCAGCGCTGGGAGAAGATGCAGCCCCAGCAAGAAATTTGAGACATTTTTCTGTGCCTCTGCTTGTGTTGCCTTTCCCCACATTGTCATAGGACCACTGAACATGAGAACTCTCCTGCCCCACAAATGGCTTCTGCCATTGTCTGTAAACCATTTTGTGCTGGTGCCAATAAAGAATTTTTTGCAATCAGTGGTGGGTTTGTTTTATGCACTGTTTAGTGTAGGTAAACGTTTCGCTTTCATGTGTATCCAGAGAACATTTTGTGCAGTCACTTGCAAACATTTTTCATGGATCTCTCCGGTAGAATTTTATCTCCTTCTGGTTTCACTGGTTGGAAACATTGCAACCAGACTAAAGAGCTTGGTAAGCATTTTGATTATTGCTGTGATGCTGGCCAACTCTCACCTGTAGCCCATATTTAACTATCCCATGAACTACTGTACCTAAAGGCCTTGATAACAGAATCCTAGAATCCTATGAAGTTTGTGGTTGGGAGGTGCCTTAAAGATCATCTCATTCCAACCCTCCTGCCACAGACAGTGACATCTTCCACTAGACCAGTTTGCTCAAAGTCCCATCCAACCTGGCCATGAATACTTGCAGGGACAGGAAATCCACAACCTCTCTAAAACAACCCTCATCACCTTCACAGTAAAGAACTTTTTCATACCACCTAATCTAAATCTCTGCTCTTTTAATTCAATAACATTCCATCCTCATCCTATTACTAGCTGTCCACTTAAAAAGCTGCTCCTGCTCTTTCTTATAAGCCCCCTTCAAGAGCTGGAAGGCTGCAATGAGGCCTCCCTGGAGCCTTCTCTTCTTTGAGATGAACAATCTCAGATTTCTCAGCCTGTCCTCATAGGAGAGGTGCACCCACCCCATGACCATTTCCCAGTCTGTGCTCATGTCTGGGATTGCCCTGACCCAGGTGCAGCACCTTGCACTTGGGCTTGTTGAACTTCATGAGCTAAGTATGGAATCACTTCCCAAGTTTGTCCAGGTCCCATCCTTTTGTTGTGTCAGCTGCACCCCTCAGCTTTGTGTCATCTGCAAACTTGCTGGAGCGTCATTGATAAAGATCTTAAAAAGCACTGCTCCCAGAACAGAGCCCTGATGGACACCAGTTCTCACTGGTCTCCTTCTGGACATAGAGCCATGGACCATAACTCTCTGGCTGTGTGGCTATTTCCCAAATAGTCCATCCTTCAAACCTGTGTATCTCAGTTTGGAGATAAGGATGCCACATGGGACCATGTCAAAGTTCTTAGGGAAGTTGATATATGTAATGACATTGGTTGGTTTCCCCTTGTTGATGGCTGTAACCCCTCTGTCACAGATGGCCACCAGATTGGTCAGGCATAATCTGCCCTTTAGTAAAGCCATGGCTGTCTTGGATCATCTTCTTGTCTTGCATGTGCCTTACTATTTCTTCCATGGGGATCAGATCCATGATCTTCACAGGCATAGAGGTGAGGGTCACTGTCTGTGCTTCCCCAGATCTCCCTTTCTCCCCTTTTTAAAAAGAAGAGTGATGTTCCTCTTCTTCCATTCACCAAGGATTTCACCTGAAGGCCATGACTTTTCAAATATGATGGAGGGTGGCTTAGCAACAACACCAGCCATTTCCCTCTGGACCCTGGGATGCATATGTCATCCAGTCCCATTGACTTGTGTCTATTCAGCTTAATCAAGTGGTCTCGAACCTGTTCTTCACTTGCAGTGGGAGGGACTTTGCTCCCCCAGTGGCTACCTGTGGCTTCAGCCACTCCAGAGACATGGGAAACCTGACTCCCAGTGAAGACTGAGGCAAGGAACACACTGAGTGCCTCAGCCTCCTCCACATCCATTGCCACTAGTTCTTCCTTCTTGTTTGTTGGCATGGAGTGGAGGTTACATTCTACTTGGCCTTTATTTTCTGCCCAGTGTTCTTGCAGAAGCCCTGGTGTGTCAGTCCACATAGGCAGGCAACTGGGACAACTACAAGTTTGTGGCTAGAACACAAAGAGTAAAGTTATTTCCATTTCCATTGGCTTATGAACACCCAAAGTGTACAGGCCAGTTACTCTAGTGCTTGAGGAGGGAGAACACAGCTTTGCTGGTGAAAGATGAAGGATAGGATCAGCACTCTGATTGCAGAAAATAATCCACACATAAACCCCAAAACATGCTCTCCTATAATTTGCTGGGCTTTGTCCCACTCTGAAATAAACACTGCAGGCTGTGCTGATGTGTCAGCCACTCGTGCTCCTCTGCTTGACTCAGGTGGGCAGATGCAATGAGGATAGCTCAGAATCCATGTGTTTTGGGGCACTTCTTACTGCTTTTCAGCCAGCTTCAGGTTTCCTTGTTCTGTTCATCTAAATGAGATTTCCAAATTCAATTCCAAGAGCATCTGGCATTCTCCTGACTCTAGAACATGTGTTTTATAGTAGCAAGTTAACTGGCAAATGTCACCTTCTGCCCAAAACAGCTTGTGGAAGAAATGATTTTAGAAGTCTTATTGAAGTGCCTTGGTCATATCTGAGAGACCCCTTTAAGTGAAAATGATGTTACATAATCACTGTTAACAGCAGAGAGGTTATTTTGGTTGTCTCTAACTGTATTTCCTAGGAAATACACTTAGTGATATTTCCTTTTTGAAAAACACCATTTCTTAGAGAGGAAAGAAAATATTCTCTTATTTTCTTGGCATATGTTACTGAAAAGTTCTTTACTGACAGGAGGTCTCTGAAGGAGATATCTCTGAGTTTTCCCTCTGTTTCTCTTGGGCAAAAAAATATTACATTAACTCCCAAAGCTGCTGTTACTCTGATTTTAATCAGTTGACATTCCTGTCTGGCTCTGTCTCCCCTGGTCACTGGAGAGGGGATTTGAGGGGTTGTGAGGAGGTGGTCTAGTTGTCCTTGGGGTGCAGTGCAGTGCAGACCAGCTGGCAATTTCTACACTGCTCAGACAGCAGTACCCTTGGAATCATGTTCTCTGGTCATCCTCACCGCTCACCCTCATGGCAGATTTTAGGAGGCCTCTCAGAAGGATACATCACCAACCGTGGCATTCCCTGCTGTACTTCTCACATGTTGTTTATCCCTATAAAACCACACTGTGCAATACTCTTTCCCAGTAAAGACTAAAGCATTGGTACCTCTGCCTGCCAACTCAGGAATAAACTGTATCTAAAGTTCCCAAACCCTGCTAAACTACACATGCTCTTAAAAAGAGTAAAACAACTGCTTGCAAAATCAACAGTCAGGAAAAAACCTTCACAGAGAGGATTATTAATCCACAGTGCAAACAGACATTTGAATAGAATGCAGGATAAGGAAGGCTTATAACAAGTGGCATTCCAAAAGGAGGTGTCTAGATAAGAAGGCTTAGACACCCTGGCTGTAACAGAGGGGTCATACATACACAGTCTCAACTTTTCTTGGCCTGATCAGAAATATCCTCAGAACAGGTTCAGGCGTGTTTGGGTAAACAGAATATAAAATGTGGGCTTAGAGTCAGATCTTGCATGCCCAGGAAGAGATGATGTTACACATTAACCACTTAGGTTATTTCTTTATGATACCTTTGTTTCCGTGTTTCAGGGCTCTGGTGCAGCTCCTTTGGATCAGCTTTGTGCAAGAGCCACTGTGACTCTTTACCTGCAGTGCAGCTCCATCACCCACGCAGCCCACCATCAGAGGAGTGGAGGGAAACCAGCAGACAGGATATTCTGCTGCACAAGCCTTAATCTATGGTTTTTTTGCTAGATGATTTAACATTCACTTGGGGAAACTCAAGCTCTTTCCCAAGTACAGAATTCTCAAACTTTCTCTTTGCAAGCTAGCAAGTTATTACTGTGGCTTTCTTCCCTACTCATTTCATCTGGTACTGGGATTCCCACAGCATGAATTTACAGCATCTTTTGATGTATCCAACACTGAAAAGCCATTGTGGGAAGCACTGCTGAAGCAACTTATTTTTTTTCTCCATATGCATCTTCAAACACATCTTCCCTTCACCCAACAACAGAGCTTCCTCACTTTCAATTCAGTTGCTGATGCTTCCTTTAATTTTTTCTTGGTTTTCTTTTTAAGAGTATTCCTCCCCCTTACACTGCTGTGTTCTCTTGGCAATGCCTTATTGACTCTGTGTTAATCAGAGCAGTACTACAGCAAAGCTTAAATGAGATTCTCCATCCTTGTAAACCAAATCTCAAAAAAATCAAAGCATGTTGCTGACAAAAGCAGCAATGAGAGACTTTCCTTCAGAGTTCTGTAGAGGTCATCAGGAAAATAAATGTGACACAGTGAAAAGTGTGCAGCTGGATCTTCCTATAAGGAATTCCCCTCCTTAGAGTGAACTTGTTTTTTGTCATGGTCCCAAAACCCAGTCCACTGAACAGTCTCCCCATCGAATCTATCTTTCCAATTTAGAAAGAAAGAAGTTAGGGGGAACCATGTCCAAGGCCTTTCAGAAATCCAGGTGGATGACATCTGCAGCGCTTCCCCACTGAAGTAGTCACTCCATTGTACAAAGCCAATAGGTTATTTGGACTGGACCTTGCTGAAGTTGTGCTGGCTGTCTCAAATCACTTCCCTGTCTTTCATGTGTCTACAAATACAATCGCAGAAAGATAAAAAGCAGGAAGCAGTTTGAGTTACTTAATTGTTAGCACACTTCCTTGCTGAATCACTCTAACTGAGCAAGACAATGGTTACGTGAATAGATGAATAGTCTGATAAAAGATAAGAAATCTTTATAGATCTCTCCTCTCCCTTGAGGAAGTGCCATCTCTTGGAGCAGTAGTGCTATGCTGCTGGCACCTAAATGCCTGTGCTGTCATGCACACAGTGATAAACCTTATCAGCATTAATGGAAACCATGAACAAATGGTGACCCCCCAAAGGTCCTTACTGCCACCAGTGCTATTAAATATCTTCCTTGATGTCACATGAAGCACTCCCCCGCAGCCCCCCGGGGCTAGCTCTGTTTCTTGGGAGGCTTTGGGGGAAATGCTTCGAGGGGACCAGGGCAAAAGATTCCAAAAGAGGCTCTTACCCCCAGGGTTGATCCAAGACGTTTATTCCATACGGGGAGGCGAAGGCAGGAGGGCCAAGAGGCAAGGGCCCAGAGGGTAGGAGGCAGGGCCCCAGGAGGCAAGAGAAGGCCCCAGGAGGTAAGAGAAGGCCCCAGGAGGTAAGAGAGGACCCCAGGAAGTAAGAGAACGAGAAGAGGAAGAGCAGGACCTTATCAAGGCTCCTGCCAGGGAGGATGGCTGGAACTCAGCCAATTAGGTCCAGAAAGGAAGGAAGGGTCAAACTATAGGGTTGCAAGCTCCAGGGGCCCTGGGGAAAAAACCATTCCCCAGAGAAATACAACAGTCACAGACATGGCTTCAGGTGCACTCTCAGCAAGTCTGCAGATGACACCAAGCTGAGTGGTGCATTGTGGCACTGGAAGGAAGGGACTGTTAAGAAGGACCTTGAGAAGCTTGAGAAATGGCCTGATGTGAACCCCATAAATTTCAGCAAGGCCAAGTGCAAGACACTGCAACTGGATGTCAGAGCAGTCACCAGGAGCAGTGTAGGCTGAGAAATGAATGGGCTGAGGGCAGCCCTATGGAGAACGAACTGAGAACACCAATGGATTAAAAACTGGACATGACCTGACATTTGCCACCTAGATAGCCAACTGTATCCTGGGCTGCATAAAGTGTAGTTTGCAGGATGAGGGAGATGATTATTCCCTTCTAATCTGCTGTGGTGGGACTCTACCTGGAGTACTGCATGCAACTGTGAGGTTTCCTGAACAAGAGAGACACAGGCATGTTACAGCAGGTGTAGAGGTGGGCTGTGAAAATGGTCAGAGGGCTGGAGAACCTACTACATAGAAGAGCAGAGATACTTGGAGTTGTTCAGCCTAGAGAAGACAATGCTTCTGGGACACCTTATTGCAGCATTTCAAAACATAAAGGGAATTATAAGAGAGGCAAAGAGCGACTTTTTACTCTGGCCTTTCAAGCTGAAATGGAATAGGTTTAGGCTAGATATTAGGAAGAAATTCTTCACTGTAAGGGTGAAGAGGCACTGGAAAAGGCTGTCTAGAGAAGATGTGGTAGCCCCTCCTTGGATCTTCCCCCTTAGTCAGTTTGTATGAAACACTAACCCAGGTGTGAATGCTGTGTGCTGGAGGGTGAGAAGGCTCTGCAGAGGGATCAGTGGGCTGAGGCCAGCAGTATGAAGTTCAACACAGCTGAGGGCCGAGTCCTGCCCTGGGGTCACAAAAACCCCACAGGTGGTAGACATGAGCCACGCAGCTGAGCATGAGCCAGCTGTGCCCAGGTGGCCAAGAAGGCCAATGGAATACTGGCCAGTATCAGCAATGGTGTGTCCAGCAGGAGCAGGGCTGGCATTGTCCCCTGGTACTCAGCACTGGTGAGGCTGCACCTCGAGTGCTGTGTCCAGCTCTGGCCTCTCACTGCAAGAAAGACACGGAGAGGCTGGAGTGAGTCTGGAGAAGGGAAATGAGCTGTTCAAGGATATGAAGCACAGGTCTGACGAGAAGCGGCCAAAGGAGTGGGGATTGTTCCAATTAATGTGTTCCCATAACTGTGGTTCAGATGACTTCTGAAGAAGGAAAAACATGAAGTCAAGATCTAAGGTTATCAAGTCACTCACACTTCAATGGACTATTGAACCAGAGTTATGAGATGTCTGGTTCTAGGACATTGAAACCAAGAAAAAATATTTAAAGTATTTTTTCCTTGAGCTTTACAGTGACCACTCCCAGTTCCTCAGAATTTGGTGTTTCACACTTTCCCTTCTGTGCAAGCTATAAATGCACAGAGGTGAGATGCCCTTCCCAAACTGCAGCCCTGCACTGGAGGAATTGCCCTTAGCTCTCCCCAGACCTGCAGCTGACATCAAGGTAAGAGACACACTTGGTACAGGAGAACTGGAAGGCTTTCTTGGGCAGCTGCTGGGAAATGCAGGGGAAGGGAAGGAGGCTTTAGTGTTGGGGTGAGAGCTGCAGCACAGACGGGAGGGTTCTGCTGTGTGCATGTGCACAGACTGAACCCATCTTTAGGGGAGGAGGGGAGGCTGCTGCAGGACAAACAAACCTGAGCAAGGGAGAGGGTGGAGGGGGCCAGTGATACACAATTGTGAGGGATGAATATGAGAGTATTTTACAACTTACTCTTGGCCATACACCTGACCCAACAGACACATCTAACTCGAACAGGGTAGCTGTGGATACATATCTCACTTTGTTTTCCCTCAAAATTGAAAATTCTATGTCATGGCCTCACTCCTTTCCATTTCTGTTTTTCCTCTGCCAAACATGTTCTACTTTTCCTTTTCTTCACAATGCTTCCCATCATTTTGTGTCTGGAGGATAAAGTCTTCTTACAAGCATTGCTTTTTTTCTGTTTTCCTTTTGTGCAGGCTCTCATCCAGCTCCTATAGAAACAAATCTGCCCTCCAGAAGTCCTACTGAGATGGGGAAAATCATCATTTATGAGCATGCCAACTTCCAGGGCTTGTCCAAAGAGTTCACCACTAACATTTCCAATCTAAAAGATGAAGATTGGAATGATATTGTCTCCTCAGTGAAAGTAATTGGCCAGCCTTGGGTGGCTTATGAGCATGTCAATTATGGAGGCCGATTTCTGGTATTTGAGGAGGGAGAATATAACTTTGTTGGTAATGATATGAATGACAAGATCAGTTCTCTGCAGGTGATCACAGATGATCTGCACAATCCCCAGATCACTCTCTACGAACATGTTGATTATCGAGGGAAGAGCAGAATAATAAGAGAAGCAACCATCCTGGGTGCAGGACATGACAATGACATCATGTCTTCCCACAAAGTCCAGAGAGGTGCCTGGCTGCTGTGTGAGCACAGTGATGGAAGTGGATTTCAATACATCGCACGAAAGCATGAACACCTTCCCAATTACAAGGCAATCGATTTCAATGACAAGCTTTCCTTCCTGCGTCCCCTTCGCCCTGGCTGTGGCTGTTAAAATGCAAATCCTGTAGCGCTGAGAAAAGAAACAGCCTGGGCAAGAAATCTGAGACCTTGTTCTCTGCCTCTGCTGCTTGTGTTGCCTTTCCCCCCAGTGTCACAAGACTCCTGAATGTTAGAGCTCTCTGCTTTGCTGCACTGCAGATCTGTACTTCTCTATCCTGCCCTGCACTCTTCTCTCACCCCACAAATGCAAGAATCATCATGCTGGATCATATGAAAGAGTGTCTAAGCTAAGAGACGTGCCAGATGTGTGAAACCTATTGTACCCTCAGGTGGCATTCCAGAGTCCTGGGCTTCGGAATGTAGAAGCATTGCATGTTGTTTCTGTTGCTAAGTGAAGGAGAAAATGTTAGTAGAGAACCAGCACCACTTCCTTTGTAGTTTGCTTTGCAATGCCCTTGTGATTCTGTGGCCTCTTCCATTGACTGTAATCCATCTTGTGTTGGTGCCATTAAAGAATCTTTTGCAATCAGTGGTGAGTCTGTTTTGTGCATCCTTAGTGTAGATAAATATCGCTCTTTCATTGTGAGATGTATCTGTGTATCCAGAGAATGGTCCATGCAAACATTTTGTTTCCTGGGGAATTTTGTCTCCTTCTGGTTTCACCAGTCAGTAACAGTGGGTTCAGGCTTGACTCAAAAAGTCTTGGTCAGCATGTAGATTGTTGCTGATCCTGACCAAACTCTCTCCTGCAGATTGTACCTAGATATCACATGCTTGGATGTATCTCAAGGCAGTGATAGTAGTGATGATATAGTCTTCTACTGCCCTTAACCATATAATAAACAGAATGTTTTCAAAATTTGAATTCTGTAATCCTAATGGTAAAACCAGTTTGGTTTTTTAAACATGTAGTGTCTTGAGAAGGGAGGAGGAATGACATGGTATTTCAGGAACTGGTAAGACACCCACAAATTTACCTGGAAGTGCAGAGTCCCAGCCCTCCTCCATCCCTGCCCAGTGAGAGCTGCACGCCCTGAGCTGTGGATTGTCACAGCTGTCCCATGGCAGCTCTGCACTGCAGGGTTTATCTCCCTCTGTGCCGACCTCCTGCCTGGCACAATTTCCTTGCCCTGGTGGCTGGGCTGCTCAGACAGGAGCTGCACTTGGCCTTTTGGAACCTCACAGGGTGCCCCTGGCACCACTGCTGAAGCTTGCCAAGGTCCCTTTGGATGGTCCCTGAGGAGACACAGGGCTGTCTGTGTGTCTGTCTGTGGCTGCCATGCCCAGCTGAAGCTGGGTTACCTGTGGTGAGACTCGCTGCCTCTCTCAGCTCCCCGTGCCTTCCTGCAGCCTCTCTTCTCCTATTCCCACCCACCAGCACAGCCGTGGCCACTTTCCCAGCATCTCCTGCCCCCTCAGCCCCCTGCAGAACATACTTTTACAGCAGTACAGGAGCAAACCTTCCTGTCCCACACTGCTTTCTCTGCCCTGGCTTCAAAACCAGCATGGGACAATATCTTCCCATTCTCCATCCTGATGTGAGCAGCAGTTTGAAGTAGAAACCCCTCAAGGTTCCTTCCATCCTAAATGCTTCTAGGAGTCCATCCACTCTGCTTGGAATGTCACAGGCACAGCTGCCCCTGCAGCAGAGAGGAGTGCAATCCTACAGAACACCAAAGGAAAGGTTTGAGGAGGGATGTGGATGGAGTGATTTCAGGAACGTTGCATTTCCTAGTGCAAACTTATTTTTATAGCAAAGGATTCTCCTAAGTTTTCAGTAATAAGAAGGGGAAGCGAAGGTGGAGAAGGTCTTTAACCCTTCAGTGGAAGGGATTACATTTGACAACAGAGCAGATCAGAGCTGTTGCTGAATTGGGAACGAAGTCTGATGTAGGGACAATGGAATTTATAAGTGTCCAACAAGTAATCCCGAAGTTATTGTACACATGACTTGATGATGAAGTTTTTCACTGAAAGTGAACAAAGAATGAAATTTGGCAGAAAGTGACAAAGACATTATATCTTCCTTAGATTTCCTGACAGAAAGACTGACTGTGGAAGGAACCTCCCTAGTCCAAGGCCGCCTTCACAGCACAGCTACCTCCAAACATGACCAGGTTACACATGGCCATCTTCAAGAGATTTGTGAACAACTGCAAGGTTGGAGTTACCCTAGGGTCTCTGTCCTTATTTAGCAGCAGACAGGACCCAATGGCAGTCAAAGAACCACTTTCACCCTGAATTTCCTTATGATCTCATAATCCTCCTGGCTCACAGCATCACTCAAGCTCATGACTTAAGGATCAAGACTGGCAAATGCCAGTGTTACCTGACCTCTATTGTTCTTGAGGAATCTTGTGATAAACAAAGGCTCCCAGCTGACAATCCCATATTAGAGGTGTCCATGCTCACAACAAATTCATTGGCTAGTCATTTGCAAAAATAACTCTCCTCCCCTTCCTCTTTCTACAGAGAATCCCAGGAAAAACACACATGCACCTCCCTCCCACAACACACATACACGTGTCACCAATGTCTTCTGGATTTCTGACCCATTTAGAATAAGAATCATGCCTAAGACACATCACAGGGGCTGTATCCACAATTTCATTCCTGACCCATGCTCCTTTCAGAATTCCTGTCTATCAGGGAAAGAAAATCTTTCTGCAAAAGGTACTTTCTGAGCCATGCTGAAAGGATCAGAGAAAAGAGCAGCTTCAGCCTCTCATAACATATTTCCCTGCCTCCCCCAAATAGAAAAGCTATCATATTTCTGTTTGCTCACAGCAGCTCTGTTACTAGTTAAACTGCGCCGAATAATTAATTGTTGGAAGCATTTGAGATCCAAAAGGTCTGCCCCATCTCTTGACTTTCTTTGGCCTGTCTCATCAGGGATTGAACTTCTAGGCAAAATTTCCCTATAGGTTTGCCAGTCAGGAGAGCAGTTTGCTGCCAAACCAAGAAAAGCACAACAAGACTGCAAACTGATTCTGTTAGGAGGTGAAGTTGCAGAGGTGATCTGGTGTTTCATTCATCAAAGTTCCCTCGTGCTTCTCTCCACACAGAGCTTGCTTGGCCATCCTTGCTTGTCTAATGATTTCAGCCACTTGCCCTCTCACACTCACAGAGCTGACTCACTTGACTCACACATCTCAGCTCTTTGGAGCAAGGTCTGGGGAAACAGAAAAGAATCTGTTAGGTGTGATCACCTAACCCCAACTTTCCTGTAGTCTGTGAGCAAAGGATTCTCCTGTTTTGGTTGTTTTCAACCCAACTTACTCCTTCTCTCTACTCATTCTGAATAGTAGCTGTTGCAGTCACTCTTTCCACAAAGGGTTTTCCCTACCAGAAACATGACAGCATTTAATATATGCAACCACTGAGAAATTCATTTTAGTCGTGTCAGAATGGCTTCTTTCTCACTCCTTTCTGTTGCTGGATAAGAAATTGGAGGGCACTTGCATACTGCACAGCAGGAGAACTGCAGGAGCAGGGGAAGGGAAGAGGTGATTCCCATCTCCTCCCAGCAGAGGCCACACCTGGAATATTGCATCTGTTTCAGATGCCCTGTTCAAAGTTAAATGTGAACAAATCGGTGAGAGCCCCATAGAGGCCACTGGATAGCACTGGAGCATCCCATGAACCAGGAGAGTCTCAGGCACCTGGTCTCGTTCAGCCTGGAGAAGGCAAAGCTGAGTGTTCTCAGAGGGGCTCAGCAAAAGGACAGCTGGAAAAAGGCTTAAATGGAAACCTAGGAAAGTCAGACATAAAATAAGGAAGCAAAAATTCATGCCCAGGATTGTTCAGCACTGGCAGAAAGGCCAGAGAGCCCGGGGAATCTCCACCCTTGCAGTTGTTCAGAAATCTCTTGAAGATGGTCATGTGTAACCTGGGCATGTTTGGAGGTAGCTCTGCTGTGAAGAAGGCCTTGGACTAGGGAGGTCCCTTCCACAATCAATCTTTCTGTCAGGAAATCGAAGGAAGACATAAAGCCTTTGTCATTTCTGGTTGATTTCATCCATTGTTAAACTTCAATGAAGAAGTGTCACCATCAAGTCATGTGAACAAGAACTTGGGGATTACTTGTTGGACATTTATAAATTCCATTGCCCCAGCCTCTGGTTTTCTTCCCCATTCCTCCACAGGCTCTCACCTGCTCTCTTGTCAAATGTAATTGCCCATACTGAAGGGTCAAAGTCTTTCTCCACCTTTACTCCATCCTATTATCACTGAAAAAATTTCAGAAATCCCTTCCTAGATTTTTTGGGCTTGACGCTTCTACAGTTGTTTAGATTCTGTCTTTGACTAGAGAAACAAAAATGTACATGAGCAAATGAAAAGTTTCTGACACATTCTCATCCACATCCCTCCTCAAACCTTTCCTTTGGTGTTCTGTAGGATTGCACTCCTCTCTGCTGCAGGGGCAGCTGTGCCTGTGACATTCCAAGCAGAGTGGATGGACTTCTAGAAGCATTTAGGATGGAAGGAACCTTGAGGGGTTTCTACTTCAAACTGCTGCTCACATCAGGATGGAGAATGGGAAGATATTGTCCCATGCTGGTTTTGAAGCCAGGGCAGAGAAAGCAGTGTGGGACAGGAAGGTTTGCTCCTGTACTGCTGTGAAAATACGTCCTGCAGGGGGCTGAGGGGACAGGAGATGCTGAGAAAGTGGCCACGGCTGTGCTGGTGGGTGGGAATAGGAGAAGAGAGGCTGCAGGAAGGCACAGGGAGCTGAGAGAGGCAGCGAGTCTCACCACAGGTAACCCAGCTTCAGCTGGGCATGGCAGCCACAGACAGACACACAGACAGAACTGTCCTCAGCTCATGGGGTGTTAGTGCAACAGAGGAAGGGCAAGGGTTGGCCAAGCAACTCCCTCTCCAGGAGAAGAGACTCTAAGACAGTCCCAGGTCTTTGGAATTAGGCTTGGCAAATTCCCTTTTTATCCTTTGGAGTTCTGGAGATCTCTTATCTTCCTCTTGTAAGAATAGGCTTCTCTATACCATGTGTTTCCTACCTCCAGATATGGGAAATGAGCTACCTGACTATCCAAAGAGTTTCTTGACTTTTCCCAGGTTTCCAGTTAAATCTTGAGCTCAGAGCAAGTCCTTCATGATTTCACCAGGACCTTGCTCATCTTGACTGAAGGGTTATGTTTACAACTGCCATGGAAAGGAAAAAAAAAATCTGAAAAAACTAAGGCAGAGAACAGGAGAGAGCTGGAGCAATGCATAGCACACCAATCAAACAGGTATTTGTAGGGCTTTCTTTAAAATTTTGAATTAAAGTTATTACTTTCTTTTTTATCGGATGAGTAAAAAGACAAGGAATAATTAGAATAAATGCAAGTGACAGAAATCTCCGTGTCCCTCCCTCCCTTCCTCCCACCTTCAGCAAATGTTTTCTACACTTTCTGAGACACTGCAGCTAGAGTAGTTATTGACTTTTATAAGTATAGTAAACTTGCCTGAAGTTAAAGATAGCCAGGCTCTGATATCCCTGGAGACAAATAAATCCCTTTACCTGGTTTTGCCAGGTTAATCCTAACTCACTGCTTTGGCCTTCTTTATCTTTCACTTATGCGAAGGAGAAATATGCCCAAAGCACCAATTTCCAGGCAGTTTCTACTATCAAGAAAAGAAAAATGATGAACTGAATGCTTACATGTTACACCCTAAGAGACACTGCAAGAATCTTCAGGTCACAGTGCCAGAAACAAAGAAATTACATCAACAAAGATGTTCTTGCATTTTTATTTTTCCCCCATTGAATGAAACCACTCCATAGTCTTGACTTCTTTGTTGTGTATGTGTTGTTTTGCCATTGTGCTTCACAACATTCAGGCATTATCCACTACATGCCTAAGGAGCAGCTAGAAAGACAATATTCTTCTATCCTTTAATGGCAGAACCATAAACCATTCAGCCTTAGCTGTAAAAATGCTTAAGCTTTAGCAGAGACTTCTGTCCACACAGCCCTACACAGTAGGGTAGATTTCCTCTGCAGTCACCCTTGGCAAGCACAGGATTTTGCTGGTACTTGGAGCTATATAGATTCCTTGTGCTGATATTCCAAATTTAAAAGTGTTGCAAAAGAGGCCCTGCAGATGTAAAAAGAGGAATATGAAAGTGAGAGACTGGGACCTGAAACCATGGCAAGGTTGACTGTGCTGCTGAATTTGCACATCCTAGAATCACAGAATGATTTTGGCTGGGAGAGGTCTTGAACACCATCTACTTGCAAGCCCCTGCCATGAGCAGGGAGATCTTCCACCAGACCAGGTTGCTCCAAGCCCCATCCAGCCTGGCCTTTGAGAGATGGGTGAACCACAGCTTCTCTGGGCAATCTGTGTCAGTGCCTCCCACTCCTCATCTTGAAAAAATTCTTCCATATGAGCCACTGAAATTTCCCTTCTCTAGATTTCAAAGGCCCCAGTAAAAATCTGCAGAGCTGTCTGCAATACTCCAGGTGGGATTTCACCACCATAGTGGATCACACGGGAAGAATCCCCTCCGCTGACCATTGTGGAGGCCTGTGAGCCTACCAGGGAAGCTTCCAGGGCAATGCTCTGGAAGAATGTACCATAGGCTGCAGGAAAGCCTCACAACATGGGGTGAGGGAAAAGGTTTGCCCTGCAGTGCTCCACAGCATCCTGTAAATGTACCCCAATTTCACCCTTCTCACTGGCCCACTGGCCTTACCTACCTATGTTATCTGTATATGTTACCCAGTTTGGAAAGTTCTCCCTTCCCTGTGTCCCCATTGGTTTTTGTATCCCTGCTTATCCGCCCTCATATTCCCTACAGGTTGTTGCCCTTTGCCGCTCCCACACACCGCCCCTGTACCCTCACACCGTGGGTTCCTGGTGCTCTGCTCTGCCCCCTCTTACCCCATATTTAAACCTGGCCCCACCTTTGTCCTGGGCCTGTTGTCCCTGAGCCCTTCAGCGTGTGGCCTTCATGAACTCCACTGGAATTCTGCACAGCAGACCCTTCCCGTCGCTGGTGTGGGGTGCTGTTCCTACCCTGTGTGTGTGGGGACAGTGTGACTGTCTGTGGGCCCGCCCAAATGGCTTCTGAGGAGCTGCTTTTGGGAAGGCAGCAGCCACTTACCATCTGCTTGAGCTGCTACACTGCTGACCACACCTTTGGCAGCCCACGATAGGGTTGGCTTTCCAGGCTGCAAGCTCACAGGGCTGGCCCATGGCCAGGTTTTCATCCAGCACTGTCCCCAGTTCCTCCTCAGCAGGGCTGCTCCCCCAGACTGCTCTGATCCTGCAGATCAGGAGGTGGAGGCTTTGCTGGAGCTCTGCTGACTGTCTCCAATCACCCCCCTGTCCTTCATGTGCCTACAAAAACCAACACAGAAGTGAAAATTGCAGGCAGTAGTTTGAGATACGGAATTGCTAGCCACACACACGAACAGCCTTGTCAGGATCAATGGAAACCAGTAATGAATGGTGGCCCTGAAGGGTCCCCACTGGCACCAGTGGTGCTCCATGTCTTCATCAGTGGCACAGGCAGTGGGCTGGAGTGCAGCCTGGGCAGGTTTGGAGATGGCTCTGAGCTGAGGGATGTGTCTGATCAGCTGAGGGAAGGGACCATGCAGAGGGCCCTTGGCAAGCTTCAGCACTGGCACCATGGGCACCCTGTGAGGTTCCAAAAGGCCAAGTGCAGCTCCTGTCTGAGCAGCCCAGCCACCAGGGCAAGGAAATTGTGCCAGGCAGGAGGTCAGCACAGAGGGAGATAAACCCTGCAGTGCAGAGCTGCCATGGGACAGCTGTGACAATCCACAGCTCAGGGCGTGCAGCTCTCACTGGGCAGGGATGGAGGAGGGCTGGGACTCTGCTTGTCCAGGTCAATTTGCATATGGCAAAACAGCCCTTGTCATCCCTCCTCCCTTCCCAAGATACTGCAGGTTTAAAACTCAGCACAGTTTTTTTCCACTGGGATTGACCAATCAGTCAATCCAAAGCCATGAGAATTTACTGTTTGATTATGTGATTGGGGCAATGGAAGACTGTTTCACCAGCATGATCCATCCTCTGCTCGATTGTATGAGTTACAATCAAACATCTGATACTTAGGAACAGTCTGCATGGGAGAGTTTGACCAGGATCACAGCAATAATCAACATCCTCACCGAGATTTTAGCACTGCTTGGGTCAAGCCTGAACCCACTGAAACTGAAGAGTGAAACTGGAAGGAGAGAAATCCTTTCAGGGGAAATCCATGTAAAAGTCTCAAAATGACTGCATGGACCCACTCTCTGGATACACAGAGACATCTCACCATGAAAGGGCAATATTTATCTACACTAAAATCCAGACCCACTGTTGCTTGCAAGAGAGTCTTTATTGACACCAACCCAAAAGAGGTTACAGGCAATGGCAGAGCTCAAGGTAGCACAGGGGCTTTGTAAAGCCAATCAGAAAGGGAGGGGCACAAGCAGAGGCAGAGATCAAAGTCTCAGATTTCTTGCTGGATCTGGAGCTGGAGCTACATCCCTCAGGGTCCCAGGATGTGCAGTCTAAGAGTCACGGCCAGGGCGAAGGGGACGCAGGAAGGAAAGCTTGTCATTGAAACCGATTTCTGTGTAATTGGGAACATCTTCATGTGCTCGGGCAAGGTGTCGAGGTCCACTCCCATCGCTGTTCTTACACAGCAGCCAGACACCTCTCTGGACTTTGTGGGAAGAGACAATGTCATTATCTTCTCCCCCAGCCAGGTCGGTGGCTTCTCTGACGATTCTGCTCCTGCCTTTATATTCAACATGCTGGTAGAGAGTGATCTGGGGATTGTGCAGATCATCTGTGATCAGCTGCAGAGAACTGATCTTGTCATTCATCTCTTTCCCAAGAGATTCGTATTCTCCCTCCTCAAAGACCAGAAACTGACCCTTATAGTTGACATGCTCATAAGCCACCCAAGGCTGGCCAATTACTTTCACTGAGGAGACAATATCATTGCAACCCAGAGCTGGTAGGTTGGGAGTGTCCGTGGTGAACTCTTTGGACAAACCCTGGAAGTTGACATGCTCATAAATGATGATTTTCCCCATCTCAGTAGGACTTCTGGAGTTTGGATTCCTTCCTCCAGGAGCTGGATGAAAGCCTGCACAAAAAGAAGACAGAAAACAAACAATGCTTGTAAGAGGCCTGTATGCAGCCGACACAAAATTATGGAGAAGGCAAAAAAGAAAATGTGGAGATCAACACATTTTGAACAAAGGATAAACACAGCAGCAGCTGGAAGGAAGTGTGGGCATGGCATAGAAATTTCAATTTTGAGGGAAAACAAAATGAGATATGTGGCCACAACTACCCTGTTTGAGTTAGATGTGTGTGTTGGTTCAGGTGTATGGCCAAGAGTAAGTTGTAAAATACTCTCACATTCGCCCCTCACAATTGTGTATCACTGGCCCCCCTCCACCCTCTCCCTTGCTCAGGTTTGTTTGTCCTGCAGCAGCCATCTCCTCCTCCCCTAAAGATGGGTTCAGTCTGCGCACATGCACACAGCAGAACCCTCCCGTCTGTGCTGCAGCTCTCACCCCAACACTAAAGCCTCCTTCCCTTCCCCTGCATTTCCCAGCAGCTGCCCAAGAAAGCCTTCCAGTTCTCCTGTACCAAGTGTGCCTCTTACCTTGATGTCAGCTGCAGGTCTGGGGAGAGCTGAGGGCAATTCCTCCAGTGCAGGGCTGCAGTTTGGGAAGGGCATCTCACCTCTGTGCATTTATAGCTTGCACAGGAGTCTTGTGCAACAGCTCAGGTGACAGCATGAAAAGTGACCGAAACTCCCTAAAAGCCAGATCAGACACACCAAAGTACATTGTGACACAGGGGCTGTCGAAGTTTCCCAATACTTCTTGCCCCCTCAGCCCCCTGCAGAACATATTTTCACAGCAGTACAGGAGCAAACCTTCCTGTCCCACACTGCTTTCTCTGCCCTGGCTTTAAAACCAGCATGGGACAATATCTTCCCATTCTCCATCCTGATGTGAGCAGCAGTTTGAAGTAGAAACTCCTCAAGGTTCCTTCCATCCTAAATGCTTCTAGAAGTCCATCCACTCTGCTTGGAATGTCACAGGCACAGCTGCCCCTGCAGCAGAGAGGAGTGCAATCCTACTGAACACCAAAGGAAAGGTTTGAGGAGGGATGTGGATGAGAATGTGTCAGAAACTTTTCATTTGCTCATGTACATTTTTGTTTCTCTAGTCAAAGACAGAATCTAAACAACTGTAGAAGCGTCAAGCCCAAAAAATCTAGGAAGGGATTTCTGAAATTTTTTCAGTGATAATAGGATGGAGTAAAGGTGGAGAAAGACTTTGACCCTTCAGTATGGGCAATTACATTTGACAAGAGAGCAGGTGAGAGCCTGTGGAGGAATGGGGAAGAAAATCAGAGGTTGGGGCAATGGAATTTATAAATGTCCAACAAGTAATCCTCAAGTTCTTGTTCACATGACTTGATGGTGACACTTCTTCATTGAAGTTTAACAATGGATGAAATCGACCAGAAATGACAAAGGCTTTATGTCTTCCTTCGATTTCCTGACAGAAAGATTGATTGTGGAAGGGACCTCCCTAGTCCAAGGCCTTCTTCACAGCACAGCTACCTCCAAACATGCCCAGGTTACACATGACCATCTTCAAGAGATTTCTGAACAACTGCAAGGGTGGAGATTCCCCGGGCTCTCTGGCCTTTCTGCCAGTGCTGAACAATCCTGGGCATGAATTTTTGCTTCCTTATTTTCTGTCTGACTTTCCTAGGTTTCCATTTAAGCCTTTTTCCCGCTGTCCTTTTGCTGAGCCCCTCTGAGAACACTCAGCTTTGCCTTCTCCAGGCTGAACGAGACCAGGTGCCTGAGACTCTCGTGGTTCATGGGATGCTCCAGTGCCATCCAGTGGCCTCTATGGGGCTCTCACCGATTTGTTCACATTTACCTTTGAATAGGGCATCTGAAACAGATGCAATATTCCAGGTGTGGCCTCTGCTGGGAGGAGATGGGAATCACCTCTTCCCTTCCCCTGCTCCTGCAGTTCTCCTGCTGTGCAGTATGCAAGTGCCCTCCAATTTCTTATCCAGCAACAGAAAGGAGTGAGAACGAAGCCATTCTGACACGACTAAAATGAATTTCTCAGTGGTTGCATATATTAAAGGCTGTCATGTTTCTGGTAGGGAAAACCCTTTGTGGAAAGAGTGACTGCAACAGCTACTATTCAGAATGAGTAGAGAGAAGGAGCAAGTTGGGTTGAAAACAACCAAAACAGGAGAATCCTTTGCTCACAGACTACAGCAAAGTTTGGGTTAGGTGATCACACCTAACAGATTCTTTTCTGTTTCCCCAGACCTTGCTCCAAAGAGTTGAAATTTGTGAGTCAAGTGAGTCAGCTCTGTGAGTGTGAGAGGGCAAGTGGCTGAAATCATTAGACAAGCAAGGATGGCCAAGCAAGCTCTGTGTGGAGAGAAGCACGAGGGAACTTTGATGAATGAAACACCAGATCACCTCTGCAACTTCACCTCCTAACAGAATCAGTTTGCAATCTTGTTATGCTTTTCTTGGTTTGGCAGCAAACTGCTCTCCTGACTGGCAAACCTATAGGGAAGTTTTGCCTAGAAGTTCAATCCCTGATGAGACAGGCCAAAGAAAGTCAAGAGATGGGGCAGACCTTTTGGATCTCAAATGCTTCCAACAATTAATTATTCGGCGCAGTTTAACTAGTAACAGAGCTGCTGTGAGCAAACAGAAATATGATAGCTTTTCTATTTGGAGGAGGCAGGGAAATATGTTATGAGAGGCTGAAGCTGCTCTTTTCTCTGATCCTTTCAGCATGGCTCAGAAAGTATCTTTTGCAGAAAGCTTTTCTTTCCCTGATAGACAATTTTTCAGGAATTCTGAAAGGAGGCATGGGTCAGGAATGAAATTGTGGATACAGCCCCTGTGATGTGTCTTAGGCATGATTCTTATTCTAAATGGGTCAGAAATCCAGAAGACATTGGTGACACATGTATGTGTTTTATGGGAGGGAGGTGCATGTGTTTTTCCCGGGATTCTCTGTAGAAAGAGGGAGGGGAGGAGAGAGGTATTTCCAGAACAGACTGGCTAATAAATCTGTTGTGAACGTGCACAACTCTAATGTGGGATAGTCAGGGGCCCTGCTTTTTCTGGGTTAGGTTCAAATACATGAGAGCATGAAGAAGATCTTCAACTTCCAACATTGCAGTCCAGGAAGCTTTGCATTTGTCATCAAATATGTGCTTCCAGAGGGAAAAGTTTTCCTGGAGACTGTAGCACACAATCAGTTTTTACCCTAGCCTCCTCCTCTCATAAACCCTGAGAACACTTAATATCATCCGTCTGAGGTGGTCATTTAGAGCACATGGCACACTCTACTTTTGCCTCTGACCTATTGCATGACAACTTTTCCATGTAGCCAGCTGCCTTTGCTGTTTCTCCTGAATCTCTAAATGGAAAATGTCATTGAGAAGATTTAAAAAAAAAAGGTCTGCAGATTGTCTTCTAGGTTTTCTAGTTTAAACTGCAGATGGTGCTCCCTCTCCAAGGAAAAATTATTGCAAAGAACAATCCAGGAAGCTTTCACCCACGCCAACAGTGTTTCACAAATTGCCCTGCCTTGTGTGCAACCTTGCATCCTAAGTTCACTTTACTGAAGCAATCCCCAAATTCAGAAAACTTCCTGAGTTTCCAGCTGTTCATTAACCAAGCCCCCATGGCTGCAGTGTGCAGTCAGAAGCAACTCCTTTACAATGGGTTTCACTCTCATAATTCCATCATCAAAGTCTTTGCTTTCCAAAGCTGTGGTTTGCACTCAGGTTTGTTAGCAGACCACTTCCAAAGGCAGGCTTGCATATTCCAAAGCCGGGATCCTTATGCTGTTAGGTCAATCCACCCCAGAGTGAATTTACAACAATATTGGCAGTACTTTTGGATCAGGAAATGGCAAAAATGATCAAATGTATCTGACACCAAACCCCTATTCCTTCAGATGGTCCAGAGCTCAGATGTTCACACAAGAGGTAGGAACTGATCCTGCAAGATTGTATAGGGGCTGTATGGCCCCTACATTATGTCTTTAACAAAGAGCCCCTATATCTCATTAGTCTGGTGAAAATACTTGTGAAAACAGCTTCTATAAAATAACCCTTTAATAGCAAAGTAGAACTATTCTCTAATCAACTTCTCTCAGTAACTTTGTGTACTATATAAAACTACAGGCATGTAGTCTGACCATACATAAAATACAAAATTTAACAGAATAATAATATTTTTGATATTAAGAAATTAGGACACACTAAGGATTTATAACACATGGAGTGTAGCATGAAGGTTTACATAATGGTATTTCTTTAGGTAGCAGGTAAGTGCCACAAAAATCACACATGGTCTAATTTAATTAGAATTTCTGTTTCTGTATGGTTAGGCTGCTACCAAGGGTCCTGAGGGACTATTTGTGGATTCAATAAATGGTTAGTAAAAGTTCATTTATTGTTTCTGCAATTTTTCATGAGGACATGCAGGGAAATCATTGCTCTGAAGTATCTGAACTCTGCTAAGATATGATGAAGGGTTTTATTATGGTTCCCTGTGACCTTTATAATTCTCATCTGACTTCATCCAAGCAGGCTCAGGATGAAGAAGATGTATCCAGCTGTGGCACCCAGAAATCATCAATAAAGTACAGGTAAGATCAATCAAGCTCAGGATGGAAATTCTTTATTATCTTAATACATGAGCAGTTTGCTTTGGGCAAATTTTGTATTATGAGGCAGATAATAAAATAAGATAAACTTCAAAGGCAACAGAAAATGGTAATCTATGTGATATATATTTCAGTTTAAATCTTGCTATGGTGAATGACAAAACCATAAATGAAAGTAAAGTTGTGCAAATTCCCCACACGCCTATCACTTCTTCATAGATATCTCATGGATAGAATAAGAACTGACTTATTGTGAAAAGAAACCTTGAAACAACAAAGGTTGGAGCGGTGAAAGCAGTTGCAAAGAAAACACATTAAGAGGTCACCCTTGTTTAGTGTTTAGTTGTTTAGTGTTGTTTAGTGATGCATAAAAACTTATTCTATTATTGAGCCATTTTGTACATTTCTAAGTGTTAAAAAAAAAGTCCCAAAACCAAACCAAACCAACAACAACAAACAAACAAACAAAAACAAAACAAAACAACAAACAACAAAAAACACAACAACAACAACAACCAAAAAACCCACAAAAAACAAAAAAAAAAAAAAAAAAAAAACAAACAAAAAAAACCAAACCAAAACAAACCCCCCAAAACCAAAAAAAGCCCACCACTAAAACAATAAAATCTGTTTTCATTTACTTCAGATTACCTGGTTTGTCCCAACTACAGGCTGCCTTCTTGCTCATCTATATTACACCAAAGACTTTTCAGGCTATGGTACATAAAGAGAGCTGTGTTTTTGCCATCTACTGGCTCCACTTCAGCTGGAGAACCTGCTCGGTAGGGATTAGGCATGTGAAACCATTGCATTTGCCATGGGCATGCTAGCAGGACTGAATGTTTTTCAAACTCTGGGCTCTCTCTTCTATGTTTTCAGAAAAAGCAGTTAATTTGCTTTGGAGGGAAGATAGTTTTATGAGCATTTAATTTAATCTTAATAAGGATGTGCTTTGCATTTCTTCCCTGTTTTTGCTGTAGTTTGGCCTTGACAGCAACACCCGACTGAAAATCAAAAGAGCAATTGATGTGCTGGTGGCCTCACACCTTAGAGAATGAGATTAGAAATGTTCCAAAAAAATAATGTGGGAGTGAGAAGGGTTTTTCAGGGGAAATCAGTGCACAGATGTGTATATTTCTTCCTGTGGAGAAGGATTCAGTTACTAGGAGAGGCTGGGGGAAGAAGCCAGCCAAAGCCTCTGCTCATGCTCCACCCATCCCTAACTTACTGTATCAATTCTGCTGAGACTTTCACACCAGATACCAACGTTTCTGAGACCCCCATCGACATGATCCACAACAGGCAGTGCACCCTGCTTTGAAAGGTGTGAATAATGTCACATATAACAAATTAAATATATGATATATGATTTCTGAAATACATAGTAGATGATTTATATATGATACATGGTATATATACTCTATAATGCATAGTATGTAATATAAAATATGAAACATACAATGTATATATCATATCTTATGAACTCAGTCCTCTGCAATCTCTCTTCTTCAAGACTGGGATATCTGGGAAACCTGAGGGTTTTTATGCTAAGCAGAAAAAATTGGTGAGAGTTTTGCTCCTCTCAAAACCAGCTCCTCTGTCTCAAGATCCCCCTAGCTAATCAGTATTTGTCCAAACGTGATGTGGGAGAGTATAGTTTAATTCAAAATTCACAACTGTCTGATGTCCATGATGGGATCCCTTGTGTTGTCCAATTTGATCCTGTTGCCAAAAGATACACTGGGAGTGCAGTTATAATGCATCAATTCACCGCTTGAGCTGGGAACCAATATTGTCTGAGGAAGCAGTTTCAGGAAAAAACCTATTTCAAAGAACTGTGTTCAGAAGAGGCTTTCTGAAAATACAATTTGTTCAGCAAATAAGTCAAAACAAAGTGGCACAACTACTTCAAAATTAATTTTTCAGCTTAACAAGAAGGAAATCACCTAAATACTGAAATGTAATTTTAAATTGTAGTGAACAAGAACAGGTGACCAGGCATTCCAGTGCTGTGTTCTGACCATGTATGTCATTAAATGGTGTGTCAAGACTTCATTATGCCTGTAGGTGGAACCTTGGCATGAAAAGCAGCTGGGTGACAAGGGAGCACTGCTTTGTCTTTTAGCAGTCGACTGTTAGCATCCTGCACATACATTACAGAATACAGGAAGCAGGTATGCCTGCTTGTCATCTGGTTTCCCTAATTTGTACATTTGGCATTGAGCTAAACCAGCCTGGTCTTGTTCTGTGGTTGGTTCTGCCTGTGACATAGTAACTCTTCATACCACCTTTCTGAGGACAGGTTATCTGCTTTACAGGCTTTACAGGACGGACACGTTCAAGACTGCTCTTGCTAAAGGCACCAACAGAGGTACTCTCATAACTGACCCAAGAGAGCCCTGCAGCCCAGTGAGCCCACGTAATTTGGGAATCTGTCCTCAGAGGTGCCCACGGGTCGGCTTCCACATGGCAGTGCAGCATGGCATAGAAAACTGCTCTGCAGCCTAAATGGGTGTAAGGGGCAGTGTGAGGCTGCACCCGAGTGAATGGACCCTGCTGTAAATCAGCTGCTCCCATCGCACCGACTGGTCCCTACCAACACTCTGGGACCCAAATCCACACCTCTCTTTAGGGCAGTGCTGTGCCCTACAGACACAGCAGCTCGTGCTGGCCCCTGGTCAGAGGGACACAGGACTGTACACAGGGACTTTGTGTGCACTCTTCGGGTGGGCAAGGGAGCAGGGTGACTGATGTGGGAACTGCTGGTTGGACTGAGGCAACAGAGTGAACCTGGAGCTTGTGACAGGCCTTTTACCCCATTTGGGTGTAGACCCCAGTCACACAGGATTTTATCTGTACTGTCACTTTTCAGCAATTGGATTTTTCAAATGCCAGACTTAATAAATCTTATTTTTCATTTAATTGTCAAAATCTTTGAAAGTTCTGCACTTCTGCTGTGTAAGAGAGGGAACCTTTATCCTAGAAGAAGGTGTTGAGAGAAGATATCTGGAAAAAATCTTTTTCTGAATTTCATGGATGAAGTACCTTTGTCCTGGGGTCTTATTACTGATAATTCTGTCATTTGAGAAACTCCCTAATGACCCTAATAACTGTGGATGAGTGACAGGTTTGTACAAGTAAAAAGTGACACTTTTCTACCAGGCTACTGCATTCCCACCTGCATCTTCATGTTTGTTACTCCATAAATCAGCAGGATCTCCTCTCCTGCTAAAATAGTTCAGACACTTTAGTTTTTCAATCTTTAACATAAAAAGGATAGGTGACCCATGGGCTGAAACAACAGAGTGCTGGCACTGTTTCTTGTAGATTTTCTCCCTTTCTTGGCATACTGGATCATTACCCTTTCTGGGGCTGCTCTTTTCCACCTCCATAGATAGCACTTTTTTGGCTACTTGTTCATTAGGACACTTCTTCTCATGCCCCTAAGATGAAGACTTGCAGTCCTCATATATTTGTGAATGAGACACATATGCGGCAGAACATGAGGGGGTGCTTGTTTAAGAAATTTGCCTGTGGCACCCTTTGACAGCAGAGCTGTCATCCAAAAGGGTGTTGAAGACAGGTGGAATGGGCTGACAAGGACCCTTCTGAAATTTGAAGTGGACAAAGTCCTTCATCTGGGAAGGAAGAACCCCTTGCAATGACACGTGTTGGGCACTGAATGACTGGGGAGCAGCTCTGCTGAAAAGGACCCTCTGATTTTTGTAGGCACCAAGCTGAACATGAACCAAGTCTGCCGTGGCAGCAAAAATGACCAACAGCATCCTGGGCTATACTAACAGGAGCCTAAGTCAGCAGATTAAGGGGCTCATTGCTTCTTTGGCAGCGATTAGAACACTGCATCCAGTTTTGGGTAATGTAGCATAAAAAAAAATTGATAAAGGAGGGCCACAGAAAAGGTCAGTGGACTGCAGCATTTGCCCTGGGAGGAGAAGCTGGGGAATATGGCATGTTCAGCTGGAAAAAAATGTTTTGTTGGGACCTAACAGCAGCTTTGCAATACTTACAAGCAAATTACTGAGAAGATGAAGCTAAACTTTTGAGAGTGCATAGTGTGGGAGGATGAAAATGTGAGAGACATAAAACAAACCAAGAGAGCTTTCAATTGACATAGTGAGAAACATTTTTTTGATGATGTCAGTAAATTTTAAATCACACCACCTAGAGAAGTTGTGTAGTCTGCATACTCAGGGGTTTTCAAGACCTGATGGGATAAAGCCACCAGCAAACATAATTCACCTCATGGTTGTCCCTGTGTTGAGCAGCTGACTGGACCCAGTAGCAACCAGAGATCACTGCCAGCTTCAATTATCCACCAATCCTACAGTCCTCTTGGCTCCCTGGATCATTCAAGCTCATCATGTAAGACAGGCAAATCCCAGTATTTCCTGATCCACATTGCTCCTGAGGAATCTTGCTAGAAATAAAGATGATCGATGTCCCCTGTCCTCCCTTCTATTCAGCCTTGTCTGACTGATGCTGTCCTGATGGGGATTTCTGTACACTGACATTGTCTCAGTGAGTCTAATGAGCTTCTTTGCATTGTCCCTGCATTCAGCAATTAATGTGTCCCTGCACTTTGTCTCTCCTCAGTTTAGTGTTTGGGGCTTTCTTGGTCAGGTTGGTTTTTTGGAGGCAAAATTTTCAGGATGTTGTTCTGCTGCTTTCAAGAGAGTAGAAATCAACTCACATCCAACCACAAGTGCAAGAAAAAGAGAACTGTGAGGGCATCTGCGGATCTGTGGGATTTCAACACACAAGATGCTCTTCTGAGAAAGCCCCTGATAGTTGCTACAAACAGCTGATTAGGATCAAAAGTAAAAGGAAAGAACACTGAAGTTACACCAGGGTGTTCAGCCCCAGGAACTCCTCCTGCTCAGCTACTGAGCCCATGCTGTAGAAGCATTATCTGAAGCATTTTCTTCAGAATGAATTGGGAAAATGTCTGGTGCTGTATTTAGCACAATAATATGGAAAGAAACACCATGTCTAACTGGATTCAAGTGTTTAAATTGAAAACTGACAGTATAAAGCACCATTTAAAACATTCAGTACTTTGTACAAGATAAATATATGCAAAGATCCATGGTGGTCTTTTGCCTTGCTTCTGCTTTAAAACTCTGACTGAAACTGGCTTCACACCATGCCAGAAGGTCTCTATTTACATCCTCTTTCTGGGTTCTACACTGTGACCTTCTTTCTGCTTTTGAGACAACAATATTGATGGTTTTGATTATTATTGATGGTATGAGAGTACCATCTATTACTATACATAAATATGTGATTACATATGTCACAGAATGAGAGAGATGTTTGGGCTGCAAGGGACCCTAAAGACCCCTTCGAGGGACAAGGCATCCACACTTTCAGAGGGCTGAACATGAGGCAGCTGTGCCCAGGTGGCCAAGAAGGCCAATGGCACCTGGCCTGGATCAGCAATAGTGTGGTCAGCAGGACCAGGGCAGGGATTGTCCCCCTGTGCTCAGCACTGGTGAGGCCACACCTGGAATCCTGTGCTCATTTCCTCAGTGCAGAAAAGACAGTGAGGGTCTGGAGTGAGTCCAGACAAGGGCAACAAGGCTGGTGAAGGGTCTGGAGCACAGGTTTGATCAGGAGCAGCTGAGGGAACTGGGGGTTGTTTATCCTGGAGAAAAGGAGGCTCAGGGCAGATATGTTTTCTCTTGATAAAACCTGAAAGGAGCTTGTGGTAAGGTAGGGGTTTGTGTCTTCTCCAGGCAATTAGTGGTGGGACAAGGGGAAATGGTCTTCAGTTGTGCATAGAGAGGTTCTGGCTGGATATTAGGAAACAGTTCTTCAAAACAAGAGTGGTTAAGCTTTGGAATGGGCTGCCCAGGGAAGTGATGGGGTCACCATCCCTGAAAATATTCAAAACACAAGTAGATATGGCCCTTTGCAATATGGTTTAATGGGCATGGTGGCATTTGGTTGAAGGCCAGATTTTATGGTCTTGATGTCCTTTTCCAACATTAATGATACTGTGATTGTAAGGGGAAGAGGGAAAAGAAAACCAAAAATGTTACATGAATGTCACCAATGTCAGTTGAAAATCTTCCATCAAAACTCTTAGGAAGACTAAGGTTGTGTATTCAGTATTCTTCCCAGAAAAGTAAAAATGTAAACTCCAACAGGCAGGACATTCTACAGTATATGTGTCTCAGAATACTTTGGTATATTTTTAGTACTGTGATTTCATTTTCTTCTGGAGGAGAAGGACAGACAAGTAATGAACTTTCCAGTTTTCAAGTCAATCATGCTTCAACGGACTTTTGAAAGAGAGGAAGATGATGTCTGATTGTTGGAACATCTAATCTAGGATAGGATAGTTAAAGGGTTTTGATGCCTGGGCATGGTACCACTTCTCAGTTCTGTGGGATGGGGTGTTTCACAAGACTACTGTGCAAGCTATAAATGGAGGCTGGTAAAATGCCCTTCCCAAAGTGCAGCCCTGCACTGGAGGAATTGCCCTCAGCTCTCCCCAGACCTGCAGCTGACATCAAGGTAAGAGGCACACTTGGTACAGGAGAACTGGAAGGCTTTCTTGGGCAGCTGCTGGGAAATGCAGGGGAAGGGAAGGAGGCTTTAGTGTTGGGGTGAGAGCTGCAGCACAGACAGCAGAGTTCTGCTGTGTGCATGTGCACAGACTGAACCCATCTTTAGGGGAGGAGGAGATGGCTGCTGCAGGACAAACAAACCTGAGCAAGGAAGAGGGTGGAGTGGGCCAGTGATATGCAATTGTGAGGGGTGAATGTGAGAGTATTTTACAACTTACTCTTGGCCATACACCTGACCCAACAGACACATCTAACTCGAACTGGGTAGTTGTGGCCACATATCTCATTTTACTCTTTTCCTCTAAATACAAACGACTATGTAAAGCCTTCACTCTTGTACTGATGGTGTTACATTTATTCATTGTGTCAATTTTTTTACATTTTCTTTATTTTCCTGTGCTCTCCATAATTTTGTGTAAAGTCTTCTTACAAGCTATTTCTTGTTTTTTGTCTTCCTTTTTGCAGGCTGTCATCCAAGGCCTACTGCAAGAACTCTCGTCCTCAAAAGTCTAACTAAGATGGGGAAAATCATCATTTATGAGCATGCCAACTTTAGAGGTGTGTCCAGAGAAATCACTTCTGACATTTCCAACCTGGGACGTTTGGATTTTAATGATATTATCTCCTCAGTGAGAGTAATTGGCCAGCCTTGGGTGGCTTATGAGCACATAAATTATACAGGCAGGTTACTGGTACTTGAGGAAGGGGAGCATGACTATGTAGGTAGAAGCATGAATGATACCATCAGTTCTCTGCAGATGATCACTGAAGATCTGCATGACCCCCAGATCACTCTCTATGAGCATCCCAACTATCAAGGGAAGAGCAGGGTAATAAGACAAGCAACCAACCTGGCAGCCGGATTTGACAATGACATCATGTCTTCCCACAAAGTCCAGAGAGGTGCCTGGCTGCTGTGTGAGCACAGTGATGGAAGTGGAATTCAATACATCGCACGAGAGAAAGATAACCTTCCACATTATTCAGCGATCTACCTCAATGACAGGCTTTCCTTCCTGCGTCCCCTTCGCCCTGGCCGCTCTTATTAGAATGCAAATTCCCCAAGGCTGAGGAAGATGCAGCACCAGCAAGAAATTTGAGATCTAAATTTCTCCTTCTGCTTGTGTAGCTTTTTTTTCACTGGGAGCTCTCTGCTGTGCTGCATTGCAGATCTGTACTTCTCTATCCTGCCGTGAAGTTTTCCCCCACCCCATAAATGAAAGTTTTATCATGCTTGATCATATGAAAGAGTGTCCAAGCTAAGACACATGCTAGGGATGTATAACCTCATGCGCCCTCAGCTGGCATTCCTGAGTCCTGTGCTATGGAATTCTGAAGCATTGCATGTTATCTCTGTTGCTATGTGAAAATGTAAGTGTAGGGCCAGCAACACTTCCTTTTTAATTTGCTTTGCAAAGGTACCATGGCTTCTGACATTATCTGTAATCCATTATGCATCGGAGCTATAAAACAATCTTTTACAATTAGCAGTGGGTCTGTTTTATGCATCTTTAGAATAAATAAATATTGCTCTTTCATGGTGAGATGTCTCTGTGTATCCAGAGAATGGTTCACACAGTCACTTGCATATTTTTCCTGGATATCTGATGGACAATTGTGTCTCCTGCCAGTTTCACTCTTCAGTAACAGTGGGTTCATGCTTGACCCAACCAGTGCTAAAATCTTGGTGAGGATGTTGATTATTGGTATGATCCTGGCCAAACTCTCCCATGCAGTGTATCTAAATAACAAACTCTTGATAGTATCTCCTACAGTCAAAGTGGTGGATCATGCTGGTGATACAGTCTTGCACTGTCCCAATCACATAATCAAACAGTAAGTTCTCATGACTTTGAATTGACTGATTGATTGATCCCAGTGGAAACAACTGTCTTGTGTTTTTGAACCAGTAGGATCTTGAGAAGGGAGGAGGGATGACAAGGTATTCCATGATGTGTTTTGCCATATGCAAGGTCACCTGGACAAGCAGACTCTCAGTCTGTGTGTCACAATGTACTTTGGTGTGTCTGAATTATTTGGTGTGGCTGATCTGGCTTTTGGGGAGTTTCGGTCACTTTTCATGCTGTCACCTGAGCTGTTGCACAAGACTCCTGTGCAAGCTATAAATGCACAGAGGTGAGATGCCCTTCCCAAACTGCAGCCCTGCACTGGAGGAATTGCCCTCAGCTCTCCCCAGACCTGCAGCTGACATCAAGGTAAGAGGCACACTTGGTACAGGAGAAGTGGAAGGCTTTCTTGGGCAGCTGCTGGGAAATGCAGGGGAAGGGAAGGAGGCTTTAGTGTTGGGGTGAGAGCTGCAGCACAGACGGGAGGGTTCTGCTGTCTGCATGTGCACAGACTGAACCCATCTTTAGGGGAGGAGGAGATGGCTGCTGCAGGACAAACAAACCTGAGCAAGGGAGAGGGTGGAGGGGGGCCAGTGATACACAATTGTGAGGGATGAATGTGAGAGTATTTTACAACTTACTCTTGGCCATACACCTGACCCAACACACACATCTAACTCAAACAGCGTAGTTGTGGCCACATATCTCATTTTGGTTTCCCTCAAAACTGAAATTTCTATGCCATGCCCACACTTCTTTCCAGCTGCTGCTGTGTTTATCCTTTCTTCAAAATGTGTTGATCTCCACATTTTCTTTTTTGCCTTCTCCATAATTTTGTGTCTGCTGTGTACAGGCCTCTTACAAGCATTGTTTGTTTTCTGTCTTCCTTTTGTGCAGGCTTTCATCCAGCTCCTAGAGGTAGTAATCCAAACTCCAGACGTCCTACTGAGATGGGGAAAATCATCATTTATGAGCATGTCAACTTCCAGGGTTTGTCCAAAGAGTTCACCACGGACACTCCCAACCTACCAGCTCTGGGTTGGAATGATATTGTCTCCTCAGTGAAAGTAATTGGCCAGCCTTGGGTGGCTTATGAGCATGTCAACTATAAGGGTCAGTTTCTGGTCTTTGAGGAGGGAGAATACGAATCTCTTGGGAAAGAGATGAATGACAAGATCAGTTCTCTGCAGCTGATCACAGATGATCTGCACAATCCCCAGATCACTCTCTACCAGCATGTTGAATATAAAGGCAGGAGCAGAATCGTCAGAGAAGCCACTGACCTGGCTGGGGGAGAAGATAATGACATTGTGTCTTCCCACAAAGTCCAGAGAGGTGTCTGGCTGCTGTGTGAGAACAGCGATGGGAGTGGACCTCGACACCTTGCCCGAGCACATGAAGACGTTCCCAATTACACAGAAATCGGTTTCAATGACAAGCTTTCCTTCCTGCGTCCCCTTCGCCCTGGCCGTGACTCTTAGACTGCACATCCTGGGACCCTGAGGGATGTAGCTCCATCTCCAGCTCCAGCAAGAAATCTGAGACTTTGATCTCTGCCTCTGCTTGTGCCCCTTCCTTTGTGATTGGCTTTACAAAGCCCTTGTGCTACCTTGGCCTCTGCCATTGCCTGTATCCTCTTTTGGGTTGGTGTCAATAAAGACTCTCTTGCAAGCAACAGTGGGTCTGGATTTTAATGTAGATAAATATTGCCCTTTCATGGTGAGATGTCTCTGTGTAGCCAGAGAGTGGGTCCATGCAGTCATTTTGAGACTTTTACATGGATTTCCCCTGAAAGGATTTCTCTCCTTCCAGTTTCACTCTTCAGTTTCAGTGGGTTCAGGCTTGACCCAAGCAGTGCTAAAATCTTGGTGAGGATGTTGATTATTGCTGTGATCCTGGCCAAACTCTCCCATGCAGACTGTTCCTAAGTATCAGATGTTTGATTGTAACTCATACAATCGAACAGAGGATGGATCATGCTGGTGATACAGTCTTCCATTGCCCCAATCACATAATCAAACAGTAAATTCTCATGGCTTTGGAGTGACTGATTGGTCAATCCCAGTGGGAAAAACTGTGCTGTGTTTTAAACCTGCAGTATCTTGGGAAGGGAGGAGGGATGACAAGGGCTGTTCTGCCATATACAAATTGACCTGGACAAGCAGAGTCCCAGCCCTCCTCCATCCCTGCCCAGTGAGAGCTGCACGCCCTGAGCTGTGGATTGTCACAGCTGTCCCATGGCAGCTCTGCACTGCAGGGTTTATCTCCCTCTGTGCTGACCTCCTGCCTGGCACAATTTCCTTGCCCTGGTGGCTGGGCTGCTCAGACAGGAGCTGCACTTGGCCTTTTGGAACCTCACAGGGTGCCCATGGCACCAGTGCTGAAGCTTGCCAAGGGCCCTCTGCATGGTCCCTTCCCTCAGCTGATCAGACACATCCCTCAGCTCAGAGCCATCTCCAAACCTGCCCAGGCTGCACTCCAGCCCACTGCCTGTGCCGCTGATGAAGACATGGAGCACCACTGGTGCCAGTGGGGACCCTTCAGGGCCACCATTCATTACTGGTTTCCATTGATCCTGACAAGGCTGTTCGTGTGTGTGGCTAGCAATTCCATATCTCAAACTACTGCCTGCAATTTTCACTTCTGTGTTGGTTTTTGTAGGCACATGAAGGACAGGGGGGTGATTGGAGACAGTCAGCAGAGCTCCAGCAAAGCCTCCACCTCCTGATCTGCAGGATCAGAGCAGTCTGGGGGAGCAGCCCTGCTGAGGAGGAACTGGGGACAGTGCTGGATGAAAACCTGGCCATGGGCCAGCCCTGTGAGCTTGCAGCCTGGAAAGCCAACCCTATCGTGGGCTGCAAATGGTTAATCAGCATGTGAAGTGAGGGAGTTCTTCCCCTGTGATCCACTATGGTAAGATCCCACCTGCAGTACTGCAGGCAGCTTTGCAGATTTTTACTGGGGCCTTTGAATTCTAGAGAAGGAAGATTTCAATGGCACATTTGATAGAATTTTTTCAAGATGAGGGGCGTGAGGCACTGACACAGATTGCCCAGAGAAGCTGTGGTTCACCCATCTCTCAAAGGCCAGGCTGGATGGGGCTTGGAGCAACCTGGTCTGCAGCTGATCTGGTGGAAGATCTCCCTGCTCATGGCAGGGGCTTGCAAGTAGATGGTGTTCAAGACCTCTCCCAGCCAAAATAATTCTGTGATTCTGTGATTCTAGGGTGTGCAAATTCAGCAACACAGTCAACCTTGCCATGGTTTCAGGTCCCAGTCTCTCACTTTCATATTCCTCTTTTTACATCTGCAGGACCTCTTTTGCAACACTTTTAAATTTGGAATATCAGCACAAGGAATCTATATAGCTCCAAGTACCAGCAAAATCCTGTGCTTGCCAAGGGTGACTGCAGAGGAAATCTACCCTACTGTGTAGGGCTGTGTGGACAGAAGTCTCTGCTAAAGCTTAAGCCTTTTTACAGCTAAGGCTGAATGGTTTATGGTTCTGCCATTAAAGGATAGAAGAATATTGTCTTTCTAGCTGCTTCTTAGGCATGTAGTGGATAAGGCCTGAATGTCATGAAGGACAATGAAAGAATACCACACGCATGAAAGGAATTCAAGATTATGGAGTGGTTTCATACAGTGGAAAAAAAAAAATCTTAGAGTATCCTTTTTGATGTAATTTCCTAGTTTCTGACACTATGTCCTGAAAATTCTTGCTATGTGTCAATTTAAGGTGTAAATGTATATACACTCAGGTAATCTTTTACCTTTTGTTTGCAGTATAAAGATTTATAATGATTGAGAGCCTGTAGAGGGAGGGAATGGTATTTATAAAGCTCCAAGAAATAATCAAAGTTATTGTGCACATGCCTTGATGATGATAGTTTTTCACTGAAGTTGAACAAAGGATGAAATCAGGCAGAAGGTGACAAAGGCTTTTAAGTCTTTATTATAATAACTGACAGAAAGATTTATTGTGGAAGGGACCTCCCTAGTCCAAGGCCTTCTTCACAGCAGAGCTACCTCAAACATGACCAGGTTACACATGGCCATCTTCAAGAGATTTCTGAACAACTGCAAGGGTGGAGATTCCCCAGGGTCTCTGACCTTTCTGCCAGTCCAGAAAATCCCTTAGGCTAATATTTTTTTTCTTTTTTTTCAGTCAGAGCTTCCCTGTTTTCAGCTAAAACTCTTTTCTAGGTGTTCTTTTGCTGTGCACCTCCCTTAGCCTTGTCTCTTCCATGGCTGAGAAACATTTCCTCGATGAAGTCAGCTAATTTTAAATCAAACCACTAGAGATTACAGATTCACAGAATCACAGAATCACTAGATTGGAAAAGACATTTGAGATCATCCATGCCCTAACACCTCAACTCAACCACAGCACTGAGTGCCACATCCAGTCTTTTTTAAAATACATCCAGGGATGGTATTTCCACCACTTCCCTGGGTAGATGATTACAATACTTTATCACTCTTTCTGTAAAAACTTTTTCCTAACACCCAAGCAAAATTTTCCTTGGTGCAGCTTGAGACTGTGTCCTCTCATTCTGTCAGTTGCTGCCTGGAGAAACAGACCAACCCTCAGCTGGCTACAACCACCTTTCTGTTGTAGAGAGTTATAAGGTCACCCCTGAGTCTCCTTTTCTCCAGCCTAAACAAACCCAGCTCCCTCAGTCATTTCTCACAGGGTTTGTGTTCCAGTGTTTGTGTTCCACATACTCAAGACCTGATGGGATAAAGCCACCAGCAAACATAATTCACCTCATGGTTGTCCCTGTGTTGAGCAGCTGACTGGACCCAGTGGCAACCAGAGATCACTGCCAGCTTCAATTATCCACCAATCCTACAGTCCTCTTGGCTCCCTGGATCATTCAAGCTCATCATGTAAGACAGGCAAATCCCAGTATTTCCTGAGCCATATTGCTCCTGAGGAATCTTGCTAGAAATAAAGATGATCAATGTCCCCTGTCCTCCCTTCTATTCAGCCTTGTCTGACCGATGCTGTCCTGATGGGGATTTCTGTGCACTGACATTGTCTCAGTGAGTCTAATGAGCTTCTTTGCATTGTCCTTGCATTCAGCAATTAATGTGTCCCTGCAATTTGTCTATCCTCAGTTTAGTGTTGGGGCTTTCTTGGTCAGGTTGGTCTTTTGGAGGCAAAATTTTCAGGATGTCGTTCTGCTGCTTTCAAGAGAGTAGAAATCAACTCACATCCAACCACAAGTGCAAGAAAAAGAGAACTGAGAGGGCATCTGCGGATCTGTGGGATTTCAACACACAAGATGCTCTTCTGAGAAAGCCCCTGATAGTTGCTACAAACAGCTGACCATTATTGAAAGTAAAAGGAAAGAACACTGGAGTTACATGAGAGTGGTTCTTCTGTGGAAAAAGCCCCAGTTCCAGGATTTCTTTCTGGCCAACTCACTTTTCCAGCGCTGTGTGCAGGGATAACTCAGCATGAGTGGAGTTCAGCCCCAGGAACTTCTCCTGCTCAGCTGCTGGATCTCAGCTTGCAGAGTCTCTGTTGTGAGCTGCTTTTCCAAGTGCCACTGCCCAGGTTTTAGGAGCAGCCCGTGCTGGGCTTGGCTGTGTGACCCAGGGACAGGCACATACACATGTGCATGGAAAGGACACGGACATGGCCGACTGCACCAGCTGGCACACACCAGGGGCTGCCCTCAGCCACCCCACACTGACACTACCAGCCCTCCCACAGAATGGAATGGAAGAGACACAGCCCCATCTCCTCCCTCCTCTGCAGATCATCCACAGGGAAGCCTGCTAGTGAAGACCTGCACACCCTCACTCTCCACATCCACAAGCACCTTCACAGGTGCTTCCAACAGGACTGAGGGCCCTCAGCCTGTCCAGTCTCATCCCTGGCCCTGGGCTCTCTGGCCAAAGGACACTTTGGTGTCCCCTTCTCCCTGGCTAGTGCAGCTTGGTGCTTGCAGCCAGCCCACACACTATTTTCATCAGTGTTCTGGCAGTCATGAGTGCCTTGAATCCCAGCACAAGTCTCCTGCCTGTCTGAAATCCCTGTCTATATCCATACCCTACTTGCTGGCTGCTCCAGCTCAAACTTTGCTGGCAAATCACACCATTATAACTTCTCTTGAACTGAAAATGTCTTTATTTGATATAGTTCATGAAACAGAGGCTGTCCATACCATGAGAGGTATGTTCCACTTACCCTTACAAGCTTGTCTTCCCACGCTTTAAATATCACAAGTGGTGGAAGCCTATGGAGCAAGATGTGTCTTAGCAGGACAGAAGGAGACACTTGTAGAGCTGGTGAATGAAGGGGGAGAGACACCAAGGCTCAACAGACCAATCTATTGAGTTTGGCCCCATGCAGGGACCATGCCTCTTCAATCTGGTCGTGCAGACCCTGTGCCCTGTAGCAGCCTCTCTGTCACGTCTCAAAAACGTGCCTCTGTCACAGCTGAGGTGTTAATGCAAGTCCAGCCGTGGCTTCCCTGCCAGAGCACCACTGCTCTGTGCCACGCAGTGCTCAAAGCCTGGGGAAGACACTCTTAGACCCAACACCCAGACACCCAGGTCTCAGAGTTCTCTCTAACTTTTCCCCAGCTTCTATTTGTGATAGTGGTTGGGCTGCTGCAGTTTCCACTGAGCAGACATCATAGCATCTTTCAACACAAATGCAAGCAGAAATTAAAAACCAGTCAAAGAAGCAGAGAATCCATCTTCACATCCTGTTACATTTGTGCTAAAAATTCATTTTATACAAATGTAGATTTTCATGAGAATTTAAAGTGACAACATATAACATTTTGTGAAAATATAAACCAGAAATATTTTAAACAACTGACAAATCAACAAGGGTTCATAGCTGACTTTGGGAAGTGTTCCAGTGATGACTTTGTAAAATTGTTCAGAATGTCTGTGAGTTAATTTCAAAACTAGCAGAGAGGAAGCGCAACCTCCAGCAGCATGATCCTGTAAAGTAAGTTCCTACTGATAAGTGACCAAAGGCACTTATTTAAAAATGCAGAAATAGAGCTGATTCTACAATTTATTGTTAATTTAATTCAAGTCAGTAACTCATTAGATGGTATTTCTGGTACTTGGAAGTTGGTCATGAGCCCCAGAGCAGAACAAGTCAGACCAAAGCACCTTGAAAGACAGTGACCAGAGACAGGATGGGCAGAGTCCTGGGGACACACACTACAGAATTCCTGGCAGAAGAGTTTATGGGATTCTGTCTTCTGCAAAGCAGAGTTCCAGTAGGAGCCAGTGAGAGCATAGTGTGGCATTTGGGAGAACCAATAACTTGAAGGAGGAAATAATTTGTAAGAATCTAGAGAAGAAAATAAAGGAAAATGGGGAAACGCTGATAGAGGAAAAACATTAAAAATAAGTATTATCTGAAGCTTTTACTTCAGCCTGAATCGGGAAAATGTTTGGAGTCATATTTAACATAGCAAGATTGCGGCTTAACATGTTTGTGAAAGAAGCATGCCTAACTAGATGCAAGTGTTTAATTTCAAAACTGAAAGTATAAAGCACTACTTAAAATAAAACTGCATTGAGTGCAAAATAAATGTCTGAAAATACCTATGTTTCTTTTGCCTTGCTTCTGCTTTAAAATTCTGACTTTGAAGCTGGCTTTACACCATGCCAGAAGGTCTCTATTTACATCCTCTTTCTGGGTTCTACACTGTGACCTTTCTGCTTTTGAGACAACAATATTGATGGTTTTGATTATTATTGATGGTATGAGAGTACCATCTATTACTATACATAAATATGCGATTACATATCTCACAGAATGAGAGAGATGTTTGGGCTGCAAGGGACCCTAAAGACCCCTTCAAGGGACAAGGCATCCACACTTTCAGAGGGCTGAACATGAGCCAGCTGTGCCCAGGTGGCCAAGAAGGCCAATGGCACCTGGCCTGGATCAGCAATGGTGTGGTCAGCAGGACCAGGGCAGGGATTGTCCCCCTGTGCTCAGCACTGGTGAGGCCACACCTGGAATCCTGTGCTCATTTTGGGTCCCTCAGTGCAGGAAAGACAGTGAGGGTCTGGAGTGAGTCCAGACAAGGGCAACAAGGCTGGTGAAGGGTCTGGAGCACAGGTTTGATCAGGAGCAGCTGAGGGAACTGGGGTTGTTTATCCCGGAGAAAAGGAGGCTCAGGGCAGATATGTTTTCTCTTGATAAAACCTGAAAGGAACTTGTGGTAAGGTAGGGGTTTGTCTCTTCTCCAGGCAATTAGTGGTGGGACAAGGGGAAATGATCTTCAGTTGTGCATAGAGAGGTTCTGGCTGGATATTAGGAAACAGTTCTTCAAAACAAGAGTGGTTAAGCTTTGGAATGGGCTGCCCAGGGAAGTGATGGGGTCACCATCCCTGAAAATATTCAAAACACAAGTAGAAATGGCCCTTTGCAATATGGTTTAATGGGCATGGTGGCATTTGGTTGAAGGCCAGATTTTATGGTCTTGATGTCCTTTTCCAACACTAATGATACTGTGATTGTAAGGGGAAAAAAAAAAAAACTAAAAAAAGAAAAAGCTACGTAAATGCCCTCTATGCCACCTTGATAATTCCCAACAAAACTCTTACTAAAGCTAAGGTTGTGTATTAGATATGCTTCCCAGAAAAGCAAAATGTAAACTGCAACTGGCAGAAACATTTTACAGTACGTGTCAAACTATTTTGATACCATTATATTACTTTGATTCCATTTTCTCATGGAGGAGAAGGACAAACAAGAATGGAACTTCCCCCATTTCATCAAGTCACTCATGCTTCAAGGGACTTTTGGACAAGAGGAAGAAGATATCTGATTGTAGGACCATAGAAAGCAAAATATGATAGATAATGAGTTTTGATCCCTGGGGGTAATATTGGATGCTTTCAGTTCCGTTGACAGGGGTGCTTTGCAAGACTCCTGTGCAAGTATAAATGAGGCAGATGAGAAGCCCATCACAACCAGCCCTGCACTGGAGGAATTGCCCTCAGCTCTCCCCAGACCTGCAGCTGACATCAAGGTAAGAGGCACACTTGGTACAGGAGAAGTGGAAGGCTTTCTTGGGCAGCTGCTGGGAAATGCAGGGGAAGGGAAGGAGGCTTTAGTGTTGGGGTGAGAGCTGCAGCACAGACAGGAGGGTTCTGCTGTGTGCATGTGCACAGACTGAACCCATCTTTAGGGGAGGAGGAGATGGCTGCTGCAGGACAAACAAACCTGAGCAAGGGAGAGGGTGGAGGGGGCCAGTGATACACAATTGTGAGGGGTGAATGTGAGAGTATTTTACAACTTAGTCCTGGGCCTACACCTGAACCAACACACACATCATGACCTCATCTTTTCCAGCTACTTCTATGTTTATTCTTTGTTCAAAATGTTTTATTTTTCCTTTTTCCCTTTTTCCCTCCCGTGCATCCATAATTTTGTTTCAAGGTCCAAAAGGCTTCTTACAAGCATTGCCTGTTTTCTGTCTTCCTTTTCTGCAGGCTCTCATCCCGCTCCTAAAGGAAGAAATTCAAACTCTAGAAGTCCTACTGAGATGGGGAAAATCATCCTTTATGAACGTACCAACTTCCAGGGTATGTCCAAAGAATTCACCTCTGATATTGCCAATCTAAGAGATGCAGATTGGAATGATCTTGCCTCCTCAGCTAAAGTAATTGGCCAGCCTTGGGTGCTTTATGAGCATTCAAATTATGACGGCCGATTTCTGGTACTTGAGGAAGGAGACCATACCTTTTTTCCACCAAGGATGGCTAAGACGATCAGTTCTCTGCAGATGATCACTGAAGATCTGAGCAATCCTGAGATCACTCTCTATGCGGATCCCAACTATCAAGGGAAAAGCAGAGTAGTAAGAGAAGCAACCAACCTGGCTGCAGGACATGACAATGACATCATGTCTTCCCACAAAGTCCAGAGAGGTGCCTGGCTGCTGTGTGAGAACAGTGATGGAAGTGGATTTCAATACCTTGCTCGAGAACGTGAAAACTTTCCAAATTACAAGGCAATCAAGTTCGATAACAAGCTTTCCTTCCTGCGCCCCCTTCGTGCTGGCCGTTCTTACTAGAACGCAAATCCTCCAAAGCTGAGGAAAGATGCAGCTCTGGCAAGAAATTTGAGACCTTAATCTCTGCCTCTGCTTTTGTCACATTCTTCGTGATTTTTTTTAAATGACCTTGTGATATCATGGCTTCTGCTATTGTCTCTAATCCATTTTGTGTTGGTGCCATTAAAGAAGCTTTTGCAAGCAACAGTGGGTCTGTTTTATGTACTATTTATTGTAGATAAATATTGCCCTTTCATGGTGAGATGTCTCTGTGTATCCAGGGAATGTTTTGTACAGTCATTTTGAGGCCTTTTTCATGGATGTCTCCTGTAAGATTTTATCTCCCTCCAGTTTCACTATTCAGTAACAGTGGGTTCAGGCTTGGCTCAACCAGAGCTAAAGGCTTGATGGGCATGTTGATTATTGCTGTGATCCTGGCCAAACTCTCACCTGCAGCCTGTTCCTAAATATCACATATTTGATTGCATCTCAAGACATTGATCATACTGATGATATAGCCTTTTACTGCCCAAATTACATAATCAAACAGACTGTTTTCATAAATTTGAATTGACTGAATGCTTGATACCAATGGTAAAATTTCTCTGATTTTTTAAAAGAGCTGCCTCACTTTCAATACAGTTATTGATGCTTCCTTTAATTTCTTCTTGATTTTCTTTGTCAGAGTATTTATCCCCCTTATGCTGCCGTGTTTTCTTGGTAGTACCTTATTTGAGTTTTGGATTCAATAGAGCAATACTATGGCAAAACTTAAATGAGATTCTCCATCCTGCTAAATCAAATCTCAAAAACTGCAAGGCATATTGCTGACAAAAGCAGTAATGAGAGACCTTCTTCCAGAGATCTGTAGAGGTCATCAGAAAAATAAATGTGCCACAGTCCAATGTACACAGGTGCAGCAGATTATTCTTTAAGGAATTCCCCTCATTGGAGCAAACTTGCCTTTGTCATTTGTGTGGCCCCAAAGCCCTGTTCCTGTTCACACAGTCCCACGGATTAACAGAGTGCAGTTCACCTAGGTAAACACCATCAGCCCTAGAGCTCAGCACAGACTCATCATGGATCCCCAGGCCCCTGTTTATGATCTCTATGCCCCAGAGGCAATTGCACTCAAACTAGACCTGGTGCTGTGAGACACCCTCCCAGTGCAATGTGACCTAGGGGATGTTGTGGTTTGACACTGGCCAAACACCAGGCACCCACGAAAGCCACTCACTCAACCTCCCCTGCTACAGCTGTACAGAGGAGAGAAACATTTAACAAAGGCTTCATTAGCTGAGATAAGGACTGGGAGGAAACACTCCAAGGGAAAAACAGGCTCAACTTAGAGGTACAAAGTGAGTTTATTACTCATAACATTAGAGCAGGATAATGAGAAGTAAAATAAGCCCTCAAGAACACCTTTTCCCCCCTAGCCCCTCTGTCCCACTGACAGCGCAGGGAGACAAGTGGGTGGGGGTTTGGTCAGTTAGCCACCCAAGGTTTTCTTCCCCTGTGCAGCGGGAGAAGTTCTTTCCCTGTGAGACCATGGGGTCCCTCCCACAGGAGGAAATTCTCTGTGAACTTCTCCAGTGTGGTTCCAATCTCCCAAGCTGCAGTCTTCCCAAAACTGCTGTGGCATGGGCCACTCTTCCATAGGGCACAGTTCTCCAAGAACAGGCTGCTCCAGCCTGGAAGCAGGGTCCTCTCTTTCCACCAGGTCTCCCACTGGATCACAGCCTCCTCCACGTGTCCACCCACTCTGGCATGGGCATCTTCCCCACAAGCTGGTGGATCTCTGCATTCTCCATGGGCTGCAGGGGCACAGCTGCTTCACCATGGTCAGCACCACAGCCTGCAGAGGAATCTTTGCTGCGGCACCTGGAGCTCCTGCCCCTCCTTCTCCACTGATGTTGCTGTCTCCATGTTTTTTTCCCTCACATGTTCTCACCTGCTCCTCTTCTCTATCTGGTATTAAAACTGCACCCCTACCTTTGTTTTGGTTTCTTCTTAAATATGTTTTCACAGAGGTGTCACCAACATCTCCCATTGGCCCAGCCTTGGCCAGCAGGATGTCCATCTTCAAGGCCATCAGGGACTGACTCTGCTGGACATGGTGGAAGCCTCCAGCAGCTTCTCACAGAAGCCACCTCTGTGGCCCTCTCACTACCAAAAACCAGGCCATGCAAAGCCAAGACAGGGGAATAAAGCAGCTTATTGATGTGGAGCAATTCCCAGTACAGTGACACCCGGGCCCAAGGAGAATGCAGACTGAGGTGTCCTTAGCAGCAGCACAAGATGGAACGAGCTGTTGTACTTGTGCACCACCACAAATCTCTGTCACAAATCTGACAGAGTGATGAACAAGGCAGTAAAACCCAGCTGATTGTCTTTAAATTAAAGGCTGGGGACAAACTCTCTATTGGTATCAGTCAAGCCATGGCCTACCATGGCCTTCCCCACAGGAAATCACAGCAAATGTATACCAGAGGAGAATCTATAGCATGTTTAAGAGATGACCAGTAACAGCAAGGGGGGTGTCTACCTGTCACTTTATGCTCTCCCTCTTCCTGTGCTCACTCAGGAACCAAGGGCAGGAGATACTAATAGAGTTAGTGACCACCAAGTGTACAGAGCAGACCACAGGTGATGAACTGTTGCTGGGAATCCTGTACTTAGCACATCTTCTCTTGGAAATGCCCATGACATATCAGATGGATTCACAGCCTTGCAATCATCTTCAACACCATCTTTCAGGAGTTGTGAGTGACAGAAATAGGCTGGAAAATCACTCTCGCCTCAGGAGAAGTGCTGATTGTTGAATATGGGAAGTAGAACTGCTGCCTTAGGAGATCAGGATGACTGTGGAAGAAAAAGGCACCTTGGCTAAATAAGCATGTAACCAATAGAATCATAGACTCACAGAATGGTTTGGGTTGGAAGGTGCCTTTAAGGGTCCTCTAGTTCACAGGCAGGAATACCTTTCATTAAATCATGTTGCTCCATCCAACTCTGTCTTATATACTTCCAAGGAAAGGGCATCCACAGTTTCTCTGGGCAACATATTCCAGTGTGTCACCATCTCAGAGTAAAGAATTTCTTCCAAATATCTAATCTAAACCCACCCTCTATCAATTTAAAGCCATTACACCTTGTGTCATCATTGCATGTCCTTTCAAAAAGTCCCTTTTCAGCTTTCTTTTAGTCCCTTTAGGGACTGAAAAGTGCTGTAAGGTCTCCCCAAAACTGCCTCTTCTCCAGGCTGAACAGCCCAAACTGTTTTGGCTTATTTTCTTGGTGGAGGTGCTCCAACTCTTTGACCATCTTCATGGCCTCCTCTGGCCCCCCTCCAACAGGTCTATATTCTTCTTATGTTGGGGCTCCCAGAGCTGGATGCAGCACTCCACTCCAGGTGGGGTTTCACCAGAGTGGAACAGAGGGGCAAAATCTCCTCCCTCACCCTGCTGGCCATGCTGCTTTTGATGCAGCCCAGGACACGTTTGGCTTCCTGGGCTGTGAGTGCTCACTGCCACCTCACATTGAGCTTTTTGTCAGCCAGCATCCCCAAGTTCTTCCCTGCATGGCTGCTCTCAGTCCATTTTTTGCCCAGCTCATGTTTGTGCTTGGGATTGTCTCAACTCACAGGCTGATGTTGCACTTGAACTTTATGAGACCCACCACACCAGCCTGCCAAGACCCCTCTGGATGGCATCCCTTTCCTCCAGCATCTTGACAGCACTGCAGGTCTCTGTGTTATCAACAAACTGATTGTGTGCACCCAATCCCACTGTCCATATTGCCAACAAAGGTGTTAAACAGTCCAGTCCCAATACCAACCCCTGAAGAATGCTGCTCATCACTGGGCTCTATTTGGACATTGAGTCACTGACGACAACTCGCAGTGCGACCATCCAGCCAGATCCTTATCCACTGCAGCAGTCCATCCACCAAATTCATGTCTCTCCAGTTTAGAGATAAGGATGTCATGCTGTACGGTTTCAAATGATTTGCATAAGGAAAGTAGATAATGTCAAACACTCTTCCTCTGTCCACCAATGCTGCAACCTTGTTGTATACATATTTTTTGTTGATATAGACATACTTATTTATAAACATAACATTTTTATTTTACTCTGGAAATAGCTCACCATAAAAGGGATAACTTTTAAGGAAAACAGTCTACAACCAGTACAAGGCATGTTTACCTTTGTTTAACACTGAAAGTTGGCTATCTCACAAATTTTCTCAGCCCCTGTTTAATGCTGATCTGATCATCCATAACACACTTTCAATAGCTTGCTGAAACAAATACATTTTCTTTCCAGCAGGTAGTCCTGTGGTGTGGCAGGTAAGCCTTTCCAAACCCTTGAAATCCCTTTTTTGAAAGAGAAAAGTGGGAAAGCAGCTCTCCTTGCCCAGCCTGGGGAGTTGCAAGGCAGGGGACACCAGATGGGATCCAGGTAGGTCCCCTCCTTACCCTGGGCATAGTCATTGGTATAGCCATTTGGCCGGAGGTAGTTCTGCTTCTCTAATGATGCTCACTTTAATTTCTCCTGATGTTACCAGAGCTCCCATCCAGATTCTTTGTACTCGTCAGTACTACTTCATCCTGTCCTATCTGGATGCCTTGGAGAACTTGCTTAGGTCAAGCCTGAAAATAGCAGGGAGCTTAGCAAAGTCTGAACTTTGGGAGTTAGAACTAGATGGTTTTTAAGATCCCTTTCAACTCAAACCATTCTGTGATTCTCTAAACCAGGGTAAGGAAAATGGTCCGTCAGGGTTGCTTGAGCTCTGCTGCCCTCCTCTGGAGAGGGACAGGGTGCAGCTCTAGTGAGCTGACCCTAAATGGGCTTCCTCTGTATGGCTGGGTGGCTTTGGTGCTGGTAACAAAACTTGGCCTTGATTTGGGCCATGAGGAGGGAAAGGGACACGGTAGTATGGTGGCTCTGACTGGAAAGATGTGGGCAACAAAGCTGGGACCAGTGTGCCTGAGGAGCTGTTTGCCATCATGTGCAACAGCCTTGTGCCTTTGGCCCTGGGGCAGCAGTGCCAGCAGCAAGAGGGTTTCAGAGAAAGAGGAAAGACTTTAAAACTAGAAACTCCTTTTACTCATAGTCTTTACAAGAGAAGTTAAAATGCAAATCAAACATGTCAAGAATATAGTTATATGCAAGGCTGATGTAATTAATCTTTAGCTGGACTAGCAGAATACAGTGGCCATTAATCCGATGATTGTGGTCACTATAGCCTGAATATCTGCTTCCTAGAAAAATTAATTATAACAATCACTAATGTCATGGTTTTGGTGGGTTTTTTTTTTGTTTGTTTGTTTTTTGTTTTTGGTTTTTGTTTGTGGTTTTTGTTTGTTTGTTTTTTGTTTGGTTTTTTTTTTTTTAACTGTGTTCCTGGATAGCCTAAAAAGAATGGGAAGGAGATGAGGTGGTAGGGTCTTTATTGGTTAGATTTTTTGAAATCCATCCTTGCAGTATTTGAAGAAAACTGCTATACTCGCCTGGAATTTCATCAGAATTCTCTATTGCACTGTCATTACAATTAACAAGATGTCAAGGACTGAAACTAAGCAAAGATGACATGGCCTGAACTTCAATCTACCATTGGATAAGGCTCTCAACTGACAGTGAATGAATATGACAGGAATATAAAGGATTGGTGATGGAAATAGCTCCCAGTCAAGCTGGGAAGGGAAGCACGTTAAGATATCTGTGTGAGAAGCCAGAGCTGTGAGCACAAGTAAGAGTTCATTTATTATTTATCAGTTGTTCATGGGTATCTGTGTCATTGAATTGGTGGTGCATTGTTCAGAAATTCTGCTTCAAGTGGGACTATCCTCAACACCACATCAGCTCACTGTTATTTCATCTGGCCAAGTGTTAAAAATATTGATGAACAAGTCACTATCTCACACCTGGTCTGATGCTGCACTGACTCCTAGTGAAAAAGTTCCTCTCAATGCCGTGTCCAAACCTCTCAAATCACAGCTTGTGTCAGGACAGTTATGAAGATGGATGAAGACACGTAAACATCAAAAGGGTGAGATTGTTGAGTGACACGTATTTACTGAGATTATGGTGAGCACAGCTGGTGGAAGCCTGTAAACAGTGTGTAAACACTGACTTAGTGTGTGGGTTGTCCACGTCACAGTAAAGCATAATTTTAGTTCTTTCTACATTACTAATGGCTAGGTAGGTGAAGCTTTCTGGCTCCTCCTAAGAGAGGTACAAAGTGTAGAAAAGATATCTCCTCCAGCAACTCAGGCAGACAGCAGTGCCCTGGGTTTTTTCATCTTCCTAACTGATGTAACTGTGCTCTAAACACAAGGGGATGAGATCAGGAAAGCCAAGGCACAGCTGCAGCTTAATTTAGAAAGTATAATAAGAAGGATTTCTATGAGTACATTGACCAGGAAAGGAAGGTCAAACAAAATGTCATATCTTACCCCCCTCCCCCAATAAATTAGACAGGAGAAATGGTGACAACTGATATGGAGAAGGCAGAGGTACTCAACAAATTTTTTTGCCTCAGCTCCCTCTTCCCACATTTCTGAAGCCTCTGGAACTCAAGACAGGTACTGGGGGAAAGAAGTACCCATCATCAGAAAAGATCAGGGTAAAAACCAACTGAGGATCCTGAGCGTGGCATGGCTGAGAAGGAATTGGGAAATAGCAGTGGATGAAAAGCTAGTCATGAGTTGACAATGAGCACTTGCAGCCCAGAAAGGCAACTGTATCCTGGGCTGCATCCAAACAATGTGGCCAGCAGGTCATGGGGGTGATTCTGCCACTCTACAAGCTTCCAGAGAGACTCCACATGGAGCGTTGTGTCCAGCTCTGGAGTCCAGCACAGGAAAAATACAGATCTGTTGTAATGAGACCAGAGGAGGGCCACAAAAATGGTCAGAGGTCTGGAACACTTCTGCTATGAAGAAAATCTGAGGGACTTGTGGTGGTTCTGCCTGGACAAGTGAAGATTCTGGAGAGATCTTATTGGGACCTTTCAATATATAAAAAGGGTTTATAAGAAAGATAGAAAGAGACTTTTTTTACCATGGTCTGTAGTGTCAAGACAAGGGCCAGTGGTTTTATACAGAAAGAGAATACATTTAGAAGATATAAGATATCTTTTACAATGGAGGTAGTGAGGCATGGGACCATGTTGCCCAGAGAAGCTGTGGCTGCCTCATCCCTAGAAGTGTTCAAGCCCATGTTGGATGGAGCTTTGAGCAACCTGCTGTAGTGGAAGATGTCCCTGCCTATGGCAAGGGGTTGGAACTACGTGACCTTTGAACCTCCCTTCCAACCCAAACTATCCTCTATGATTCAGTATTCAGAGCTCATCTGGACAAAATCTTAAGGAACGTAGCCTAACTAGAGTTAGGTTAGGGTTAGGGTTTAGGGTTAGGTTTAGTGTTAGGGTTAGAGAAGGAGAGGAGAGGGGAGGGGAGGGGAGGGGAGGGGAGGAGAGGGGAGGAGAGGGGAGGAGAGGAGAGGAGAGGAGAGGAGAGGAGAGGAGAGGAGAGGAGAGGAGAGGAGAGGAGAGGAGAGGAGAGGAGAGGAAAGGAGAGGAGAGGAGAGGAGAGGAGAGGAGAGGAGAGGAGAGGAGAGGAGAGGAGAGGAGAGGAGAGGAGAGGAGAGGAGAGGAGAGGAGAGGAGAGGAGAGGAGAGGAGAGGAGAGGAGAGGAGAGGAGAGGAGAGGAGAGGAGAGGAGAGGAGAGGAGAGGAGAGGAGAGGAGAGGAGAGGAGAGGAGAGGAGAGGAGAGGAGAGGAGAGGAGAGGAGAGGAGAGGAGAGGAGGGGAGGGGAGAGGAGGGGAGGGGAGGGGAGGGGAGGGGAGGGGAGGGGAGGGGAGGGGAGGGGAGGGGAGGGGAGGGGAGGGGAGGGGAGGGGAGGGGAGGGGAGGGGAGGGGAGGGGAGGGGAGGGGAGGGGAGGGGAGGGGAGGGGAGGGGAGGGAGGGGAGGGGAGGGGAGGGGAGGGGAGGGGAGGGGAGGGGATCCTGAATTGGATCAAGTGCAACTCCTGGGATTTCCAGAGAGCTCAGCCAAGCATGAGTCCTCTGATACTGCCACATCTTCACTGAGAATCATTGAAGTTGATAAGGGCCTTATCTTTTTGTCCTTTGTGACATACTGTCCTCTTCTTTCTCCTGTTCCACCAAGCAGCTTATGATTCTCTTGTGCCACAAGATGTCTCCTTTCAGATAAGGGCTTTGGTCACCCAGGAAGCACAATGAAGAAATTAAATATATGACTTATCTACAGAGAGGGATCCCTGCAGGCCGATAAGTCTCTCCCCTATCTCTAGCAGGTCCTCATGCAGAAAAGCTATTAAAAGTCTTCCTCTCTTGCATCCACTTTTCTTGAAACTATTTCCTGTAATTCTGTGTTCATGGGCACCTGGACTAGCAACATTTTACTGCATCTCATCCTGTATTCTGCAGTGGAGCTGCAATGCTGGGCTTTGTACCAAGAATAGTTTGCTGAATTTTCACTGAGTTGTTTCTGCATTTGCTCTTATGTAACGTAAGAATTTAGAGACGTTGTGAATACAAGAAACAAAATAATAGAAGTAGTTAATATGTACATCATTGTGTGAGACAATAAGTGGAAATGATGCTAAAGAATGCTGAAGGCAACAGCTGGATGGCTCTTTGAGCACCTGCTCCCCTGCCAAAGAGTCCAGCAAGCCGCTGTATATATGTTTTCTAAAACACAGATTCTTTCCACAGTTAGGGACAGATTGCTCTTTTCTTTCACCTCCAACTGACTTTCTTGTAACACAGCTTGAAACAATCTCGAGATTTCAGTGCCAGAATGGATCCTACAGCCCATCTGCAGTCTCTGACCACACATACTGACTGTCTACCACAGTTCTGTTTAAACAAGCTTCAGTTCATCTGGAATTTGTACATTCAGTCTGGGATGCTGCTTTCCAGAGTTTATTTTCTGCAACAAGCATCTTTGGAAAAGCACGTTGATCTAAAAGTTGTTTACCTCACTATTCTGAAAATGAGCTTTGGGCTTCTAAGTGACACAGATGAAAAATGTTAATCTAGATGACCAAACATGAGATGGGAGGAGGATGAAATGAGTAGTAGCTGAGTACATTGGGGATGAAGTGTGTGCGCAGCATCAGCTTGGGATGGTGTCTCCTGTGAAGAACTTCATGAGACAATGAGTTTTTTTGGCTTTTCTCTCAATGGCTGTAGTTGCATCAGAACAAATTAAGCAAAAACAAATGATGTCCCCAGGTGGAGTGTCTCAGTCACTGCCACCCCAAGGAAGAGCTCAGGTGAGACAATACCTCATTTACCATTGCACAGGGAACAACAAATACATGATTTTCCAAAGTCAACACCAGTGATTCTCAGCAAGGCCCCAGAGTGCTGTCATCCCTGCCCCAAGAGGGGCTGAACACTGCTGAGCTCCTTCAAAGACCATGAGAGTTGCAGCTACTCTGTTTCTTTCCAGATGAGCCCTTCAGGCTGAAGGTAGTTAAACCCCAAACTTTTAATCAGATCCATTGAGACATCCACAAAGTTGTCCAAATTAATTTGAAAATAACTTCAGGTGCAAGAAGAAAACTTTGATCTGTCTTCAGAATATTTTAGTCTTTCTTACTACACTCACCTTCTTTTTTGTCTTCACTACTGGAGTTCTAGTTAATCTTTTCCAGGGCCTGTAGTCTAATTTTCACTTTGTCTATCTTTTTCATTTTCACTTGCTGTTCTCAGGTTATATACTTTCATCCTTTTATTCATGAATTCCCATTTTATATTTGTCCTTTCTCTCTCTAGTTCTAAATGAGTTTTCTTCTAGTAACTCCATTTTTTTTTCCAAATGAGAAAAGCTTGCATGTTTATGATAGTATTAACTGATCCATCCGAACGTTTTTTAGCAGAGATGCAGGAAAATGCCTTTGGCTGGGTTAGACTATGAGTAAGTACCATAAGATGAAAGAAATGCTCCACCTTTAACAAATCATGAACAGTAGTTAGCTGCCAGGGTGCCTGCCCTTTTTTTGCAAAACTCTGTTTTGGTTGGTTTATGGTTCACCATCTACCCCAGACTGAGTTTCCAGGCACAGTTTACCAAGCCAAACAACAGAAACTTGAGGAGAGCAGCATGATGATTTTTCTCACCAAGGCAAATTGATACCAGCCATCCTGCTGCTACCACTCCAGCCAGTCTCAGGTCTCAGTTTCCAGAAAGCTCTGGGAATAAGGATATACTGCTCCTCCTAAAGGCTGTGCCCAATTGTTTCAGTGTCTTGCCTCTGTGGGCGACAACATTTCTTGTTTACTACAGAATAGGGATCTCATTCCTGTTAAAAAGCGTCTGTCAAGGTGGTGTAATTTTCAGCCCTCGGCCCTGCTATGTTATGATCATAATCAGCTGTACTGGAGTCACAAATGCATTTTCTCAAAAGATCTTAGTATTTCTTTTTACATTGCCTCTCTTAACATTTTCATTTGAGCAAATCTTATGTTTCATCAACCACCAAAACCAATTCCAGCAATCTACCTTAAAACTGCCTTAAGTTCTCTAATCAGATAAATCACCATGATGTTTCTGAATAACACAGTAGCTTCTGAACATACCTGCAGCAGAAGATCAGTGCAGCTATGACAGCCAAAATCTTTGCTTTCTACAGCGGTAAGATATCCCCAGAGGATCAATAAGAGTGTGCTTTTGCATACAAAGATCTGCAATCTTTCTTATCCTCTTTATTCTCTTTTACCAGTGGCTAGGCAGTTCATGTTGCTTGAACATTGCTTTCAGCCTGCTGAAGAGCTTTGTGTCATCTGGGCTGAGAGTGCCATTTCCCTGGCAATTGCTGGGACTGGCTGTCCCTCTCCTCCAGGTCTCCTGGCACCTCTCTCTCAATCGTTTCCATTTTGCCCAGATTTCTCCACATTATGCTGAGCTTCCCAGTTTCTCTTGCCTTCTTTGGAGCAGGCTGGCGATTCACAGGTGTGGATAGGCAAGTCCAGCACTGGCCCTTTTTCTGAAGACCAAGGAGAATATCCTCTGAAGTATGTTGCAATTGCTGATAGAAGCTGATATGATGTGATTCATTAACTGTAGCTAGATTCCAAGAAACTCTTTATACAAATTCGGGCTGGGGCAGGCCAGTCCCAAAGCCTTGCAGGCACATACTGAAGAAAAAAAATCACACAGTTAAGAGTGCGGGGGAGGAGAGCAGGGCTGAACTCTGCAGGAAGGCAGAATGTACAGCTCTATAACATGCTCCAGACTCAAGACATGCAAACACTAATGCCAGCGTGCAGCTTTTAATAATCTATTATGAACTTGGCTGTAAGCTGATGCAATGGAAGTGCTGGGAACCTGAAAGGTGTGGACTAGAGGAGGAAGAACAGAGTCGCTTTGACATGCATATTCTCATCCTCTGCTGCTTGTTGTTTGTCTGGTTGCTGTGTGTTCTGGCACTGGGCTGCACAGCTCACTCCAGCTAGCACTCCCCTCTTTCGGGGAGCCGTGTTTTGGAGGTAACGTGTGGGAGTGTGTTGAAACGTTGTGGGGAGGTGTAAGTTGCATGTTAATAAATGATGGCTTATCTGCACACACACAGACTGAAACAGCAATTTGCCTGATTTATTTCAGTGTAAGGCTGGGCACTATGGTAAAAAAAATTAGTGCATATAACTGCTGACTGTGTGGTATTGGTTACTGGATACGTGCTGACTCACCTCGGTTCACCTCCAGTCCAACAGGAGGAAAGGACCATCTGAAGATGAGAAAGTTGGAACAGACTTGTCAAAGTAGTTCCTAATAATTACTTTTGCATTGTTACTGAGGCAGCAGATTTTCTCCTGCAGTTTGGGTCAGAGAAGAGGATAAAGTAAGAAATAGCAGCAGAGCCCCTGAATTTTATTTTGTAACACAAAGATAAACTCTACATGAGTTAATCAGCTCGTGTCCTGAAATTCTTACAGAGTTTACTAGAGGGAGCAGTCTTACTCTGCAAAGCATTTGACTAAAATAGACTTCACTGTGAAGATTTGCTTCCATTTATAATCCGCCCAATTTGCTAGGTGTAATTAGAAAACAACCAGCACCTCGATTTTGCTCCTGTTACAGCTGCAGAGACAAAGCGTCACCGAGAGAGGCTTCAGGGTTGCTGTTTTGTTCAGCATTATATAACAGTACCTAGAATTCAAGACAGATTCAGAATACAGTTTTGTAAATGCTCTAAAAACATTCTGTGCCCTGAACTGTTTGCAGAACCTTAAACAACAAAAGCATAAGGAAGAAAGTTAAAATGAAAAAAAAAATTAAAGTTAAGGAAGTGACTAGAGAAACTAAAGAGGATAGACTCCACTGTCATAGCTTTAATTTCAAGAAGTTCAATGACAGGTTTAATATAGAGTAAAAATACTCAAATTCAACTTTAGCAGTGTTCCAGATGTGGCCACATGTGTCACAGATAAAGAGGAATAATCACTTCTCCTGCTGGACATATTCTTACTGTTGTATCCCAGTGAGTGATTCTTACTGTTGTATCCCAGTGAGTGCTTGGTCTTTGTTGCCTCTCCCTGGGTCTCATTTCTGGTGGTCCACTGGAAGCCCAGATTCTTTTCCCGACACAATTAGACCCAGACTGGACCGATGCATGAGGCAGTTTTGTTCCAAAATGACTATGCCACATAGATAAAATATGATACAAGAACATTTTGAAACGATTCCTTCTTAACTAAGTCCTGTGAAAAATCTTGAAGTACCATATTTACATGTTTCTGCCAAGCAGATCCATTTTAGCAGTCAAAAATCTTGACTTTGCCTCTCTTTTCGACTCACATAAGGCTACAGATCTCTTTAATTATTTCAGTGTAAGTGGCCAGGAACAAATGTAACAATGGCAGTAAAAATAAATTGGGCTCAAATAATCTCAGTCCTATCAACTGCTGGATGATGATTTCATTTGAACCAGTAAGAAATAATGGGTCATCTGTACTGATGAAAACTCCACACACAGATGTGTTTAAAGCTTTTATGTCTGTTTTGCTTTGCCTCTAAGTGTTACTTTGGTTAAATTTACTTAAAGACCCACAGATTCATTTTTATTTAAGAAAAGCAGCAACGTATCTTGTTACTTAAAATGTTGCCATACCAGGTACAGCCCCATCAATAACCAGCTACCTTCAATTGCTTGAGTGAAGAGAACAAGCGAGGAGGGTGCTGCAACTCTGCCAGCCTCTGAGATGCATATTACAGCCTGTTGCTCGAATTACAGAAAACCTGCAGCCCCTCCTTTCCTGGGAGGAATGGAACTGCCTGTCCTTGGTGCAGGGAGGGCAGAGGCAGCAGGGAACAGGACAGTCTTCTGTGTCATACGGCATATAAAGGGCTGGGTCCTGCAGAAGAGAAGAGAGGATGGCTATGAGATGCTGAAAGAAAATATTGGCTCTAGGGACACTCACAGCCAGAGGGAGCCCAAACTGGGCAAGAAACAGAATCTCAACCCAGCCTGAACAGCACACATCATCAAGAGGAAGAAGTCTCTATTTTCTTACCTTTTAACCCAGAGAAGGTATGTTGTCACTGGAGCAAACAGCTCAAATGAAAGGAAGGGAAACCCCTATTTCTTCTTAGCCTTGCTGTGTTTAGTAGAATTTACTTGAAGTCTCAGTACTTGAAGTTGAGGGGAGCTGGTCGTCAGTGACTCAGTCCACAGTCATGTACCAACCCAGTACTTCTGTTTTCAGTGGAGACCTTCTACTTGCATAGAGTGTCAAGAAAGATTTACAGCCAGGCTGCTTAGAACTGCTGTTGGGGAAGTCTTGCAGCAGCAAAACATGGACATAGGAGTGAACCATGGCTATATAGCTGCTGGAAATTCTGTCTAGCAGTACTATTTTTTACTTGCTTTTGCAGGATCACTGCTTTCTCTATGCTCCTTAAAGAGCTCCTTCTTGGTCTTCACTGACTGTCCATTATTTTTTGGTCTTGGAGTTTATGGTAGTGTCTTCCTAGTTAGTTAATTTTGCTGACTTATGCTCTGAGAAAGAGTGATTAAATTTCTAGTTTTGCACCTGAGGTAATGTAATTGTGGATATTTTCATATTCACCTGAGTCCCCAGACATTTTGAATGCTGCTGAGATACTGAATCACAAGGAAACCTGGGGAAAAAGAAAAAAAAAAAAAAAAAAAAAAAAAAAAAAAAGAAAAAAAAAGTAAAAAAAAAAGTCTATAGGCTTTAATTGTATTGATTATTTTTTCTGGGGCCTTTTGGAAACATCTTTTTCCAAGAAAATCCCCATCTCCACTAATAGCTTTTCCACCAATTTCACATTCCTTCTACTAGCCTTTGACAATATTTTGTGTAATTTTCCAGTTTGTTCATACTTAAACATTGCTGGGATTTTTATATAAGTAGAAGCCTTCAAGGAAGCTCTGATTTTATTTCTGTTTTACAGCAAAGTGTAGAAAGAGTTGGAATTATTCCTTGTAGTTAATACTGCATTCATCGATGAACACATGAGCAATGAACTCTGTTCAACCATGATCAGTATAATATAATTGATTTTTGTACGCTTCTCTACATTCTTATCGTTCCTAGATTTTTCAGCTTAAATAGCTTTGTATCACTCCACATTCCTAGGAAATTACTGTTCTTCCTGTAAAAAGCAAGATCTCAGTCTCCAAGTCCAGGATATTAGAATTGTGTTTTCCTTAAAAAACTGTTACAGAGTATGTATGTTGCCATGAACATCTTTGATGCTGAGAATTTAAATTTGTTTACTTTAACTGTGATGCCATAGGTCTGAGCCAGGCATAAAGATGTAAGCAGCCAAAATGTCAGCCTTAATTTCAGAATCCTCATGCCTAATCACTGAAACCCTCTTTCTGTATGAACCTTATGGCAGATCCACTGTGAAGAAGGGAAAAGCCAGTCAGAGGACACTTCAAATTCCCAGTAATTGGAGTCAGGCTGTAGCACAGAAGCTCCAGCTCACCCTCTGGTTATCCTTGCACATCTCTGACACAGATGTAGGGGTCTGCAGAAGTGCTGAATAGAGAATTAACAGGTCTGCCTGGAAGTGAAAGCACAAGGAACAGCAGCAGCTTCTGTGAGACTTAGGAGATGATGGTCTTCAGGACCTAAATGCCTCTGTTTGCAGCTTCTTTGGACACTCAAATCAGGAGGGAGAGTCCAGTGAAGACTCTCAAAAGCAGGACAGTTCAGTCAGACTAGTCAGCGTCAACTCCTGAATGATACACAATGCATGTTCAAAACCTGCACATGGTCACAAACCTAAGAACAACTCAGAAGAAGTGATGCAGACTCCACAGCTGACAGTCATTGTCACCAGTGCTATGGCGAAGAATCCTAGGGAGATTGTTTGGGCACAAGAACCTTGGTGGTTGTGAGAATATGGGTCGTCTGAGAGTGTGCTGAATGTGGCTAAGTGAAATCAGGCTTGGAGTTTGGGGGTTTTTTTTGTTTGTTTGTTTGGTTGGTTGGTTTTTGTTTTGTTATTGGGTTTTTTTGTTTGTTTTTGGTTTGTTTTGTTTTGTTTTTTTCCCAATGAAATCACCTTCCTCCCTATCCAAATAAGCTTTACTACACCGGTTCTACAGTAATGCAACATTATTTCCTATATGGAATCAATTGCCAAGCATCACACTCGGCTGTTTCCCTTCTGTTTCTCTCCTGCAGATGCCATGTGAAGGCTGCATGGAGAGAGACAATGTGAGCACTGGCGCAAGCATGGAGTTCCTCCTGCTCGGCTTCTCCGAGCTGCTCCGTCTGCGGGTCCTGCTCTTCCTTATCTTTCTCGCTGTTCATCTGGCCACGCTGGCAGGGAACATAATGATCTTCATGGCGGTGGTTATGGAGCCCTCGCGTCCACCCATGCTGCTCTTCCTCTGCCAACTCTCTGCCGTCGAGCTCTGCTACACTTTAGTCGTGGTCCCCAAGGCGCTCCTCGGCCTGGTGGCGGCGGACGGCAGCAGCATCTCCTTCCTGGGCTGCGCCGCGCAGATGCACCTCTTCGTGGCCCTCGGGGGCGCCGAGTGCTTCCTGCTGGCAGCGATGTCCTACGACCGCTACGTGGCCATCTGCCAGCCGCTGCGCTACGCGGCCGTGATGAGCGAGGGGCTGTGCCTGCGGCTGGCCCTGGCCTGCGCCCTGGGAGCCTTCGCCGTGGCGCTGGCCTTGACGGCGGCCGTGTTCCGCCTGCCTTTCTGCCAGCCACGCCGCATCGACCACTTCTTCTGCGACGTCCCCGCCGTGCTGCAGCTGGCCTGCACGCACAGCTACGGCCCCGAGCTGCCCCTGCTGGCCGCCTGCGTGCTCCTCCTGCTGCTCCCCTTCCTCCTCATCCTGGCCTCCTACGTTTGCATCGCTGCGGATTTGTTACGCGTCGCCTCCCCGGTGGCAAGGGGCAAGGCCTTCTGCACCTGCGTTTCGCACCTGACCATCACCTTACTGCACTACGGATGTGCCACCTTCATTTACATCCGCCCTAAGTCCAGCTACTCACCCGCTCGAGACAAGGTGGTGTCTCTGGTCTACACCAATATTACCCCGTTAATGTATCCCCTCATTTATAGCCTGAGGAACAAGGAAGTGAGAGGGATGCTCAGGAAAATGCTGAGGAGGAAGAAAATAGCTCAGGTGAACTGGGATACTAGCAGAGTTGTGATGTGTGTGTGTGATAAATCTTAGTGGAATAAACACATGCTCGTTGCAAAACAGCCCCATAACCAGATCACCATAGACTTTGCTAAGGCACATATCCAGGCAGGATTCCGCATGCATCACTACATTTATGAGAAAAAGGTATCTCTGTTCAAAAAAATCCCCATCCTAAGACTTGACCTACAGGAAAATGCTTAAGTGAGTTGTGAGGATGAAGAGCTTTGATCCATCACTGGTCTCGCTTCTGTGATCACATACATATTCAGGCTTACATTCATAGTCATCCCAGCACAATCAGAAGATCAACACAAACATTTTTAAAGGTAATAAACCAATATTAAAGGATTAGCTTCATTATTTTTCTGTCAAGATGACAGTAGAAATTGGGTAGTCAGTACAAATTTTAGACTGGTAAGTTCAGCAGCACAATAAATCTGTAGGGGCTTAAAGGAAGGTTAAAAGAAAAAAGTCCATGGCTATTTAGCTGCGGTTTTCTCCAAATTTAGCAGAAGGCTGCTCTCTGGCATCCCATGACAAGTGGAAAGATTGTTAGTGTAAACTCATCTAACCTTGAAATATTCTAGATATTGAAAGTTAAAATGCCATCAATCCGACAACAGTATGACTTTCCTATGCCTGTTCTGCAGGAAGCAAAACATATTTCCTTTTATAATGAGATGCTTTAGGCTTGGATTGTTCCTATGGCAACACAAAGGCTAACATACTTGTCTTATCATGTGACTTTTACCAGGAAAGACTGCATCATATAAATATGAATGCCTAGAGAATGTTGAGATCAATAACTGTAAAAGTAATAACACTGCTGCCACAGTTATTGCAATTTCTTCAGAAAAACCAGGTAGAGTTACAGCACAGGCTGGACTGCAGCAGGCATAAGAGTCTGAAAGGTGCAAAGCAGTGTTATTTTATGAGTTTCTTATGTGTAGGAGGAACAGGGTGATTCAAACAAATTAGGGTAAATCAATTTTGGCCAGGAAGAGGGGGGAAAGAACCAACTTCATTATTTTATTTAATATTTCCCTCCCCCGTGTCTCCTTAAAGGCCACAGAGACCCAATGATTCAGAACTCACCTCTTACGCAGAAAATTGTTGAGAAAAAATTAAAATGTTTGCTTCTGTTCCTCTGTCTAAACCAAAGGATTTTCAGCACCCCAGCTGCCTTTAGCTCTCTCTCTGGGCAGATCGAGAGAGCAGAGTGGTATTTACTTTCTCTCTGGGCCACAATCATTAAAAATTATGGTAAGTGGATTTGACAAATGTAAGAAATTGGCACTGTAACTAAGGAAGTTAACTTGAAGCCTTCTGACAAAAGAAAAAATGTGGAATTTAAAACTGACATTAAAAGCTGTCTTCAAGTTCACAGTTCTAGCCTGCCTAAAACATTAACACAGAATATTGGCTCTCACGTCAATGAATACCTAATTACTCTGTGGGCAAACATTTAGCTGCATTACTTAAAAATTATCAAAGTTGCAGTGAACATTTTAATCACCTGCCAGCTCTTCTGAAAGTGAGAAGTGGAGGGTCTCAATGAAAGAACACTAAGTACTAATAGAGAAGTACTTCAGATTTACATTAGAGAAGTGCTTTGAATCAAATACTATTAAGTAACTGTAATGAGCACAGGAAAAATAGGAAGCATAAATTCTAAATCCTGTCAAGTCAAATCAACTTTGAAGTTAATCCTGCTGCAAGCAGCTGGCTGGACTTGAGACGGCCAGAGGTCCTTCCTGAGATTAGCAGGACTTTGCATCAGAGGTTTCTAACCTGCCTTCTAGGAGGTGTTGATATGCCCAAATGCCTGGCAATAAAACTGAAGGACAGAAAGACACTGAGGTTCATAGCACTGTTCAAAGCCCTGGTAGAGGCCCTCCCATATTTCTGGCAGCTGTGGGCATGGGACAGCAGAGAGATAACTGTTATCTGCTGCCAGCTGTGGGAAGATAGCAGGGCTATCCCCTGAGCTACGATGTTCCTTGTGAACCACTGCAGAACAGAGGCACCTGGGTAGACCTCTCCTCACTAAAAGGATACAGGTGATGCTTTTGGAAGGGAAGACATGGCTGAAACAGCAGCCAGATTAGACTCCCAGCTCTTTCATTCTGAGATACATGTGAGAAGTATAACAAGCAGTGGAAGCTTTCTTAGAAGACACTTTCTCTACCCGATGTCCTTGCAGATGAACGGAGTGAGGAGATATCCCAGAGCCCAAGACCATCCTCACCAGTATTCCCACACCCACTAGTCCAAGACTAGCCCCATCAGTATTCCCATACCCAATCACAGAACCCTTTCCCCCATCCCATGCCAGCTGTGTTGAACACTGTATAGATCTGCAGAGAGGACTCAGGAATAAGAGTGGGAAAAGGGGTAGCTTATGACGTAAGAGCAGCAACAATGTATAAGAGATATCAGACCCACTTCCTTTCTAAAGTGTTATCTTTTTATTGACTGGACCTGCCTGAGGTCCCTTTTCTACTCAACAAGTGGCTGTTTCAGTCCTGTTGACTCAGCACACTGTGTGCTGAGAACTAGAGAGTGCTCAAATGAAGTAAGGCAGAACCATCCCTGATGTAGGCATGAGCACAGAAGAATAATTAAAAAAGGTAATTTTAAAGTTATTTTCAGAACTTCACAGGGAAAGTAGGATCCAGCAAGGCAGTGCAGATTTTGACAAGATTTTTCCACATCCAACTGAAGATGGGCATGGAAGAGATCTTTCCATGGGTGTTGTGTTTTTTTGGGTTGGGTAGGGACTCAAGACTCCCCAGTGAATGAGTACAGCTGAGTACCTGCATTTCACAAATGTTCCTGTCCTTTCTTGGAAGAAGAATGCTTGCATTCCCAAATTCACAGAGACCTAAGATCTGGAAAACACAGATGTCATGAAGTTTTCCACTGAAACCAATTAGGACATCACTAAGAATCACTCCATGGTTTACACAGCCGTAAAAACAGAGTATTCACCCTTGCAATTAATTTCGTAAAGGCAGCCCTGAGCAAGCACTGTGTGAGAACACAGATCTTATCAATGGTGGGGCACCAGAGCCCAGTCTGTAAGAGTTCAACCTGTAAGATCACATCAGTGCTGTCCACATTCTTGAAAATGAAGTTTGGAGGATGATGGTACAGACTTTGGGCAGCATTCAGGATACTCAAAGTCCAGCACCTTGAATGGTAAATGCCACTGAAAGAGGTTTCTCCACTCAAGATGATGCTTCAAGGTGGTTCCTTAAGAACCTACTACCTCCTACTACCAGTACCAGTGATACTGGGAGGATACAATCAAAACCAGTGAAAAATACAGTGAAAAATGCTTTTTAAAAAAAAAATAATTTTTTGCACACTATCATGTTTTGCTGACAGTCCAGGTAAGACATTTCCTAAAAGCTATTCCTAGAAATAATCAATCTCCTAAAAAAATTAAATGCACTTGCGTTACAAAAACAAACAAACAAACAGCCCTCCCCCTTACCCTAAATCCTTATTTTACTAGGAGTATAAATACAAAAAGTTTATTTGGGGGATTTGTTTCTATTATGGGTAAGGAAAATTGAAAAATTGGCAAAAGTCCAGTTTTAAGAGCTTGGAAGAAATTTCAGTGTATTTATCTCCCCTTGACAAAGTCATGTTATCACATCTTGTCTATTTTGGCATACATGGAAAGTGAGTCCACCAGCCTTTCTTTCTTCCAAATTCCTTAAAAGCCTAGAAAACATGCAAATAATCCTATATTTACTCAAATAGGTTTTGGACTTTTTTTTATAATTTGAGCTGAAGCATAAAGGTGAAATTAATACAGCTATTTGCAACAAATAAAATGAAATGGATGTGGGCTTAGTAGTAAACCTAGAAAATAGATGTTATTATCATGAGGGTGAAAAGTTGTCAATGATTTGCTTTATTGAGAAAAGGCCTCTGCTTCCATGTTTATTATGAACATGCCAAAGGAGTAATATTTACTGTGTTTTGCTACTTACATACTTTACTATGATAAAGGCTAGAACACTATAGGATTTTCTCTTGCAGATAATTATAGATAGAAGACTTACTAAAGAAGAGAAATGAGTCCTTCCTGGGATTTTTTTTCCTATTATTACATGAAATTACATATCCAGCATATAAAATTTGATTGGTTCCTATATGATATAAAACAAATACGGTCTACATCCCCTAAACAAGCTAATGAGAAAGAAATATAGTTAAATAATCTGCCATTTCTCCACAGAATTAGACATTTCTACAAGCTTTTTTATTTATCAACTCAGTTGTTGCACTGGCCTTAAATTTCCTTAAATGGATGGTTTCAGGAAGCAACCAGGAACATGGGACAAAAATTAATCAGGAGACCAAAGGGGAGCTGAAGAATGAGGTGAAGCTCCTGCCAGCTGGTTGGTTTCAGAATTAGTTTCACCTTGCCCTACAAGCATCTCCACATCAAAAAGCTGACTGAAGGTGTTATTAATAGTTCCAGTACTGTATCCCTAACCTAAAGCTCTTGGCTCTAAAGATCCTATTGTGCTCAGTTGTCTTCCAAGCAAGCCCAGGAAAAAGTGAGAACGGGAAGGTCGATACCCACCCAGTGTGTACCCTTGGCTTCACCTGCATAAGTGCAAGAATATGAGACAGTCTGGTTTTACAAATTGGTATGTAAAGACGTGAGCCCGTCTGGTTCTACAAATTGCCATGTAAAGTTGAGGGAAGACCTGATGGCTCAGCAGCATATGGCCTCTAGCCTAGTCACTGCTGAAAATCAGGTCTCCTAAAATCTGTGTTGTGTTTCATTGTGGTTTCGGTGTACAGTTGCTCTCAGCATTCATTTTAGTTTTCATGTTTTGATTTAATTAAAGAGTTCAAGTTTCAAAAAATCAAGTGGGAGGCTGAACTGGGAATAGAGTTGGCAGTGAGTTGGGAAGATGTTAACACGTTCAATGCCCTCTTTCCACCTGCAAGATGTCTGTTTCAAAAACCTTCTCCTGATATCCACCTTGAAACCTCTCAGGGAGAATGCTGTTTGCTAACACAGTGACCAGCAGAAATTATCTCATTTCTGCACTGGACAGCAACTCTTCAGCATCAGGATCAAGCTACAACAGCAACAATTATGGGCAAGTTTATTGTGTTTAGATTGTGGAGGCAACTGTAATTTGTTAAGAAAAGGACTGTAAAACTACCTTAAATAAACAGATTATAAACAGACATGAAAGATTTTAAATGTCTGTTATAAAGCCCCAGAAAATAAAAGATTGATTAACTTAGACATTGACTTGTAAGAGTAGAAAAAATAAATTTAAAATCACACTACCTAAGTGACTAGTAATATGGGGTTTTATGGTATTTTAGTAAAGCTTTTTCTATGTCAGTGAGATATTTCCATGCTTGAACATAATTAATCCAAGAGTGAGAAAAAACAGCTAGAAAATATGAACAAATTACAGAGAGGTACGTGTTTGCCAGGCAGAGGTTACTATTGCTATATTCTGAGCTTTGATTCAACTGCTGAAAATATTATAACCTTACTTTTCTATAATGTAGTGGAATAAGTCCTCTACATGCTCTACGTTCCTTATAGTGGAATAAGCATCTCTATTAGAAATCAAATTTATCTATGTCAGATTTTATGTTTATCACACATACGCTGTTGTGTATGTGTTAGTAATGCTCAAGGAGAAATTGAATCCTCTTGTGAAATCTTAATGCCACTGAGATGAATAAATATCTTTAAAAGTGCCCAGGATGAACGTGCTCCCAAGAAGAAGCATTTAGTGTAGAACTGCACTTTTTGGATTTCTAAGTATATAATGTGCTGCAATAGTATAATGGAAAGTAACTAACTCTTGTGACCCAGATTTGTGCCACTTCGGGAAATTTTATGATTAGGAGGATGAATCAGATTCTATTATGACTTGGTTTGCATTGCTTTCCTCTCGTCTATACAAAATGTCACACCTCAGCATAAGCAAAGCCCTGTTTGGCTGCTCTCCCGGAGCCGGCCGGGATCTCTGGGGCTCCACAGCCACTGGACCACGAGGGGGAGCAGAGCTGAGCCAACACGGCAAGGGAATTATCTCAGGTAATTTCTGCGGAAAAGCAAGGTCCTCCCCTTCATTTGCAGCATGGTGTAATAATTTAACGCAGTCCTGTTTTGCAAGCCAAATAAGAGCATGGCAGACCATGGCAGGATAAGCTTATCCAGAGACAAAAGCCAGCAAGCCTGCAGCTCAGGCAGCAGTGCAAACATGCTTCTCTGTCTGATCAGGTGTCCAGCCAGGGCATCAGTAGGTAGAGAAACACCTATTAGTGTGTTGCTGATGATCAAGTAAGTGGAATTTTTTTCGGGAATACTGGACTTCTTCTAGTTCATGTACTGTAGGACAACTCTGCTGGGTGGAAGATAAATCTGGGAAGGTACCCTCCTGTTTTGACTGGAAGCCCAAGTAAGGAACTGTCTGCATTCCTGGTGGAAGATGTGATTGCTTATCCACCAGTGATGAACTGAATGAGCAAAAGATTAATGTGGGGAGGGATGACTGGAGGTCTTTAGCCCAAATGCCTGCTCACTGCAGGGTTAACACCAAAACTGTGTCAGGTTGCTCAGGGCCTTTCCAAGCAAAGCTTGTACATCTCCAAGGGTGTTTATCTCTGCATATGTGAGGAAGAATAAGGGAGTGTCCCCTGTTTCTTCTGCGTATGGAAACTCAGATCTACGCCTTGTCTCTATCAGCTTCATTCATTCTCTTGCCCTTGTTATTCTTCTCAAGGGAGAAAGATAACCAGCTCAGCTACTTGTGCAGTCAGGTCCTCGGGTCTCTAACATAGGGGTAGCTGCTTTGTGATCCAGAGGAGCTACTTGTGCTTCTTCATAGGAGTTTAAAGTAGCTTTTCAAAATAAAATCTGAGTTTCTGAATGAAAAATGTCCATATACAAAACTGATTTAACAGCATAAACCACTAAATGGTAGGAGTCTCTTTTCTGCAGAAAAACAGTCTGAAGTCAGCTGTTTGAAATATTCTAAGATAATTGCTGGTGGAGTAGAGCCAGAAAACCTTCTAGGATAAAAATGAAAACATTAGAATATTTAACTGTGGTCGTGCAGGTGAGAGAGAACAAGGGACAGAAAGCACAAATTCTCTACAGGGAGTAAGAGATTGAAACAGCACATATCTTACACTCTGCAGAGCTGTCATAGATTATTCCTAGAGTTGTAGAGATAGTGGATAAAAGGAGTGAATCAGAGACCACAGAACAAGAGCAAGTTCCTCCTTTAGACTGAAGTGGGGCTCGTTGCAAAATGCATTTGAGGCCTCTGGAAGACCTATCCATCAGTGTTACTTTGATACCTTACTGAAAGCCAATTCAGGATGCACAGATTCAATTTATCAGTACCAAAGGGATGCTTTGATAATCTGGGAAGTAATATCAAGTGAGGAAGTCCAGAGATTATTTATAGGTTCTGCTTCATTCATCATCTGTAAGGACATTTAACAGCACAATGGTGAAACTCATTAAAAATCTGAGGAGCAGCAAACACAGTAAACAATTTGTAAGAATCATATGAGACAGTTCTGTCTGAACTGCAGTTCAAAAGAAGCACGTCCCAGCTCAGCCTTGGGAGTGCCCTTTGACTTTCCCAACAGCACATCAAAACAAGACCTGGTGCAGAGCCTTCCTCCTCACTTTCCTCACCACAAGCCCACATAGCTGTAGGAGGAAAGCCCAGGTGTGTTGTGTGGTGATATTTTCCAGCTGGATACCTATCACAGTGATACTCAAAACAGGATACTGGGAAATGGAAGGAAAAAATGTGCCCTGCAATTCAGAAATACTCAGAGGGACAAGAAAGACAGGATGAGATTCAGCCCAAAGACATGCTGAGAGTGAGCTGAAAAGAAGTAGTTATCTTCTTAAAACCAAAATGCATGCCAGAGACAGGATGCTCACTGAGAAGCCATGAGAGTGAGAGGCTGTGGAGATGTAAATCATAGAATCACAGAATATGATTGTAGACAAAACATAAAAAGACTTTTTAAATTAAGTTCTTTCAGTTTTGTTTATTTGTTGTTTTTTGGGATTTGTTTGTTTTAGTTGTTGTTCATGTTTTTGTTTGTGTTTCTTTGCTAGACAGTCAGGGAATTAGTCTTGCCCAACGATTTCCAAAGACAAAACCCAAACTTGTGATGCACAAACAGAATAACACTGCCAATGAAATACTCAGCAGAGTTGTATGAAAATGCACGTGTGGTACTCACTCTACTGGCTACAGCCTCTGTGTATATTCCCTCTTCTTCCCTTTGGATCTGCATTTTGATGCAGAGGACACATGGGAAAGCAATCTTGCAGAGCTTTTGAAGATATCAACAAAGTTCTAGGCATTTGGTGTTTTTACTTCTGTGTCCTCCCACATGTTTATAGATTTTCTTCAGATCCTGATCCTGCTGTAACATTAGATCATATTTTGTTTCACTATCATTGCACACACATTCTGATTGAGAGCTACGCTAGGTGGTCTCCAACCTGAAAAACCACAAAGCAATACATATGATTTCTGACCACATTATCTGGAAAACCCCTGTTGCTGATCTCCATCTGCCAACATTACAAGGGGGAGAAAAAGAAAATAATTTTTTTTTAGGCCATGCTCTCCAGTAAGCCTTATAGTAAATTCTTCCTGCCTACTCCTTAGATCAGCTGTTCTGAGTTATCCGCACACCACTGAAATGGAGATGGAGAATCCCAAGGCTCTTCACTCCAGAGCTTGTCACTTATGGGATTTCACAGATGCAAACTCTATTAGCCCTGAAGAACCAAACATCAGGCCTCAACACTGACCTTTTTTTATTTTTTTTTAACCTGAGGAAGGACATGAGCTCCTGACCTGGAGCCTTGTCTTCCAGTTGCAAATGGTTCTTCTCCTTTTCATGTCTATGTAGGCCCTGCCTATGTCATCCCAACACAGAGAAGTTAGCTGTGGGTTTATCTGCCCCACTGCTACATCACAGACTGAAGAAGGCACAGAACTATACAAATGAAGACCTAAATGGATACATTCCCCCAGCATAATGCATTGTAGGCCAAAAAATCTTACATGACTCCTTCAATAGGAGTCATTTAAATGTGGGGCAAACATAGGCATAAAAGGTTGAGATTTAGCACCATGGACTGATAAAGAGAACTTTAGACAGAATTAAACTGTAACAAATTTAAGGTTCAACTACTCTGCCGTTTGCATTTGAATTATTTGCACCTATATTTTACTTCATGTGCTACATAAAATTTAAAGCTTAGTATTGTAACCATTTATTCTGAAATTTCTCTTGCCTATGTTCAGACATCTTGGGATAGATCTTGTTTTCTCAAGATGTATTGTTTGAGAATCACAGAATTCACTGAAAGATTAGATGCAAAGGGCCCTCAGAGAGTCCACAGTCCCAAATGCTGCTCAGAGTAGGGCTGACTTCGAAGGTGGCTGTGTTGTTCATGGCTGTGTCCTGGCAAATCTGGAACATCTCCAAGGGTGGAGATCCCCCAGTCACTCTATGCAACCAGACAAGGTCCTTTCTTGAGCCTTCCTTGGGGAGGAGGAGGAAGAGAGCAGGAGGAATGCAGCCATACAGCAAGTGTAAGTGTAATAATACCACATGTATTTTACCGGGAGGGGTGTAATAGCTGTGTATGGGTGGGAGTAATATCGTTGATGAATGCCAGAAGAGACAGAACAAAGGTAAGTTCTTTCATATTTACGTCCCTCACGAAGAAAACTAAAAGTCCCGTGAGGTCTTCCTACCCAGAGAAAGAATCCTTCTAGCTTGTTTCCTCTCTCACGATTTCTTTTTTGCTGAAAAGCAGGCACTGTCCATCAATGCTGAGGAGCTAACTAAATAAAACACAGTAATTCTGCCAGACTAAGTGGTATCGCTGTTGCTCTGTGACGTACTTGGCAATGAAACGAGCCGCTGTCCCTGTGTACAGATGGAGTTCCTAAACATATGCAGTGAGGATGGCCCAGTGGTTTTAGCCCCATTATCACAGCTCACAGAATCACACAGTGGTTTGGCTTGGAAGAGACCTGGGAGATCATCTATTTCCAACTGCCCTGCCATGGGGGTTGGAACTGGACCTTCCACTAGGCCGGATTGCTCCATGGCTCCATCCAACCTGGCCTTGAACAGTTCCAGGGATGGAATAGCCACAAGCTCCCTGGGCAACCTGTTTCAGTGCTTCATCACCCTGAAGAATTTCTTCCTAAAATTTCAGTTTAAAGCCATTGCCGGGGCCGGCGGGACCGGCAAGGATGTCGAGGGCTGCCCAGGAGGTGGCAATCGGGAGCCTCTCACGGGAGTGGAGCAAAGGTGGAGGGAGGCTCCCAGGAAAAGAGGTGGCTGCCTTTAAGGTGGGTTTATTTGCCTGCCAGATGGGAAGTCTGTGACCAGCCCCTTAGAACAGGTAAAGGCAGTAAGGCTTCTCCACCCACTCGCCTTGATCTTTCATCACCTCCGTGGGCCAGGCGGGCGCTTGTGCAACGTGCGCGGCGCGCTCGGGAGCTGCGGGAGAGGCCCATGCGCTGCCCTCAGCAGCCCGGGAACAGCGGCCGGAGCCGGCGGGGGCTGCCAGCCGGGCCCCCTCCCCGGCCAGCCTGGGGCTGAGCACCTGCAGCGGCGGCATGGAGCTCTCCCTCGGGCTCCTTCTCCTCTGGGCTCTCCTTCGTCCCGAGGCGCACGGGAAAGAAGGTAAGCGTGGGACCCGCCGCCGGTCCCTCTGCCTGGAGGGCTGGGCTGGGGCGCGCAGGGAGCGGGACTGGCCCACGCGCCTGCGGCGCCAGGGACACCTCAGAGCCGCTGGGGTGACAGGGAAGGGCAGCCGGGGGTGGGGGGACCGGGGCCTGGCGAATCCCATCCGAATCTCGGGGGCTCAGTCAACGAGCCCACGATACGTTCTCCCCCTCCTTCACCTCCTCCTAGCTGAAGCACAAACGCCTCGGTATATCCAGCGATCCGAGGGAATTCTGCCCGTTTCCCTCAAACACGGGCCTTGCAGATAACAAGTTTAAACACAAACTCGGAAAGTTTCTCCCCTCCTCTGGCAACACCCCCGCAGTTTCCTCCAGAAGCCCTCTTAAGGACTTAACCCTTTGAGCCAGCAGACAGTCATTTCATCGGAGTCTTCTACCTACCCTACTCACGGAAGATGGAGCTGGGTTTTAAAATTTCCTCTACCACCTCTTTAGGCTTCCATGTTTCCCTTCTCTGTATCGCTTACTCTCTTTTATTAGATGTAGTGGGTTTTTTTTCCTTCCATCTTGGTAGTTGCACAGTGGTTATGAAACATGGGAGAAAGGTAACTTTTAATAGAGAGGTGAGGGAAGCGTAAGTCTCTGTTTCCTACCTCCTCCTGCGGTCAATTCCTGCCAGGGACTTCTGTTTTGTACAGCTGGGGCTTTTCCATCCCAAAGACAGTCCTCCTTCGTTGTCCAGGCTCTCAACTGAGGGGACTTGGTCATAACTGGCAGTCCAGCCATGGGCTCAGCTCTGATTCTGCCAGTGCTGAGCGATCTTTTAAAGCATCCTTGACAAGCACGTTTCCATTAAGGACCCAGCTACGTGGTGGATGCAGCTGGCAGACACTGTGCAGAAGGCCAGCCTGGGTGAGAAGTAACACCGGGTGGCATCACGCAGGCTTGGGTTTCCAGAAGCGTGTGACCAGTAGTTGGCAGTAACAGTAACCTGTCTGCCAGCTTCTCCCCTATCTCAACCATCTCACTTGGGCTGTGTCTGTGATCCACTCTTCCTTAACTTGTCTATCAGGGAAACAGCTCATTTTCCCGGCGTCCTCTCTTATCTAAAGCCTTTCTTCTTTTTGGGGACACCTCCGCCCCTGTGGCAGGACAGCCACGTGAGATGCCCAGCAGCAAAGCTGTGGACCAGAGAGCCAGCAGTCCCTGAATACTTCTATCTGTAGTCTTGACTGACCCAATCATCCTTTCTGCAGAGAATTCCGGTTGTGGGATTCACTTAGAGAAGTACTTCTCAGCAATGGACTTTGTCCCTCCTGTGGGCACTCAGCAGCTGAAGGAGCTGCCAGTGCTGCCAGTGCAGAGCACGGCACAAGGGCTCTGCCAGGTTCCTCTCCTGGCCACTTTCAAGTTCCTTTTTCCTGGCTCTGCTAGAGCTTGTCATGCAGCCCCTCTCACTTCCACACTGCCATTTCAGTCCTGAAGAGGATGGGACTGCATAGGTGTTATCTGGGTGATGGTTCTGGCAGGGGAGGCTATCTCACCCTCGGAGTTTTTGGAGCTAACCACAAAAGAATATTATCTCAAATAAAGAGATTGAGAGTAGAGGGGACGTGAATGAGAAGCCTTGTCTGGACAGGGAGTCTGTGGCTAGGAAGGTTGTGCCACATGACCATATTGTGAACACTTCGAACTTGCAAAACCTGGATTCCTGCTTTTCCCTTCTCCCAATCCTGAAAGGGTGTTTCAGAGGTGAGAACAGCAGCGCAATCCCTCTTATCTCTGATTCTGGGCCCACAGCCTGCTTCCTCATTCCACAGGACTCTTGCTGATCTGCACTTTACACTATTACTTATAGTTGGCAGGGAGTATTTGTAAAACAGTCAGATGAGGGGGAGGAAACCTGGTTATTTAAATGCCATTTAAAAATCTCCCCACTCCTACCTTTCACCCCCAAATTCTTTTCTGAGACGTTTAGAAACGACCCCTCTGACTACACCCACAGGAATCTAAAAGAGAATCCAAAGAATTTTCCTTGTTTCCTATGTTCCCAAGCAGGGACTTCAGTAGGTGCACAGAAACCAGTTGTCTGCTCTGGCAGCACCGGCAGACCCAAAGGCAGGCACGAAGCTGCACGTCCCACGGTGTGTCTTATCCCAACTCCTCTGCTTTCTCAATGTTTGCCTACAAAGTGACACATTTTCAACGTGTCTTTAGATCAGATCGAGACACAAAACTGTGATCGCATTTTCAAATTTCTTTGAGGGCTAAAAATGAACATACCAGTGATTTTCTCCTTTGTCACACGACTCCAGCAGCAAGTCTTAAAGCAGCCGTGCAATTCCGCAGGAGGTGGCCATACTATGGTTGGAGCCACGACTCTCTCTTGATGTCCCGGCCAGAAAAGTCGGAAGGTTGGGAGAGGGTTAAACGATTTCTAAACCACCGTCAGCTGGTGGACAGTCTGAGTTAGAAGCAGGGGGCTCATCAATTTGCACAACCGGTGCATCCCCCGGCTTTTGGGTACTGTGACAATGGAAAGTCCCTTCTACAACTTCACACTGCCTCTGTACTTTCCCACTGTGTTTCAAGTACTGAATAGTCCCTCCAGGCGACACTGATTGATCTTTTGTGTTGGTAATTTATTTGATTGCCTTCCTCTTCAGCCATTTAGTTTGCTGCCTTTTTATTTCAAGGAAAGATGTGTTCAGCTGCTAATACCGGGTTCCCATCTGAATAGGCTTCAGCCTCCTTCTTCCTTTTTGGGACAGTTTTAGGAAGTGATAAAATTTGTCAGGGTTGCATTTTTTTTGGATGTGTACAGGAGGGGGGAGTCTCATATATCCGTAAAAACTTTTAACTCCTGACTAGCTGCCCTGTCTTGTGCCTTTCCGTCCCTCCTCTAGTCATGCTTTTTCAGCGTGAAAGGCTTCGAAGGATTGGGGGTCGAGAGAGGAAATGCAGGCTTTACTTTCTTCGACAAAACAAGGACGGAACCATTCCGTGGGCCATATAAGTTGGGTCACCGATTTATTTTTTTCCTCTCTTTTGGTTTTCAGTGGATCTACTTGACACAAGCACTGCACAGGGTGAACTGGGCTGGCTTCCAGACCCTCCGGAAGTAGGGGTGAGTACCCACACTCAGGGAAGGGGAGCCACTGGCAGTACTAAATGATGGAAAAGTATAATCTATGTTGAAATTTCATCCTACTTCAGGAAACCGAGCTTCTGAGGCTCTATCCCCTCCTGGACATTTCAGGCTTTATTATAAGACTCTCTCCCTTCATCTGTGCAGCCTCACCCCTAGACAGCTTTTTAAGGACTGATGCCTATTGACTTCCAGTCTGTTTAAACATATCCTTGAAACATACTGTTTCCATGAAGTAATAAAGCAATGAAGAAAAATGAAAAAATCAATTAATCACCCAGTTTTTCATTTTGTCATGCTGCACATAAATATCATGTCTTTTTCTTTTCCTAGGAAAATAGGCAGAGCAAAAGTATTTCTGTCTCAGAGTCTCTCAAGAAATTAGAAACACATTTTTTAATTCAGCAGCTGACTGAAGAAATAACTCACGGGGCAGCAGTCTGCCCTTGTGGGTGGGCTGGAAGATTCTCGGACTTTACACCAAGCTGTGGTGTTTGGCCCACACAGCTGACAATGAGAGAGGAATTTCCCTTTGTTTTGTGACTGTAAAATTGAGTGGATGGAAGTGCTTCATAATGTACTCCTGAAACCGCTGCAATATTGGACCCTGAAAGACAGCTGAACTCTCAGCTATTTTCATATAAGTACAGCTATTTTGTATGAAGAACAGTTGAGCAGTCCCTCCGGTGTCACAACCTGCATCAGTAAAGGTGGTTTCCTTTGTAGCAGCAGTTCTGTGGGAGTGGTGGAAGGAAGGCACAAAGAAAAGGGAATTTAGGGACTACAGCTGCTGCAGTAGTTAGCACATATGTCAATACACAGTTTCAGTTCCTCATCCACGCTCTTGTGTTTGTAGGAAGTCCAAGCTTTCCAATGGAGAGTCTTCACCCTTCCTGTTCTAAAGTGGACCTGGGTTCAGCCTGTTCCTCACTCATTTTCATAACTTTCCTCTGTAATGTGCTGGTGTCTGGTTTAAATCCACCCCAGCCTCCTCCTCCCGGAAGCCTTGCTGGGTGAAGTAGAGCCAGACTGTGAGGTTCTTCTGTACTGGCATAACTGCATTTGTTTCATTATTAGTAAAGCTGTTTTGGTTACTATTAGTAGTATTATTATATCGTGCTCAAAACAGGTGCCCTAGTGAGACATGTATGTAGATCATGTTTTGCCCACTGTTCCCTTTGTTGTCTCATCAACTCTCTGTGTGGTAATTTTACCCCAATTCTAGGCCCCAGGCATGTTCAGGATGAAGTTTGCCTCCTGAAAATATTGAAAAAAACCCAAAACAACCCAACTGAAAAGTGCATTCTATTAAAAATCTGATAGACAGAAAATAAAACCTTTACTACAGAACATCTGAGTGTTGCACAGTAGGTTCAGAGCAGTGTGAGGAGTTGTCAAATCCTTCTGCTCGTACTACATTTGCTTTTTAAGATATGTATATTCAAAATATAATTGTAACTGAGAATTGTTGAAAATTATGGGGAACATGGCCTGAGAGAAATCAAAACTAACAGATCAGGATATGGATGACTGATAAAACAACAGAGGATGAAGAATAGATCCATTGACTTCTCATGAACATGCCTTTTGAGGAGATTTGTCTAATTACATCATTTCCCAATAACTGTTGGGTGGAAGTCTGACAAATTGCCACAAGCAAAAAGGGAACAATGGCTGATTCTCTTGTAATCAGAACTTTGAATAAGTGTTTCTGAAACCATTCCTTCAAAATGAAGAATTCAATCAGTTCAAAAAGAACGGAAATGAATTCAGAACATTTTTTGACAAAAAAGAGCCAAGATTAGTACTGAATAATCTGACCAGGTTGATTAGTAACAGGCTGGAAATGTCTGAGCTGCGTTGCACACAGAGCTGAAGGGTGTACTTCATGTAACACTGCTACTTGTACTTAACCTCAGATGCTAGAGATCTCCCATCAGTGAGCTGGATTTGTGTCAATATACTTATCGCACAGAGGAGGAATTTGCTGTGGGGAATGTTCGTGCTTTACATGGATAAGGCCTCCGAGGCATAGCCCAGAAGAGGCTGGCTAAGTCTGTGGAGGCAGAACTACACCTTTGTTTTCTCCTCACTTGTAGCCAATGACAGAGGATGAAGTGGCTTGCCAGGTGTGGTTGTTTCATGGTCTGACTGTGGCTGTATCCAGGGTAGACAATGCTCCTGTTAACACAAGGGCTGAGCCTGAGAACACCACTCAGTTTTGGACAGCACTTCAGTAGTTCAGAACTTCTGCACCACACTAGCCAGCATCTTGTGTAAGCTTAAGGGTAGTTTTTGAGAGAAAGTCTCTGTACCTTAAGTAAAGTGTCTGTAGAGTTTTGTTTGTCAAAAGGTTTGTGCTAGCTTGCTTTATAGTAGCTATTTGGAAAGGGTTTCATTAACTTTAGGCTACTATTGGAAACTAGGCTTTTAAAGAGGCAGACTGTAGTTTCTACAATCCCCTTTTATCTACCTTACCACCCACCACCTCCCTCCTCCATCATCTAACATACTCCTTGATAATTCTTTTTTGGCTTTGAAGTTTTGCCACAGCAACACCAGGTGGGCATATAGAGAGATGTATTACAGTACTAGTAGCAGATCTCCACCTTTTAACACATATTAGAGACCCAATGATGGCCACTTTGAAGGTGTCAGGAGTACAGAATTTACTTGCTCTCACAATTCTTTAAGACTCCTCACGCTGCACAAACAGCCTAGCCACCCTAACTGGTTTCAGATACCACCGAAACTGTTCAAAAAGGACCTCTCAAATCCAATCATGAACAAATTGACTTATCAGGCATAGTGGCACTGCTTCTTGGCAGCTTGTAAAATAACAGCATAAAATCACTAATTTGCTTTCAAATATAATTTCATCAGCTGTGAACAGATAGTGACAAGGAATTATGCTTTCCTCTTGCATTTTGCATTTAATAGACAAGGCCCTAAGCCACCCCAGCCTGGCTTTGAAGTCAGCCTTGTTCTGAGCAGGATATTGGAGTACAGAACCAAAGATCCTTTCCTGCCTAAATCTTTGCGTCTGTGTGATAATTTAGAATTGTTTGTTCATTAGAATTCTGAACTTGAATTTTTAGCCCAGGCACAAAAGGTCCTCATGATTTTATATTTAGATTTTTTTTTCATGATTTTATGTAATATCTATTCCTATGGATTTTCTATATCAGTTTATGTAGGCCTACAATACAACACACTGAGCAATCGAATATTTGTCTTTAATGCTGTGATTATCTCATTCCCACCTTGTGGGCCCATCTTGAAATTGTCCTTTTATCCGCATTTTCCAATTTTTGCATATGTGAGTAGTATTTGCATAATCCAGTCATACTTCCATGAGTACATGTGACTACTTAAGTTTCAAGCCATTTGTGCTGGAGAATGCTGCACCCTGGGCTTTTCAATATGACTTTCTCTATATATATTGTTGAATAAATTGTAAATTAAACACGTTATTATTTTTAGCTCTTACATTTTCTTGGGGCATGTGCTTTCACCAGTTCTACAGCTGTCTTTGCATGTAAAAGGGTCCTTTTTCATAGTGACTTCATTTTTAAATTGGATGTATGTTATTTCAGGAATCGCATGAACTCTACTGCTGCCAAATTGTGCCATATTTATTACATATTAAAAGCTTGGCAAGGCTCAGTTCTCAGCTGGTTTGTGGTTTGTGGAGCTTATTTTTCCCAGCTTACATTCCTACATGGATCATAGCATTATTAAAGGTTCCAAATGACTTTCTTAGTGTCCTTTCCAGGCTACTGTTGTTCTCAGTCTTTTATTCACAGTGAAGAGGAGGTCATAATTATTTTCCTGCCTATTTCATATTCTTGCTTGCTTCCACACATACTTCTAAGTATTGCTATCAGCTTCAAGCTTTCTATTGGTTTCCCAGTGTGCATGGCACGTGATCTGCTCCAAAGTAGACTTTTCCAAAGTCTACTTTCAAACAAGACTAAGGATGGGCATGTAATGCCAGTGGCCTAATGTATTCCAAAGGCTATCAGTGAATAGCCACTAACTACAGCTATTGTGCCTCCAAAAACACTTGAAAACTTTGGAAATTATGTGTTTCTTGTTTAGGAACAAGGGTTTCTGAGTTCTGCACCTCATGTTCCATGGAAAGTTTAACTATGACCATAGCAACTGCCGAAGCTATGTGAATACAATTTGATTAAGCCAAAAAAATCAGATTCTTTTTTTTTTTTTTATGCTGTTGTCCTTTTAAGGCCCAGGCATAGTTCAAATTCTACACTGATAAATTTTAAGGTAATAGCCTAGATCAAGTACCTGTGACCTGTCAGCAACTTCTCTATCACTGAGCACACCGTGACATTTACATGCCTTCAGGTTCTAGCAAGTGAGGTTGTGTTCCACCAGACTCAGCGGTCCCAGATTTCAGTATCAGCTGATGGCTGGTTTCTGTTCCACCACTTCTTGGTCAGACAGATAGTCCTGGTAACGAAGGAAATAGTGCTGTGGGGCACACGCCTTCAACCTGCAAGCAATTCCAGCACAGCATTCCTATCTTGTTAAACCTGGGCAGTTCACTTAGTCAGACTCAATGATCTCTTACTCAGATAGTTTTACGTGGAAGAGTCACAGCCAGTCAGCTTTTTGTAGCATCCAAAGGTGGTGTGAAAAACAGCCATCAGAAGAGCTGTTTTGTGCAGCTCTTCCCACAACTGTTGTTCATGCATGTCCTTTAGGAGCTAAGCCAGAGGAGTGCCATCACCTCTGAAGCTGGAGTGGAGTAGCAGCGTACACCTCACTGCTCTCAGTTTAAGTATCAGGCGTAGGGGATTAGTTCCTCTGAGTGAACAGGATCTGTATAGAAATAAGGGTAAAATGCCTAGTAAAGTCAGCAACTACCTGGAAATGAGAACAGCTCTGTCTTCAGGGCTGTATCTTGACATGACCTGCTGCTGTTGATCTGTGGGCTGGTGGAGAGATATTTGTTGATGATATCCTGTTAATTTAAAATTAGCTATTTTGTGTCAATTTGGGAGAGAAGGAAAAAAATTGTTATCCCTATCTAGATATACTTTACTCAGAAGTGTGAGAAGGGGGAGTACCAACCAGTGGGAACGAGTGTAGTGTAAATTAATAGCTGTAGGTAAGGCCAGATTGCATGAGCCACCAACAAAGCAGCCTAGGATGGAGTCACTGCCAGAGACCCAAGTAACAATCTTGGCCACTGCACTCAGTGTTGTGACCTGAAGGGCAGAAAAGAGCACGTTGTGAGCCAAAGTGAAGATGCTGTACAGCCATGACATTTATCACCACGGCTGCTCGGGCACGGTGGTGGTGACAGCCCTGTTGCCTGGCAGCTTCAGAAAGCTACTTCACTTTTTTATAGCTGTTGAATGAGTGGACAAGGTTCACTGAACTTCCTTGTGTCAACACAAAAGCAGCACAAGTCAGCTGGAGCTTGGAGATTAACCTGCCTATAGCATGGTCCTCCAAGAAGACTAAAGGTTATTTAAAATAATAACAATAATAATAATATTAAACCCCAACTCAACAAATAGAAAACCCAAACAAAACAACTTCTATTATAATACCAACTAAAATATTGGTGAATTTGCAGGCAATCAATTAGAAAGAAAAGACTTTACATCTTTTGTTGCCTGCTGTGTCCTTGAAGGATGAACCTCTGCTCTGAACTGCAGATCTGCAGAAAAATATTCCCACAATTTATTTCTTGGAAGGTTATTTCCATTGTTTTCAAGGCCTAGTTTCTGGCTTCTCTTTGCTTGACCTGAATATTGCCAGCTCCTCACATGACTTTCAAGCTGCCATCTCCTGCAGCTTCTTTTCTCCAGGCAGGTTTGATTATCATCAAGGCATAATTACCCCATCCCTGTATGGGATTCCACCTGATCCATCTTTAAAGGAACAAACAGAGCAAGTACTGCCCATCACAATCAGACTAATTTCCAGCTTCTCTGTAAACACTAGAAGTACATATGACAGACCATACAAAACCACAGCTCACAGTATAAAGCCCTTTACCTTGAAAAAATGAAAAAAATCACTTCCATTTACAATGGATCATATGCAATGTAATGCAAAAATAACATGAGAGCTAACATTTTCTTTATTGGTAATATGGCTTTAGCCATGAATTCTGAACTCTTGAGATGCACAATCTGATTTTTCACTCCAGTCCTTTTTGTAGTTATTGGTACTGTTAGTGAGTGTTAGTAAAACAGGTATATGCAAAACAAGCGTTCCAAAACAGCTAGGTGAAATGTTGGACTAGAGTATCATTATCCCTCATCTAGCACCATCTGTTGTGACCAGAACTGTTTTCATGCAAGACTTTAATGTGGTCAGGCAGTTCAGAGAATGAGCAGACAGCAGAACCTGGGTTTGATAAACAGGTTCTGTAATCAATGCACTGGAGCTCGGTGTCTCACATGAACACCTTATCTTCCCATAAGAGCATGAGTACCAGTTAAATTGAAAAGACATGGGTGGGATGGAGACCTATGTGCTAGTGCCCTAAAGAACCAGTAATTACATAATGGAGTTGCTCCTCCCTGAAAATAACCAATGGATCATTGTGGGGAAAAAATATATCATCCCACCCATAAAGATATTGTAGATAAGTAAACATCTCTTCTGTGTTCAGTTGTCTCAAAGGCTCCATGATGATATGATGAAATTAAAATTGCCTGACCATAGCCAAATGATCAAAGAAATAGGAGCAGCCTCAGCTGTTCTCAGATTTAAAGTTACAGGACTCATGAAGTGTCTAGATGTCACCACGCTTCTTTCATCATCGTCATCTAAATTGTCTTCCACACCAGCAAAAGAACTTCAAAGAGTATTGAGAAACTTTCAGTAAAGGGTCACAGAAGCTTCAATTCTGGAATACACCATTGTGGTGATGCTATTTTTGGTTGGCTGGTCCAGCTTGTCTCCTGACAAATTTTTGTCAGATGTATTTCAACTGAAGAGAAGCTCTTCACTGTATCAAGACAGGTGCCAGCAAGGTGCTTCTTTTGTCACTGGCTTTCCTCTGAGGACACTACACTGTGATTGTAGCACAGCTATAATTATCTTCAATGCTGAATCTGTTCCAGGAAGGTTTTTTGGTCATGGTAGCATGCAAATGCTACTATACAAAAGCCAAGACACTCCACAGGCAAGACTGCAGGTAGGGAAAGGGGATAAAAACTGTTCAGCGGCACATGTTTTCCTAGGTGGTTTCAGGCTTCGCATACCAGTGATGTATTGTTTTGGAAAAAAGGTTGCTGTTTTGGGGCAATTTTTTGTAATTTTTCTTTAAGAAGAGATTTAATGGCCTCTCAATTCTGTTGAAAATTGAATGAGATTGAGACACACTTGTTATGCACAGGTACACTGTAGCTGGCTTTACTTAGCTGGTCTTTTAATCTTAGTGACATTTTCTAACCCAAAGTTAAACAAGTTATTCGATTTCAGCAAATGAACTCTTGGACTTTTCCAGTAGGAATTCTCTCTAACTTTTCCAGTGGAGACATGCACCTTAGTTCAGTAACTTCAAGCCCACTTGCTAGATGCTTGCCTTGCTTTTGCTTCTGTAGGTCTCTTAAAAGTATTGCTGTGCCTTTCCTCGGGGGTCTGCAAACCACAGATTGGAAGTCACTGTGTTAAGGTATTGTGAAAACAAATGAGATAGAGGTCACAGCAGGCAGACTCTTTTCTGAAAGGAGACAAGGCAAGCTGGAGATGGAGACAGTGTTCTTATTGCGAGTCACAAGCTCTTCTGACTCCAGTCTGAGCCTACAATTTGCAATACTGTCACAGTCTGCTGCCTCTGTCACTGGTAGCGTAGCTCTCCATTAGCAGGGATGAAATTTGGATTTGTCAACATACAAAGCTTGTTTCCTTCTTTTTTCCCCCCACCTAAAAAAGACTAAAACCAAAAGAGACCGCTTCATTGATGCCTGCACAGCCTGAGACAGTGGCTCCCAAGATGTGCAAACTATTTCCATCTTATACCTCATGGTAGATCCTAGGAAGAGTAGTCCACAGATGTACAAAGGAATCATAGCTTGTCCTAGACAGGATCCTTGACACAAATGTAATCTAGAGAATGCTTATTGTACAGAAAAAGCAGAGCAAGCCTTCTGTAGGCTTCAGAGCTTCAAACTGTATAATCATTTCAGAGTCAATGACGGCAGATATTAAAAGGCACATACCTTATCTTGTTTTTGGATTTTTACTCACATGGCAGACCAAACTCAATACTGGTTGCTACAAATATCTATTGGTGCCCTTCCAGGTTGTCATTGAAGTCATTCTGAATGGCCTTTATAAAGACAGCTTTCTTTATATGGAATCAAACCAATGTGAGGAAAGGGGCTTTCCTTTTTCCCTTTTTAATGAACTTGCAGTGTTTTGAGGTTATTGACACAGTACCTTTGCTTTGAGGTTGTTATTCACTTGACTCTTAATTGCTGTGCTGGAATAATTTTGCTCTGTATTGCACCACTGCACCAAGAGTTTCAAGAACAAACCTCTGGAACTAGGTGCCTGTGTTAATATATGGGTTTCTGAGAAGTACAGAAAACCCATTTGCTCTGAAATTCAATGGCTACATACTTAGACTTTTTAGGAAGCCAAGCTACTAACCTATGGCACTCTCCTGAATGCACTGGCATTTGTTTTCTTAGCAACTTTTAAAGAATTGGAAACAATTTTAAGAGATTAAAGACAGTTTAAGGATAGTTTAGACTCTAATTTTAAAAAGAAGAGAGTTTAAAAGGCAATTTAAAGAATAACATGCAAAGACTTTTAAGAACTCTTTAGCTTCTTTGGAGCAGGGAATTGGATTAGATGATCTCCTTTCTATCCTAAATCTTTCTATGATTCTGAATCTCATGAGAAAGTTTTCTCTCACATCAAAAAACCACAAAAGCACTCACTGCTAAAATAAGGAAGACTAACACTGTTCTCCACTTGTAGAAGAATGTTGCCCATCCTATGGCCAACTTGTGACAGGAGTAAGGCAACAGTGTCTGGAATGAAGTGTGTAAAAAGTTGTATTATCAAACGAGGTTGATTCAATGTCATTGGCAGACAAACTGCAGAGGCAAGTAATTAATATTGATTGAGCCAGACTTTACCACACATTTATTAAGAACATTACATTAAAAATCAGAGGCATACATTTTGATTTTGCAGCAGATTCTTTGAGGATGGGAGACAGTTGCCTGGCAACTTCTGGTCTCATCACCCTTTCATTAAATGTTGTGTGTAACAGTTTTCCTCTACTACTTTGAATTTAAAAGCTTCACTGAATAATGAAAAGAAGTCAGAAGCATATTTAACAATAGTTCTGTATTGTTAGCATAAATAATATCCTCATTTTACTTCCTTTACCCATCAGCAGTAGAGTCTAGAAAAAACATGTCTGACTCCCTTGTTATTTCTTTGCACCACACTGCATATGAAACTGTGCAATTGTCAGTGCCAAGCATCTTTGCCCTGAAGAACTGAGTCTGGAAGAAGCTGAGCTGAGATGAGCTAAGAAATACATCGGTTAGCATTTGGACTTTTTTCCAGCAGTAGAGTTTAAAAAACTTTTTTTGGCTAGAGTTGTCACCACTGAAAATGAAACTTTGGTCCTGTATCATGTAAGTTTTAAAAATGTATTTTCAGGATGGGAACCAAACAGCTCATGTCTTTCAGTGAGACATGCAAAACCCACTTTCTGGTGACACTTATCTGTGGTACTGCCTTGGGATAAACTGCTAATGGAAAGTTGTCTAACTCTCAGCCTCCAAATGCAATAATGCTTTTCCCAGGGAGACAGACATTGAAAAATGCTTCTACAAGCCAGTCCTAACATTGGCAGCATATGAAAGTTAGTTTTCTCTTATTCTCCTTCCTAACTTCTTCTACTTCAAGGATGCATTGTAAATTCAGTTCTGTAACATCTTCCAGAAGGCTTTCAGTTAAAGACTGCAAGAGGTCACTAAGTGATTGTCCCTTCTGCTTGATCAATTGGGATTGATCCGTCAGTCTTTCTTTGTTTTGGTATCATAAATCCTTTGACCTCCAGTGAGTGAAATAAGTGTAAATCCTGTGTGCTGCAGGTCTATGCCAGCTGGATCAGATTAAGAGGGTGGGGTAACATTGGGGATTAATTATGTGGAGAAAAAAGGGAACAAGAAGGGACACATAGATACCATCCCCAGAACTTCCTGGGAGGAGACTGCTAGTATGCACTTAGGTAAGAGGCTGAAATCATCCAGAGAGGAGCTTGTGCTGTCAGCAGGACTTGCTGGCTTTCCAATACTTTTCAGAGTGAGGCTGTGTAGAAGGTATGGTCTAAGTCATGGCACAAAAACAGAGCCTCTCTGGCACTCTGTGGGTCCATCTCTTCTATTCATTCCACTAGCAGAGTGACCTGCTCTGTGTGGAGACAAGCTGTTGTGCTGTGAGCACAGGAGGTGGTGGTGCTGAAGAAATGTGTGAATCTCATGCTCAGCCCATGAGATTTGACAAGTCTGGAGTAATGCAGAGACTGAGGCCTTGTTTAAATTGCATCTTAACCTGGGGTGTGATTTAAAACCAAGATGCTTAAACTTGTGCCAGTACTTATGTGGGCACTTATTTCAATTTAATTTGATTAAACATTTAAAGCATAATGAGAAAGGCCGTCTTAGCATTGGGGCAAAAAGGATGTAAGTTATTTTCCCTGTGGACAAAACCTTGCTTTCCAAATTTTCAGTTCTCATGTGTGAATTACTCCAAAGAGAATGTTCTTTGCATTTTGTATCTGACCTGTGGTAAGGAAATAAAAACTAGAACCACCTAAAATTTGGCAAAAGTATATGTTAAAATCAGTATCAAATTTTATTAGAATCATGGAAATAGTATTAGTAAGGTCATATAACTAGCTGGGCCCATGTCCTCCTCTGAGCCATTATTTGCCTGGGGAAGATGCAGAACCTAAATGCAATATGAAGTCAGGAAAATCAACTGAATTTTAGTAGTTAAATTTGGTTTTGCAAAATATCCCACTTAAAGAAGCGTGAACTCCAAGTTAATGAGTACTTGCTCTAGAACAGTCCCTCTGCAATTTACCTTTCCATTATGCCTGGCCATCTTTTCTCTTACCCCCAAGTGCTGTGCATTATTTCCAGGGGAAGGTAATAGTCCTGGTCTGGAAGGTCCTGCTGTACACCCTGAATGTAAACTGTGTCAGAGATAAGTGGCAAATACATGGGAGTAGTGGGTCTTTTTCTCAGTCTCCAAGATAAGGGAGTACATGAAAGAAGTAAATTGGAACTAAGGTAGGAAGAAGGTGATGTACAAAGGTCTATATAAGTCAGATCCTAATTGCAGGATCCTCTTCGCTCCCTATGTACAGAGTTCAGGCAGCCATGGGGCTCTAGACCAGATGCAGCTTTTGCTGAGTGTAAGAGACTTTTTAGCTGGCCAGGCTCTGAGCCCCGAACCCTGTGTAAGAATTGATTTTTAGGCAAGATTTTGTTATATTTGAAGTGAAACTTGTTTCTCACATCTGTCTAACAGTATATGCTTTCTTCTCCCCTGGGAGCAGTGGAGTGAAGTGCAGCAGATGATAAATGGTACCCCGATCTACATGTACCAGGACTGCAGTGTGCTTTCTGAGGGGGACACCGATCACTGGCTTCGCACCAACTGGATTTATCGGGGTGAGGCAGCCTCACGCATTTATGTGGAACTGAAGTTTACTGTGAGGGACTGCAAGAGCTTCAAAGGTGAAGTGGTGACCTGCAAAGAGACCTTCAATCTCTATTACATGGAGTCTGAACAAGATGTTGGGATCCAGTTCCGCCGCCCGCTGTTCACCAAGGTCTGTATTGCTGGGGGTGAAGACTGAGTCATATCTTTCAGCTTAAACTTGTCATATCTTTCAGCGTAAGCTAGGTGTGTCTTGCTGGCTGGGACAGGCCAGGAGAACCAGCATCTGGGAAAGGGCATGGCTAGTAAGTGCTGTCCTTAAAGTAAACTTTACCCCCAGTGCCCTCTGAGATGCTAAGAGCAGACTTTGCCACAGGAGGCATAGGAGGTTTTAAGTGAGATCAGACCTGTGTTCTGCGTAACCTCTTATTTAACCAGACACCATGTAAGTAAGGGCTCTAAAGGGTTGTGACAGGGCTAGACGGTTACACCAATTTTTAGAAAGAGTAAAGCAGAGACCAAAGGAATTTTACTTGCCTTAGAGAATAAAACAAGCTTAGGCTAAGCAAAGAACAGAATCCATTTCAGGTCTCAGTGGTCCTGATTATTTACTCTGATTGCCATGAGATATAGGGTCTTGTTTCATAAACCTGGAGGTGATGGTTTGCTACAGTGAAATTCTCCCTGGTTTGAAGGTATTTCTTCACTGCTGTATTTTACCTGCAGTTTTTCTCAACACTGTGCCCTTTTGCCACAGAAACATTGGAATTACAGAATAGAGAACCTCTGCTTTTTTTTTTTTTTTTCAAAGGAAATCCTTTAAGCCAGTTCTGTTCTAATAGAAGCCACAAACCTAAATTATTTGACTGCCCTTTCCTTTGCAGTTTAAATGGGATGTGATGGAAACAAAGAGTAGGCCACCACCAGCCTTTAGAGCAGAACTCTGTTAACTGATTCCCCTCCCTCCCCAGTGCTCCTCCACCTCCCCTGCAGCCTACAACATGAATTTGTGCGATACCTCCACAACTCCTAAACATGCCTCATGATCCCTGCCAAATGCAGCTGCTCTACAGGGCCTTTCATCTCCCATCCAACTACAAGGAGTGGGTGGTGGCACACAATGGGAAGGGGCCTGCGGAGGAGAGTTATCAGGCTCTCCCACCAAGAAGAAAGGCCACTCCACCTGCAGTCCAGCTCTTCCATGTCACAGGGTGTCACAGAGGCCTTTCCCCTTTGCTCAAGCATGGAAAATATCCTCACTCACTCATACACTCTTATCCTTTGTTTGCAGAGGCAGTGGGAATGCAAAAGCACAGGAGCATTTTTCACCCAAGTACCTACAGTGCTGAAATATGTTGAGTGCTGCATAAGGCACCTTACAATCTGAACTGCAGCAACTACAGCCTAAAAATAAGTGGCTGTAATTAACCTGGCTGGTTTGAAAGCACAGCTCTTGAGTGGTGTTGTGAATTTACTGCATGCAATTTGCAAACAAAGAAAATTTTCACAGAAAAGATTTGCTCCTGTAAGGGGCAGTTCCTGAAGACCTCCGAAATCAGAGATTCGGAACGCAGGGTACTGTAGAAGACCAGTGAATAACTATAAAGCAGTTGAAGGAGATGATGGATGGAAGGTACAGAGGTAGGAAAAGATGCCCACCCCATTTTTAGCACCTCTTCCAAGTGCAGAGAAAGCATGCAGTGCAGTGGCATTAGAAGCAGATGACTAGACACCCCCCAAAAGGCCTTGGTGTAGAAGAGGCTTGAGAGGCATGGGTACCTCAGCTGCTGTGGCCTGCTCAGATGGTAAAGCTATTGTCTTTCTCATGCAGCTCAACACTGTGGCAGCAGATCGAAGTTTCACAAGCAGAGACATCGAGTCGGGGGCCATGCAGCTGAACACAGAAGTGTGCCCCATTGGGAAGCTCTCTCGCCGAGGCTTCTACCTGGCTTTCCAGAACTCTGGGGCCTGTGTAGCGATGGTGTCTGTCCGAGTGTATTACAAGACTTGCCCGGAGGCGGTGCGGGGCCTGGCCCGCTTTCCAGAGACGCTGGCAGGGTCCGAGGGGCTGACAGAAGTGCCTGGGGTCTGCGTGGAGTACGCGGCTGAAGAAGTGGGCTCTCCCCCCAGGATGCACTGCAGCACAGATGGGGAGTGGCTGGTGCCAGTGGGCCGATGCCTTTGTGCTGTGGGGTTTGAGGAAGTCGATGGGAGCTGCGTAGGTGAGTATGCAGACACTAGCTGTAGGCCATGGGAGAGGTTCCAGAGAGCTAGAGATCAGAGTATCTGTAAGCAGAAGGTGGGATCAGGAGAGTTAGTGTGGTCTACCTCTCCCTTGCCTACCCTCTGTATCTTGTATCTTTTCTTCTCCTAAGCTTCTCTTTTTTGGTTGTGATTTTTCTCCTCATGTGTCAGGTGTAAGACCTGCACACACCTCTCCACTCCCTCTTGGGCTTCATCCAGGAGCTTCCAGCTCTGGAGCTAGTTTCTGCGAGCTGTAACTATGTGATTGACACTGACTCACTCAACAACTGGTTCTCAACCCTTGAACAGCAGCCTTCTTCTCCCAGGGCAGATGGGTCAGACACACAGAGCAGGGTATTTGTCCCGTGACTAGAAAGCTGAGAGGCAGAGGGGACAGGTTTCTCCTCTGTCCCTCATTCTTCTTGGACTGGGATGGCTCTTCTGCCATGGGAATCCATGTAAAGCATATTGTGCAATATCGTGGTGCCAGCTCTTCTGAAGAGCAATTAGCAAGCAAGAGTTACCAGGGTGCTGGAGTCACAGCAAGCAAGGGCTGTTGGAGTAAGAAGTGCAGGGCTTTCCCTTGGCTGCAGAGGGGACAAGATTCAGCTTCTTAAGGCAACTTAGTTTGGTATGTGTGGTGTTTTAAGGGGATATGTATTACTGCAGGGACAGAAGCAGAAGACGGCAGATCTCTGCTCTTGTTGCAGAGCTTTATGGCACAAGGATATGGCCACAGGGATCCACGCAGTGTTCTCAGATTCAGCAGGTGCCCCGTGTCTCTGCTTTGCTCTGCTACAGGGATCTGGTGTCTCTAAGAATCCCTACTGCTTGCTGCTCGTTTTGCTTGGGGAGCTGGAGAAGGTTGAAGCACAAGATCCTTGCCCTCCTCCAGCAATCCCCTCTCCTTGCACAACCCAGCCAGTTTTTCCACTTAGGTGCTACAGAGCTCTCCCCGCCCTCCTGAGAGCACTCCTGTGGGAAGGGGCAGGGAAGCTGTCATGTCTGGACAAGCCTCGCCTGCTATCGCAGCACAGGTTCATTCTACATCTGTGCTTTCATCCCACTCCGCCCAAGTACAGCTGCAGCCAGAAGTATGTTTTGTAGGATTAGTAGGGACCAGGGTGGTCTCCCAGAAGAGGACAGGAAGAGGGGAGAACCTAGCAGAAATAGGGAGAGGTACTTCATGACCAGAATAGTGTCTTATTGGAGCATCAGGGGAGAAGGTGAATGCAGGAGGATATCTTAGGATCTGCTCCCTCAACAGAAAAGACCAGACTGCACAACAGACTGGGAGCAATCCAACTCAGGATAAAGACTGAAATCACAGCTTTTGCTTTGTCCTGAGAACAAAGCAGGACTTCTTCAGACATATAAAGTGTCACAGGATGGAAGACCTTGTAGTGTTATTCTGAGTTTTGCCTAGACTAAGGAGCAAAAAAAAGTGGAAAGCTGCACCTTTGCCTTTTAACAGGGAAAAAGAATGTGACCTTTGTCACAGAATGGGAGTCAACAGAAAGCCAGAGGGTCAGGTACTTAAGTAGTCCCCTCAATCTGTCAGTGAATTCCCAGCTGTATAAAGATCTGCTGGGTGCAGAATGGCTCAGCCACCCCCCAGTCCCAGAAAAGCTGTGCCTGCCCCACAGCATTCAGGCTTTGCTGCCCGTAAACCCGGAGCTCGTGATTAACTTCCTCAAGTATGTAATTTGCCGTGCCCACGGAGGCCGGCTGTGCCCCGGCCTGTGCTCTGGCTCCTGGCTGGGCTCTGCAGGGCGGCAGGTGAGCCGAGCTCCCCGTCAGCCCCGGTCTGCCGCCTTCCCGGCCTGGCTGGCGCTCACCAGGGGCACCTGCAGGAACAAGGAATGAAGGAAGCGCCCCAGCCATCCTCTCTGCCCTCTGGTGCTAGGTGAGCAGGCCCTTTCCCAGGCTTGTTTTTCCCATCGCGCCGCCCGGAGCGGGTGCCCAAGGCCCGGGGAAAGCGGGGACCAGCGGGGCTGGGCGGGGGCCGAGGCTGCTGGCGGTGCGGCCGCGGGCAGCCGCCCCTCCACCTCCGCAGCCCCGGGGCAGGGCGGGGGGAGCCGGGAGCCCCGGCAGGCCCGTCCTCAGCGCCGGGCCCAGCGCCGGGCCGGGCCGGGGCCGCTCGGTGCCGCCCTGGGGCGGGCCCGGGCCGGGCTCCGCGGGCCGCTCCCGCCCCCTGCCGGCCGCCGCCGCGGGTCGCCGCTGTCCCGCCGCTGCCTGTCCGTGTCTGACCCGCACCGGCGGGTCTGTCCGTGCCGCCCGAGTGCCCCTGCAGCTCCCGCACCGCGGCCTCTCCGCCAGCCTCCTGTCTCCTTGCGAGGCGGCTCCTGCTTGGGGCTGCTCGGCCCCGCCGGTGGCGCAGCAGGTGTGGGCGCCGGGCTGGAGTGGCGCTGGGGTCGGAGCTGCAGAAGCAGAGGCTCTGCTGGGGTCGGAATTACCTGTTCTGGAACACAAATCTTAGGAGCAGCGGCTGGGGGAGCTGGGGGTGTTCAGCACGGAGGCTCAGGGGACACCTTTCCGCTCTCTACAAACACCTGAAAGGAGCGTGTAGCCCGACGCGCATCACTCTCTTCTCCTAGGCAAGTAGTGACAGGACAAGAGGACATAGGCTTTGGCTGGTTTAGGTTGGACATTAGGAAAAATTTCTTCACAGAAGAGGTGATTAGACATTGGAATGGGCTGCCCATGGAGGTGGTGGAGTCACCATCCCCAGAGTTGTTTAAGGAAAGGCTGGATGTGGCACTCAGTGCCATGGTCTAGTTGCCATGGTGGTGTTCGGTCAAAGGTTGGACTTGATGATCTCAGAGATCTTTTCCAGCCTCATTGATTCTGTGATTCTTGCAAAAGTTCCCAACCCCAAATTTCTATAATCTACTTGCAGATGGTCTCAGTCTGATAAGAGTCTATGTATATTGTAACATATCTGTGGTAGGTAGTAGTATATAGGCAATATCAGAATCTCTTTGTGTTATACAAGAATGTGGCCAGGCACTTCCTTTGTTTTTCATGTCAAAGCTCTCCTGACACAAACTGATCCAATGTCACGAACTCTCAACTCTTGTGCTGGAGCAAAGTGGTGGGAGGCCTCAAGGCTTTCATCTTCATTCCAGCATGTAGAAGTGTTCTCCGTTGTGAGCAGCCTGAAGATCAAAGTAACTTTTACTGCCTGTTTCTCAAAGGGATGATTTGATCTGGAGTATAAATGGAATCTTTTCATGCTGTGACAATCAATACTTGAGCCTTTTAATTATTTTCAATGGCCTTTGCTATCATTAATCACATAGTTGCATGATTGTATCTCAGAATGATAGATTTGCCTGAGTGGTTCTGTCATTTCCCAGAATCAGAAGGTGCTGGTTGCTCCTACCTGTGATAATTTCTCTTTCCTGGGCTCTTTAAGCATCCCTTCTGCAGACTGATGATGAGTAGTCTTGTTTGGCCTGTGTTAGTGGAAAGTTTTCAAGGTCCCTCAGGTGTTCCTTTGTGCCACATAGTAGGGATGGCTGGGTTGTTTTTATTTGTCTTCTGGATGAAGAATCATTTCCTATTCTATGCTCCACCACAGTAAGCCATTTGTGTGAGGCTCCTGAACAGATGGTTTTCTCCATTGGGATCTCCTGAGGGATTATACAGGATATTGTTGCTTTTATAGCGCAATATAAAAAGGGTCGTTCCCTCAATGTGCAAGTTAAATGCAAAGTGGGTAGCTCTGGCAGAAAATTAGCGTATGCATTTCTCAACCATCTGATTAGCAATAGGTTGGTTGTTTCTTTAGCTAAAGAACGTTTGATTCATTTAGCACAGGCGGGCAAACCATTAGATTCAATGGCTTAAGCTCTGTCACTGATTTTCTCCTCCCTACTGCAGAACCATAGAGGTGAAGCATTGACAATCCAGACAGTGCTTCTGTGAGTTGAACTAATAGTAACACAGCAAAACCAGTTTGTCAGATGCTATACTAAGAGAGTGTGGCTGCTCATTTTTGCAGGACTGGAAGTAGAAAACACAGGACACTTACTCCTTTGCAGTCTGTGTTGGCTCCACAGCCAGTTACACTTGATACTGTGAGGTGAACTGATCACTTCCTAGATATTTCCCAGGGCCCTGCTTGGTGATGCTCTGGTACAACACTTGAAATCAGCAAAGATGCTTCTGCTAAAAAGCCTACTGGCTATCCCATATGAAGTCAGCAGGCAGAAGACTCTGAGGAGTGCAAGGATTTGTAGCTACTATTTATGGTTCTTATTTATGGGGTGGAAAGCTTGAAGGAAAATGTGAGGACCAGTCTGGGTTTACAGTGGCAGAAGATTCTGAGGCTGACTGGATTCCGTATTCATACAGCATCTGTGAGGAATTAGATCCCCCTTCTTCAGTCTACAAGTCCTGTCATAATACTGATGCTACCTTGAGTTTGCATCTTCTCTCTATCTGCTCTGAGAAGATTGATCTAGGTGACTGCCAGGTGTCCAGCTATTTCTTGCAACCTAAATATTTCTGTGAACTAAAGAACTGAAGGCAGATAAAGGAGTGTTCAAGAAGCTGAGCAAAACTGCCAGACATTTTGTTGTTGTTGTTGTTGTTGTTGCTCTAGGTTTATCGATTATCCTATGTTGGCTTTTTTGTCCTTGCACAGCCTGCCAGCGGGGGTTCTACCGCCACTCCCTGGATGCCAAACGCTGCCTGAAGTGCCCTCCCAACAGCTTGTCCAATGAGTCAGGGGCTACGTCCTGTTCCTGCAATGCAGGCTTCTACCGAGCACCTTCGGAGGGCCAGAACATTGCATGCACCCGTGAGTTGCACACAGAAAGAAATAAAAATATGCATACAGGCTGAGGGATGAACTTATTGAGAGCAGCACCACAGACAGGAACTTGAGGGTACTGGTGGGTGAAAAATTGGTCATGAGCTGGCAGTGTGAACTGGCAGCCCAGAAAGCCAGGTGTTGTCCTGAACTGCATCAAAAGCGTGTGGCCAGCAGGACGAGGGAAGGCATTCTCTTCCTTCTCTTGTGAGAAACCTCTGCTTGTGAGAAACCTCATTTGGAGGGCTACATCCAGGTCTGGGAGGTCTTGTACATCCAGTACTAGAGACACATGGACCTATTGGACCAGCTCCAGAGGAGAGCCCTAAAAAATGATTGTAGGGATGGAACACCTCTCTTATGAGGAAAGGTTTAGAGGCTCAGGGTTGTTCAGCCTGAGAAGAGAAAGCTTTGGGGAGGTCATCTTGTGGCCTTTCAATACTCAGTGGGGCCTGCAAGAAAGATAGAGTTTTTATACCAAATTCTGTAGTAACAGCACAAAGGACAATGGTTTTAAACTGAAAGAGGGTAGATTTAGACAGGACATACGGAAGAAATTTTTTATGATGAGGGTGATGAGACACTGGAACAGGTTGTGGGGCCCCTATTGCTGTTCAAGGCCAGGTTGGAAGGGGCTTGGAGGAATCTGGTCTAGTGAAAGGTGTCCCTGCCCATGGTGGGGGGCTTGGAACTAGAAGATCTTTAAGGTCTCATCCAACCCAAACCATTCTGTGATTCCATGAGCTGTGATACGGGGGAAGAAATGAAAGGTTGGAAAATGGGGATGAGAGATCAGAGAGAGAGAGGCTGGGGTGGAGTGAGGGCTCCATTTGAAATGCATCAGCAGGTGGGCACCTGGACTTTGGGCATTAACAGCTGGATCTAACACTCCTTTTGTGCTCCCTGTAGGCCCACCCTCGGCTCCCCGCAATGTCACCTTCTCCCTCGTTGGCACCCAGCTGAGCCTGTGGTGGCAGCCGCCCAGTGACCATGGTGGGAGGAAGGACCTGACTTACAGAGTCTCCTGCCAGCGCTGCCATTCCCTGTCCTGTGAGCCCTGCGAGGCTGGTGTGGTGTTCTCCCCCAGTGCCTCCGGTCTCACAAAGCCTGCAGTGGATGTGGATGGCCTAGAAGCTTACACCAATTACACATTCACTGTGGAAGCCCATAATGGTGTCTCAGGAATGGGACCTGCTCCACAGAGAGCTGCTCCAGCTGTCTGGGTCTCAGTTGGACATGCAGGTTAGCAGAAGCAGAGAGAATTTCTTTCTGCTCATCATGAAAAGGAAGAGGAATCTCTGTGAATATTTAAGCTTTCTCCATCTTCTCCTTCTGCCTGACACATGTGTTGGTATGGTATGATAAGGATTCTAAGGTGCCTCTGCCTCTGGCAGGTAAAGTCCAGTAGTCATATTCCTTGCAAATGAAAGTAGCAGTAATTGTTATCCACCAAGAGCTATGAATCCGCCAAGAACTTAACAGAGGTGAGGAGGATGAAGCCCTCCCTGTCCCACAGCCTAAGTATTGCTACCTGTGTGACAGGAAGAAGGAGGGCAATATTTCCCATGACTCAGATATTGCAAAACACCAAACATAATAGAAACCTTGGTGTAACTGGGAAAAAAAAAAAAAAAAAAAAAAAGGTTTTGAAAGCATGGAGGGATGAGGATGTTAAATCTTGATACATTTCTGTAGGTTAGCTTCAATCTGGCTAGTTCGACTGTCCTGTAAATACTTTCCAGAGCACCATGAAATGTGATTATAGAGAAATGACATCACAGTGCTCAACAACCCTTGGTGCATTCCCTGGGTTCTAATTTAGTAACAAAATACGACTTTTCTTCCTGATGCTATGTGGGGGCAGCACAACTCTGAGCTAGAAAAGCAGAGCTACTTTTGGCTTGTCTCATCACTTCCTGGTGATGATGAAGGACAAGGAGAGAACCAGGCTTAATTCCTCAGTCCTTGCAGACTCTTGAGAATTATCTTTTTATTCATGAATAGCATGCATTTGCAGTCAGCTGAGAGATTTTGAGCATTGAGTTTCACTGTACCCTTATGCAGTGCATCTGCATTCATAAATCATTACATAGGATAGCTGTGCTACTGCTGCTGTAGGAACATAAAATCTTAACGCTTTTTATTTCAAATTGGACACTTTTAGTGCAGTCCTGCAATAAATGCAATTTCTTGGAACATGGGTTTTGTTTTGAGTGCCAAACAAAGTTATGCTTGCACTGCAAGGGCAGAAGCACAGTGTTCACAGAAAACAATTAAATACAGCCAGAGATCTCATTTCCCTTCCACCACACGAGAGAAAAATGACAGTGGCAATGAGACTCAGTTCCAGTTGCATGGTATGATCAGAGCTTGTGGAGGGATGACATAGTTTGCATTTTGTTTGTATTTCTCCCTCATGTTCTCTGTTCTCTCCCACTGCAGCTCCAGTGACAGTATCCCAGTTTATTCTGACACAGAGAGATGACAGTAGTCTTTCTGTTTCTTGGCTTGCCCCACGGCAACGCAGCCGGACCTCAGTGGAGTATGAGGTCATGTTCTTTGAGAAGGTGAGGCCTGCCTGAGTTGCTCTCCCCCTTTTCACCTGAAGAGGTGGAAGTGTCCTCTTGCTCAGCATGCATTTGTTACTTGTTTGGTTCCTGCAGGGAGAGGAGGCACGTTATACAGTGAAGCACCTTCTTGAGCCGAATGTCACTCTGAGAGACCTGCAGCCAGACACAGCCTACCTGCTCCGTGTGAGATCCATCACACCCCTCGGACCTGGGCCGTACTCCCCGGAGCAGGAATTTCGCACCCTTCCACCAGGTAAAGGACAAGCACTGGTATCTCATCTGGGAGAAAGTCACTTCCCCATCAGATTGTATATTCTCATGGTACATGGATCTCTGTTTGTGTTCTGCTGGCTGTAAGGCAAGACACCACTCTCCTGAGTTTCTTGTCACCAGGGCCAAGCCTGTTGCTTTGGAAAGACAAAAGGCATTTTTCTTGTTTCCTTGCTGTCATAAAATTTGCTTGCACTTTCCGTTTTAGACCTGATCAGTCTCAGTTTAATGTGTTGTACTGGCACAATACTTAACCAGACCTTCATTTAGTCCTTGAAAGACATTTTAGTTTTGGCTAATGTTTCCAAGTTTGAATGCTGGTCAAATGATTACCATATGCCTCCTTTTGTGTGCCAGTTACTAGTGAAAAGGAGAACTCAGAGGACCTCAGCATTATTTTTTTCAGCTTTATAATTCCACTGTATGTAGGCCAGCTCCTGAGTATAGCTCTGCCCAGAGATGGTATGTGCCACTGAAAAAAGTTCTTCAAAGTACAACATGTAAAAGGCCAAGCTGTCAGGGCCACAAGAAGACCTTTCTCCTGTGTCAAAGAACATCTTACATAGGCCTGACATCCTATGTCATCCAACCTCTTTCCCTGGGTCACCCAGAAACTTCCTCTTAATCTAAAGTTTTCTGTGATGGAATTTGCTCTCTCTTCAAAGAACATCTTACATAGGCCTGGCATCCAACCTCCTCTTTCCCTGGGTCACCCAGAAATTTCTTCTTAATCTAAGGTTTTCTGTGATGGAATTTGCTCTCTCTTCATTCCACAGACTCCTAGAGACCCTATGGATAACTTTAGAAATACATGTACTGAAGTGCTGCATTTGAAAGACTAATTTTATTTTAATGAAATAAGGACACGAGGAAGAAAGTTAAGGCATACCTTTTTGTAACTAAATAGTTACATTAACAGTGTAAAAGGTGATAAGGAGTTAGATACCATTACTGGAATATAAAGGTTGGGCCCTTTTTGGCACCAGGGGCTTCTGATAAAATCTTCATGAAGTCATAGTGACAAATGATGATAACAAAAATGATGTTTAACCAATTAAATAATGTACTACCAAGGCCTTGTGAAAAAGATGTAAATTAGCATGAACAATTGTTTTGATTAAGAAAGAATAAGTTAGAAAGTACTTTCATCAATATTATGCTTTATTTCAAATGGAAATGGATCCCTTATCATGCCAAGACCAAAGGTATTTTTGAATACGAAAGGGATTAAAAAGAAGTACCAGCAAGGTTTGATTTGATGAGAGTTCTTGTTTGATAATACTAGGAGCATTTTTGAGCTATTATAGTCTGGGAATATGAATGTAGAAGAATTTTCAAGGAGTGGCAATTTTTTATTTAAATCTGAATTTGATAATTTAAATCCATTAAGTTTTTGTAGAAATCCTGTGTGTCTAAAAGCTTGTCCATTTTATTAGTAAAGATACTATTTCACCTTCCGTGTCTTAGCTTTTTGATTTTAGCAAAACAAAGATATTAGCTCTATGTCACGATTTTTGCTTGACTAAGCTGGTGATTTTTGATAATTTTAGTGGGGTGAGTCAGAGGAAGAGAAACTAGTGTTAATTAGGCTTTATGGATGCTGACCATTGGACTAAATGTTAGCAAACACTTCCCCACACAGTTCTGTGTATCATCTGTTCCTTGCTTTAAAATCTGCTCATTTATTAAAAAAAAAAAAAAAAAAATAGGGATTTTCTTTTGTCCAGATGTTTTCCTACATCTCTTCTGGGAAAATATTAAAAATATGTAGATTCTCATTACTTCTTCAATGCATTTTAAGTTCTTTATTTTTATTTTTTTTAATTATGGGAAATAAATTTTAAAAAGACCAGCAGAGGTAATATAGCATTTCCTCTGATGAATTCAAATGTACTTTGTGGAAATGCCTAACTTTAACTTGAGAACCTAAATGGAAGGAGACAGCTGTGTTATGTGAACACTATCTGAAAGCTATCCAGTCACAGAATGAAACCACCTGATGCCCAGTTTTGAGAAAACAGGAATATATGATAGATTGCAAGTTTGTAAGTCAGTACTTGTTTCAGGAGTCCTAAGCAGTGAGGGGCTTTTGTTAGGGTAATTAGGCAAAGGACCAGCCCTAGATATTGGTGGGAGGGGAGCATGTAATTAATTTCATAAACAAGAAGAAAGTCACTTTAGATTGTTGGGGAAAATCATGTCTTTGCTTTGCCATAGTTTAAATCAGCTACTGAGCAGGAAGAAGGGCCTGATCTGAAAGGATTTTTGGAGAGGAGTGTGAAGGAATTCACACTCCTCTCATTCACACTGCTCTTCATTTCTGAAAGTGTCATGGAATTAAAATAGGGAATCAGACATAGGGATAAATTACTCAACTGGAAGACCAAGACTGTAGATAAGAGTCAACCAGATAGCCACCAGAAGGTGCTCCATGCACATGAATAACAGTGTGATAGGACTCCCATCTGGTGCCTCTGCTGCCTGGAAGACAAGTGGCTGCAACTTGCCTAATGTCATTAGCTGGTAGAAACTGGTTGGTATATTCCAGACAAATAGATATTGGTCTTTTAAGTGATATGGCCTCTCTCTTTGTTTCTGCAGACACGGGAGCTCTGTCTGGTGGAGTCGTAGTCGCTATTATCTTTGGAGTGTTCCTATTTATTGCGCTAGTTGTGGGATTTCTCATGTTTTGTCGAAAGTAAGTATTGATTTTTGGTATTGAAAAAGGTATAGATGTAGGAATAGTTCAGCCATGGGAGCTTGAGAAAGGGAGGCCCTAATTTCTCACAGGATATTGTATATGTAGAGGGTAGTCAGAGTAGAAAAACAGCAGCGTGCTGGAGCGAGATGAAAAGGATCTCAGTAAATAATTTTGATTAGCAGGATTGGAGGGATTGATACCATAAGATAATGTTTGCTGTTAGGAACAGAGGAATATGTCATGATTTCTCAGTTTTGTTATAATCTAGCAGTATCATATTGTGATATTTCTCATGACAGACATCATATTTCTCATGACAGAGAAATAAAAACACTGTTATGGTACAATCATTTCTATAGCTGCTGACCAGTTGAGTGGTAATAAATGTATCCAGTCATTTTAGACCATTTTTCATATACCATTACTGTTGGGGTCCTTTACCTATATACAGAATTCTACTTTTCCACTCAATGTCTATAAGGCTGCTATTGCTTGGTTTTAAGAAGATCAGATATTCTACTGAAAGCGTAGAGAAAACATGAAATAAACAGAAATTCGTTTGTAACTCAGCACAAAACTCCCTGTATGCAAACAAAGCCTCATTTCTAAATGTTAATGGAGCATCACATTTTATTGCCAGCTGTACTTTTCCAAGTAGGTGCAGTATCTGGTTCCACTTTGCTCTATGCTATCCTGAACTCTGTCCCTAACCAGCTAGGGCAAACACCTTGGAAGTCTTGCTTTTCCCTTTGCTATCTGCTGACTATTTAATTTTCACGGCTCTTTGTGATGTTCCAGGAGGGCTCGGCGGAGACATGCACGGCCAGATTACAATACTTCAGGCTTTGAGCGAGGTGAGGTTCAAAGGGTTCATAAGACCAGGGGGAAGCCTAGAATGTGTTGGAAGGAATGAAAAGAAACATCAGTTTGAAACCAAACACTGGCATGGCTTTTCTGATGTAATTTGCTTCTTCCCACAAACAGTTCTACTCTTCAGCATAGGCTTGGTAGATTGTTTTACTGCCATTGTCAGAAGCCCATGGATTCACTTCTGCTTTCGTAGTTTTCTTTTAAAAGGCTGTCCAAAGAGTCAACAGGTTAATTTGCTCTTTTGTTTCCCTTTACCACAGAGAAGGTCTGGTTGAAACCATATGTAGATCTGCAACCATATGATGACCCCAGCAGAGGGGTGCTGGAATTCACTAAGGAACTGGATGTCTCTTTTGTCACTATGGAGAATGTGATTGGGGAGGGTGAGTTACTTACTGCTCTCCCCATCTTTCTGTTTCCCCACACTGTTGTTTTGCTGCTTCTCTCGAGTTCATCTGTGACATTTTGCCTCTGGTTGCCTTCAGGGGAGTTTGGGGAGGTCTATCGTGGGTCCCTGCGACTCCCGGGGAAAGAACGTATTGTGGTTGCCATCAAGACCCTGAAATCAACTTATTCAGACTCACAGTGGTGGAACTTTCTCCGTGAAGCAACAATTATGGGGCAGTTCAATCACCCGAACATTGTGCGTCTGGAGGGAGTTGTCACCAAAAGTAAGTAAGAGTGTGTGAGAGAGAGAGAGTCCTGAATGAAAGCAAAAACTGGCACAGTTCTCAGGCCTTTCCTAGAGAGTTTGCTGTCAGAGAGGCTGTTCTGGGAGAAGACAGGCACTGTCATGTCAGAGAATGAAGAAAGGAGGAGAGGTATGGATTTCCAACAGAGTCCTGAGGCAGTGTTAAGAGAGGTCTTCTAGGGCTGGTGAGTGGATGAGAAGTTGAGATAGTGTGAGGGATGCTGCAGGGTCATATGTGCAGTACAAGGAGAGGTACAAGATTGTTGGGAGATGTGTAAAGAGAAGGGGCACCCAGCTGTGCCAGTGGAGTGGGAGTGTTAGCTGGGGTTGAACGTGGTTCTCTGTGTTTGGGGAAAATGGAGAGCATTGAAAGGTGTGAGTAGAAGAATTTGAAAAGGTCTGAAACCCTCTTGTCTTTCTCAAGGGAGGCCAATGATGATCATCACTGAGTATATGGAAAATGGAGCACTGGATACCTTCCTCCGGGTGAGAAACTCCAATCTGTAATAGGCTCATGTACTACCAGAATTTAACACTTGACCTGGATTTAGGGCCCTTAAATAAAACTAGAAATAAGATCCAGACATCCACTTACTTTCTGCTTACTGACGTTTCTAGTGTCAGCAGTAGAAGCTTCATGCCATCCACTTTGTTCAGTGACAAGAGTGGTGTCTTTGGCAGTTGAAATGCAACTGCTTAATGATGACTGGAAACCACTACCAATCCCTTAGTGAGAACCTGTTGGGGCCTTTGGACTGCAGCATTGCCTTTTTGCTTGTTCGCCACTGTCCACTTTTGTATGTTGATAAGGTCAGTGACTAGAAACCAAGCAGATCGATGTAAGTTCTCTTGCTTCTTCTTCCATGCAGGAGAATGAGGAAAAATTTAGCCCTGTGCAGCTTGTTGGCATGCTGCAGGGAATAGCCTCTGGCATGACCTACCTTTCAGAACACAACTACGTGCACCGGGATCTGGCTGCTCGCAACATCCTGGTGACACGCAGTCTCCAGTGCAAGGTGTCTGACTTCGGTCTCTCCCGAATTTTGGAGAATGACGCAGAGGGAACTTATGAAACCAAGGTAATGCAAACCCAGTCCTTCAGCCTTGTAAATTAAAAAAAAAAAACAAAAACAACTTGTAGTAAAATTGCAACTCATGGTGTGGATGGTTTAGATGGGGGGTACTTTTGTCTCTGGAGTCCATGTTGATTTTGTTTGCTACGAAATTCAGAGGGACTGTGGTGTTGAAATGAGAAGCAAAATAGGAGGTCTGATCTCTTGGACTCAGTTGCTAAGTCTAGCTTTGAAGATAGCCTTGCTGTGGTCACAGTTTTGGACTAGAGTCATCTCCATGTCTCTTTCAATGAAAGTTCCAGTAATTCTAATGCATGGTGTCCTTCAAAGCAGGGTTGTGACTGGTGTCAGGCTCTTACTCCCACAGCAGAGATTTTGTGTAGCATTCAACTGAACAGAGGGCTTAAACTCATTTACTTTCCAAGAATATTTCTCTCTTTTTGAGAAATTTCCCTGGGGTGGTTACATGTCACTTCAAATGAAGTGGGCTCAATCTCTGAACCACTTTATAAGGTCCTTGCATGAAAACACTGGAGAAATACAACTCAATGAGACATGCTGGATACACTATGTTTCTGCTCTTTTACAGGGTGGTAAGATTCCTATCCGATGGACAGCCCCAGAGGCCATTGCTCATCGCATTTTCACCCCTGCCAGTGATGTCTGGAGCTTTGGAATTGTCATGTGGGAGGTGCTGTCATTTGGTGACAAGCCATATGGACACATGACCAATCAAGAGGTAACAGACACTGAGTTCAAATGTTGATTTAAAAAATAAACAAGGCGTGTGAGAAAAACTTTTGTAAATCCCCCTCAGCCTGCAGTCTTGACTTTCTTTTGAGCACATAACTACTGTGTTTCCCTCTCTGCTAAAAATCAGTGCAACCAAGTCAAGAGCAATATGTATTGAGGTGTCAACAGCACTAAGCCAAATTAAAGAGTGTTTAAATCAGCCATGGCATTTGGATCAGGAGATACTTTCTATTGGTTTTGTTTTCTCCTTCCTCTGGCTCTGGTGCATTATGTCTGGTCTAGTCTAGGCTCAGCACATGCTGTTAAAATTTTCCCTCAGAGTTCCCCTTTTCTCATTGTGCCTGTGCCAGGATATTTGGTCCTCACTTTTCATGAGCATGCCCTGAGTGGCAAATGGGAGCTAAACTAGTAAAGGACTGAAAATACATGCATATGCCACTTAAGTATTTGGCATCCCTTGGGTGTCTCAATCCTGTGCCATGCTGCCCAAACCCTGTGTCATACACGTGAAATCTGCACCAGCCCCTCCCTGGCTGCACATTGTGAAGTGGTGAATGGCTGCTCCCAGAGGTCTCTTGCTTCTCTTCTGCACTCTTTTGCTCCTGGCCAGATTTCTCTGTGTCCTCTGTGCAGGTGATGAAAAGCTTAGAGGATGGGTACCGGCTGCCCCCGCCTGTGGATTGCCCGTCCATCCTCTATGAACTCATGAAGAGTTGCTGGTCACACGATCGGATGAGGCGGCCTCACTTTCAGGAAATCCGGGCACAGCTGCAACATTTCATCTCAAGTCCCCAGCTCCTCCGGCCTGTAGCAGACTTTGATCCCAGGTAAGCAGGCTGTCACCAAAGGAGGGGTTAACTGGGACATTTCACCTTCTTGTCTCCAGCAGGAGGAGAGACAGTGTGAGCAATGCAGACTGGCAGGATACACCTTGAGTGCTCTGTGTGCAGAAGGCAGTGGTCATCTCTGTCTTCTGGTGACAGAGGGCAGAGCCATTGGCCTGCCCTGACCTCACTGTGCAGAGAGCAGATTAGTTGGCTCAGTCCTGGCAGGGGGTGCTTGCTTCCCCTTTGGTTACTGTCTCCCAGTGCAGTCCATTTCAGGTGGTTGCCTGGCTAACGGAGGGTTTATGTGTCTCTAGGGTAACACTCCGTCTCCCCAGCTGCAGTGGGTCTGATGGGATCCCCTACCGCTCCATCCCCGAGTGGCTGGAATCCATTCGCATGAAGCGCTACATCTCCAACTTCCGCACTGCTGGCCTGGACACCATGGAGTCCATTCTGGAGCTCACTGCTGAGTAAGTGCAGGCCAGGCTCCCACAGGGCACCTCAGGCTGTGCTGCAAGTAGCTGTGCTCATCCCTGTGCCATCTGAACAGGAAGGCTTCTCTCCATCCTTCTCCATGCAGTTAAATTGAAGCGGACTGGTTTCTTGACCTAAAAGGGAAGGAGCAGCCCAGAATGTGAGACTAATTCCCCAACTATCTATATCCATGCTTGAGGCTTTTCTGGGATCTTCAGCTGCTCTGAACTCCCATCAGACACAAACACCAAGGGGAAAGAATAGATGGCAAACAGATCTCGAACCTGATCATCTCCTCACCCTTGTAGGACTTTGTAAGATAATTCCCTTACCACAAACTCCATATGGACTAGTGATATACTCCCCACTCCATCAGCCAGGCACTGTTGTGTCATAGAGCAGATCTTTCTGGGTTCCTCAGAAGGACTCAGAACACAGCTGTGTTATTTTGTCAGGGATGAGCAGCCAGCTCCAACCAGGGCAGTTACACGAACCAAATGAGCAGGCTCAGTCCTGCTGAAGGGTTGAGACACGGCCCCTGTTCACAAGCTGATTTAATCACAAGTCCTGATTTACTGGGAGCAGAGACCTAGCCATGACGTAGAAAAGGTCCGTTGATTGGACGGGCAGAGATAGGCAGGGAAGGGCAGGAATATCTAGAGGTTTCTTCCCTCTAGAGAAAAAGTAGGTGTATTAGGAGGAACTGAGAGAAAGGAAGCTTTCTGAACTAATGCTTGGTAACTGTTTCTGCCTTTACTCACACCCTTGTCCCTAAGGAACAAGAATAGCAATTCATTTTTTCCTTTCTTTTCCCATTTCCTTCAGGGACTTGAAACAGATGGGAGTGTCACTTCCAGGCCACCAGAAGAGGATCTTGTGCAGCATCCAAGGCTTTAAGGAGTGATCAGTCGTCACATTCTTAAGCTTGAAAAATGTCCATCCTTACCAGATATCATTTGGAATCATTCCTATGGCAATTGCTTCCAAATGAGTGACTGGACAAGCAAAGCAAAACAACCAGAACTGAAAAAGCTCATGAGGCAACACCACCTGCTCTCATTTCTGTTCCCCCTTGCTTTTGCTCTACAGCAGCCATCAGTATGTTTCAGAGAACTGGTCTTAAAAACTATTCTCTGTCAGTATTGACTGTCTTCTGCAGTCCACTTTGTCCACCACTAAATAGGCCCTGTAGTCCACATACTGGAATTTCAGACCCTCAATATATCACATGGAATATGAAGTGGGTGGAGGGTGGTGGATAATGTTTTAAGATTGGAGATTAAGGTTCAAAATAGACTGGGACATTCAGGGAGCAAGCACAAGAATAAAGACAGGTAGAGACAGGGCTCATTCACTCCTTGGTATGCATTCCTTCTCACTTCAGCACCCTTCTGTCTTTTGTATTTTGCATCAGGAACAAACTATTCAGTCCTTCACAAGGCTGCTGGTAAGGCATATATTTTTTAATGCAACTGTTCTTGCTGTGAACACCACCCTGTGGTGTACTTCTTTCTTTGGAGGAGAAACAGAGTAGAAGCGCACCCTGCTGTAACTTGTATGATCACATCACCTCAGCATGCTGCTGTTTTGCACATGCACACTTCAGAGGGGAGATTTACATCTCTCCAGACTGCTTAATACCTTTTATGCTGTGGACAGAAAACCCTTTACGTATCCATTTTTCTCTGCCCCTTTTTAAAAGAGACAATAGTCTTGTTTGGCTGGAATAGGGTATTTGTAACAGAAAAATGTGTAGGTGGTCTGTCTTACTCCTTCTCTATGGAGGAAATGTTATTATTTATCAGATCTCAAGACAGTTATAGTCTGTAAATAATATTTTGTAAATAAACCTGTGGCAGAGCAGGCTGTGTTGGAATTCTTTGGCTTATTTCAAACGTGGTTGAGACCTTTAGCATACATAAGTCCCACTAGGGTCCTTGCATCCAGCCAATGGTCTTTGTCCATGTAACTGCAGATGTGACATTGAAGTGCAATTGCATTAGGATTAAAGGATACCTTTGCAGCTGGTCACTTCAGATTTTTTCTTTCAACCTATTTATAGGCATAGCTATCTGATATCCATGTCCATGTTTTACAGATCCTGTGATTATTCCTAAATCATAAATATTAGCAACTACTGCTGTGTTTGATGAAATAAATATATGTGAGTAGTACTTCTTTCTCCTGCAGACTAGACTCTCCAGAAGAAAGAAAAATTCTCACACTGATGTTCCTAAGACTTTCTCCTACTCCAGAAGAGTAGCTACCTCAAGATTTATTTCTCAAGTCTAGGTTGGTGAAGGTGACTTGCTAGAGATAACAGTGTTTCCATTACTGTATAATAGTCTAGATTCTTAAGACTATAAATTAACACTGCTGCTTGTGGGAGGGCCTTGCTTAATCATAGATGACAGGAGGGCTAAGAAGCAGAGATCTAAAGAACTCCAACCTGATGCAAGAAGGCTGGTTTCTATTCAACACAGATCATGGCTACCACAGACCACTGTAACTATAGCAAGACAGAGAGCTTAAAAGCAAAGCTCTGAGTTTTTAATATATCAGTCTTAGTTACAAATGTCTTTAACCTGAAGTACAGGTAACCAGTAAAGTTGCTGCCTGGCAGATACCCAAGCTAGCAGTTATGCCCTGATGAGGTGACACAAGATTATGTGCTTGTGTCATGCACTGTAAACTTTGGCCTGTCAGTGCAGGTGATAGAGAACTGGGAGTGGTTGATACATCAAATATATGTGCTGCCATGCAGAGGGACCGTAATAGAGGGGAGAAATGAGAAGAGATTTAGGCAGTTGAACCAAGGGAAAGGCAGAGCCTCATGACTGGGGAGGAATAGTCTTACATGCCACTACAAGGTGGGGACTGGAAGACAGCTTTCCAGGAAAGGACTTGCAGGTCACTGTGAAAGTTGTACCTGAGCCCTTTAGCAAAAGAAGACAACAGTACCTGGGCTGCATTTCAGTGAATGCATCACCAGTAACTGGAAGGAGGCAATTATTCCTCTTCATTTAAGCATCAGTCCTGATGTGTTGTGTCCAATTCTGGGGTCCCCAGTACAAACAAGGATATAAACTTAATGGAGCAAGTCCAGTGAAAGGCCACTGTGGTTTTGAAGGGATTAGAGCATCTGACATACAGGGAGAGGCTGAGAGAGATGGAGGCTGTTCAGCCTCAAGAGCAGAATGTTTGGGTGGCTTTTATTACTGTGTATAAATACCTGATGGGAGTCAAAAAGGAGCCAGACACTCCTTGGTGGCATCCAATGAAAGAAGGAGCAGTGAGAACATACCAAAATGCAGTAAATTCCATTAGGTGAGAAAAAAAACTTACAGTGAGAATTGTTAACGCTGGAACAGATTATCCAGGTCTCATCCTTTAAGATATTAAAAAGCAACCTGCTCTGGTTGACCCTGCTCTGACCAGGGAGGTCCCCTCCAACTTCAAGTGTTAGGACTGCTGAAGCAGCTGGCTTGGTAGAGAAGAGGCTGTTCAGTTCCATGTCCTCAGGGCACAGCCAGTAGCAAGCCTGAGCATGTATTCCCAATAGGCACTCATGCACAGAAAATCCCCAAGTATATAATGTGTGCACGTATATAAACACACACATACTGTACATGACTGGCCGGAGGCAGAGAGCACAACAGACATGCAAGCACAGCACTAACAGCCTAATCCTCTTCCCAGCTCTGGCTGATCAGGATGAACCTGTTAGAGGGAGACACACACATGTACAAGATGGATCCCTCTAGTGCCTGAGACCAGCCATCCTGCAGCTTGCTCCATGCCCCGGAGCCTGAGCTGCTCTCCTCAGTTGCTGGCACCTAGATATGCAAATCCTCAAGGCCTGCAGCCCTGCTGCAGTGGTGGGCATGCAGACATGCACACACACACACCCTGGAGCCCTCCAGGAATTAGCCTTAGATGTTGGCTCTACCCAGCGGCTGCCCCCACCTGGTCTCCCAGTGCCCTCATACACAGATGAAAACTCCTCTTTCAGCTGCTCTCCAGATGCAAGAGTAGCTCATGGGAGCTTGAGCAGCTGACTCACACATGTCTTCACAGCATTTAGCCAGACCCACAGCCATGCCATGTCCTGGCTCTCTATCTCTTATCTTACCAGCTACTCTGACTTGATTTTGCTGGCAGTAACATACCTACATAACATCCATGCACTCAGCTCTGTCCAGTTGCTGGCATTTAGATCCACTTGCACAGAACAGATTCCATGCACCAAAACAAAAAAAAAAAGCTATTGTGAAGACAGGACAGACTGCACTCATGACACACAGGGCATGGCCAGACAAGAGTACTGTGTACATGCAGCCATCTCCTTCTGTGCGCTTTTCCTGACCATTTTTCTCATGGTGCTTCCCCTCCTTGATCACTCCTGTTTCCTTTGATCTCTCCCATACACATCCCATGCCTCTCAGAGAAGAAACCACCCTTTTAACCCACAAGGTAAGCCCTTCCCATTGACTCCACCGGATACGCCAAGGCTATGGTCCTCTGACAGCTCTGGGAGGAGCAGAATTAGTGCTTCTCTACCCCAGGATTGTTCTTCTCTGCACTCCTTGGTGTTCATGGGCACAAGCTTTTAATAACATGGTCTAGAAACAACCTCTCACAACAAACTAGCAACTACTACAGTAAGAAAAATAAACATATGATTTGTTTATTCTCTACTCATTCTATAGAGAGCCTCAAGCCATTTACTGGATCAATTTGCAAGGAGTCATTAAAGATTTTCCCCAAACTGGCAAGAGATCAAGAGTAGGTTTCATGTCTCTGAAGTGTAGAAACATTGGTGCTTACCACAAAGAGGTGTTTCACCTGCAGTGACCATCACAGTAGCATGCTTAGAACCATAAACATGAAGGACAAACACTTTCTGAGAAGCAATCGTTAGGGGCAAAGCAAAAAAACTGTGCACTTTTATTACAATCCACTTCCATCTCACTGGAATATCCACCTCCAAGTGATTTGTGAAGCAGACTACAATATTCCTGTACTGAACTGCAGTCTTCCACTGCATTAATTGAAAGCTACTGTTCAGGCACAGAAAAATAGAAGTCTGAAAAGGAGACCAGGAGGTGGAGAGAAAAAGGCCATGTTCACACTCCAGATCTCTGGAGGGTGGGTGGAATAATCTTATATACATTTGGCAATGCATAAAAAAGCTATACAATGGCAGTTCTACTGCCAAAGACAGCAACTCTCATGGGTGGCTGGACAAATACAGCAGACAGGTTAATGGAAAAAAACCACATATTTTTATTGAATGCAAACAGTGGTCGGACAGTGTTGTTATTCAAAAGGCTTATTCAGTTTGAGACAGTTTCTAGTCCAGGAGATGGGGCTCGGTGCAGTAACACTTAGAGCCAGACAGTACATTGCAATTACACCGCAGCTTTCACCGACAGCAGTGAGAGAAATCCTACTGGAACAGGAGACATTCCTCAGTCTGCTGAATCCTCATCCACACACTGAGACGCCTCCTCACCATGTGCTGCCCGTCCTTATGACGGTCTCTATTTGTAAACATGCATTCTTTGGACTGCTTTGCTACTCTGGTTCCCAGCCTGGCTGTCCAGAAACCGCACTGGGAAACGATTCATTTTGGGAAGGGGAAAAAGATTAAAAAAAAAAAAAAAGAAGTTTCCAAAACTCAAAAACAGAGTAGTATTTCAAACACTGCCAGTTTAATCTGGCTAAGAAAAAAAATGACAAGACAGTTAATCAGTAACATCCATTAGAGACAGAAGAACTATAGCAGGTTAGCTTTTTCCAGCAACAGTAACAGATTCCCACTACTTTCTGCCTCCACACTCTAACCCAGGTGAGGGAGCAGGCAGAGGGAGACATCCTGATAACGAGGTGTTACAAGATAAAAAATAAAAGACAGAAGTGGTGCAGAGATGCAGGCTTCCACCATCTGAAGTTAAATCCTCGTTCTTGGCTCCATGGAACTGCAGAATGCTCTCAGCCTTTCCCAGCACCTGCCACCAGGTCTTTCTTGCTTCTTCCACCAGGCGGTGGTGGAGGTCTGATCCTTCTCCAGAGTCTTGAGGGAACAGCGATTGTGCACTCACCTTGATCACAGCCCCCAGCCTTCACTGTGGCCAGGAAGCAGTGACAGGAGAAGAGGTCCTTTCTTGGTGGGTGTGCAGAGTGAAGTCTAGGAGCAGTGAAACCTACATGAGTAAAAAACTGCGCTGGCATAGTCTCCATTGGTAGCAGTCTGCCTTGTCAGGCAGAGGGCAGGTAGGACAATGGCAGGGAGGGGAGGAGTATTGAGTGGGGGGGTCTCGAGGGGATGCCCGCTCCGAGCTCCTCAGCGTGCTGTTTTTGCACGGACGGTGTGACACTTGATACACAGCACGTGCCCATCCAGAGGAAAGCACCCATTCTCATCTGCTTCAATGGACAGGGGCTTCCCACAGTCCTAAATAGGAAAAGAAGAGGGACAGAGCTCAATGATGGCCAAGAACAGGGTGAAGGCATTCAAGGATGTAAGAAATGCCCCAGGGAGTCAGGATAATTGCTCACAGCCCACTGCTCTGATCCTGGTGGTGCTAATGGGAGATGCTGCTTTGAGAGGAGAGCAATGCCAGCAAGTTCCCCTCCTATACACAGCTGATGTATTGAGGTGTTAGAGAATGCAGCAACCCTGCACAGTCCCCGTGTTCATGCCTGTCAATGTCTATATCTTTTCTGAACGTGCTTCAAAAACACTCCAGATTCATTCAAAACAACCTCAGTGCCTGGTCAGCAGAGACGACAAAGGCACCCAGTTGCTGGTGATGGGCATGGGAGGCATGGAAGGAGTGGGGCCACCAGGCTTACCTCACACTTGTAACATTTCATGTGGAAATTTTTCTCCAGTGCAACAACACGCACTGTCTCATCCTTCCCAGGCTCTGGCATGATAGGCTCACTACAGACTGAGCAGCGTGGAGCATACTTCCTACAACACAGAACCATGGAGGAGGGACCGTGAACACCGTGGTGACATACACAGCAGTCTACTTAGTGCTGTTCAATGGCATTAGCAGCAGAGGAATAATAAATGTTTAGGTGGAAAGACATCTTAATACTTTGCTGACTCATTTTTAACTTCACGTCCAACAGATGACATGGGCAACCCAACCCCACACTGCAGCAAAAGGAAGCAGGTAAGAGGGAATCTGCCTTCTCTCATACACCACATGCACGTGCTCTCTCCGTACCTGTGGTAGTCATCCACACAGTGAGGCTGGTTGGACTGATCCACAATGAAGGAGGTCCCCTCCAGGGGGGTATGGCACATCACACAGGTGAAGCACTGGGGATGGTATGAGTTACCAGTGGCCTTCAGCATCCGGTCTGTGATGGTCTGCTTGCAGACACTGCACTTCTCCAAGGTGCTCTGAGCCCAAAGAAAACAAGACACGTGAATCCAATCTCTCACCCCTGTGAGGCTACACCACAGAAAGCAAAGATGCAAGGAAGAAAGGAAAGCAAGAGAACCACCACAGCGAGCTCAGTTCTTTCCAGCAGCTTTCACCCCAGTGACTCACAGCATAGCAGTCCTCACAGAAGGGCTTCTCATCCACATTGTAGAACTGCTGCCCCTGCAGCTGCTTCTCACATTTGAAGCAGGTGAAGCATTCCACGTGGAAGAGGCGGTCCAGGGCCCTCACAGCTGGCTGGGTCCGTGACAGGGGCTTCCGGCAGAAGCCACAGAGCTCTGTCAGTGGAAGAGGAAAGGGATCAGGAGACATGAAAAACCCACCAGAGTCTTAACCTTACTGCTGTCCACTGTGCGAACACACCAGAAGTTGCAGCCTCTGCTGGGGGTGGATGCTCCATATCCTTCATTAATTTCTGGGTCAACTTCTCCAGTTCTTCTACCTCCTTCATTGTCAGACAGGAATTCCCCCTAGGTGGATCTGCACTGGAACCTGTGGGTCTATGCTGCAGAAAAAGAAAACATTCAATCCCAGAGGATATACTCCCTCCCACCCTGTCCCTAATAAACCTATTTCTCTTGCCTTTTCAGGTCCTCTCTGTTCATCTCTAGGAACAATCTGCCATCCAGTGCTTGATTCTTTCCACCTTTACATGAAGTCCTCCACCACTATCTCTATAGTCAGATACTCTCTTATATATAGATATATAGTAGATCACTCTCTTTCAGATGGGTAACAGCCTCCCTTAGCCTGGGACAGATCTGCCCTCAGCCTCCCAACTTCACTCCCAATGTGCCTGTCCAAAGACACAAGTCCCACGGCTCTTTCTCTTCCCCTTACCGTGTCTTTTACAGCAGCAGGTTGTTCTGTTGGGCGTGGCTTCTCCTGCACTTGGGGTTTTTCCCTCTGCTGGGCGTAGGTGAAATTGGGGGGCTGTGGTCGAGAGGAGGGGCCTGAAGATGAAGGGACTGTGAACTGAGTCTGAAAGGACGTAGGGTATCTTGTAGAATTTGAGGGAGCCATTGGAACATTGTCACCTGATCTGGACACAGACTTAGGAGAGCCACCAACAGGAGATGGGGTGATTTTAGGGGTAGGCTGAGCAGAAGGAAGAGAGGGGGGCGGAGGGACTGGTGCTTGGGGCTCCTTGCGTTGCTGTGGGGCTGCCCATGGGGTTGGGGTGGGGTTCAAATCCACCCCAGAGGGCTTGAAAGATGAGCTTGGCTTTGGTGTGAACTTGGAAGGAAAGGAATGAGGAGTATCTTTGGGTGCAGATGGTATATCCACAGGGGCTTTTGGGGCCAATGGCTTCTCCAGAGAACCTGTGGATCCTGGAGTTATCTGTAATGAGAAAACAGACAGGTATCAGCTAGGTGGAAGAGAAAACATGTCATCTATAGCAGTGAGTCAGGCAGCAGCTATCCCAGACCCAGAATGCGAGGAGTTTCCACACTGTGACATATTCAGCAGCACCGACAAGTTGCAAGATCCATGCTTTCTGGTCCTTCACCAACACTTCTGTGTTCCAAAATCCAGACAATTTAATCTTCAGCAGCACCCTCCTCACCACCTTTGTTCAGCAAACCAGTCACTTCCTCCACCTGCAACATTCTGGCCAGCTCACCCGGGATTTGAAGGGGTCATTCTTCTCCATGTCATCCAACATTACAGACAGTGAGTCAATCTCAAGTTCAACGCTGCTCATCTTGCCACGTACCTACACCGCCATCCATGAGGAAAAAGGGAGCAGAGCATGTTATAGGAACAGCCAGAGAGACGGGTGCATCATTCCCTTACAGTAGCATATTTTGATCCTTTGGACTGTGGTACAGATCTGCTCCTTGCTTTGAATGGATAAAAAGCTGATGAGGATGAACAGGACACAGTCTCAAAGGTCTACAAACAGTGGGAAAATGCACAGCCCAAGTAAGATCTCAGAGAGATTCAGGCAGGAAACAGCATCTGGATGTCCGTGGTCCAATACTCTGCTTGCAGCAGGGCTAATTCCCAAGCAACACCAGATTGTCCAGGTGATTTCACAACATTCCCAATGATGCAGGTTCCCCAGTCTTTCTAGGCACACATGCCAGCAATGAGCCACCCTTGGAGTGGAACAGGGTTTTCTTCTGTCCAAGAGGAATTTCCCTTGCTACAACTTCTGTCCATTGTCTCTTGTTGTGCCTGAGTAAGAAGAATCTGTCTTCTCTCCAGCCCTCCTTTAGCTCTTGCAGACTCCAGTCAGACCCCTGCCTTGGGAGCCTCTTCTGCTCCAACCCCCAAAGGCTGCTATGACCTTTCACTGGACTGCATCTCACTCAGCATTTCAGAGGGGTTATTACACTGAAGAGCCTGACAGGATACAGTCCTCCAAGATGCAGCCTCACTAGCACAGACGGGAGGAGCATTCATGGCCTTGTCCTTGTCTCCCAAGCGCAACCCAGCGTGTGGTTGGCCTTCACTGCCACAAGGGCGCATTGCTGGCTCGCATTCAACTCAGTGTCCAGTTGGAATCCCAGGTCCTTCCCCACAGAGCTGCAGCCCAGCCAGCTGACCTAACCTGTGCTGGTCCACGGGCTGGCAGCATTTCCTGCTTCCCCAGATCTCAGGGCTTCCCGCTGCTGAGTACAGACAGCAGCGAGCGGCTGTCCCAACTCACAGAGCATCTATCCCACAGAAACCCCACTGCCTTGGACTGCACTCACCTGTGGGGCAGGAACCTTGCTCACAGGTTCTTCATCGAACATTGGTGGAGGAGGAGGAGGCGGAGAAGGAGGAGAAGGAAAAGTGTCTTCTGGGGCTGGTGGAAAAGGTTCTTCAAAGGGTGGTGGGGGTGGTGGAAATGCACAGTTTGAGGAGAAACTTGCATCCTCCCCAGGTGGAGGAGGAGGTGGCAGTGGCAGGTCTATGGGGAAGAATGAGAATAAAAGTGACTTCAGACCATTTCTTACTCCTAGCCAGGAGGGTTCAAGAAGGTATTGCAGCAAGCAGGATTACAGAATCACAGAGTGGTTTGGGGTGGAAGAGACCTTAAAGAATATCTAGTTCGAACCTCACTGCCATGGGCAAGGAAGCCACTCACTGGGCCAGGATGCTCAGGGCTCCATCCAGCATGGTCTTGAACACTTCCAGAAATGGGGAATCTACCCCTCTGAGCAACCTGCTCCAGTGCCTCACCACCCTCTGAATAAAGAACTTCTTCCTGACATCTAATCTAAATAAGTCCTTTTTCAGTTTAAAACCCTTGTCCTCTTGCTATCTGTACATATAGTCTCCATCTTCCTCTTTTTTATAACCCCCTTAAGGAAGCAGAAGGTCACAATGAGTTCTCCCAAGAGCTTTCTCTTCTCTGGGTTGACAAACCTCAGCTCTCTCAGCCTTGTCTTCCTAAAAGAGGTGCTCCCGCCCTCAGATCATCTTCATGGTCTCCTCTGGGTTCACTCTAACAAGCTCACGTCTTTCTTGTGCAGAGGACCCCAGAGCCAGATGCAGCATTCCAGGCCTCACAGGAGTGGAGCAGAGGCAGAATCCATCCCCACCTGCTGGTCACCTTTTTGGAGCAGCTCAGGACTCCATCAGCCTTCCAGGCAGTGAGTGCACATTGGCTTCCCTGTACTCATAGGACCTCAGCACCCATCAAGGATAACTGAACTCCACAGGCTGTTTTTTCACCTTGTCCAAAGCTTTTCATAACCATTTAATCTTTCCTCAGTAGCTGCTGCTATTAGTCACTGGGCAGAGCTGTGTATTTGGGAAACATGTCTTGCTATGCTCATTTCCACTCCTTGCCTCATTCCTTAGTCCCCAGCATACCCTTCCCTTGCCAGTACCTAGCTCAGATTACTGAACAGAGGGTAGCATACATGGAATGCCAGTGGACAACCCAGGACCCTGGAGAGCTGGTGTTTTTACACGAAAATAAGCTGGCATCTCACAGCAGGATCGTAAGCACTGCAAGAAACAAGGGGCAGAGGCAAAGCAAGCTGGACGAAATTACCCCTGATGTGTATAAATAATCTTTGAAAAGCCTTTGTTTTTCTGGGGAGGGGGGTAAAACCAGCTTTGATTTTTGAGGCTAGCATGTCTTCCCCCCAATATACATTAGGACGTGAGACTTTTTCCAAAACCCTTTTAAGCAGGCTGAAAGGCACCAGAGTGCCTCAGTTTCCTAGAAAACACAATTGCTTCCACCTATTCGTATTTGCCAAAGATGCAGAACAGGCAAAACCAACCATTTTCTACTAGAACACAGACAAATAAATGAGAATCCTCTTCCCCACATAGGGGAGAAAGCATATTCTTACCAACCACACAGCAAAGAACATGGAAAACAAGGAGGTGTAACTTTCACATGCCTTCTTCCAGACACCCACCTCTCTTCCCAGCCAGCCCCAATGAGCAGTAGGGTGAAAGACCAAGCTTTTCACTTCAGCTACTCCAAGTGCAACTTTTAACAGCAGTAATCAAATTGTCTCATCTTTATATCCAGCTGTTCTCAACAGGCTTTATAAGGGCTTCTCATCTGTAACCTGAGGGAGACGATACTGGCCTTTCAGAAAACGAAAGCCAAAATCTTATTAGCCTGTGGAATGCATAAACTGCCCTGGTATGCAACACCTCTTCCAAGCCTTCTGCTGCAGAAATTCTGCTGGGGGGAGGGAGTAATACTATGTATTTTTTTTCTTTGAAATTACAGTTTGGCATCAAGCTTGTACGTGCTTGCCTTTTCCTTTATTGAAGCAATAAGAAACAAAACCCTGATCTGTCGTCACATTGTTTCAGATGCACTAAAACCTCGTTCTGTGAACTATTCACAGGACAAGAAAGTTCCTCATGAAGTTGTCATACCAGATTTACAGAATAATCAATACCAAATATAACATTCCTACAGCAATACTATCTTAGACATCCTGTCATTTAAGACAAAGACTCCAGCTCCTACAGCTCTGCATCATACTACATTTTGTTTGGGGAATGTGTGAGAAAGGCACAGAAGGACTGAAGATATGCACCAGAGAAGGAACAAATCGGACACATTTTTCTCATGACTAAGTTTTGGTGGCTCATCTGTACTTCAGATGTCTTGCTGGCAGCCCCTACCCAATGATGACACAGCAGCTTATGACAAATGGCTCTTTTGCAAGTTTTCTGTCTAGAAAATGTCTAGAAAAACTCCATAATGCCCACTTTAATGACAGGAGAAGCAGAGCAAGCAATACCTAATGCTTCACTCATGCTCTATAATAAAAAGTAATTTTTAACGTCTGTCTGTCTGTCTACGTCTACTTCAGGTAATATTTGTGTCTGTTTGAGACCTTCTGACAGACACATCCCTAATCGAGACAACTACAGCAGAAAATGACAAGTCCTAGGACAGGCTTGGTTTCCACAGACACAAGATTCCAGCCAACAACATACAAGAAATAGGTCATCAGAGTTAACTGGTACAATTTTAGGAGGCAAAAGCACTTGCATGTCCTTGAGACTTGAGAAATGGGAAAAATGGCTTAATCACTTTTCTCCTCTAAGCACAGGAAGGTCAGCTGCCCACTAACTTAGCTTGCTAACCTACAGAATATCAGTTTTGCAGTCTCTGCTAAACAGTGAAAGAAAAGAAATTTAAACCAGCAGCTGGCATGCCCTGAACATGTGTGTCCCAACTGAGGCACACCCTTTACTCAATAGAGCCTTGGGGAAATAGGCAGTATCAAGGATTAGAAAAGGGTTCCTACAGAAATTTCTGGTGGCTGATCATGACTTCAAACTAGAGTCACACAACCAGTAACCTGCATCTTGAAGGACACAAAACCAACCAAGCAATAAAACATGGAACAAAACCAGACCACTCTACCACGGCAGGAAACAAACAAAACAAAAAAAAGGCCACACACACACAAGAAGAAAAAAAAAAAAGAAAGAAATAAGAAAACCACAGTGAAACAAGAAGTCACTCTAAACAGGAAAACCCAACCCAAACCACTAGGAAAAAGTACAAAACTGTACAAACCATACAAACTAACCTTTAAGTCTCACTTCCTGTTTATCGTCACTGCCACTAGTTTTTCATGCAATTATTTCTCCCTTCTCTTTGCCATCAAAGATGGCAATTGCAGAGTGCACAAGGACAGTCAGAGATAACCAGCTTGAGCTGGGACTAATCAGCAAGAAAGAGAACAGCGTGATTCATCACTATCAGGGTCAACTTCTCTGCAACATACTTGCTCTCAGACACGCTGGCCAGAAACCGACTGCAATTACACAACTGTGCACCCAGGGAATACTGAGAAAAATCCACTGCATTCCTCCAGCACCAGTGCAGTGCAGGACAGCCTCCCCCCTCCTTTCCTGATGGAGATACTACGTACTTTGAAATCTCTTTCCAATCCATTTACCTCACTATAGAACCTGCTAGACTCTACAGCAAGAATATCCATCACTTACAGCAGTTATGCCCCTCTTCTTATACTCAGCCCAGCTACAAACCTCTCACCCTGAGAATTCAGAAATGCATATTCACATCTGCCATGCCAGCCTTCACCTACCTTCTGCCAGCACGGACATGGGTGGTACTGGAATCTCCCCCACCTTCCCCATCTGAGCCCGCTGGGCACCAGGACCAGGAGGCGGGGGCAGCGACGGCTCTGAAGCACCCCCAGCCTTGAAGGGGTTCACCTTGGGTTTCGGGGCAACCACGGGTGCAAACTTCTTCTGTGGGTTGTAGAAGGAAGGGGTAGAAATGTTGATGCTGACTGTGGACGTCATGCGGGTCCCTGGGGCACCTGGGGAGGCCATCTTCTCAGCACCTAGCAGGAGAGAAGAGGGAGGAAACCTATATGAAGTCATCCTTGGGCCAGAGTGGAAATTAATGGAGAAGAACATGTGAAACAAAGGGATACAGGAATTTAACTCAGGCCATAGACTGAGGTGCCCGAGCGGTGCACTTACAAGACCAGCACAGGAAAAATGAAGAACAGAAACTGCAGACAGCTCGAATGAGCCATCACACCTCACCATTTCAGCTCAGGATGGCATTAACCACAACAGAGCAAACCCAGATTTCCACCGCACGGGAGCCTTGCACCTATGGTGACCAGAAGGAAGGCGATCCCCTGCACCGCAAAGGATGCCCCCAGAGGTGCAGTCAGCCTTTCCTCTCGCCCTTTTCCCGGTAACGCCAGCCGGCTCCTCTCGAGCCCAGCCTGTGACAGCGCCAGCCAGCAACGCCCGCTCTCCCCCGGCACCCGCACCCTTTACCTCCAGGCCCCTCCATGCCGCCGGAGCCTGCTCGGCAGGGCGGCAGAGGGTCTCCCGGAGCCGGGCGATGCCAGCCCGTGTCTCCCGCCCGCCTGCCCCGGCCCCGCTCCGCCGCCCGCTCCGCTCCGCCCCCGCCAGGAAGCGCTCCCCGGATGCGGCCGCCCCCCGGGCTGACCCCGCGCCTCCCGCAGGACAGCCGCATCCCGAGGAATCCCCTCGCCTGCGATCCAGGACAGCCGCATCCCGAGGAATCCCCTCGCCTGCGATCCAGGCCAGCAAGCCCACCCGCGCTAGAAGCCTCCATGGAGCCAGAGGCTTTGTTGTAAAGCCTGGCATGGCCATAGCCCTTCCTAACACCCCAGCACAATGGGGCTGCCGTCAGCACGGGGGCTCCGTGCCAGCTTTTCACGCTGGCATGTCCGAATCGGTGCCCCTCCGCGCCGCCGGCCCCTCACACGGACAATACCAGCTGCTGCCACAAACATCCGCCCACCCCGATTAACCCCCGGCCGCTGGCGAGACCTGCGTGCCCCATTCTCAGCGCTCCCACGACTCGGTGCAGTGTGGCACCATGCAGCAGCAACCTGTCACAGCTCCCCCAGGTCACAAGCGTGCGGCGACACAGACAAAGTCCACGCTGCCGAACTTTTCCTTCCTTTTGTGCAGTGCTGATAAGATGCGTACACTTGGACAACTCTTCTGGGAGCTACAAAAGGAGAATGAGGCCGCAACAATAAGCACGAGCCAAAACGCTGCGCTGAGCGTTCCCCCTGGATTCAGAATGGGAAAGGGCCAAGGCAGAAGAGTAATTACCAAGGTCTGTCCTCACTCCTCCAAACTTTTAGGGGTCAACAGACTTGCAAGTCAGAAGGGAGTGACCAACTCCCTCCATTCTGCACCACCAAGCTTCAGAAGCTGTTAGAAAGACCTCCAGCCTCTCTTTAGAGACTTTTACCTCATGCTCCACTATTTCACTAGGGTGTAATGAACCACTTGGCAGTAGTTCTACCAGATCTGACAGCATTATGAGCAGAACACTAGAGTGACAATGTCACTTCTAATGACGGGGTTATTCAACAATCTGGGGACGTCGGCTGCTTCACAAAAAAAACCACTGGCTTTGCAACCAGCAGCTGCTATCTCCCTTAAGCCAAAGCAGCCCATTTCCCGGTATGCTGTGTCGCACTTGGGCATTTTCAGCTCAGGGCTGTCTCCGCCCAGCAGCTGCCCGAGCTCATCCTCACGTCGGGTTATCAGTCCACCCACACACAGACCAAACCGGCTGAGAGAGCTTGGCCTTGCAGACAGTCACCCCCTCCAGCCCTGGGGCACTGCCAATGCCATCTAAGCCACAGCAGGAACACACAGCTCACACAGGTCCGGTGGCGCAGTTTGTGAGAGCTGTGGGAGAGGGAGTGTCACGCCAAGAGAACTAATCTCAAATCTTTCTCATCCTCACACTTAACCCCGAGGGGAGAGATTTCTCTACCTGGTGTAACAGCATTTAGGATGACTCAAGCGGAGCTATGAAGAAAGATGCCCTGAAAGGACATAGTCGGGATGCCTAAGTTCCCTCAAACACAGTTGCTTTCTGAGAGCAGGAAGCAGGAGGACAGAACCAAGGGACACCTCCTTCAGAAAGTGGGTCAGTTCCCAGAAGGTCTCATGGTGGCTCTGCCACCTGTTACACATCCAGACTGCTTTCACTTCTTGGATGCCGTGGCACCACTGTCAACAGCTCTGTTCCTTTCCCGGGGTAGCAAAAGCAGGAGGAACCTGAAGAAGCAGAGAGCTCAGTGACATTTTTCACTTCTGTTGGTAAAAGCAGTTTGGCAGCAGCCACACTGGGAGCCCCTACACACATAATTTCTGTACTTCCCCCATCGGCCAACTTCCTCCCAACCGAGGGGAGTCAGAGGAGGACGAAAAAAACATCCCAAACCCAAAAACCCACCAAAAAAAAAAAAATCTCCACAAACAAACACGAACATTAAGAACAGATTAAACGGATTCAGGAGTTAGCTGCTTTTCATCCAGAAAGTTCTCCCAGCCTGCCCCAAAGTTATAAAGCTTCAAAGAGAGCAAAGTCTATCAGCTATGCGAGCTGCAAGGTAAAGCCTTAAAGCAACCGGGCTGGGGGAGGGGGTTATTCGGAGCTACTAACTTCTCTCAGCAGATGCTGTGATTGCCTCCTCCCTATGCAAGGGAGGGAAGAAAAACCAGAGAAAACTCCAAAAAGCTATGCAAACATATGTAAAACGCTACGAAGTTCTACCACTTTGCAAGCGCTTTCTCAGGGCACTCCCAGGGGAGACAGAAACTCATAAATTAGGTAAATCTCATGCACAAAGGGCCCCAGATTCCTCTCCCGAGCACATCTGGAAAAAGGCTCGCGAGGTGTCTCGGTCATCCATGCGCACACAAAAGAAAGCTTGTCCCGAGCAGAGCCGGCAGCACCTCCTCCCTCTCCCCCGCTGCTGGGGCTGTGCGGGAGCGCCGAGTCGCCTCCATTCCACCGGGAGGGAAGAAAACTCACCACACACACACACACACACACACACACACACACACACACACACACACACACACACACACAAACACACACGCAAACCTGCCTTTCTCGTAGAAGGTGAAGCACCCTCCTCCCCCGAGCCAGCACCGAGAGCGAAGGGCTGTGTCCCAGGCGCAGAGCCGTGCGGGAGGGCGCGGCAGGAAACCCGCACCGCTCCGCACCACCCCCGGGGCGAAGGACAAAGGCTTTTTCTCCGAGCGAGCCCAGCGAAGAGACTCACCTCAGGGGGAGCGGGAAATGCCACCCCCGGCGCCGGGCTGCCCCGGCCGGCCCGCCGGCAGCAGCACCGAGAGGCGGAGAAGCCGCCGAGCGCCGGCGCTTCCTCCCAACTCGCGAAAAAAGCCTCGCCCAGGCAAAGTTGTTTGACCATAAAAGGCGCGAGGCCGCGGCACAGCTGAGCTCACTCGCTGGGGAATGTGGCAATGAGGTAACGGGGCCCGGGGCTCTGCCGGCGGGGAGGGGGCAGCGCTCTGCCGCCGGCGGGACGCGGCCCTCGGGGTTTTCCCCGGCCCCCTCGGCGCCCAGCCTGGGCCGGGCTCGCTGCCTGCCCCCCGCACCGAGAGCCCCGCTCCTCCCGCCTTCCCTAGCCTCGGAGCTGCCCCCAGCCCGCGATTTCACTTCCAGTCGCTGAGCTGGATTTTCGGAAGGAATGCGGCGGCTGTGGTGAGTCAGGGTCCCTGCTGGCCTCCTCCCCGCCCGAGCCAGCTGTGAGAGCATCTGACTCACGCTGCCCCGATCTGCCAGAAATTAAAGCAAACATCAGATGACTCCACCGTGCAGAAAAGCGACTTGTTCTCGTACTGGCTACAAGGCAAACACAACTAGCTGGTTTATACCTAACACTATCCGCACGGATTGCTTTGTTGGATTGCCAGCGCTGCACATCGGTTTTATTCTTACCTCAGTGCTCGCTTGGGGCTCAGCCTGCTGTAGAATAGGGGCAGCCTGACCCAACCCAACAGAACGTAATTTTCAACCCCAGCCTTTGCAGCTTCTCCTTGCTTCAGAGCCTCTCACGAAGGAGGAGCACCAATAAAGACATTTCCTGTGCTTTGTGCAATCATTGGGTTTGACTTTGGAATCTGACCTTAATATCGGGGTTAATACCCCTACTGTTGCGAGTTCCCTGGAAAATTACTGTATTTGGTAATGCTCAGGGTACCTGGGGCTTGTCTGCTTCAAAGACTTACCTATCAACACAGGTACCTTTCAGTACTGATAATTTACTTGCAGGTGAGTGAGTAAGCCACAAACCACACCAATGACACTCCCAGTCTGCACTACTGCAGAACGCTCACATTGGAGAGCTATGTAAAGAGATTCGTCCAAGGTTTAAATCCAGTATAAGCAAATCTTTAATTTTACAGATAAAGTTTGTACAAAAAGGTTGTGTCTTTTATTTAACCAGGTGATACAGTTGGAAGAAGTCTCTCTGAGGTTCTTCAGTGTTACATACCATTTGAAAATGCCACCCATAGCAATGCCTAGCACTGAGCATCTCACTCCCTTACACAGCTGCAACCATTGAAATACTGATCTATAGCTCCGAATTTCTTAGAGATATATAGCTCTTCTGTGGGTGCTAAATAATCCTGTTTACTGCTGCTTTTGTTGCATGGCACAGTTCCCTTACCTCCCGTGATTAATGCACAAAGTAATTATATAGGATAAAGAATGTATCTCTGTGATGGGTCTTCTAACACTGTCACATTTCTACTGCAGACAAATCTTCCCTTTTGTTCAGGTAAAGATGTCACTGCAGAGCTGAAAAGAATTCACTGCGTAACTGCAAACCAAATTCTAGAACATCACAACACACTCTACACAATGAGCCTGACGTCAGAGAACTCTGCCACTGTTCCCTGGGCTAGCTCTGACTTCAGAGAAAACAAAGAATGTCTCAGACCGAGATTAAAAAAGTGCTGAGTGAATATGAAAAAAAAAAAAAAAGCTTTTATACTTTCTGGTCACATCCCCATAAATCCAGATGCTTGCATGTTTGATTTTCTCACCAGTGCATTGATGTTAAAAGCTCATGAAGGGATCAAGGAAAGTGGGAATAAGAAAAAGAAAAGCACCCCTCGTAGACATTTTGTATGAACTCCTCACTATGAGGAAACAAATGCAAAACAAGTGTTTTGCAGGTTGCATGTGTGAATGCTAGAATTCTCAAATCAGAATACATCATAATAAACGAGGAAACTAATCTGGTTTTGTGCTTGCCGCACAGTGAATTTAAAGTTTGTGCTTTTGTAATTGGAAATGAAGATTAACTAACTTCCCTGTTAGTTCTGATTCCTCCAGAAAGAAAATAACAACCTCCTTATGCTAACAGTCTTCCTTTATGCAATTATTGGCTTGAAAGAGTAGGCATTTTTCTGCTGCAAATGAAAATTAGAGCCTTGAGATGCTCACAGTTGTAGTCACACTCATTAGCTGAGGCAAAATATTAGTCCTGAAGAGGCATTTAGCTACCTGGGTGCAGAGATGGATCAGCAGGTATACTTGGCTTGTGCAAGACCTTGTTATTTCTGGAATTAGCAGCTATCCTCTGCATAAATCGCTTTGGTTGTTCCATGCCATGAAAAAAAATGATCTGCTATTTTGGAGTCTATTGTGGTGTGAATGCTACTGTCACCGTGGGTGAAGTGACAGTGCACTACAAAGCAGGTGTTTGAGGGGTAGTTCTAGCTGGGTGCACCCAGTTCTAGCTGGGTGCTTCTTTTGAGGCAAGTGACAGGAAGCAAGCCATGCCACTGGCCATGAAATCAAAGATTAGAAATGCTGAGAGTTCAAGGCAGCCATCTCAGGAAGACTAAGTTTTAACAGAGACAGTTATGGAGAATCTTTGCTGGCAATTCAGTCATGTAATGCAATGGATAAATAATGAATAAGACCACACAGAAGGGGTGTGGCTAATTCATGTACTGCACTGGGACGAGGTATGTGCTAGCAGTGGTTAGGTGCCTATGAGATGAAAATAAAATTAGATGTAAGAATCAAAAATAAGTCCTTGAATACAAAAGGAAGAATTATTTGCAAGAACACTATTGGGGAATTAAACTTATCAGGCAGAAAATCTTTTTTGCTAGCCAGGCATGGTTTAGGTAGCTGCAGATGGGAATCTTTGTGTTCAATATGTGTTTAAGGTCAGAAGAAAGCAATCTGGAATCTGGACAGGGTGCTTTACTTGTGTTAATGCAAAATGTCTGCATCTGTATAATTTCCATCCATATCAACAGATCAATTAGTGCCATTTTATCTCAGCGTGAGTTAGTTAACAATTAGTGACGCCACACAGGAGCCCATGTTTTTCCTAAGCAACATGAAGTTCTGACTCGTATCTGTGTTGAATCTCTGATGCTTCTTTAGTTACATAACTTCTGTTTAGTCTAACCACGTTTCATTGATTAATGTTAAATTGCTACTTAATCAGCTTTCCCCATGCTGTATTAAATGCTATGTGTGGGCCAACTGGAAGGGTTGGGAATATATAATGGATCTGCTTTGGTCTCCAGGCCAAGTAGTTAGGCCTGCACTGTGCAGGGCAGGGCCACCTGCATCCACATGGGCCAACAGATGTTACAATTGGACTCAGTGATCTTAAGAGTTCTTTTCCAAGCTGAACAACTCTGTGTAATTCACCCTGGTAAGAGGTTTCCTAGGATCTTCTGTGTTCCCATGGCACAGCCTCTCCTGGTGTGCTCCTCGCTCCCTTCCTTGAGCAGGGTGTTCTCTGTGTGAAAGACAACATCTGGCCCAGACTGTGCCCTGCCAGGCTGCTGCTCACAGCCCTTGTGGAGGCCATGACGTGTGCAGAGCTGTCCTTTCTCTGACCAAACAGCAGTTTCAAGTTGGAGTGCCTTAGTGCCACTGTGGGATGTGTGTTGACAGCTGGGTGCCACACGCAGAGAGCTGTGCTGGGGACACCAGAGCCTCCTGAGACAGCAGTCCTAACAAGCCTCGTCATCTCCCTGCCTCTGTGCAACTGGCACGCAGTCAGGAATGCTGTTTGCAAAGGTCATGAGTTCTAGAGACATCCCTGAATGACCAGCTACCCAGGACATACAGCTATAGCTGGTTCTCTTCAAAACTGAGCCTGCTGTGCAAAGCACACGCCACAAGTGTGTGTCCCCAAGAAGGGGAGCTGTTCAGCAGCTACAGAGAGCCTCTGTCATCTCTGAAAAGGGCCATTGCAGATGCTCAAATCCCACTGTGAAGGTATTGCATGGTTCACATGCACATATGTACGTACATACTTCCAGAGGCATCCCACACACATGTACAGTTAGCTCGTCCTGACTAAAACACTAGAATAGGCCAAAAGCTGCAAAGAGAAAAAAAATCCCCAAACCCTTGCTGTGTCATGAAACACTTTCTTAGTGGGGCAAATCAGCCATATACACATAAGAGGGAGCAAAGTATCCCTGTGGTATGACCTTGGTCATGCCAGGATATGACTGGCCATCAGAGCAGCCAGGACAGCCAGGACAGCAGGGGTGGTGTCTGTCCAGGGAAGAAGCTCCATTTCCAGCAAAGCTGGCAGGTCTTTTCTAGACAGAGCCATGACAGGGGCTCTGGGGCAGGAGGTGCAGCTCCCAGATGAGTTACCATTGCTGTTTCCTTATCTCCTTCCACCAACATTTCCTGCTGCTTCTCAGCAGGCAGTGGCCTGCAATTCCATGGCTCCTGGGGCTGGCTCACTGGCAGGCTTCCTTCCCCTCACACAGCCCTCCTACACCTCCTGCTCTCTGCTGCCGGGCTCTGTGCCCAAAGAAAAAAAGATGCAAGCAGGTTGTCCCAGGGGATATCTCTTCCCTCAGGTGTTGTATGACCTGTTCTGCAACTCTGGAAAACTGTGAGATGGTTCCTGGGGCAGGCCCATGTGTGTGGCTGGGTATGGATGGCCGCCAGAGCCCATTCTGCTCGGAAAGCTGCCATTTCCACATTCCAAGGCATCCTTACCATTTCCTCAGCTGTATGCCCCACCCCTTGCCACCAGCAAGACAAGCTGTGACGTATTTGGCTGTTCAGTGGCAAATATTACTACTTGTCAGAACTGTCAAAGAAACACGTCTGTAAGCCTGCTAATTAAAGAGTTCCTGTGTGTGCTGAGAGCCTCTTTCCACCCAAGTACCACACTCCCATGGTAGAAGTCTCCTTTCTTCACTTACGTAGAGCTGTAAGCACGGCACAAACAAGCCATGCTCCTCCCTACAAACAAGTTTTATCAGATGCAGGTACATCTGGGTGTTGCATCCTGGTGGATTTAGACAAAAAGTCCCAGGAATAATTCCAGTGTGTGGCTGTGTCAGGGTGAGGGTGCTGTTTCCTGGGAAAAAGGTTCCCCCCCCCCCCATCCTCCCTGTAACAAAGCTGAGACACAAAAGCAGGTTCTCAACTCTCTTGATCTCCTATTGAGCCTCCTCCTGTGTAGTACAGTAGAAGTTCTGTTGTGGCTTCCCAGGGAAGCATCTGGAGCAGGTGTTTGGTACTGGAGGGAGAGAGATGCCAAGCTACAGTCCCAGTAATATTAACCTGGGACAGGATCCTGTCCCCACATGGCACATGTCTGTATGTCTGTTCCAGTGCTATTTCCTTGCATAAGAACTGAGGTGGCCAAATAAGCAGGGACCAGCTTTGGAGACTGCTAACTCTGTGTTTTGTAGTGTGCCTACAAAGATGTGCCATGGATATGCTGGATTTGTAGCACATGAGGAATACACAAGCTGATTGCTCTGGTGAGGAAGGATGAAGCCTGGTATAGTCCATGCCTGCATTATCTACAGGGTGTGGATTCTGCAGCAAACCAGCCTCTCATAAAACCAAGTAATTATTTAACTCCAGACGGGAGTCCTGGCAAAACCTAGTATGTACACAGTGTAGATGATCATGGAACCAAGGCCCTGGAGCAAAGCAACAGACCAACCAAACAGACAATACAGGCATATGGTCCAGCAGTCTGCTGGCAAAAAAAAAAAAAAAAAAAAAAAAAAAAAAAAAAAAAAAAAAAAAAAAAAAAAAAAAAAAGTTATCTACGAGATCCACAAGCTGCACAGTAAAACACCATTTGAGTACAGCTTTAAGAGGTGCAGCCCCCCAAGCCCTTGCCTTCCAGTAATCCAAAAGCAAAAGGTGTGGGGCTGCATGAAGTTTCCTGCAGTCCCCAGGTTTGGTGCATGTGGCTACTAGTATCTTTGCTAGTTAATTTACTGACAGTATGAATAAAAGGATGACCAGACAAAAATCCTTGACTGTTTCATGGTTTTCAGGAAAATTAGCAGAGCCATGCAGTGGAGCTACCGTCCTTCCAGTGGCAGCTAGGAGTCTGTAACAAGAGACAGCTGGTTTTCAAGCAAGGTATGGTTTTCATTAGGTTGAAAATATAAGGTGTAATAGACCTTACTAGAGATCTGTGCTAAGTCCCTTCTGTATCCAGCAAAGTGATGGAGCAAAGTATGAAAGCCACTGACTGGAGGAAAGGGTAGTAGTGGTCATATACCACCAGTGCCAGTGCTTTGTAGCTAATCCAAGGGATATTGAGAGATCAGCAGCCCCAGCTGTTGCCCAAAAGGGAGGAGAGGTCCTCAAAAAGTGTTCCATCTTGTATTACTGAGTCATTGACTATCCACACATTTCTCAAGGTGCATTTCCTTCAGTGAATCCAATCTTCAGTTGCCTTGATGAAGGTCAATATGACCATGGTACTTAGCAAACCTGACCTTTTGTTTTCATGGCTCGTGAAGGAAGTAATTTGGAACCTTTAACCTTACCCAAAACACTTCAGTTTCCCTATAAACCACTTTAGATATGCATTTGGTCCGATGCAGTCTACATGAAGGTCATCTGTGTTTAGGCTTCATCTGCAAATATACTTCTTCCCTGGGATTTTTGAGTCCCAGGTAATGTCTGTGACAGTGCTGGCTAAAGGTTGGGAGCAGCAAGTAGTGAAAGATGCTTAGTGAAACTAAGCCAGCAGTTTCTCACCAAGCTGCTAATGAAAACAGGCTCAGCTTATGAGGAGAGCCCTATCAAACCCTTTTCTGCAGTGACTGATGATTTCAGAGACAGCGTTAGACTTGCTGCTGCCAAAGGAAACAAACGGGATGTTTACAAAGCTATTTCAGTGTTGCTTTTCCTGGGCTTCCCACCAACAGCTTTCTTTCCAACACCTTGGTACACAGTGTTCAATGCCATGAGAAGGATTACTAAGTCCTACCAGCACTAATCCATTTGCTTCCTGTTTATTTAGCCTTTGTGGCAATGCTTTCCAAAAATTCTGTCTTCCCAAGATGGTCATCAAGCCTCTATCTTTAAGACTATAAAAAATAAATGAGTTCTGGTAAAAAAGGAGGGCTATATTTGGGTTCACAGTAAACAAGAAAATATTGTGGATTTGTGTAAGAGCGTGTCAAATTCGAAACAGTGCAAGAACCACATCTAGTCAATGTACAGACAAGCATTGCAACCTCAGATAGAACACCCTGAAAGGAAAGGAGCTGCCTTGTCACTTGCTTTGGACACATTGGACAGCCTGCATTTCTCCAATGCAGTAAAACAGCTCCTATTTTCTCCTGATGCAAGAGAGAGGAAATCTGCAGAGAGGTCCAAATTTAAATGCACATATGGGATACTGTCTGTATCCACTCCCTCTGAAGTTTCTGAGGAAGCATTCCACAGGGGCTAGACTACACACTGCCAGTGAGTCTTCTTGAGGAAGGAGACTGGGGAAGGTAGAGGGTACAGTTCATCTGTGAAGAATATGATGAAGATCTGGTTGATACTGTTCATTGCCTCAACTTCTTGGATGAAATCACTGCCGACAGATATCAGCCCTTTGGTGCCAAAAGCCTAAATTCAACTTAATGACCTTAGCTTGCGGTCAGGATTAGAGGGACACTAAATTGTAGACTTTTTTACTCTTTAATGTTGCATATTCTCAGGCCCCTGGCTTGGTTTTGAGGCTGGAATGACTCCCTCATTAGACTCAGAATCCATTTTGTCTTTCAGTCTACACTGAGGAGAAACCTACAGTATGCTGCATCCTGCTTTACTGTCTTAGCAGATTATACCAGAGTCCAAAGAGTCTCCACTTGTGTTTGCTTTTGACTCAGAAATTGTTATTCTCCAAATCCCTGCACCTCCAAGCAAGGAATGGAATTTCAAGTTACATAGTTGGTGCCTGAAGAATTCCACTCTCCTAAACATAGCAATTATTTATGTGACTCCAGGGACCATGAGAACAGAACTCTCCTCATCTACAATCATTTCAACTCCTCCCAGCTGCCAGTAAACTCAGGAAGAAGTGGTAAATATGAAAATATGATAAATATTATCTTACCTATTGCGGATTAAAACAATTTTTGGGGTGCTAGAAAGGAAAAGCAGCCTTCTGTGAGAGCATATAAAAGCAAAGAGGGTTTGCCTTAGCCCAGTATTGATGCATAGCACCTGCACAGACCGTCTGGTGCAACAATAAATACTATTATTCCAAGATTTTCTAGCAGCCATCTCTTCAATTGCATTGGTGGATTTATTTCAAGAATTAGCTATGGTCTCAGCAAGTCTGAGGATGAGGTGCTCTTTCCTGAGCTGCTTCTGATAGGTGATGCCTCCTAGCCAGAAGTGCCATCAGGATGTCAAGTGTTGCAAGACAGTAAGAGAAAAAGCAGTGAAGCAGCCTCTTCTGAGACCCTGTTCCTCAAATTTCATTGGAGAACACAGAAAACAGCAAGGTCCAAATGTGCATATCAAGGTGGCTGCCAGCAGGTAAAAATATTAGACCTCAGAAGACTTGTAAACAGATGGGAATGGAAAGGTCACCTCCAAATAAGCACAGAGGGAAGCATCCTGGATCCCACCATATTCCTTATGGACTGCAGCACAGCAGAGCAGAGCAGGTAGATGTATTCACATCTTCCAGAAACAGCAGCAGGCCTGACTTGATTCCAAAAATAGTTTGAGTCAATGTTGATTTGCCAGAGCCTACTCACAACAGCTGTGTGCTCTATGCTAAGAGAGTAATTTCTGGAGGTTTTTTTTTTTTTTTTTTTTTTAAATAGGAGGGCCATTCTGTCAGTGCATGAGTGAACAGTTTAAGTCGATATTTTGCTTCAGGATACATAATACTGTCATTATTCCAGACATTAAAATTCGCCAGGACGGAATCAGTAGCTTTTAAAATAAGTAGTACTTTTCTTTGTTCAGACTTGCTTTTAAGGTCTGGGATATTTTTGTATGTTTTTATTAAGATCTGTAAAACTACAAAACACATTGCAGAAAAAAACTCCCCACCTTATTTTTAAAACAGTTAGTATCCACAGTTTCTCTGAGCTTCTAGGCCCCCATCTCCAGTATATCAAAGGGAGAGAGTGAGGAGATGACAACTGGTATTTTGTAAGGCTAAAAATATTGTGCCTTTTTACATAACACTGGGAATTTAAAAAGCACATTAACTGCTTGCAGATTATTTTTAAAAATGCAGTTTGAGCAACACCACTAGTATAGATTCAACTGACATTTAGGAGAAGGAGCTGCTGTATGCTTCACTGCTGGGAAATGAGACATTCAGTAGAGGATGAAGTAAATGTTTAAAAAAAGGCAAAATAAGACTCAGACTGTACCAAAGATATTTTCACCCTAATATACACCTCACATTTATGTCATTGGGGGCGTCTCTTTTTTGAATGCAAATCAAGTAGCCTTTTTGACCTTCCAAAACAACCTCCTCAGACCTCCCCTCTTGTCACTACCTACCTGATGATGAGGAACCTTCACATTCTCAGAGTCACTGCCAGAGGTTCAACAAATTCCTTTTTCCACACTCCTGGAAGTTCCTTTCTGTTTTCCCCCTGACTCATTGGCATCTGCTGAGCCAAGGTATGGAGGGAGTGGGAAAGAGTCCCTTATCTGAACCCACTGATTTTCCCATTTCACTTGCTGCTGGAAAAGTCCCAGGACATGGCAGAAGAAACTCGAATTTCAGAGCATGGCCCAGCCTACCTCCAGTCTCACTCTGTGTGAGCAGGCATTTAGCTGGCTCAGACACAAGGTAAGGACATATGAGGATGCAGAATGGATTTATGAAAGATACTTGCCAGGAGGGTGTCGCTGAGTGGGTGAAGTTTGTGACAGATGAGGCAGCCTAGACTTGCTAATTCTTTGGTGCTGAGCTGCAGTTCCAGGGAGTGCCAGGTCTCCTGCTGGAGTGGCAGGTGATGCATGGTCACATGCAGTAGGTCACTGTGCTACACAGGCGAGGGGGAGACGCTACCAGAGCAAGCCGCACCACCACAGCTCCAGATGGGAAATTCCTTTCCTGTGTCTTCTACAAAGTCTTGAAATGGGAACTGCACAAAAATGAGATCTTAATAGATCTAGAACTCAGCATGACATTTCTGCATGACCTGGGTAAACAGGGATGAAGATGCTGAGAGAATATTACACTTGCTAAAAACCTACAAGCCAGTATTGTTGTTCTGAAAAACCATGAAGCTACAAATTCTTAAGAAAAACGAATGGAAGGCAGGTACCAAGGTAAGGTGAGAAAAGAATGGTGAACACTTGAGTATTGAACATTTATTTCTGTACCAATACTTCAAACCCAGGTGTTATACAGAAAGCTGATTGCATTTTAATAAAATACTGCCAAATTAAACAAGGTCACACAACAGGGATCTTGCAGCAAAGCATGCATGTGAGTCCTGTCTGTTGTTAAATTACAGCTGGCCCACTCCTTTCCAGGCCTTCATGTGTTGGAAAGACATATTCCCCGCTGTAGAAATTCTAATTTGTTTTGGAAAAATGTTTTTGAATTTCATCTTGTGTTCAAACAAGTGTGTTTTAAAGGTATCTGGTGAACATCAAACTATTTAGTTCCTCTGAGTAAGATTTGCGACACTGTCAAATGTTCAGTTTCCAATAGATGAAATCAGGATGTCCCAACCATGTGTCTCTACTGTGGCAGCACAAGCCAATTTGAGAATCCACTATGAAGTGGAGAAAATATTTTGGTGCTCACCATTATGTCTCTTCAGCAATATAGGACAAAATACCCAGGAGGAGTCTTTGATAAATGCACTATTGAGGATGTGGATTGATTAGTTTTATCTCAGCACTGAGCAATATGCTCCCCAAAAGTGTTTTATGGTCTCTGAGTGCAGGAAGAACAAGATAAGTTTGCTGGGGTGTGAGTGCAGGTAAGCATGAGCTTATATCACAATATGTAATGCAAACATACCCTACCTCTCTCCACCTGTTGTAGCTTCAGTTGATTCACACAGCCTCAAATATTTTCCCAGCTTGAAAGGACCCAGCCTTTCCCTTACGTGAGATAAGTTGCACCACTTTCAGGATCTGAACTACACTGGCACTGCTTTTTTTCATTCTTTAAAACCTCATAAAAAACCTTTCTGTTTGTCTTCTGCAGCAAAGGAGCTCTGAAGAAAGAACCGCATGAGTCATTTTGCTATCTCATTTCCTTTTCGGTCCACACGAAAATCCTATCAGCAGCTAATACAGCTTGATGTAGAATTAACTCTTATGGCATCTACTACATTACTTCTATGAAGCAATTACTGAGCTCTCTGCCAGAAGTAGCTTTTACTGGGGGATCCAAACTGCCAGTGGCAGGAGGCCAGCAGTGAAGCATATTGGAGCAACCATCCCTGGAGGACAATTCCTGCCTCTATAGATCTGATACAGATACTATTTTTGTAAACATCTCCTACTCATGAACTTCATAGGCCTCTGCATATTTTCCACAGCTGAAGACACATCTTGCAAGAAGCATGTAGGAAGTTTCTCCATGTCTTCTGTGATGGTAGCTGGTCACAAGATATTACATAAGGATTTTAAAAAGGATCAGAGAAGGTGGACATTCATCTTCCAGAGTCTTTTCATGGGATGATAGACATGGTTGCCAATGACACCTCTGAGGACAGAATAGACAAAAGGAAGATGTTTTGCATTATTTGGTGCTTGGTGATGTTTACTTGAAAGTGGGACATTAATTGGCAAGATTTATATTGGTTTTTTCTTTTCATTTTAGCTGGTTTTAGTGGTAGCTAAGGAAGATGACAGGGGCACATTACCTACTGTGATATAATCTGCATCCGTGATAATTAATTGATGAAAAGAATAAATTTA